>NC_138345.1:12933948-13533948 GCF_046562875.1 Panthera onca | reverse complement strand
AGGGTACTCACAACCTATGATTACAATATGGATGAATCCAACAGCATGATGTTGAGTGAAATAAGCCAGACTATACAATTACATTTACATAAAGTTAAAAAAACCACAACCCCACATCTATGCTGCTGGAGGTCAGACAATTGTTTACCTTTGGGGAGTGGTAATAAAAAGAAGAGGGCACAAGGGGATCTTCTGGGACATTAGTAATATTTTTTGATCTGGGTGCCAGTTACAAGGGTTTGTGTAATTTATAAAAATAGATTACACTGTACATTTATGATATATACCTTTCCTATATGTATGTTATGCTTTGTAAACATTTTTAAATTAAAAAAATTTAATTGGAGTATTGGCCCTGAGTCAGCGATCTTCAGTCTTTATGATCTTCTTGTAAAGCCTGATCGACATTACAAGAAAAAGAGATCATAAACCAATAGCCTTCATGAACAGAGACAAAAAACCCTGGCAAAATTCTAGCAAACCAAATTTAGCAGATTATAAAATGGATAATACATCTTGACCACTTGGGGTTTATTCCAGGAATGCAAGGTTAATTTCCCATTCAAAAGCCGACATTATTCACCATATTAGTAGACTAGAAAAGAACCATTAGATCATTTAGTACATTGAAAAAAAAAAGATTTGACAAAATTCAACACAGATTTATGATAAAAACTCCAAGAAAACCAGGAATAGAAGGGAACTTCCTCATCTTGATAGAAAACCTACAGCTAACATGATATAATATGGAATGAGTCTGGATGCACACCCCTCCAGATCAGTAACAGGACAAGAATATCCATTTTGACACTTTCATTCAACATTATACTATAGTTCCTAGCCAAACCAATTAGGAGTGAGGGGCAGGAAAAGACATATCAATTGGAGACAAAGAAGTAAAACTTTTTATTCACAGGTGACATGATCATTTAAGTATAAAACTCTATGGAATCAGCAAAAATACCTTCCAGAACTAATACATAAATTTAGCAAGGTCACAAGGTACAAGGTTAATATGCAAAAATCAGTCACAGTGCTGTGGGCTGGAAATAAACAATCGCAAGTTGACATTTAAAAAATATTTACAGTAGCCCCTCAAAAATATGTAAGACATGGGATAAATTTAACAGAATATGTGCAAGATTGGTGTGTTTAAAACTATAAATATTGTTGAAAGAAATGAAATAAGACCTAAATAAATGGAGACACATTGTCATGGTCGGAAAGCTCAATTTTAGTAAGATGTTAATTTTCCCTGTATTAGATCTCTACAGCTGCTATAACAAATTACCACAGACTTTGTGGCTTAAAAGTTCTCTCACAATTCTGGGGGCTGAAAGTCTGAAATCTATCCCTGGGATGAAAGCAAGGTGTTAGCAGGACCACACTCCCTCCAGAGTCTGTAGGGAAATCACTGCTTGCTTCTCATAGGTTCTGGTCGCTGCTGTAATCCCTAGGTTTGTGGCTCCATCACTTTAATCTCAGTCTCCCCGCCTCTCTTCTGTCTACAGTCTTCCCTTGTCTTCCTCTTATAAGGATACATGCGACTGCTTTTAGGGCCCTAGATAGTGCAGGATCATCTCCCCATCTCAAGATCCTTAATCATATGTACAAAGTCCCATAAAAAGCATCATTTACAGGTTCTTTGGGTGGCCATTATTTAGCCTACTGTATTCCCCAAATCTATTGATTCAGTGCAATTCCAATCAGTGTCTCGGTAGAATTTTTTGGTAGAAATGGACAAATGGATGGTATATTTATATTCAATTGTGAAGGAGGGAGAATAGACAAAATAATTTTTAAAAATGTTTTTTAATATTTATTTTTGAGAGAGAGTGAGCAAGCATGAGTGGGAGAAGGACACAAAGAGAGAGACACACAGAATTTGAAGCAGACTCCAGGCTCTGACTGTCAGCACAGTGCCCAACCTGGGGGGCTCAAACCCATGAACCGTGAGATCATGACCTGAGCTCAACTGACTGAGCCACCCAGGCACCCCCAAAAAATCATTTTGAAAATAAAGAACAGAGTTGGACAAGTCACACTACCTGATTTCAAGACTTACTACAAGGCTACAGTAAACAAAACAGTGTAGTATTGGCATAAATTTAGACACACAGATCAATGGAACAGAACTGAATCCAGAAATAGACAAACATGTATAATTAATGGTTTTTCCACAAAAAGTCTGAAATAATTCAATGGAGAAAGAATAGTCTTTACAATAAACTGTGCTGGCACATTTAGTTACCCACATGGAAAAAATAAACATTAACTGATGGTATCTCCAAACAATGAATTATTACTCAGTATTAAAAAGGAAACAAAATACTGAAATTAACGTGGGTGAATCTCAAAAGCTAAATGAAAGAAGACAAGTACAAAAGGCTATATTCAGATGAGTCTATTTATGTGAAATTCTAGAAAAGTCAATACTATACACAGAGAAGATCAGTGGTTGCCAGAGTTGAAGGACAGGATGAGGAGACTAACTGACAAGGGTTGTAGGGAAATTTTAGGGTCACTGGTGACACCACGTCTTGGCTATGGTGGTGGTTACATCACTTCAGCCATTTACTATCACTCAACAAAACCAACACTTGAAACTAGCAAATTTTACTGTATGTAAATTGTTACTCAGGAAAACTGGTTTTTAAGGAACTGTCACAGCTTGGATGATACATTGCATGGTTATCCATAAATTCATCTCTTTTTTGGGGAAATGAATTCAGACAGTTGATTCCTACTTGTCATATGGGGATTCTTGTCTGGCATAGACTAAAGTCTTTTGTTTATTCCTATTACTCCCATTATAGTAATTTAAAAAAAGATTCTATTAGTAGACTATAATTTGATAAATTCTATAGAAGCAGTTAAAGGGAAAATGACTGGAAAGCAGTTCTCAGGACTAGGTATTTATATACCTACTTTAGCCTTAAACTACCATAATCATTAGACCAGATGATAGGGCTGCCTGTTCTTCATTTCACATTACTCTAGGCTCAGTTTTCATGACACCTTCTATTTTTGAAGCTGTCCTTATTTATTCAGTGCTTTCCCAGAGCCTTCGGGATAAACCTCAGATTTTCAGTGACGGAAGACCAACTTCATCCATACGCCACTTACTGTTAGAGCATTAGTTCTCACCTCTCCCACCTTTCAGCCATTTGAAGGGTTGGCCTTGCCCTAAGGAAACTTTGCTTTTTCCTGCTTCAAGACCTTACCATGTGCTCCACGTCTACCTGGAATGTCCTTTTTTCCTTCCCCCAATTTCCCTCTTTTCCCGTATAATTCATCCTACTCATCTTTCAGGATTTAGTAATGTCACCTGCTCCAGGAAGCCTGACATTTCAGGGTTATAGTAGATGTTTCTCTTGGGTGACACTTCTGTGACACTCTTCATGCCCCCAAGATCTGAAAACACCATTTGAGCCAAAGGTATAGCCTTCCCCAAAGCCGGTTCTATACTCCCTTATGTGAAACAACAAATGTCTTACTTTGCTAAAACCATTTTATCTTGAGTTGTCTTTCTCATGCTACTAAGCCATCACAACTGATGCTTATGAAAACTGATACAATGACCTTCCAACATGCAGGGCAAAACACATTTACAAAGGCAGTGGAGAACAGGACTTTGAAATACAGTAATGTGAACAGGGAGGAAATTTAATAGATGCTGGTTGCATCCACTTACAGTCTCTGTTAGCTAGCCTCAGGCTAGCCTAAGAGGCTTGAAGCCTCCTGAATTTGCCTCTGGTTAGTCCAATTAACTCAGGTGGAAGAAGAAAAAGCCAAGGATATCAAGACTCAAACAAAGCAAAAGGGCTTCTATTACTGTGTTCTGAGCTCAACTAGTAAAGGTGATATGATCTTGAAAAGCAGACTTAATCAGTTGACAGCCTGTTCCTGAAGACAGGGGGAAGCTGGGAACCTCCAAGGTAAAGCTTCACAGAGAAAGAGCTCCTGGTTGAACTCACAACTACCCCTGACAAGGCACTGTCGGTGAACCTACACCCAGGGCAGGTTGGTTGCTGTATCTGAATCATTTCTTAAGCATCTTAATCGATGCACATCATAATCCCCAAACTCCTTATGTATTACAACAATGGAGAGGTGGTATGTTTACAGATAAGGGATTTGTATTTCACTTATTAATTAAAATTATTTAATAATGGACCTTACCTCATTGATCTCTGACAGAGAAACCCTTCCAGAATGGTCCCATAGCAGAAATAGGTCTAGATCTTTATTTTCTACCTGAAGAAATGAAAGTCAAAACAGACTTCATCATTTGTTCATGGTCACGTAGTTGTACAATGACAGAATTGGGACAAGATGAGACACAGCCCACCATCATCTGACATGTACCCAAACACACCTGTTTTATCCCTCATTGGCCTAGTAAGAGGAAACAAGGTCATACAAAGATGTGATCTTCCAACCAGCAAATGACAGTCTATTGAGAAATCTTAAAAGCATGGTTGGCTCCCTCTCGATTTGCAGTTTTCTGCTCCTTGATTCTTTCCGATTGGTAGCAGGCACAGCCTGGTTGTCTCAGTTCTGTCAACAGCTTGCTGTCTTTCAGCTATGCTCTCAGATATCAGATGACACATGGGATAGTAAAAGTAACATCTCATTAAAGAAAGGGTGAGGATAACTGTGATATATTAAATTTTATTAACTTCTGCTTGCAAGTTGTTTAAAACATTTTAATTTACTGGTTATTTATGGGTAAATGTAAAAAGGCATTTTATCATGATCTGATCAGTTGAAAAAATTTTTGTTTTAGTTGTTGAAATTTTCAGTGTGTTATCAGCCCATTTTCTGTAAACGAAGTACATGAATGACAGTTTGCTCTTTGAAGCAAAGGATTCTGTAAGAGTCTATGTCAGTATCGATGCTCATTGTATAGCATTGATGATGTACATCCAAGACCTAGGAGATGATACGGTTTAAAAAGGAATTCTTGAAATCATTTGTTTATTTTTTTCAAATATTGTGATCCAAAAGTGCAATACAAAGACTGTCGGGAAAGTTGTGGGTTTCACTAAATCAAAAGTTTTCTGTGTGATGGAAATTAAAATTCATGATCTCCCTTGCAATTGACATAAACATGTTGTATTTGTTTTCTAGGGCTGCCATTGCAAAGTGCTACAAACTTGAAGTTTAAATACAACAGAAGTGTGTTGTCTCACAGTACTGGAGGCTGAAGCCCAAAATCAAGGTGTTGGCAGGGCCATGCCCCCTCTGAAAAGTTTTGGGGGAGAATCCTTCCTTGCCTCTCCTAGCTTCTGGCATTTTCTGGCAATCCTTGGTGTTCTTGGTTTGTAGACACATTGCTATCTCTACCTCTCTGGTCACATGACATTTCCCCTGTATGTCTGTGTCTCCTCTTTTTTCTTTTTACAGACACAGGTCATATCGGATTAAGGGACAACTCTACTCCAGTATGACCTCATCTTCACTAATTACATCTGCAGTAACCTCACTTCCAAATAAGGTTGCATTCTGAGGTACTGGGAGTTAGGCCTTCAACATATCTTTTTGGAGGACACAATTCAATGTGTCCTCAATGAAATTAAAATTTGTGATTTTTTTTCCTGACTCATGTAAACATACTCTCCATTTGTTCCCTGGTATAATTCTCTATGCTTCTTGCTCTATTGTGGGTTCCAGGAGGCTGAGCTCTGTAAATTTCTGTATTTTGGCTTTTGGTTGGGTTTGGTCGATGGGAAGAAGCACCAGGGGAGATCAGAAGGCAGGAGAGGGAGAGGTTGGGTATTTGTTTTCCCCATGCCCTGTTTGTATCGCTGCAGTTTTGGCAGGGGGTTCATTTCCCCACAACGACAGCTCCTGGCAGGCAACCCTGCATCTGGGGTTCCATCCCTGTGTGGGTCTGTGGTACCCTCCTCTTGACTTTTCAGACCCATGGCTTGGGATGCCTCTCCTTATTGGTTCCTTTAGACTTGCCCAAATCCCTGTACATAGTCCCTCATTAACTCTTTTAATGTAAGATTTTGGGTGTTCCATCTGTTGCCTGCTAAAACCTTGAATGACATAATACCCAAATTTATTGCCTTAGGGAAATGTAAACGTTGTGGTGGACAATCCCTCCCTTTGGAGAATTATGGTCCTTTACTGTAGAGTAATTCGGAGTCCACTGGTATTCCTGCAGTGATTTTCTATTTCCCTCATTTCTATCTTTATTAATTTATATTTTCTGAAAGGAAGAGTTATCCCTTATCCCCAACTTATTTACTCAATTACTTATTTATATCATATGCTCTCAGGCATATTAATTCTGTTCTTTGGCTTATAAGCCAATATTATTGTTATTTATTTTGTTGATTAGTTTGTTCCAGCTTTAGGCATTGGAAGTTCTTTCAGGTTGAATTTTGTGTCCTTTTAACATGTCACCATTAAAAAAATTTTTTTTAATGTGTGTTTATTTTTGAGAGAGAGAGCATGCGGGGAGGGGCAGAGAGAGAGGGAGACAGAGGATCCAAAGCAGGCTCTGCGCTGACAGCAGAGAGCCCGATGCAGGGCTCAAACTCATGAACTGTGATAACATGACCTGAGCTGAAGCCAGCTGCGTAACCGACTGAGTCACCCAGGAGACCCTAACATGCCACCATTTTTTAAGTACATCTGTACTTTCTGGCATCATAAGGTACTTGAAACTAATCAGATTATTTTATTTGTCCTGATCACTCTAAAAGCCCTGTTTCCTTTCATTGGAGAATGGGTATTTGGAAACCAGGATGTTGGAATTAGGTGTGCACACTGCCACCAGGTGTCACTGCTTGTAGGTCCTCTCCTGGCAGAGCTAAGAAATGTATGTATTTATACTAATGTATACTATATACACACATGGGTTAATATAAACACACATATATACATTTATTTCTCTGTGTGTATTCAATATAAGATTATATACTGAATTTATATATTGAGATTGAATTGGGAGGAGGTGGGGTAAGGAATTAGATACCACCTCAAATTTATTCTAGTGAAGGTAGCCAAAGGCATCATACTTTTAACATGAGAAGTGATTTTAATATCCGATAAAATAGTACTATAAACAAGAAATATATTAAGGAACAAAGAGGGATGTTATATCCTGACAAAAGGAACAAACAGAGCAAGAAGATATAATTGTCATGAACATATAGACACCTAAAAAATACCCTAAAAGTATAATAAGCAAGTGATAGTACACTTGGGGGAGATAGTACACATAGGGAGAAATATTTAAGTCAACACATGTAATTAAAAGTTTTAATATCATTAAAAGATGTTGATAAATATGATTTATATGATTTATAAATATGATATGTAAATATAAATATGATAAATATGATTTAATATCATTAAAAGAAATTGATAAAACAAGCAGACTAAAAGTAAGGAAAGATACAGATCAGAATAATGAAATTAAGAAACTTAAACTATTAGGTGGTATTACAATTACTACAGACCTAGTATAAAATAACACAGACTTTGGGGCACCTGGGTCCCTCAGTCAGTTGAGCATCTGACTTTGGCTTAGGTCCCGATCTCACAGTTCATGAGTTTGAGCCCCACATCGGGTTTGCTGATGTCAGCCCAGAGCCTGTTTGGGATTCTCTGTCTACCTCTCTCACTGCCCCCCCACCCCCACTCCCTGCCCCTGCTCTCTCTCTCAAAAACAAACAAATTAAAAACAAAAGCAACAACACAGACTTACTCTCTTGTAGTTCTAGAGGCCGCAAGTCTAAAATGAGTTTTAGGAAGTTGAAGCCAAGATGTCTTCAATCCTCTTCCCTTTAGATTCTTGAGGGGGAGTATCTGCCCCGTGTGTCCTCCAGCCTCTGCTTCCATTGTCACATGCCATCCCCCTCTTCTGTACTCAAATCTCCCTGGGCCCCCCTCTCAGAAGGACACTTGTGATTGCATGTAGGGCCCACCCAAACAGTCCGGGATAACCTCCCCATGTCAAGGTCCTTAATCACATTAGCGAAGTCCCTTTTTGCCATATAAGGTAATAGTCACAGGCTCTGGGGAGAGGACATGGATATCTTTGTGGCCATTATTCAGCCTAACATAGACACAGAATTAAAGCTCGACACCAAGCAGGGGCGCCCGGGTGGTTCAGTCGGTTGAGCGTCTGACTTCAGCTCAGGTTGTGATCTCACAGTTGGGGAGTTTGAGCCCCACATCGGACTCTGCTGTCACTGTGAGCCTGCTTTGGATCCTCTGTCCCCCCCTCTCTCTGTACCTCGCCTGTTCATGAACTCTCTCTCTCTCAAAAATAAAAATAAACATTAAAAAAGAAAAAAAACAGGAAACTTGACACCAAGCAGAGAATACACTCCTTTCCCAAGTACACAGAGTAGATACAAAAGCAAACACATACTAGACCTAAAATGAAACTTCAATAGATTCCAAAGAACCAATATCATATAAATCTTGTGCTCTGATTATTACGAAAAAAACCCGTTAGAAATTAGTAATAAACAGATATTTAAAACAAACACCCCATGTCTAGGAAATTATTAAATACTGAAAAAACTGTACGTCAAAAAATTTTTGGCTGCATCTAAAACAATAGAGTAGTGCTGTTCATTCTGTGATGATGGAAATGTTCCATATGTGCTCTGTTCAATATGGCAGCTACTCACTCCATGTCACTCTCCAGTATTTGAAATGTGGTTAGTGTGACAAAGAAATTGAAATTTTAAACTAGTTTTAATTTTAACGAACTTAAAGTTAAATAGCTACATGTGGAGAGTGGCTGCGAAATTGTATAGCACACAGAAAGAGAAATTGTGCCTTTAAATGTTCTCATAAGAAAATTTTAGGGGTGCCTGGGTGGCTCAGTTGGTTGAACGCCCGACTTCGGCTCAGGTCACAATCTTGCAGTTCATGGGTTCCAGCCCCGCATCCGGCTCTGTGCTGACAGCTCAGAGCCTGGAGCCTGCTTCCGATTCTGTGTCTCCCTCTCTCTCTGTCCCTGTCCCACTTGTGCTCTGTCTCTCTGTCTCTCAAAAATGAATAAATGTTAAAAAAAATTAAAAAAAAAAAAGAAAATTTTAAAAAGGTTGGAAAAAAGGGGCTAAAGAAGGGTTGGGAAAAAGCAAAGCCCTTATCTCATACAGGTAAGGGCAAAATCAACAATAAAAGAGAACATAAACGAAACAAAAAATGAATTATTTGAATAGATTAATAACATGGAAGGAACTCTGGCAAAACTAATTAAGAATGAAAGAGGATATGAATAAATAAAATACAAGATTACAGGTATAATAGCCAGAGAGCCACAGGGGCAGTGGAAGCCACTGTTAATGGTGCAGGCTAGAGTGCCTTTACTCAGGCTGGGTGTGGTAGTATGTCCATGGGATGTGGATGCCATGTTGGCATTCTTTTTTTTTTTTTAATGTTTATTTATTTTTGAGAGAGAAGGAGCTGTCGGCACAGAGCCCCACGCATGGCTTGAACCCACAAACTGTGAGATCATAACCTGAGCCTAAGTCAGATGCTCAACAGACTGAGCCACCCAGGTGTCCCATTTTAGCATTATTTCTACCTGCATAGGCTTAAAATATGATTTTCTGGCTTTCTTGAAGATTCCCTGAGATACCAATATCTTATTATTTTAATGCAGGTTTATTAAGGTATAATTTACATGCAATAAAATTTCTTCTTTTCAAATATAGTTCTATGAGTTTTGACAAATGGAAAACCATTGGCCACCATCTTGGAATATTCCAGATGGTGCAATTACAAGATGGAGACAAACCTGTGTCATTGAGTCCTCACTTGGAGAAGAGCTGTCCAGAAGAGTTGCATTGGACTGTGGCAAGAAAGAGAAATCAACCTTTATTGGATTAAACTCTTGATTTTTTAAAGTTTATACATTTCTGCAAAGTAGTGTAGCCTCATCTAATTCATTGCTCCCCTTCACTTTACAGGCTTTGCCTGAGCTTTTACTTTCCCTCAGTCCTAATGTGTCACTCGTTTCCCTCTCTGAGGCCTTTCTATACACTTGGGAGTGTCTTCCTTATATCTCTCATGTGAATATGACTTGCTTATTTCTTATGAAGCCATGTTGGAGGCAGGCATGTAATTTAGAAGTAAATTTCAAGCTAAGGTTGTCATTACTTAAGTACTCTATACACCACTGAACCTTCTGAAAGTTAAAATTTCAGTTTCCATTCTCTTAAGAAATAAGTCAGCAACAATAAGAAGAGTAAAAATGTTATTTCAATTTTATAGCAACACCCCTCCCAACCCTGACACACACACAAATGAAATTGTCAACATTGTGTGGTATTTACCGGTAGGGAACTTCCAAGCCCTGATTCCTGCTCTACATTCCAGCATGAGTCTCAATGCTTGTTCCCATTGGTTTTCAATTCATCAGGCATCTGGTCCCAGGGAGGGGTTTATAGGACATTTTGAATTCACAACTGTGTCCAAGTTTATAGGGTAGGAGGCAGAAAGTTTCACGCGTTGATGACCGGAGATCTGAAAGATGTTAGTCTAAGCTGCAGCTCAAGCTAAGGTCATCCTTCATGACATTTATAGAGCGTTATTACTAAGTATAATATCGGTGAGACCAGAGTGCACCAGAAACAGAACCAGTTAATTTAATGTGAGATGTGTCTTTCTGTACAATCAAGTGCTTGTTTCTTATGGAGCCAAATGTAAACGTTGAGCCTGAGAGATAGAAGATTTTACGCTTTCTATTTTCTCTCAACTATCAGTCTCGGAGTTTTTGTGTGACATAGGGGTGAATAACAAGCCACATGTAATCTTTATTTCTTGGGCTCTAAGAATAGGGTAACAATAGTATCCACATAATAATATTTCTCTGTACCCCTACCACCCATTATATAGCAACCCCAACCTTCTCCCCTCCCTCAAATTGTTCTCTAACTGTTCCAAGAGCTGTTGGGAGTGCCTATGAATAATGTTATGCGCTACCACCTTCAGGACCGAGGCACTCATCCCCCCCACGTCAGGAGTGCTGGTGGCCTACAGTTCTCAGATGAGTCCCTTTCCCAGAAGCGCCCTCTGCCAAAGAGCTGCCCTGTCCAAAGCCCTGCCCCCTTTCTGGGAGCAGCCTGGATTTAGTAGCTGGTCACACAGGGGGATCACCTATTCCCAGCAGGAATCAATCCCAAGAGCACTCCTTGATAAGCTTTCCACACATCAAACTCCAGCTCAGAGTCGGCTTGCCAAGGAACCCAGTAGTTCAGGAAACAGACTCTGGAATTGAATTTTGATGGCGGGTCACCTACCAGCCATCTGGCAATAGCTGCATAATTGGTGATGGTGGAGTGGTGATAACCCCTGGTGTGCAGCAGTATTACCATTGCTAAACTTTTTACTAGCCTGGAATAGGGATCAGAGCTAGTGATGGGATGGCACTGGAGGGAGGTATGAGTGCAATGTTTTAGGCAATTTGAAAAGTGGGCATTATTAATGATAAGGAATACTGAATTAGATAGCTAATGCTAGAGAAAATCAATGAGTTGGAGAAAGACAATGACAGTCTGATAGTAATTCATTTTTTCTTTTTTCTTCCCTCTTTTTATTCTTCCTTTCTTTCTGGTAATTTCTTATCCATTATTTTCAGTGTTCTCTCTTTCTGGAATTTCTATTCACCAGATACTGAACTTTATGGGTTGATCTCATTTTTTTCTGTCTTCCCTCTTCATTTCCACACCTTCCTCTTTCCCTAGACTCAACTCCACAAACATTCTGATTCAATTCCTCCAGAAAGTAAGTTAGTCTTCCCTGGGGGTGGTCACAGGGAGGTGGGGGGAGAGCAACAACATGGCTGCCTGGACTAGAGAAAGGACATGGTGTCTAAGTGCTCTTTAACAGATTTCCAAACAATCCCCCACTCCTAACCTCCAGATTGTTTTGTGCCCCCGGTTTCTAAGCTTTTGAGAGGGTTGGGAAGTGTGGTAGAGGAGAGGTGGATAACGGCTTAATGGAGATTAGCTGGTTGACCATCCTGTATCCCTTAACGTGTGGGTTTCTGTGTCAGCTCAGACAATTATCACTCCCCTTCCAGTTTCCTCTAATATCTCTGACTTTCTGTTGTTCTCCTTTTCTGTCCTTTTTGTCCTTATGGCTTTAAACCCTTTAAATTATTGTTATGGAGGGTGCCTGGGTGGCTCAGTGAGTTGAGTGCCCGCCTCTTGATTTCCGCTCAGGTCACCATCTCACAGTTCATGAGTTCGAGACCTACATGGGCCTCTGCGCTGACAGTGTGAATCCTGCTTGGGATTCTCTCTCCCTTTCCCTCTGCCCCTACCCTGCTTGCTTGCATTCTCACTAAATAAATAAATAAACTTAAAAAAAATTTATTGTAATGGACTGAATGTTTGTGTCCTCCCAAAGCCCTGAACTGCAATCTGATGGTATTGGAGGTGAAGCCTTTGCGAAGTATTTAGGTTTAGGTGAGGTCTTGATGAGATTAGTGTGCTTGAAAAAACAGGAAGAGAGGCCAGATCTCACTTGTTCCAGCTTTCCCTCTCTCTCTCTCTCTCTCTCTCTCTCTCTCTCTCTGCTATGTCCTAGGTGAAGACATAGTGAGAAGGCAGCCAGCCTTCTGCAAGCTAAAAACCCAATCGACTGGCATCTTGATCTTGGACTTCCCTGCCTCCAGAACTGTGAGACAATAAATGTCTGCTGTCGAAGCCACAGAGTATTTTGTTATAGCAGTCAGAGCTAAGACATTGTTTTACTGTTAAATTCTTTTACTGTTATTTTAGTATTCTTTAGTTGTTTAGAACTTGGACCAAAGCTTTGAACCATATCAGGAAACATATCCACTTTTAATTTCCTTTTATAAAAAAATGTTTGTTTAGAGAGCACATGCGAGCAGGGGAGGCACAGAGAGCGAGGAAGGGAGAGAATCTGCACTGACAGTGCAGAGCCAGAATCAGCCTCGATCTCCGGAACTGTGAGATCATGACCTGAGCCAAAATCCAGAGTCAGACACTTAACCAAGTCAGCCGCCTCGGAGCCCCACTTTAATTTCAAATTCAGTGTCTCTTTAATAAATGAGATCATAAATGATGATGCTTTACAATCTTTTTTTTTTTTTTTTTTTTTTTTTTTTTTTTGGTACAGTGTAAAGATTTTTAGTCTGTAGTCAAACTACCAGGGCAACTGCCCTCCTCATTCCTTTGTCACCACCTGCCTGGGGTATGCGCCATGCAGGAAAACGGGTATGGTTACCACACCTGCCCCCTCAGGGGAGGGGAATCACAAGGAGCTGTAAGTTTTTTTTTTTTTTTTAAATTTTTTTTTTTTTTCAACGTTTTTTATTTATTTTTGGGACAGAGAGAGACAGAGCATGAACGGGGGAGGGTCAGAGAGAGAGGGAGACACAGAATCGGAAACAGGCTCCAGGCTCCGAGCCATCAGCCCAGAGCCTGACGCGGGGCTCGAACTCACGGACCGCGAGATCGTGACCTGGCTGAAGTCGGACGCTCAACCGACTGCGCCACCCAGGCGCCCCGGAGCTGTAAGTTTTAAGTAAGGAGGGATGTGAGCACGGATGAACCATTGTCTAGGCGCAGCTACTGAGAAAGAACATAACACATGTGGTTTAGGAAAGAAGCCTTTTTACTCTGAAACTGCGTGGAGCAAAACTTTATAGTTATCTAGCCACTCTCTATGGATAAGACATCCTAATGACTGTATAGTGAGATGGACTATAGAAAAATACAATTCTATCTGCCTTTATTCACTCACCAGCACTGCCCTCAGTACCTGCTGTCTGTTCTTGTGGCTGCCCCCTGGGGGTGCTGAAAACACCCCTGAGTTGCAGGCTGTGGACCAGGAAGAATGGTGAACTGGGCTGGGAAATGAGCCCATCTGGGGAATCTCTGAATCCATGCAAAGATTAGGGGCCCATTGAAGGAAGCTAAGTAGGAACCTGAGAGATCAGTATTACCTCAGATGTACTGGAAGAAGCTATAATGATATAAATATAATCCTGATGCTTAGAGATTTGCTGGGCATTGAACAGAGAATGTCTGCTTTTTTCAGTCTGACACATCAGCCCATCAAATTTCACCTGTGCTTCTGAGTGGAAGCAGAAAAGCTTTTGCTTATGCTCTCTAAGGAAGGTTACTTTGTAATCAGCTGGGATTTCTGTGTGAGGATTAAAAAGAGGGGTGAAAACAATTCTGGAAATGTGAGGGAGGGCCAGTCTTAGTTTGAGGCACATCCTGTGACAGTCAAATCTAGTTTTGCAACAATTAGGGCATTTTCAACAGTCTCAGAAATGTTTGAGAAATTTTTAATGACAACAAGGAAGTGTAACCTCATTTTAAATTCATTTTGATCTTAAAATAAATATGAGGGGGGCGTGTGAAATCAAACAATGACACTGTTATTGGCCTGCTCTCAAACCATGACTACGTTTGTGGGTCTTAGACTGGTTTCCTGCATCTTCCACTCCTCTCTTGCTTAGATCACCCTCCTTCCTTAACACTTAGAAGAAGGTTGACCCCTTCTACTACTTTCAGGGGTTGATACTGGATCCCTGAATTTTGTTGTGATTGTCTTGCTGGGATATGGGCTCTGGCCTGGGGGCAAGGGAAGTCTTCCCCTCAGGGCAGGGGATGTTCCCAGCATCAATCACACTGGGACAGGATGAGCCTAGAAAGGCAGTTGTCAAAGGAGAGACGGCTCCTTTCTCTCACGGTCTTGTCTCTCGATCCTAGTTTCTAATGTGGTCTAGATGGGCAAGGGGGGTGGGAGGTGAGATGGTCATTACTAGTTGGAGACTGGACAGTAAAGAGGCAGTGAGGAAGCGCTGGGGGACACGGTAGGGATCAGTTAGGGCTTTGGGGCACTGACAATGATGTTACCTATGCAGCCAGTAAAACAAAACAAAACAAAACAAAACACAAAACAAAACCAATAACAAACAAAAAACAAACCCAGGTTTTAAGAGGAGCAATTCTGTTTTGTAATCAATAAAGTCTGCTTAAATGCCACTATATTAGGACTCATCAGAGAAGCGTCCTATCCAATGGGATAGACAAAATCAGATAGATAGGCATAGGAGCAGATTTATTATAGGAATTGGCTCCCACAGATCTGTTGTTTGCAAGGTGGAGAACTGGGGAAGCTGGTGGTGTAATTCAGTCTTCGTCCCAAGGCCCAAGAATCTGGGAGCTAAAGTATAAACCCCAGCTAAATCTCAAAGCCAAGAACCGGCAGCACGGATACCTAAGGGCCGGTGAAGGTGGTTGTCTCACCGCAAGCATTGAGAGCAAATTCACCCTTCCTCTGCCTGTTTGTGCTATTTTGGCCCTGGTGGATTGCCCACCCATTTTGGGGAGGGTGGTCTTTACTCAGTCCCCACTTCAAATGCTAACCAACCTCTTCCAGAGACACCCTCAGAGACACAGTCAGAAATATTGTTTCACCGGCTCTCTGGGCATCCCTTCACCCAGTCGACTCGGCTGAACTGTGGAGGAGAGGCGACAGGTGTGGCTTCTCTGGGGCTGATGTATAAAGGGGAGGGCAGTGCCTCCCAAGGTTGTTGTGGCAGGACAGGGATGAGTGGGATCCCCAAGGGGAAAGTGAATGTCAGCAGACAAGGACATGGGCTGTAAGAGCAGCCATCCTTCCCCACGCAACTTATTTCATTTCTGGAGGCCAGCAGCTTTCCCTTATTGTACTTAGCAAACTTGCTCATATGCCCTACTGGTCTCTGAACTCTAAGAAAGCAAGAATTCTGTCTTGTTTGCTCATATCCCCATAGCAGCCCCTACCTCAGAATCTTCAGTGTCATGGGTTCACAGTAGATATCTTTTGAATAAATGAGTCCTACTCTTAGTGTTTCATCTCTGAGTTCTATATGGACCATGACTAATGTTCTTAAGGCATTCTGACAATGGCACCAAATGACTTCATTCGCTCTTAGGTCTTAGATCAGCCTTGTTAGTCTTCTCTTTGGAGAGATTGTTTGGGCCAAACCTTTGACTTATATCTGTGACCCTAGAAATAATTATGTTGGTACCATGTTACTTTGGAATGTTTCTATGCTAGCTTTTTATTTTAAATGGAAAGATTGATATTTGCATATGGTTACAAAAAAGTCAAACAACAGGACATACCATGAAAAGTGTCTTCTTCCCTGTCCAGATGTTTAGGGCTCTCTCTCCAGAGACAGATGCTTCTTAGGCATACTTCCATAAATTTTCTATATAAGTATAAACACATATATGTATATATTTATACAGGCATATTTATAGATGTGTGCACATATTTAACACAATTTGGAACATACAATATAACTTGTTTTTCAATTTGCTTTTATCATTCAAAATAAATTTTGGAGATTTTCCATATTGTCATATGTAAATTAGCCACATTCCTTTCTTTTTAAAAAATGTATTGGAAAACTCACATATGATTTAAGTATAAACCATACATAAAGATTTATAATGGAAGAGAATTATCTGCCTCACAGCCTCACCTCTATCCCTGTTCCCTTAAAGGCAACCGATTTTTATCTGTTTCTGTCTTTGGTTTTCTGATGCATGGAACCATATTATAAAGGTTTATACTTCTGTTTCTTAATTTATTGACCTGAAATATTATCTATTGACATTCTGCTATGATAGATGACCATCTATCCCACTAATATGGTTTTGTCTTTATTTATCAATTCTAGACATTACCACTGATTTGCTAATAGGGCAGGTGAGGATTTAGTTGGTTACTCCACCCTATATCTTCCTGATATGGTTCCATCTCTATTTAAATTCTCCTTCTGGTCACCTCTGCAGCTTTAGACATGACATGTAACTCCATTCCTCTTTTTTTTTTTTTTTAATATTTATTTATTTATTTTGAAAGAGAGAGAGAGAGAGAGAGAATGAGTGGAAGAGGTGCAGAGGGAGAGAGAGAGAATCCCAAGTAGGCTCCACGCTCAGTGCAGAGCCCAATGTGGGGCTCGATCTTATGCACCACGAGGTCATGACCTGTGCCAAAGACAAGAGCCAGAAGCCCAAATGACCAGGCCACCCAGGTTCCCCAAGTCCATTCCTCTTTGCATCAACCATAGGGAGTCCTTCTGACTTTGAAATATAACAATATTAGCAAACCTATCCTTCTCTCCAACTACATCACCACCTTACAACTTGTTCATTTCTCAAAATCTCCCAGCTCTCCCTTTATTTTGCCATTGTCAGGTTGATAATGTTTTTATCCTATTCTGTAATCATAATGAAGTCTTCTGTGATTTGCTGGTACTTGTGGGTCATTTATTGAATAGGACTCTTTAGCAGCAAGTGACAGAAAACTCAACTTATGCAAATGAAACAGGAAAGGAAATCCAGGGGGAAATGAAGACTATGCAAAGCTTCATTCAAAAGTATTTTCAGGACCCAGTTTCTTTCTCTCCATCTCTTAAATCCTGCTTTGTGCTGATTCTACCCTGCTTGTCTCCCCTCAAAGAGACAAGATGTTGGCAGCTGCTCCAGTCTTCTACTTTCTCAAGTTCAAATTGAGTTAATCCACTGGAAAGAAGAGGAAGTTTCTTCCAAGTCAAATTTGGGGATTTATTCTGATTGGAACAATATGTTCTCCTGTATATCCTTGAACCCATCACTGTGATCAGGGGCTTGGGGGATGTTGGTCACCTACCTCCCACCGCTAGAGCCAGGCCTAAAGCTCTATCCAAAGGACAGGAGGAGTTCCCCAAAAGGAAATCAGGGTGCTGTTACCAAAAGAAAGGGGGAAAGGATGCTGGGCAAATACCCACTGTAGACCACAAGCTCTAATGTCTGTAGTGTTCCGTTTACATAAACTTGTGAACTGACTCAGTGAAAGATACAGAGAGTGGAGGTTTCTGTGCTCTAACAGTGGTGGAATAAATTTTTTAAAATGTCATTAGCCAAACAAAACACATCTTTAGGCCTAATTTTGCTTTAGGCCTAATTTTGCTTGGTCTGTGTATTAATTTCTGAAAGTCGAAAAAAAGAATGGGAATAGTATTTATTTTATTATAGCTACGTATACAGTTTTTATGGCAGCGCAAATTAATGTTTTCACGTTTTCTAGGACCCCTGTCATGACTTGTGCGGCACCCGAAGGGCATGTTCCTGGGATCAAGTTGCAAAGACTCTCCCCTCCTTGCTCTCCTCCCGTCACTCAGAGCTCAGCTGCTAGGTGTTGACTGCATACGCGAACCACACTTTAAATGGCAGATACTGCTGCCTATCCCGCTGCCATTCCCTCATTCTTCCTTGCTAGGATCTTTTCTTCTGCCTTGCTTGTTGCCCTTGATGTTGGCAGTTCTCAAATGTCTTGTGATGTCTTATGAACTGTTTGTATTTTCACATGAGGGAACAGTTTGAGGATAGGGAGCTCTGTGAATGTTGACGAGACTCGGTAACTAACGGGTTCACTTTAAATGTATAGGCAGATGGGGTGCCTGAGTGGCTCAGTCGGTTAAGCGTCCGACTTTGGCTCAGGTCACAATCTCAAGGTCCGTGAGTTTGAGCCCCGCATCGGGCTCTGTGCTGACAGCTCAGAGCCTGGAGCCTGTTTCAGATTCTGTGTCTCCCTCTCTCTCTGACCCTCCCCCGTTCATGCTCTGTCTCTCTCTGTCTCAAAAATAAGTAAACGTTAAGAAAATTTTTTTAAATAAATGGATAGGCAGAGAACTCTCAGCTACTATATTGGGGCCGAAATAAAGCAGCAGAGGGCCTTTATTCTTGGACATTGACATCCACACTAGCTGGCCTTGTTAGTTCACTAGACAATTCATCAAATAGATAAGAACCGTAGATAAGAACTGTTTAGAAAAAAACCTTTTTTTGAAGACAAATTTAAATAAAACCCTGACCCCCATACCTTAACTTTTATTTTATTTATTCACGCTTACTTATTTATTTGATTTAATTTATTCATTCACTCATTTATTCATTCTCTTACTCATTTTGTAGCCTCTTTGCAGGTATAGGAAGGTATAGAAAAATTTGACTTTCAGAGGCAGACCTTCAATTAAGCTCACATTTTCAGACCTTCTTTTTTTAAAAGAATTTTTAATGTTTATTTATTTTTGAGAGAGAGACAGAGAGAGAGAGAGAGACAGAGTGTAGGCAGGAGAAGGGCAGAGAGAGAGAGGGAGACACAGAATCTGAAGCAGGCTCCAGGCTCCGAGCTGTCAGCACAGAGCCCAGCCCGATGCAGGGCTCAAACTCATAACCTGTGAGATCATGACCTGAACTGAAGTTGGATGCTTAACCAACTGAGCCACCCAGGTGCCCCAGACCTTCTCTTAAGTTTCATTGTACCTGTTGCCCAAGACAAGAGGTTTCATGTGGTTATGCTCAGCATGCTGGCTTTCTGTTTTTTGAGTTTTCTTTTCATTAATTAATATTTCATCTGATTTTTGTTTTATAGGAATTTGTTGCATTTTCCTGTATGTTAACAGCTTCCTTCCTATTCTCTTTGGTATTGTAAATTCAAGTCTTTAAAAAAATTCCATTACTAGTATCTTAATGATTTCTTAGAAAGGGAAGAATATAAATACATGTACTTAATTAGCATACCATATTAAAAATGAAGTCTCTACATCCTTCTTTTTAATAGTTGCATAGTTTTCAATTGTCTGCATTTTTAAAATATGTATTAACTTGTCTTCCACTGATTAACAATTAATTTTGTGATTCCAAACACTGCTGCAATGAACATTTCTAGACATATCTCTAAGCATAGGTATATCTGTAGAATAAATTCCTAGAGGTGAGTATGGGATTGAAGCCTGTTGGAAAGTTCCTCTTTGGGGCAGATGTGTATTTTTGGAAAGTGATATTGTATAGTGATTAACAGCATGAACTCTGGGGCCTGGCTGCCTGGGCTCATAATCCTGGCTCTCTTCCTTAGCAATGCTGTGACCTTGGGCAAGTTACTTAAGTTTCTGTGTCTTGTTTTTCTAATGGGTAAAAATGCAAATTAATAATATCACCTTTCTCCTAGAGTTGTGAGCATTAAATGAGTTAATTTGTTGAGACTCATGACTGCTAATAAACACTCAATAACCATTATCTGTTAATGTTGTTATTTTAGGTAAGACTTAGCTACCATGCTAGCTAAAAAGAAGTCACTGTTCTTCGTGGGCTGGGGCTGGCACTTTGGCCAGAGTTCCTGGGTGTGCCCCTTAAGGGAGACGAGGTGGTCCTTGTGGCCGGGCTGCAAACTCAGGGCCAAGAAGAGAGATACAATGGGTCTGAGGAAGGCTCAGAACTTTTTTGCCCAGAAGTCTACCAACTGTAGCCACTTGAAAGCTGCATTGTTAACTGTGGTCTCTCTAGTTCTAGACAGTGCTTGGCATGTAGTTGAGGGAATAAATGAATGAGTGAATGAGACCAGGTTTAGGAATGATTTTTACTTCTCTTTAATTCCTCCTATCATCCACAAGCCTTCAATAAACCATTAAACCATTGTTAATCATTACATATTCGCTTGACTGTAAACATACTTGGTAGAGAGGGGACCAAGAAGGCCCCATGTGAGGGACGCATCTTGGAGTCACCCTGCCTGAGGGGACGATAGCAACCATGGTAGAAGTGAGACAAAACACTTGGTGAGGGAGCCTGCTGAAAGCCTGGACTTCTTGCTATCATGGGGAGGGGGGATTTACACTACTTGTACTTGGATATTAAAAGGAGAATGATCTCTCAAGACTGGGAAATCTGGTATACCTGAGTTAGCACAGGCTTGCTGCATGCTAACCTCTCAAAAATGGTGGCTTTTTATTTAAAAAAAATTTTTTTGATGTTTATTTTTGTGAAAGAGAGACAGAGCACAAGTGGGGGAAAGGCAGAGAGAGAGAAGGAGACCCAGAATCCGAAGCAGGCTCCAGGCTCTGAGCTGTTAGCACAGAGCCCAACATGGGGCTCTAACTCACAAACCACGAGATCATGACCTGAGCTGAAGTTGGACGCTTAACCAACTGAGCCACCCAGAGGCCTCATTTATTTCTAAATTTTGGTAAAGACTAAAGCAAAGTCTGCATTGATGCTGTATCTGCCTTCCTCAAGCCATATCTGACTTGGTGTATGTTGGCTATGACTGCCCATTCAGAGCAATATTCCCAGTATAGCTGTTATGTTGATGACTGTCAGGTTGAATGAGACTCACAGATCAGATAGGGAGCAGTGATCTCGGACTTTCTACCAGCCCTTCTCAACAGTATAACCTAGCATTAGTCTCTTGAAATTTCAAAGAGTTGTTTTCTGTCTCTGTAAAATGGAGGATTAGTGCTATAATATCCACCACCTGTCTGGACTTAAAAGAACATCTTGACATTAAATTAAAAGAGAGAGAAAATGAATAAATTAGAATGGGTAATATACCCTGAAATCTTGATCTGAAAGTCACTATTAATGGTAAAACCATTACAGTATTATATTTCTCTAACATTTCTAGCAGATGTTTGGCTAAGGAAAAATCTCAATTTTGAGCGTATTCTTAGAATATGGTTATAATTTGTTATTTTTCACCATTCACATATTGATTCACTGAAAAAGAGAAGATCTATGTTCCAAAGGGGGTTATTTTCTAAAATTAAGTAATATATACAGTAAATGAATGGAACACGCATTCACACATAATACTTGTGTTAATTGTTCATTTGGGCTAATTAGTTTTTTGTTTCGGTGTTGTTGAAAATTAATCAAGGACCTAGATGGGTAGTGAAAAAACAAATTAACAAAGACTCATTTATAGTTACCAGAAGGAGTAATATGGATCCTGAAGCCAGGAAGCTTGTTTGGAGAAAGATCCAGATAAGTCCCCGTAACATTAATCCCCCAAAACATGGATCTCTCCAGACAAAAGATTCAAACGTACCTCCTATTTTAATAATGAAACAGCTGCCAGGGTCGAGGACCCTCTGGGGGTCTTCGTTTGTGATGGATAAATGGGTGGTGTTTGTTTTGTTTGGGGGAATCAATATTTGAAGGGGGTAACCGAAGAAGGTTATGTTGCTGTTATGATGTTATTGATACACGGGCTAACGCTATTATGGTGGACGCTATCAGGCTACGTTATCTTTATGCCTCCAAGGTAACCTGAAGCAACTGTCTATTGACTTGGCACTACCTTACACTGGAGCGTCTGCCCGGCCTTGGGACTGTAACCCAAGCCAACACATGCCTCACAGGCAGCTTTCTTTAGCCACTGACGGCATCAAGGAAGGAAGAGCGTGAAATCACCCGGGATGGGATGGATGCTTCCGAAGGGGAGTTGGCTGCTAAGTGACTCCTAAGGAGGGTGGAATTGCCATCTCTTAATTTTGTATTTAGGAGTAACCACTAGTAAGTCCTTCTCTTCAGACGAGGAGATACTTATTAGAAGGAAACCGGAGGTGATCTGAATCCCTGGAAAAGTTTCCCCCACTTTGAACTTTGCAATGTTTCACTGCAGGTCATGTCCACGTGGAAAGCAAGGCTCACCAAGAGACTGAAATCTCCATCTAGAAGGATGCATCCATTTCCATGCTCAGCTCTGCTTGCTTGTTTCGGGAATACAAGGGAGAATGCGCCCTTTGATCAGCCCAGCACAGCTGATCCTCATTCCACCATCTATGTTCAGCCCACGGCCAAAGCAGACCAGCACCCAAGTCGCTCGAGAGGGGAAGAAGGAACTCCAGAGAAAAGGCGCGATTCCAGCATCCGTTCAGAGAGAAATGGCAGTGCAAATCTGAGTTCAAGTAATCACAGTGCCAACCAGCCTGCTGAGACCCCTGAGGATTCGTCTGGGTCCTTAGAAGGTAAATCGGACTGTGAAGCAGTTACTTTCCAGACTTCTATCCCCAGACCATCAATTATTGAAATGCCAACGGTGAGTTTTCCCAATGCTGTTATAGAAGGAATAGTGTTGGAGGAGAGTTCTGATCATTGGTGGATTCCTTCAGGAAACAAACACGGTTAATGTTATTAGTGAATAAGATGTTGAGGGGAACTCTTAGTAGTGAGAGGAAGTGTGTAAAGCCTTTTAAATTCTCATAAGGTTCTTAAAGGATGTAGAGGGAAGCAATGACAATAAGCACTGGGGCCTTAATAATGGCCAAAATTGGCCTTTAATTAACTGCCCATGGTGCTTCAGAGCCAACGGTGTCTCAATAAAAGATTAAGGGTAAGGTAGTCTGGGAAAGCTTTTTCTTTTCTTTAACTGGTACATGAATTTATTTATATGAAAACCCACAATATAGAAGATTTGTTCACAGAATTAAGAAATTGCCCCTACTTAAAAGGAATCACATGGTATCAAAGCAGTCTGGGAAAATTTGGAAATGATGAACCCTATGCATAGTAGTAAAGAAAGGAAGCGACCTATAAAACTATTCATAATATGGGTGTTCCTCTGACAGTTTTCCAAGACTTAGAGGCAGGAGAAGGAAGTTATTTGGAAAAAAAAAAGTGCTGCTGCTCTTAAAAGGCATAATCTTGATATATTTATCTATTTTTTTTAGAGGTATTACTGAATTTTTAATTGTTGAAAATTCTGATTGGATTTAGCTGCACAGCCATGTCAAAGTTCTTGGCAATCCCAAGAGGCAGGGTTTCTTGAATAGTGTTTTCTAGAGATACCTCTTGAGCATTTTTTGGTTATATTCCTGGTCAAGAAGCTTAGGACCAGACTTAAAAAACTGTGAACTATTTGGGGATCCATTACTAAGACATTCTGATTTTTCAAAAATCATTTTTTTTCCATCTAGTCTAACATATTTTGTCTGACTTGGTCACCAAGAAGACTCATTAGCATTGAAAACTGCAAAACAGTGAAGATAGGGTTAAAACATGTTTTTAAAAATAGTTTCATTTGATATTTTACATGCTTATCTTAAATTACTGAAGCTCGGCTCTATTTTCTACATCCTTCTATTCTGAGATTGGACAGAGGATTTCACCAAACCCTCTGTTATAGCAAGAACTGTAATGGTTTGTTTTTGTTTTTGTTTTTCCCCTAGCACCACTAAATCAAAACCTCAAAAAGTAAACAAAAACCAAAACATTTGTTGGTCAATTTTCAGTTTATATACACATGCAGATTAAGATATTTTTAGTAGTACTGTAGTTAGCTGAGTGGACATCATGGCCAAGTTTTTATTTGTTGCATGTTAAAGGAACCAATGATGTACCATTTGATTCCAGCAACCTAGGACCCACCCTGTATTGCTAAATACAGCAGCACATACAAAGGGTTGATTTTATTTTATCTTCCTGTTTTAGTGGCATATGTGATACAGGGACTCAAAGTAAATACGTGTATTCAAATATAACCAATTAAACACGGCAGAGTAACATCCATATTAATTGCCCACTAGTATGAGCAAAGGCATGGATAGACTACAGAGGTGAGGCAGGCCTTACGATGGAAACAACCTCAATGCAAGATGAAATATAAGTGTCCCAAAGAAGACACACGTGAGACAGTTGAAAGGAGGTTGGAAAGGTACATTGCAGGGGAGGTCGAATTTGAGACTGGTTTTTTAGAAGGTGGGTTAGGATTTTTAAAGGTAGAGATGAAGGGGAAGACATTGCAATAGAAGAAAATTGTGTGAGTAAAATGATGTGGGGGAATGTAGCATAGGGACAGGTACATCAGATTGGCTAAATTGGAGAGGTACCTTGGAAAGGTAGATTGAAGGCAAAAGTGGGATGTCTTGAATGCTGTGGTCAGAACTGAATTTAGTAGGCAGTGGGGAAGCTTTAAGAATTTTGAACAGAGAAATGTCATGCTTAGGATTTCATGAACAGGTACAGCTATGTAGGATGGATTAAAGTTGAGAAGACTGGAGCTGAGGTCATCATAACAATCCTGGCCTGAGGATATCATAGAAAGAAGAGAGGAAGGTGAGGTGGGTGGGGAAAAGAAGAATGGACCCTGCGGTAGTAAATACAGTAGCTGCCCAGGTCCCAAACTGGGTAGGGAGGGAAGTGAGACCAAACTGGCAGTGGCGAAATGAAAACATTATGAAACTAAGACCGGGCTGTTGGGCGGAAAGTGGGTCTGCGGGCATGGTAAATGGGCCTCTATTGTAGTTCTTTCTGTAGCGGGGATCTAATATTTATAGAGCACTCACCGTATTTCTGCTTTACAGGGAATATTCCATGGACCCCAGTTACAGTGAGGTGCATATCCTTATGAGTCCCATTTACAAATAAGGACACTGACACTTAGAGATGGTAGGACACTTGCCCAAGGTCATGAAGGGAGGAAGAGCCATGATTGAAGCCCAGATCCTTATTATTACTGGTGTGGTGCTTGAGGATTTACAATGAAATATTCATCAATGATCTCACTAGACATGCAATTAAATTAAAATTTCATGTGTGTGTATGTGTATTTGTATGTAAATGTATCTATGTATATAATCATCATCATTATTATTTGCTTTTTATTCATTTGCTTAACTTAAAAAAAACAACTTAGATTCATGGTGTATAACACAATGGAAAGGGACACTTTCCACTTTGCATCCTGCTGATGACAAGACTTTGTTGATGATAGTGTGGGACTGTTTTGAGATCTTCTGATTAAAAGTGCCATAAGACTGCCCAGATTTTTCATTACCTAGTAATTTTGTAGTGACATGTTTTCCCTCGGCAGATGACGAATGAGCTTATTTTATTATAGTCTTGCCTGGAGGCAAAAGTACTTCCCACTGTGATACACTGATCCTCATCATTTAAGCTGCCTTGGTGGAAACAACAAATAATACTCTTTTTTAGAGCTGAGCCTCAGAACATAACCAAAGCTAAGAAATGGGGACAAGTCCCTCTATCTGTTTTTAGTTACCTGGTATTCAGACAAGAAAGTGATTTTTAAAAATCTGAAACAATGCCTTGTCTGAGAGGAAAAGCTGAAGATAGAGAGGCCAAGTGAACTAATTAAAAAAGCAGGTTTTTGGTGGTGTAGATGTATGTGCACATATCTATATTTATGAAGTGATATCAATTAGTCTTCAATCCTTTTGTGGCCATCTCTTCCATGTTCCAGGCCTGCAATCAAGGTGATAATAACCCTAAAATTGGAATGTTTTATGGCTCCTGGTTTTCTTCTGATTGTAATTTTTTTTCTTTCTTGGTGGTCTTGCAATTGAAGTGTCTAATAACTGGTGGGATTGTAGAGTTAATGAAACACAGCAGTATGCTGTTTATTTTTCTGGCCAAGAGTTATCATGTTCTTACTGTGTGCCAGGACAGCCCTAGCTCTGAGGAAACAAAGACTGAAGACAGAGTTTATGAAGTTCCCTCCATTCCAGTGGGAGATACAGTAAACAGGTGGTGTCAATGCAATATGAGAAGGTTTATGGGTCAACAATAGACACCATAAGAGCACAAGGAAGAGACTCCTTTCCTACCCTTGGGAAGACAAGGGAGGCTGGAATATACAGAGAAGAAGGGGTTCTACCTTATTCTTTTAAACTTTGCTTCCTAGTTGAACGGTGCTATTTTCCTCCTCCCTCCCTCTCCCTTAAATGTTGGCAGTGTAAGGACACAGTTCCCACACTAAGCAAGTCTTTCTACAGCAGTGGTAAGTTTTATCTAGTTCTTACTTCAACAAAGTAGCCTGCCTGACACAGGAAGAGAAGGTAATTGTGGTTTGGGAAATCATTCCTGGGTATTTTTAACTAAAAGTTAGTTTTGGGGGGGGTGCCTGGGTGGCTCAGTCAGTTAAGCATCTGACTCCTGATTTCAGCTCAGATAATGATCCCAGGGTCATGGGATTGAGCCCTGCATCTGGCTCCTTGCTGAGTGTGGAGCCTGCTTAAGATTCATTCTCTCTCTCTCTCTCTCTCTCTCTCTCTCTCTCTCTCTCTCTCTTTCTCTCTCTCTCTCCCCGCCTTGTCTCTCTGCCCCTGCCCCTGCTTGTGCACTCTTGCTCAGTCTCTCTCTCAAATAAATAAAACGAAAAACATTTAGTTTTATAAAAAGGAAGGGAAACAGGGCCTATCTTGGAGTTGAAAACACCATTGCTTTTAGTAACAGGCTGGTTTTGCTGCTAGACAGAGAAGTGGTAACCAAGATATCCCTAGACCCCAGGCTTAGGCTGTCACTGCTTTTTAGAGTCTGAGTCTCCGTTATGCCATCAAGAAACACAGTTTTGTCAGTCATCCTTCTGTAAGACCTAGTTCCTTGATACCCACCCTTACAAGAGCCTGATGTATAAATCTGAATGACCGTTTAGTTGTCAGCCTGGAGGACTGTCAGGGTAGGGCTTACTAAGCCATCCATTTATTTTCTCTACAGGAAAATTATACACAAAGAGAAATGATAACCAGAAATCTGTTGGAGAGTGTGAACTCAGAGGAAGTGGGGGCTACATTTTTTTTATTATAATAAAATATACATAAGATAAAATTTACATTTTTAATTATTTTTACATATACAGTTCTGTTGCATTAAGGACATCCACAGTGATGTGCAACCATCACTACCATCCATCTCCAGAATTCTTTTCATCTTCTCCAACTCAGACTCTGTATTCATAAAACACTAACTCCCCATTCACCATTTACCCTTCTTCTCATCCACTGGCAACCACCCTTATACTTGCGGTCTCTAGAAATTCAACTATTCTCAGTACCTATGTAAGTGGAATCAGACAGTATTTGTCCTTTTGCATCCAGCCTATTTCACTTAGCATAATGTCCTCAAGGTTCATCCATGTTGAAACATGTCAGAATATCCTTCCCTGTTAAAGCTGAATAATATTCCATCATATGTATATATCACGTTTTGTTTACACATTCATCTGTCAATGGACATTTGGGTCATTTCTACCTTTTGGCAACTGGGAATAATGCTGTTATGGACATGCATGTACAAATATCTCTTCAAGACCCTGTTTACGATTCTTTTGAGTATGTACCCAGAAGTGGAATTGCTGTGTCACATGGTAATTCTATCCGTAATTTTTCAAGGAATGGACATATCGTTTTCTATAGTGGTTGTACCAAATGCACCAGCAATGCACAAGGGCTCCAATTTCTCCACACTCATGCCACCATTTGTTTCTAAAGTTTTTGTTCATTTGTTTTGACAATAGCTATGATAATGGGAATGCAGTGGTATCTTGTTGTGGTTTTGATTTTCATTTCCCTAATGATTAATGTGATATTGAACTTCTTTTCATGTGCTTATTGGTCACTTGTGATCTTCTTTGGAGAAATGTCTATTCAAGGCCTTTGCCTTTTTTTTTTTTTTAAATTGAGTTGTTTTGTTGTTGTTGAATTATAGGAATTCTTTAAATATTTTTAATATTAATCCCTTGTCAGATATATATGATTTGCAAATATTTTTCTCCCATTCTGTGGGCTGCCTTTTCATTCTGTGGATAGTGTCCTTTGATGTACAAAAATTTTAATTTTGACAAAGTCCAATTTGTCTATTTTTTGTTTTGTTGCCTATGCTTTTAGTGTCACATTCAGTAAATCACTGCCAAATCTAATACCATCAAGCTTTTTCTCTATGCATTCCTCTAAGAGTTTTATAGTTTTAGCTATTACATTTAGATCTTTGATCCATTTTGAGTAAGGGTCCAAATGAATTCTTTTGCATGTCGATATCCAATTTTCCCAACACCATTTGTTGAAAAATTTGTCCTTTTTCCATTAATGATCTTGGCACCCTTGTGAAAAGTCAATTCACCATATATATGAAGGTTTATTTCTGGACTCTCTATTACATTTCATTGGTTTATGTGTTTGTTTTTTATGCCAGTAGCACAATGTTTTGATTACTATAGCTTTGTAGTAAGTTTTGAAACCAGTAAGTGTGAGACCTCCAACTTTGTTCTTCCTTTTCAAGATTGTTTTGGCTATTTGGGATTCCATATGAATTTCAGGATGGATTTTTTTTCCTACTTCTGCAAAGAAACATCATTTGGATTTTGACAGGGATTACAGTGACTAGTTAGACTGCTGTGAGTAGTACTGACATCTTAACAATATTGGGTCTTCCAATCCATGAACACAGTTTATCTTTCCATTTATTTGTGTCTTCTTTAATTACTTTCAGCAATATTTTGTAGTTTATAGTATAAAAGTCTTTTGACTCTTCAGCTAAGTTTATCTCCAAGTATTTTATTCTTTTTGATGCTATTGTAAATGAAATTGTTTTCTTAATTTCCTTTTCAGATTGCTCATGTTGGTGTACAGAAATACAATTGATTTTTGTCCATGTGTTTTGTGTTCTGCAATTTTGCTGAATTCATTTATTATTTCTTTTTAAAAATTTATTTATTTATTTTTAGAGAGATAGAATGTGTGTGTGAGAGTGGGGGAGTGGGAGGGTTACAGAGGAAAAGAGGAGGAGAGAGAGAATCCCAAGCAGGCTCCACACTGCCAGTGCAGAGCCCAATGCAGGGCTCGAACTCATGAGCCACAAGATCATGACCTGAGCCAAAATCAAGAGTCGGACACTTAGCCGACTGAACCACCCAGGTGCCCCTCATTTATTACTTCTAATGGGGTGTGTGTGTGTGTGTGTGTGTGTGTGTGTAATCTTTATGGTTTCTACATATAAGAGTATATCATTTGTGAACAGATAATTTTACTTCTTCCTTTACAATTTGGATGCCTTTTATTTCTATTTCTTGTCTAATTGACTGGAATTTGGAATGCTACTCAACAATACTGTGTTGGATAGAAGGGCAAAAGTTAACATCTTTGTCTTGTTCCTGATCTTAGAAAATAAACTTTCAGTCTTTCATCATTGGGTCTGATGCTACCATTGAGCACAACATGGGTTTTTCAAATACGGCTTTTATTGTATTGAAGTAGTTTCCTTCTATTCCTATTCTGTTGTGTATTTTCATCATGAAAGACAGTTAAAGTTGGTCAGTGCTTTTTCTGAATCAATTGATATGATAATTTTTCCTCTTTATTCTGTTAATGTGGTGTGTTACAGTGATTGCTATTTTGTATGTTGAACTATCCTTAGATTCCAGGGATAAATCCCACTTTGTCATGGTGTAATCTTCTTAACATGTGGATGGCATTCTGCTTACTATGATTTTGTTGAGGAGTTTTGCATCAATTGTCATCAGGGATATTGGCCTCTAGTTTTCTTTTCTTACAATGCCTCTGTCTAAGTTGGGTATCAGGGTAATGTTGGCCACACAGAATTATTTACGAAGTGTTCCTTCCTCTTCAATTTGTTTTGGAAGAGTTTGAGAAGGGCTGATGTTAATTATTTACACATTTGGTAGAATTCACCAGTGACACCATCTGGTCCAAGGCTTTTCTTTGTTGGAAGGTTTTTTGGTTACTGATTTAATTTCCTTACTAGTTATAGGTCTATTCAGATTTTCTATTTCTTCATGATTTAGTCTTGGTGAAGAGGAGCTACTTTGATAGCATCACTGAAGTATGGTAATTATAATCATGATTACCAGTTATTGAGCACTATTAATAGACTAGGCATGGTGCTAAGGCCTTACATGGATTAGCTAATTTGATACTTCTAATCCTTTTGCAATGTTAGTTCCTGATAATCCCAATCACTCCTCACTCAAAACTTTCCGAAGCCTCTGCGGTTCCCTAAAATATTAATCACGTCTTCATGGTGGCCCGCAGATCCTATACAAAGTATACCCTATTGCCTCTTGGAACTTATCTCCTACTGTTCTTACTGATGGGGAAACTAGGACTCAGTGGAGGTAAGAAATCTGAATCATTTCCACTCTAAGGGTAACCTTTTTAGCGGATAGGAAACTCAATTCAACCAGTCAAAGCAAGACTTCCTTGGCCAGTGCAGAACTCATGCTACCAATAACTAAATAGCTGCTTATTCAGCTCTCCTTGTCTAGGCTCCATGCCCACCCTTCTTTTCTTGGCACAGTCTTTGTTAAGACCTGGGATAGTTTAATTAATTGGGTTTCAGCTTCCTTGGTTAGAATCAGATTCCGGTCATGTTCTGTTGGAGCTACATCAAGGCCACGCTAATTTGAATTTGGTGTTGGAGAGACTCCTGGATACCTATTAACAGAAAAGCTCCTGGAGCTATTCACCTCTACAGGCAAGTGATCTCATTCAACAAATTTATTTTGATTTTTAATGTCTTAAAGTTATCTTGAAGTTGATCCTTGAGAGTACCATCTGCAGAGGGTAGTACTACTTAGAAGCATATTTTAAACTTGTGTGTGAACATCTATCATCCCTCATCCCACTGTTAACTCCACATCCCCCTTCTATAAGCATTATTGGTAGCAATTCTGCTACGCTGCATTTCCATTTTCTGGTACAAATCAGTTTTCCTGCATTTCTTTATAAGGAAATCTTCCCTTCCTTTTCTTATGGGCCAAAATAGAAGAGAACACAATTTTAGACTACGTATAAAAACAAATATCCTATTAAGGAAGTTCTCTGCTAGGCAGATGATTTTATATAAAAATTTTTTAATAGAAAAAACTTATAAATCCATGCAAATATTACTTTTCTAGTTCCTTTTCATGTTCCCTACCTCCCAACAAGGGGGCATATGAGCTGCTGGGGACTCCATCCCATTCATTTTAGGGTCTGACAATTTCTTACACTAGGTTTCTACTTTCAAAAGACGTTAAACACAGTGCCATGATAGTGCATGATATACCCAGTGTACTTAGGAATTTTCCAATCCAGATATTCAGTTTCATCCCAACTGGAAAAGAGATAGCTTCCTGGCTTCTCTTAGAATGAAAGAAAATAAATTATCCTCATAACACCATGAAAATTTACATCGCACAGCTTTGACTATTGGAGACTGTCCATAAAAGACTACAGAGAATGGTAAAAATGCAAAATTTTCGGAAAATTTAGAGCTGAGGGGCATATATATTCCAAGCTAAGAAATGAAAGTTGAGTGTATAATTTCATCAAATTTTAAAGCATAATTTTCAAGTGAGGTTACTCTGGCATTTACAATTCAAATAAGAATGATAAATATTATCTAAGTAGGTGTAGATACGTTGGAGAGAGAGAAGTACAAAAGGAAGAGGTCAGCCCACTTTTGAGCTGCGTCTATTTCTAGCTCATCAGAGAGAATCTGGCAATCTGCCCATGACCTACTTGATCTTTTGCCCTCATTTTCACAGGTGGTTAACAAAAGAGCAAGGTTTACTTTGTTCATAGTCACTGGCCTGGAGTGTCACACCAAAGAGCTACCAAAAAGATGCCAATTCATTGATTAGACCCATTTTCCCTCAATACTTGGATCTGTAGTGTTAGAATTTCCATTCTCTTGATTATATAACATGCAATTGTACCTCAGTTAAAAAAATTCCACTATTCTACTCATTGGGTATGCTGGAAATGAACATTTCTTCTGCTCCAGGACCCACAGGGGCTAGTTGAAAGAATGTGCTATATTAATCATGGTAAATTAGAGGTGGTTTTTCTCCCCCAGCCAAGGACACATGTTAACCTGAACTGAACTGCCTTTAGTTTTACATTCACAGTTCCTCCTTTCCAAAGAAAATAGAGCTCACTAAGTTAACACTCCTGATGTGAGGTTGACACACGTGGTTTTGTAATTCTGTACCAGGGGAGGTGAGAGTTTGGAAATTTGGGGATTTAGAGGAAGGGGGAGAGTCTCTACAAGGGGCATAGGACTGCCATGGGAAGTGTTTATGATTTTGTTGTGGCAAGATGGTTTGTGGGTATCCCCCGTTTAGTTAAAGAGAAAATGACAACTCAGGCAACTGTTAGAAACTAAATACACTGGCATAATTTGGTTGTCCACAGAAAAAGAGAAACTTTCCCTCAAATAGACCACCCCCATAAGGAGAATCAGTTTCTGTAACTTAAAGCACCAAATCTCAAAAAGATGTGTCGTACATTACTTATTACTAAGGGTAATTAATGTACTGCAATTTGGAAATCATAAACTGCCTTTAATACTTTTTTTATATAAAACGATGCATACTCTTATAAAAATTCAAATGTGATATATATACACTTGTCATTAGAGCTAATTCAAAGTTATCTCTTTTTTTAAGTCGCCCATGTATGTTCAAAAAAATCTTTGCCAAAGGCACCAAGAATACACAATGGGTAGAATGCACTCAAACTGCAGCACGTGATACAGAGAGATCATTCATGAAAGGAATAGCCAATCAATGTGCCAGATTTCATTGCTGTCTTATTTTAAGAAATTGCCACAGGCACCCCACCCTGATCAGTCAGCAGCCATTAACATCGAGGCAAGACCCTCTATCAGCAAAAAGATTATGATGTGATGAAAGTTCAGATGACAGTTAGCATTTTTTAGCAATAAAGTATTTTTTAATTAAAGTATGGAATTGTTTTTTTAGACATAATGTTATTGCACACTGTAAATAGACTACAGTACAGTGTAAGCTTAACTTTTATATGCACTAGGAAACAAAAACATTCATTTGACTCATTTTTTGTGCTATTTGCTCTATTGCAGTAGTCTGGAACTAAACCTACATATCTTTAAGGTATGCCTGTGCATAAAACTAAAAAGCTTCTGCATAGCAAAGGAAATAGTCAATAAGATTAAAAGGCAATCTATAGATTGGGAGAAAATATTGGCAAACCATATATCTGGTAAGGGGGTAATATCCAAAATATATAAGGCACTCATACAACTCAATAGCAAAAAAACCAAATGACCCAATTAAAAGATGGGTAAAGGCCCTGTATAGACATTTTACCAAAGAAGATGTAAAAATGGCCAATGGGTATATGAAAAGATGCTCAGTACTACTAATCATCATGGAAATACAAATCAAAGCCACAATGACATATCATTTCACATCTGTTAGGATGGCAGTTATCAAAAAGCCAGAAGGACAGGAGAAAAGGTAATGTTTATCACTTACACACTGTTGATGGGAATGTCAACTGGTAGAGGCATTAAGGGAAACAGTATGGCAATTCCTCAGAAAATTAAAACTAGAACTACCATATAATCCATCAATCTTTTCTTCTAGGTACATATCCAAAGGAAATAAAATCACTTTGTTGAAGAGATATTTGCACTATGTTCACTGCAGCATTATTCATAGTACACAAGACATAGAAACAATTTGAGTGTCTGTCAATGGGTGAATGGATAAAGAAAATATAACCCCCCCCCCCCCAACACACACACGTATATAACAGAGTAGAATTCTGTCATTTGTGACAACATGGATAAACCTGGAGGACATATGTTAAGTGAAATAAGCCAGACACAGAAAGACAAATACTTTATGATTTCACTTATATGTGGAAGCTAAAAAAGTTGTCCTCATACTAACAGAGTGCTTGTTGCCAAGGGCTGGGGATGGTGGGAAAAGTATAACTTTCAGTTATAAAGTGGGTAAGTTCTGGAGACCTAGGGGGAGATAAGGGGAGGTGTTGAGCTGGGCAGGCAGTTGCTGGCCAGGAAGTGCTGATAGTGAATAGAGGGCGTGAGAAAATTGTGCAGTAGAAGCCCCATAAAGGGTACGTGGGAGGCTATTTAAGGAAGAACTTGAGGGGGAGCATCCATGCACATACCCTGAACCAGTAAGAGTCCTCTTATCTGGGAATTGTTTGCCTTTTTGGCTGATTTGGGTGTTTCAGGAGAAACACACCTGAAGCAGCGATGGACAAAAAAGACTAAATGATTAGACCCTGGTATGGAGTGAAGCAATGGCTCTCTCAGAAGGCTCTCATTCTCAGGTCCTTTCCTAGGATTCCAGGAGGTCTGTCTGCAGGAAAGATTGTTCTTATGACTGAACTTCTACCAGGACTCCTCTGACCTGGATGTATAATACTTGAGTCTCTGTAGGGAGAAGTAACTTGGTGTAGTGGAGTTACAAGTTATTGTGAGTTCTTTTGACCATTCAAAATTGTCCAGTAAACATTGGTATCCTCCAACTATTAGAGGCAGGTAGGGGCTATGCCTACCCATTCACAACCTGCTCCGTGATGATATGTTGCAATAAAGAAAGCTTCACATGAATTCTGCCACAGGTACAGATGTTTTTTGCCAAGCAGGCCCCAAAACAGGCATATTCCTTGATCCTGTGAGCTGGAAGAAGTTCCCCAGCTTCTGTTCTTTTACACAGTGGCCCCTCGCACAATTAAAATGATGTGTAGGAACACAGCAATATTCTAATGGCAAAACCAACAAATCTTCTATTCAGAGGGGGTGAAGGTATCCTCTGCTAATCAGAGTCCAGGACCAAAATCAGAGTCCAGGATTTTACCATAAGGGAGTTGGATTTCTGAACTTGCCACATTCTTATACTTCATTTTGCAAAGGCAAAAAGGCTGATCAGTTACATACCTTGAATACCATTCATTTCACAAGTGAAAAATGATTTCCAAAATCTTATCCTAATTGGTGGATCCTCTTGTTCAGACATAGCTAACCTCATTTGAAGTGCTTGGTGTAGCTTAGTCTGAATACAGACCCCTGATTAGAGTCCTTCACATACCGACAACCTCTGAGCATCAACTCCGAGACCCTGTTTGCTCTCAAGAAAGAACAAGGAAAAATGTGCCCAAATTTGGCCTTTGGACATTTTGGGGTGTGAATGGGATGCTTAGTGCTGCTGTCACCATCTTGTGAGAGGAGAGAACAAACCTATGAATAAAAGCAAGTAATCTAGAGATGGCAGAGCAGGAAGGCAAGAAAGCATCTGGGTTGTTGAGGATGCCATGGAGCTACTTCAAGTGCAACTAACTGTCCTTATGGGATAGGTATTCAAAGTGTTTACGCGGAGGTTATGTTTTTTAAATTTATTATTTATTTTGAGAGAGAGAGTGAGCGAGCAAGAGCGCAAGCAGGGGAGAGGCATAGAGAGAGTGAGAAAGAGAATCCCAAGCAGGGTCCAACTGTCAGCACAGAGCCCGACCTGAGGCTCGATCTAATGAACGTGAGATCATGACCCAAGTTGAAATCAAGAGTCGGAGGCTTAACCGACTGAGACACCGAGGCTCCTCTATGCTGAGGTTATTTTAAAACAATCACTGTTTCGACAAGGACGGTCAGACCCACCTGTCCCTGGGAAATCTCCAGGTGGACCGACAGCCATTTCAAATTCAACGTGTGCAGAAATGAACTATCTTTCCCCCTAAACCTCCTCTACTGAATCGCTTAGGATGCTTTTAGCTGCAAGAGACAGAAAACCCTACTTAAATTTAGACAATATGGAAATGTATTCTTTCACTTAAAAACAAGCTCTGAGGTAGGGTGACTTTAGTGTTGACTGATTCAGCAGTTCAGTTCAATGAAGCCATCGACCACCTAGATTCTTCCATCTCTCTGCTCAGCCATCCGTAACATGGGCTTCACCCTACAAGTGGTTCCATTTGTGGTTATGAAATGACTGCCAGTAGCAGCCGGGCCATGTGCTTTCTCCCTCCCGCCCCACCACACACTTTGGACATGTCCTGCTCATTCTGCTCCTGTTCTGTCCCCCATTTCTGACACCATCCTCAACACCAGTTCCCAGTTGGTGCCCTATCCTGTCCTCTACTGGCACTTGGTGCTTACCTCACTTATGTGAGCACTTATTAAACTGCCCCATGTTTATGTGTCTGACTCTCATTGTGAAGAGCTTGAAGGGAAGGGGCTATATCCTTTTTTTTTTCTTTATATCTATAATGGGTGGCATCTAAAGCTGTACTTGGCACATAGAAGGCACTTAACAAATGTTTATTAAATAAAGGGTGAATCAATAAAATAAAAATTAGGGGAGAGGCTTATGAGCCTTCATATATTTTTACCATGGGTAGTTTATTTTGTACTGCCAATATATTTGTGGTCTATCTATTATTTTAGAAATTGATGGAAATAATTTAAGACTACACTAGGGAGAAGGTTTCAAGATATTTCCCCTTGAAGAACGAGCTGTTTATTACTCAGGTTTGAGATAAGAGACCCAGAAAAATTTATTCTGAAGTGAACTTGGCCAGAGGAAGTTTCCTTTCAACTGTCCTTGTAGTCCATTTTTTGAACCTCTCAGTGAATCTCCCACGTGGCAAAGCATTAGCTATTTCATGCTTCTGTTTTCCTATTTGCAAAATGAGGATGAGAGCTTTTATGATTCTAGTACTAGATTAGAAAGAATGACTATATAGAACTTCAAGCATTACAGGAAAAAAATATAGGATATTAATAATATAAATAATGATGCCATTAAAATGGGAGGAGAACAAAGGGATGCATTTACCTCCTACTCTGTGTAACTTTAATAGCATGTGGAGAAGTGTATGGATAATACTGTTCACATTAATAAGACACCAAGCTGTACTGAAGACACTGCTAAGAATGGCTTAATTTTTTCCCCTAGTTCTGGCTTTACAATGCTTTTGGCTAAAAAAAAAAATTTTTTTTTTTTCTGTTGAATTGCAGAGAACCCAATATCTAAAAGACCTTTTTAGTTAATCTGGTTTAAGTATCAAGCACATGATTTCCTACTTAATGGGTCACTTTCTAAATCCAAGATAAAAGCTCATGATTTACATGTTATTGTTAAGCTAGAGAGTGTTAAAGAAGAAAAAAAGTAATTCGATTTAATGGGGAAAAATAATTTCAAATAAAATGTTCAGCAGGTTGTTTCTTTTGTGCTTTCAGTAACTGGTGTGACATCTAACTCTGAAGCCTTCAAGTCTTCATTCAGTCCTCAGTTCAACAGCCCTTAATGGGCGCTGGACATGTGCTGGGTTCAGGGCTGGGCATGCCATGAAGACCCAAGCATTAGGCTTGCCTTTGAGTTGCTTGCCATTAGGACAGGACTCAGGCAAATTGACAGCTGCATTATGAGGTGATAAATGCCAAAATGGCATTAATAGTTATTTCTATGGCTTACTGTTAAAATAATTTATACAATTATACACAGATTTTTCTTTCCCATCCAATGAAATTTTCATAAACCTTAATTTGATCATATATCAGCTTCTCATACTCACAGTCTCATATTTTTCCCATTTTGTTCTCTCCTAACGTCCTGTTTCCACACTCTCCTTGATCATTCCTTTCTCTTTTTCTCTTGACTCATAATTATGTTTCAGCATTTCTGCTGTCACAGAGAATCTCTATCTCCAAGGTCATTCATTCATTCATTCATTCACCTTTGTTGTGTCAGGGACTCTGTCAGTTCCGGGGGGAAAGCCCTTCTTTTAAGGGCTTGCTGTCCAGCTGATAGAGCAGAGGTGCCACAACAGAAATCTATTTCTGAGCACTAAGAAGGGAGTCAGTGAATCAATGCTACACAAGAGCAGGGTCTCAAAACTGAGAAGGTGTTCACTAGGTGAAAAAGACACAGGCATTTTCAGCAGCAGGTGACCAAGAACCTGACTCTGATTGGCTTAAATGGAAGGAGATGTCTTATCTCACAGAACTAGAAGTCCAGAGGTCAGCTGCCTTCATAGTTGCTGAAAGAAGCGAAGGGGCAGAATTGTGAAAAGACATGTGCTCTGTACAGTGTATCAGGGTACTCTGATAGCACAGGCAGGCTCTCAAGCAGACCCCCTCTTGCAGTCTCAGCCCATTTAGCACCCTGGGGCATATAAACCTATCTCAAAACATATGGCTAGATTTTTTTCAATGAAATTTTATTAAGAAATTAAGGGAGGGGTGCTTGGGTGGCTCAGTCGGTTAAGCGTCCGACTTTGGCTCAGGTCATGATCTCACAGTTCGAGCTCAGAGCTTGGAGCCTGCATTGGGTTCTCTGTCTCCCTCTCTCTCTCTGGTCCTACCCCACTTGCAGTCTCTCTCTCTCTCTCTCTCTCTCTCTCTCTCTCTCTCTCTTTCTCTCTCTCTCTCTGTCTCTCAAAAATAAACAAACATTAAAAAAAAGAAGTTAAGGGAAATGAAACAAATACAGACAGTGTTGAATGTTCGGAGAGCTTAGATTTTCTTTTTTAATCCATTTGCTGGCACTATTTGTATGTTTTTCTTCAACTAACCTGAGAATGCATGTCAGTAGCTCCAGCAGCCCAGCACAGACTTTTAACTTTAGATGAAAGTTTTTGCATTGCTCACTTCTTCAGCGACCAGCCGGCTAGCATGTCCTGCAGATGGGGACCCCATGCCCAGCACCCAGGGCATGCTGTCCATCACTCCACTCCTCTCCCTTGCAGACATTCTTAGAGAGGCACCACCACTAGCTTATCTCCCAAATGCCTGATCAGCTTCAGGCCTTTGAAACAAGCTATTCTTGTCCCAGGCTAGTTTTAAAATGTGTATTTGCTTAAGATAATCACTAGCTGGTTGTTCTGGTGAATTCTTCACTTTAGAAAGAGTTTCTGTACATTTCACATTTTTGTGTGGTACCATCTCTCTTGCTTCACCATCTGAACTCTATTAATTTCCTCCAAAGGCCAAAGGTGAAATCCTTCTTCTTGAGTTCCAGAGGCTCCTTGCTGAACGACATACTAGGTTATTTACTCCTGAGGGATCTTCCAGTGTGGCTCATTTTCAGGACACAGATGGTTGACAAGTCCCAAACTAAGGTTGACCAGCTCTCCCAAGCATAGCATTAGCATTGTCACCATTGTATTTTTTTTTTAATTAAAAAAAATTTTTTTTCAATATATGAAATTTATTGTCAAATTGGTTTCCATACAACACCCAGTGCTCATCCCAAAAGGTGCCCTCCTCAATACCCATCACCCACCCTCCCTTCCCTCCCACCCCCATCAACCCTCAGTTTGTTCTCAGTTTTTAAGAGTCTCTTATGCTTTGGCTCTCTCTCCTACCCTAACCTCTTTTTTTTCTTTTTTTTCCTTCCCCTCCCCCATGGGTTTCTGTTAAGTTTCTCAGGATCCACATAAGATCCATACCATAAAACATATGGTATCTGTCTTTCTCTATATGGCTTATTTCACTTAGCATAACACTCTCCAGTTCCATCCACGTTGCTACAAAGGGCCAGATTTCATTCTTTCTCATTGCCACATAGTACTCCATTGTGTATATAAACCACAATTTCTTTATCCATTCATCAGTTGATGGACATTTAGGTTCTTTCCATAATTTGGCTATTGTTGAGACTGCTGCTATAAACATTGGGGTACAAGTGCCCCTATGCATCAGTACTCCTGTATCCCTTGGGTAAATTCCTAGCAGTGCTATTGCTGGGTCATAGGGTAGGTCTATTTTTAATTTTTTGAGGAACCTCCACATGGTTTTCCAGAGTGGCTGCACCAATTTGCATTCCCACCAACAGTGCAAGAGGGTTCCTGTTTCTCCACATCCTCTCCAGCATCTATAGTCTCCTGATTTGTTCATTTTGGCCACTCTGACTGGTGTGAGGTGATATCTGAGTGTGGTTTTGATTTGTATTTCCCTGATGAGGAAGGACGTTGAGCATCTTTTCAGTCACCATTGTATTTTCCAACTGCTCTACACAGACAGTTCCCAAACCAGACATAATTCCCATCCATTCATTCCTTTTTCCAGCAAATAGTTAAGAACATAAAATGTGATCAGGCACTGGCCTAGGAGTTGGAAATCTATCCAGTTGTGAAGAAACACCCTTGTGGAGCTTCTAGTCTACTGAGGAAGGCAGGCAATAAATAAGATAAATTAGCAACTTAAAGAAAGGATATAAAATGTTGAAGTAAGAGGGTGAAGAGATTTTGAGGAGAGTGGCCATAAATTCTCTCTCTCTTACTTTGGGTTGATGGCTGTCTTATTCCCTTTGGGCAGCTATAACAAAATGGCACAGAGTGGGTGACTTACAAACAACAGAAGTTTATTTCTCACAGTTCTGGAAGCTGCAAGTCCATGATCAGGGTGCCAGTATGGTTTGGTGAGGGCCTGCTTCCCACCCACAGACTTCTTGCTGTGTCTTCACAAGGGGCAAGAGAGCTCTCTGGAGTCTTCTTTATAAGGGCATTACTACCATTCATAAAGGTTCCACTCTCACGGCCTAATCACCTTTCAAAGGCCCCACCTCCAAATACTGCTACATGGGGGGTTAGGTCTCAACATGTGCACTTTAGGGGTTGGGGGGCACATAAACATTATACGCATTTTACGGCTGCTGCCATTCTTACTGTTCATGCTCTTGTTTAACTGATAGTTTGATCCCATTCTCTGTCCCAGCTGTTTTCAACCCTACTTGCATCCAGAATCACTTGGGAAATTTTAAAAAGTTACTAATACTAATGTTGATACTCTGAGAAACCTGAATTTAATTGATCAGAGCTGGGAATATTGCATCGGTAGTTAAAAAGCTCTCTCCAGCAATTCTAATGTGCAGCTGCTCTACCTCAAAGAGACCAAAGAATTTGTGAAAGCCAGAATCTAAGAACTGGCTGATAGCATTTCTGTGAAATAAGCAATGAAAACAAAAACAAAAACAAAAACAAAAACAACCAATCAACATCCTGCAATTTCTTCTTTATGTTCTTGCACCCTCAATGTTCTAAGATCCTTAAGGTAGACAATGCTCATTACCAGGTGTGAAGGAGTCTTGGTAGTTTCTCTGTAAAGTGAATGGCAGAACAAAGTAAGAAGGGGAAAGGAAGTTTCTGTGATGTGTTAAGTGCTTTAAAATGACTATTACACACTCAGTAAGTCATGCCTTGTCAAATCATCTTTGAAATGTAAAACAAAAATCGCCTTATCTGCACTTTATGTAGATGTATTTTTCACTCCTACTCTGCAAATAGAATCAATGGCATCCTTCAAATATTAGGCTCAACAGCACAGTTATATATTAGGCAACAGACTGGAAATCTTTCAAAACTTACCTTCAAGTTCCACAACTTGCCTCTAAGAAAGGAACCAAAAATTAACAACTCAGGAAACAACAGATGTTGGTGAGGATGTAGAGAAAGGGGAACACTTTTGCACTGCTGGTGAATGCAAACTGGTGCAGCCACTCTGGAGAACAGTATGGAGGTTCCTCAAAAAATAAAAAATAGAGCTACCTTACATCTCAACAATTGCACTACTAGGTATTTATCGAAAGGACACAAAAATGCTGATTTGAAGGGGCACATACATCCTGATGTATAGCAGTGCTATCAACAATAGCCAAATTATGCAAAGAGCCTAAATGCACTTCGACTGATGAATGGATAAAGAAGATGTGGTACACACACACACACACACACACACACACTGGAATATTACTTGGTGTTCAAAAAGAATGAAATCTTGCCGTTTGCAGCAACATGTAGGGAGCTAGAATGTATCATGCTAAGTGAAATCAGTCAGAGAAAGACAAATACCATATGATTTCACTCATATGTGGAATTTAAGAAACAAAACAGATGAACATAGGGGAAGGGAAGGAAAAATAAGATAAAAACAGAGAGGGAGGCAAACCATAAGAGACTCTTAAATACAGAGAACAAACTGAGGGTTGCTGGAGGGGAGGTGGGGGGGAGGGGCTAAATGGGTGATGGGCATTAAGGAGGGCACTTGTTGGGATGAGCACTGGGTGTCTTATGGAAGTGATGAATCATTGGGTTCTACTTCTGAAACCATTATCACACTCTATGTTAACTAACTTGGATTTAAATAAAATTTAAAAAAAAGAAAAAAGGAGCCAGAGATGACAGAGCAGAAAAACAGAAAGAATCTGGGGCCCCAGGTATTATTGAACCATCCCTATGACAGCTGTGCCTTTGGAGCTCATATATTCCATTTTCCATCCCAAGGATTCTCTCTCAATTTATTGATTGATATTCATCAGGGCAATTTTGGATTTGCCCTATCTCGCTTATTGAATAGTATATAAGTCAGGGTTGTCCAGAGAAACAAACCAACAGGGCGTGTGTGTGTGTGTGTGTGTGTGTATGCGCATGTGCATGTGTGTTGTATTTATATACTTACATCTATTTCAGTATCTATCCATTTATGTATCTATGTATTTTATCAATCTATGTATCTCTCATATATCCATCAATCATCTATGTATCTACTTTCTATCATTTATCTATTTACTTTCTGTACATCTATCATCTGTCTATCTATTTGTTTATCTATGTAGACAGATTTTAAGGCATTGGCTCAGAAAGCTGTGGGGACCTACAAATTTGAATCCACAGGCCAGGCCAGCAGGCTAACTCAGGCAGGACTTGCTGCAGGCTTGAGGCAGAATGCCTTTTTCTTTGGGAAATCTCAGTGTTTGCTCTTAAGGCTTTTAAATGATTGGATGAGGCCTACTCACCCTACCAAAGGTAATATTCTTTACTTAAAGTCAGAGATTGTAGATGTTAAGGGAATCTACAAAATACCTATGCAGAAACACCTGGATTAGTGTTTGATTAAATGTGTGGGGGCCATATCCTAATCAAGCTGACACATAAGATACCACAAAAAGTTTGATAAAGAGAAAAACATCAGATTTTGGAGTCTGAAGACCTGGTCTCTAGTCCAAATTCACCCATCAACTTGCTCAATGGGTCTTGAGCACATCTCACAAACTTTCAGAGCCTGATTTTGCTCTTCTGGAAATTTGAGGGTAGGGCATAGACGGGAGTTTCTAAGACAGTGATGTCCCATTTGTCTCTAAAACTCTCAGAGCCTTTCAAGCTTACTCAGTATCCTGAAAGTTTCCCCCACTGTCATCTTAAAAGTACACCTGCTCTTGGGCTACAGATTTTGTGCTAGTTACCACTAGGAATTTGTAGTGGGTGAAAAGCTGTTCTCCAGGGAGGAATGGATGGAATGCTTCCTAGAGAAAGCAGGAGTTGATTGGATGGATGTCCATTGAGGATGATGCTGTAGCAGTGTGACTACAGAACTTCTGTTTTGGGAATCTCCGAGTTCTTTTTATTCCATTGTTGGTAACTTTACTCTCCTAGAGTCAACAGTGGGCCCTTTACCTAGTTTCACCTGTTCTTGCTCAAAAGTGATTTCTCTAGGACCGCTGAATCATTTTAAGCTTAATTTAGACCATGGTTAGAAGGACCTTGGAAGTGACAAGTCGCCAAACCTATATATATTTGCTGACTTGGTTCAAATGGTCAGTTCCTAAGTTTTTGTTCCTCTAAAATATGCTTTCCCCTGACAGGGAAAATGTTGGCAGATCAATTAAACTGTCATAAAACAGCTCTTAACTCAAGCCCTGGGCCTGGCAAGCAAAGATTACCTCAGGCCTGTTTACTCACTACCTTGTGTCCTTAAATTTAATGCAACCTTTGGTGTTGAGAAATATTTTTCATTTTTTTTTCCAGATCTGCATTTCATCTTTGACTGAATAACTTTAAAAGGAAAGAAGTTCATAATTTTCAGTATATAGTGGATTTCTTCCTAAAATTACCCACATGGTTGCCAACACACAGATATGCTGTTATCTGGGATGGTGCATTTGTGTCTTAGTGGAAGAAACCCCCAACTCAAATGATTAAAGAAAAGTACAGCTTTTATCACTGAACAGTCTGGAGTCAGGGCAGGCTTTGCAATGGCTGATACGGTAGCTCAAAGTGCATGAAGGATCAGCTCTTTGCATGTTGCCTCTCTGCTTTTCACAATGTCACTTGGTTTTAAAGGCTGGCTCCCCATAGTCACCACATGGCTGCCCGGGCTTCAGGCTTTCCCATCCTCATTTAGCTGGAGGAGAAAGGCAGGGAACAGGAGTATTTCTTTTCCACCATAAAACAAGTCTTGGGAGTTTTATTACCCTGATGTCCAAGGAAGGAGATGGAACTACTCTGCTTGGCTTGACAAACTAAGTCCTACTTCTGGGCTGGATGTGAGGCCATCCTACTCAACAGCATGTTGCTGCTCATTAGCAGAGGGGCACAATGAATTCAAGGGAGGCTCAATGTCTCAGACACATATTTTTCAGAAATTATTTGGATTCACTTTTCCTTTAAAAAATATGAAAAAAATTTGTTAGTTGAATTCAAGGTAATTTTTTTTTAGTCTTTACATACCTTACATTTTATATGGGGGAGGAAGACGTTGGACATTTGGAAAGTGGCTCACAAAATACATTCTTTGGTTATCAAAGTGGAAAAGTTGAAGAGTATATGTGAAGTAAAAAACTGGAATAAACTGAAAAGTCAGTCATTTAAATATTTATCCTCACCCCTTCATTCCATTCCTTTCTTCTCATTTCTTCCATCCATCCACACACAGGAAATTTAACAAGAGTGTGGGGAAAACTTAAACAGCATTCTATTTTACCATTAAGTATTGGATAATTACGGTGGCTCTCTACAGTAAATGTAAAAGTTCCTTCTATATGCTGTGAATCTTGGCCAAGCATCAAGTCTGAGGAAGACCTGCCCACAGTTAAGGTGTGGGCATCAGGAGGGAGAACTTACTTTGTAATGGAATCCCATGTTTCCAGTATAATAGGGATTTAAACTCCTATTCCTAACTTATAGTTTCTGCCACCATCCTCATTAGGGGCAAATAGTAGAGCTTGATTTGTTAGGAAAGGGGTAATCATAAAAACTCTACATGCGTGTTCAGTGGGCACGTGTGTTTGTGTGTGTCTGTGTGTGCGTGCACATGAATGGACATCTATTACCACTCTTTTCATTGCTACTCTTTTGATAATGTCATAAGTAGCTTTTTTTTAAAGTTTTTTTTTTTTTAATGTTTATTTATTTTTGAGACAGGGAGAGACAGAGCATGAAAGGGGGAGGGTCAGAGAGAGGGAGACACAGAATTGAAACAGGCTCCGGGCTCTGAGCTGTCAGCACAGGGGCCCGATGCGGGGCTCGAACTCACGAACCGCGAGATCGTGACCTGAGCCGAAGTCGGCGCTCAACCGACTGAGCCACCCAGGCGCCCCTCATAAGTAGCTTTTGAACTAGAAACTAAAGAGTCAGATTTGTAATTTGGGAGCACTTGTATTTTATTAAAATTATACTTGGGCTGATAAAAATTGCTTGTTCTTAAAATTTTCTTTTATATAATATTCTGTTTTAATGGCTAAGTTTGCATTGGCCTTATCCATCCCATCTTAGAATCGTCAACAGGTACTGTCACACACAAGGGGGTCTCCAAACACATGATAAGATTATAAAATGTGGCACAAGTCTAGTTCCATTGGAATTGGATGTTTATCTCCTATGTCATACTCATATTATCAACAACCACGGTTTACTAGAAGCTATATGTCTTTGCATCTGGACTTGTCCCTTGAGAGGAAGTAAAACTCTTTGTCTAGACTTTTTGCAGGTAGAATGGAAGAGGGAAACATTGGAGTGTAAAGCTGGGTCTATTCCAGGTACTCTGTTCCTTCCAGGGACATGGGCCAGGGTGGTTCAGAGGGCCACCTTTGAAGAGATGAGTGAGGAGCAAAAGGAAAGAAACTCTGACGTCATGGAGATTTCATGGGCAATAAGTTCAGTCCCTTTTTCCAGGCATCACTTTCCAGGCTGCAGCAAAAACAGGAAGGAAGGATGCCCTCTCAGACCAGAGTGAATGGGCCTGTGTCTGCAGGAGTCAACTGCATTAGCAGATGGGATATCGGGAAACCTGTAGCCTGGGAATGACATCAACCTGAAATGGAAAAATCCACTGTGGCCCTGTAAATATTAAAATAGGGAGACTGGTGGGTATTTAAAAAAACATTTGGAGCTCAGAGCAAGAGATGTTGTGGATTAAATCTCTCTTCTAATTCCTTTCATTATTTTTGTAAGCTCTTTCTCTTCCTAGCCACTGGGAAAAGCTTTCTGGTCTTATTCACAAGTCTTTACCTTGTTTGGAGGTGGAGGTAGGGGCACAGGGCAGGTAGACTTCAGTCTAGGTATGTTATAATCTTCTCTCAAGAACCTGGCATTTCTTAAAAAAATTTTTTTTCAATGTTTATTTGAGAGACAGAGACAGCATGAGCAGGGGAGGGGCAGAGAGAGAGGGAGACACAGAATCTGAAGCAGGCTCCAGGCTCTGACTCCAACACAGAGCCCAACGCGGGGCTCAAACCCACGAACCGTGAGATCATGACCTGAGCCGAAGTCAGATGCTTCACCAACTGAGCCACCCAGGTGCCCCAAGAACCTGGCATTTCTTTTCCCACTTGTCCCTGAAGCTCTCAGAGCCACAGAACAGGGCAGAGGGACACCCAGGGACAACTCTGGGGGTATCTGGGATGGTCTAGGGAAATACCAATGTTCTAGGACTTTCCACAGTTTTTCAAAGGGTTAGCATATCAGGTCACTCCACTCGACTTGCTTCCCTTAAGAATGCTGATGCATAGGGGCACTTGTACCCCAATTTTTATAGCAGCACTTTCAACAATAGCCAAATTATGGAAAGAGCCTAAATGTCTATCAACTGATGAATGGATAAAGAAGTTGTGGTTTATATATACAATGGAATACTACTTGGCAATGAGAAAGAATGAAATATGGCCTTTGGTAGGAACGTAGATGGAACTGTAGAGTGTTATGCTAAGTGAGATAAGTCATACAGAGAAAGGCAGATACCGTATGTTTTCACTCTTATGTGGATCCTGAGAAACTTAACAGAAGACCATGGGGGAGGGGAAGGGGAAAAAAGTTAGAGTGGGAGGGAGGCAAACCATGAGAGACTCTTAAAAACTGAGAATAAACTGAAGGCTGATGGGGGGGTGGAAGGGAGGGGAAAGTGGGTGATGGGCATTGAGGAGGGCACCTGTTGGGATGAGCACTGGGTGTTGTATGGAAACCGATTTGACAATAAATTTCATATTAAAAAAAAAAAGAACACTGCTCTATGCTTAATATCCCAGCCTTGTTCAGACTTCCTTTTCCCTGGTGGTTTCCCAGCCTTGATTGGTAAGCTCAAAAAGAGATGCAGAAGACAAGCTATCGTAGCACGCTTTGCTCCTTGCAGGACAAGGGCCATGTATCAGAAATTATAGAAAAACTGAATAGTTTCCCTAAATGTCCTCTAGTTTTAACAGCAAAGAGAGTTTCCTTAAAAATCCACATTTATGGGTTTGCTTTGGAACATTCTCCTGGGAAGACTTGGGGGTGGGGGAGTCTTTGTGTTTAGATTTAACCTTCCCCCAGAGATCATAATAAGGAAGGAAGGGAGCAGATGTGCACATCCCATCTGCCCAGCTGAGGTCAGTCATCTTCCTCCTTCTCATTACCTAGCGGATGTCCAACGGCACGGAGCTGGTCCCTTAACAGATGTGCTGACACAGAAATAATGCCTTAGACAGATCTGCTCCTAATATTTGCAGGACTTGAGCAAGAGTTACAAAGAGCCTGAGACCAAGTTCCCTCTTTGTGCCACCCCTGATTCTGTCTTGTACCTTGAGGGGCCACTAGCACATGCGTTTGTACTCCTCAGCCTGCAGGTCCTACTGCTGTCCCATCCTGCCCTAAAGCAGGTCCTACTACTCTCCCATCCTGCCTCTTCCTGACTAGTAGTGCACATACCTGCCCTGTGGTCCTTCAGTAGTATAGGCCTATGGAAGAAGGCTCCACCTAGGATGGCCTATTCAGGGAATTCTTGGGTCCCAAGAACCTGCATCATGATCTAGAAGGGGAGAGGTGCTGAATGGGTACATCTCCTGGCCTTGGACTCCTTGAGTGGAATTCTCCAGAGCAAAGTGTTGCAGGCAGAAGCCCTGATGCCTGGGTCTAAGGGCTAGATTCAGGGTCCTATGAATTCAATGATTCCTCCCATAACACATTCAGTTTCATGATATCTGTGGGATAGTATCAGCAAAAGTCATAAGCTGTGTTTGTACTTTTCATAGACTTGAATGTTGTCACCTGTGATAGCTTTACAGTGCTTGCAAAGTGCTTTTTCAGGGAATTCTATTTTTTGTAATGTCTTTCCATTATGATACAGTTTCCATGGTTTCCTCTGTTGGTTCACAAGCTTGGGAGTTCCCCAAGTGAAATCCAATGGTGACACTGGTCCCCATACATGGAGGGCGAGGAGAGACCAAAGAAAGAGGCAGACCGTTCCAGATTGGTAGTTGGCCATTTTAATAAGCAAAGGAACTTAAATATGTGGTTTGTCTTGATAGCTGCAAGAAGAATAGATCTCCCCACCCAGGAGCCAGACTCTTCAGAGTTTATATAAAGGCCTTAGTGGGGTTCAGCCACATATACATTCTAGATGGTGCCAAAACACATTACTCTGTCAAGTAATGCATCCTTGAAGTGGCTCCTAGTGCAGCAACAGTGGGCAGAATGTACTTTCCAAGGGAAGGGATAGGGTGAGGAGCCTCCAATTACCCAGGTCCAGCTCTTGGGTCAATTGGTGGTCATTCCTCTTGATGATCTCCTCCAGCATCTCAGACGACCTATATCCCAAGATGTGGCTCAGGCCACAGTCAGTAGTTGTCTGGGGAAGATGTATTTAGAAGACATTTGTGAATGAAACCCATTCACTTCCATAAGAAAGGTCTTGGAGATGCTACCAATGGATTTTCAGACTGGTCTTGTCTCCAAATTATTCTCCTGGCCCCAGGGTTTTTTCCTAGGTAGTACTCCTTATTTGAGCTGTTGACTCTCATCTTTCCGAGTTCTCAAGTGCCTGGGCTCTTCAAGATGATCACTAAGATACCTCCTCCATGATTGGCTTCCATGATGGGATTAGACCTTTCTTTTTTCAGGTTGTCCTCTTCCCTATCTTAGATTTCATTCCCTCAAGGTCTACTATTGTGGATGTGTCAGTGGCTGTTAATGATTCCTCCCGTAACACATTTGCATTGTTATAAGTAGCTTTGGAGCTATGCATTATCTCAAAGACATTATTGCTGCTGATTTTAGGCATTGCAGTGCAACAGTAGAGTGTGTATTATTGGAGAGGGTGGGCCCTTGATGTCTCTGCTCCCTGTGATGGCAGAGCCCCATGTTGATAAATGCTCCAGATAGAGTAATACTGGTATATTGCAACTACTGTCTTTCTAACTCATTTCACATCTCTGTATAGACGTCACTAAGACTAAGATGTGAACTTGGTTATACCTCAGCTCTAATAAGGCCACTGCATTATTCATTTGGCCAGGGAGTAAGGGTGCTGGTACTAGGGAAAATTATTACATGATGGAGTATGTTTTTTACTTAGCAGATGAACTCACAGTGTAGTTTTGATCTACCTAGTGGATTTTAACCAGGAAGAAGGAATGAGGCACTAGTATTGAAGGCACTAGTGTATGAAGCCAGGTTGACTGAGTAGGGAAGAGGGGGTGTCAGGGGAATGTCAAAACACGAGGATCTTACTGAGGTGTGCTGAGCAAACAATGCACTAGGTCATGTGAGCACGGAAATACTTCACTTACCAGCCACCCCTTGGAGTGTCACTCAGTTCCAAGTCCTCAGACAAACTGGCTTCCAAAGGGCTGGCAGATCACATGGTCTGTCTGGGCTTTTGTTTCTTAATGGCATTGTTCCCTGGCTTACAAACATAGCCACTCTACTTCAGCGATTCATCCTTCCCAGAAAGGCTGCCTGGAACCAAATTCCATCTGTCTTGTAGCCGTTTAATAGGTCTCATCTGGTGCTAAACTCTAAGCATGCCACGGAACATGCAGGCTTTGACTCTACAACAAGCATTCAGATTTTTTTCTTTTTTTAAAGAAAAGTTATTCTAGATCCCAAAGGTATAATCAAATCTATTCTTAACCTTGCTTTGAGGAAGGACAAGGGTAAAATCCAGGCCAGCTGCCACTTAAGCAAGCAGGTTATGCAGTCCCACTGGGTACTGCTAGACTTTGATGCCCCTGGAATTTTACTTGGGCCTTCTTTTGTGCTGCATCTTGGTTAAATGTTGTACCTTTGAAACCTTTAGGTACCAGTCAGTGTTTGTAGTTGCAAGCAACAGAAAAAAACTCTGGTTGATTTAAACAAAACTGACCAACGGATAGCTACACGGCCCGGAACAACATCCCAAGCAGTGCTGGAAAACTTGTCCTGGGCAGATAGCTCTACTGCACTGCTAGGGTAGATGCCACTCCTGATTCTGCCAGTTCCGGGCTCTCCATGTGGCTACTCCCACTGCTGCTGTTGTGGCCTTGAAATGCAAATTACGCCTAATGGCCACTGTTTCCAGTTCCATCTATCTGAAGCTGCTAGTTTCCCACTCAAAGTCTTGGGGGAGAAGGTGTCCATCTGATTGCAGGAAGTCAGACCAGAGCCTTTGCCACAGCTACAAGACTTGGAGAGTGAGCTACTGATATCTTCAGCATCAAGAGTGTGAGGTAGACTCTGACTGCCACTGAGAGTCAGAGAAATTCTCTAGACATGGGAGGAAGGTTCAGATACTGGGTGGCAAAAACAGTAACAGATGTCCACTACCCTTTGTCAGATCTTGCCTTGACCTCCCTGTACTTATCCCAGCTTGAAGACATTAATTCATTCAACATACATTTATTAAGCACTTGTTAAGAGGAAGACATTGTGACTGCTTTTGGCATGGGGGTGTGGGGGGGAGGTGGATACGCAGGGAAAAGAGAATGATGTTCTTCTCAAATAGCCCCCAATCTGGTTGGGAAGGTAGACAAAACAGAAAAAAAAAAGGAAGGAACAATAGGTGTTTTGACATAAGTAAGCACTGAGGTACTTAATCAGAGAAGCTGACACATAAATGAAATCTTGAAGAATAAGTGGAAATTGCCAGAGCAAAGGTGGGTGAGGGTGTTTCAGAAAGAAACACTTCGGGGCACCTGGGTGGCTCGGTCGGTTAAGCGTCCGACATCGGCTCAGGTCACGATCTCACGGACCGTGAGTTCGAGCCCCGCGTCGGGCTCTGTGCTGACAGCTCGGAGCCTGGAGCCTGCTTCCGATTCTGTGTCTCCCTCTCTCTCTGCTCCTCCCATGTTCATGCTCTGTCTCTCTGTCTCAAAAATAAATAAACGTTAAAAAAAAATTAAAAAAAAAAAAAAAAAGAAAGAAACACTTCACTATAGCTGCATATGGCTGCATGGAGGAATCTGGTGGGGAATAGGGGTAGAGTGACAGGTAGAGACAGATCATGAAGGCTTTGCATGCCTTACTGACGAGACTGGATTTTATACTGAAGATCATAGAGAATTAATAGGGAATTTTAAGGAAAATCATTTTAGGAACATCACTTCATCATGGGAAATTAATTGTTCAGCTAAGGAGATCACTTGGGAAGTTCCTATAGAAACCTAGGGAATAAATAATGATAGATTCAAGAATGATATGATTAAGGAGATGTTTTGGAGACAGAATTGACAGGACTTGGAAACTGATTAAATATGGCATTTACATGAGGAGGAGAAATTATAGATGACTTGTAGCTTAAGGGTTGGACAATTATGGAGAAAGTGATGTTATAGATTTGGGAGGGAGACGATGTGTTTGAATTTGGACATGTTGAATTTGAAGTGCCTCTGAGGCACTAGAGTAGAGACAGCTGGGAGGCAGAGAAACATGTAGAACTGAATTTTAGATGGTAGGTTAAGCCAGAGATAGAGTTTAGAAACCATTATTATCTTGGTCATTGTTGAAGTCATGGAGTGGCTGGATCACTTAGGGAGAAACAGAACAGAGGGAGGAAGGAGGTCTGTGGATACTGCATGGGCTTAAACTATCACCATTTTAAGAGCCAGTGAAGAATGTGAAAGGGGTCAAACTAACAGAGACAGAAAGAAAACCAGAAGAGTACGAAAGCCAGAAGAAGAGATACTTTTTAAAGGGAGGGAGTAGAAAGGTCAAGAGATGGAGAGCTAAAAAGTAACACTTGATTTTGGTAGAAGGACATCATTGGTGACCTTCAAGAGATTTGTTTCAATTAGAGTGGTGGCTGCAAGGACTATGAGTCTAGGAGATAAGGAGGGTTGAACAGTGGAGATGAGAAATGCAGAATATTTTTCTGGAAGTTTGATTACAAAAGAGAAAAAAAGAGAGAGAGAGAAGGAGAACAGGAGCTAAGGAGTCATATAGGATCCAGGGAGGAATTGCTAAAGTTTGGCCATACAACCAATCCAGCATTTTATTACCTGGCCAGATACTGAGCTCTCAATGCATACAACATACTATCACTCTTCACTTACCCTCCCATGATTCAGCCAAGGGAGAAACAATTCATCCAGCACTTAACAAATATTTAGTGAGCACCTACCATATATATATACATATATATATCATATACATATATATATAGCTTTGTTTCTTTTGAGGATCCAAGTGGGCTCCATGCTGACAGCAGTGAGCCCGATGTGGGGCTCAAACTCACAAACTGTGAGATCATGACCTGAGCCAAAGTCGGACGCTCAACTGACTGAGCCACACAGGTGCCCTGAACCTACCATATTCCAGGCACTGCTTTAGGTTCACTAATGAACAAAACAGGCAGTAACTGCTATTTTCATTAAGCTAAGGTTGTCCCAAGGGGAGTATAATAAGTAAGTAAATTATATAGTATGTTAGTGATAAAATGCTAAGGAATAAAAGAAAAAGTAGGCAAGGTAATGTAACTGGGAGTCCCTATTGGGCAACATGCATTTGACATGTTAAATGGTCTGGTCAGAGTAGGCTTCATTGAGAAGTGACATTCATGCAAAACCTTGAAGGTGAGTCAAGTTCAGGAAAACTTAACTGTCACTGGACAGGTAGCAGAAGTCAAAGAATGGATGGAAGGTCATGGTGCCAGTGCTTCTACTGACTCAAAGAAGACCACCATTGAGAAAGGTGTTCATTTTCATTCCTGAATTTCAGTAGCAATGTGTCTTTATTCAACTAATTTGTCTTGGGCAGTGATTTTCATGTCTTTTAAATTTTTTTCCAAGGAAAATTAGGGAAACCTTCTTTTCAAAGGAAATTTTATTTGAAATCCCAATACATAAAACAGACAAAAACAGAGCCACTCTTGGGACCCAAAGCTCCCTTTGTTACGCAATCAAGCTCCCTGGGGAACCATGTCACAACCTTAAAATGCCTCAACCTTAAAATTTGAAGAACTTCTATTCAGGTCAAGCTTCCCCTTGTTGATTAAGCTATGTCTTCACTTGGAGACATCCTGCCTACATTACTCAATCTGTATGGTGTGTGTGTCTTTATATTTTGGACTCAGTTCTTTTTGGGAAGGAAAGAATGAGGGGTTGATGGGCTATTTGACCTATTTCTCTAAAGATGACCATCAGTTTATTAAACCCAAGTCATTACTGAGAAAGAAGAGAGGATCAGTTTGGCTGCCTACAGAGAAAGAGTTCTTAATTACAACCAAGATCAATAACACACTTTATTAGCATTACCTGATGTCAAAATTCACATTGAGCCTGGTCCTGAGATCCAGCTTCTTTTCACTGTCCAAGCTTCTTTGAAGAAAGAGTTAAAACCTTGTTCACAGATGATTATAGAACATTTGTTAAGTCACACAAAATTTATTCAGAAAGTTGGGGAGTTAAGTGTGGAAAGAAGACGAGAGGAAGAATAATATCAACATGTCACATGTGACATCAGAAAAGAACTAACAGTGCTGGAATCTGGGTTTAAAGGAAATAGCGGGTTTTCAGGAATTCTATTTAAAGGGGACTCATGGAATCTGTGTTTGGTGGGCCAGAGGGTGCCCTCTGATTTTTCTGCAGATACAGAGATTCACATCTTTCTCCACCCAGTTTGCTTTCCCTAATAGACTTTTTTGTAGGCTAGTGTGGTGATCAAACTGGATGCTCTCTGCCTGGCCTAAAACATAGAGCTCTTCTCCTCCCTTGTTACCCCCTCCCCCTGAGGGTGGGGCAGACAATCCCAACTTGCAGCTCACTGGCCTTCCACTTCCAGATCAGGGCCTGGCTGGAGGCATCACTACTCTGTCACTCCAAGCTGCCCTCACTTCTTGGTATCTGGTTTTTGCCCTGCTCCCTGGGCCTGACTGTTGTGGCAATCTCTTCAATACTTCAGCTCCCACCTTGCTCTTTCCATTCTCCGTTATCTAGTCCAGGGTCCCACCCCTGACTTGGCACCCTAATTCCGGCTGGCATATTGTCTAATCACCAAAGCCATGGGGAGCCCCACCATAGTGCTGCCTTATTGTTGGGAAATCCTCACATCCCATGCTAACTGCTGTTGTGGCTCCAACAAGTCTTGTCATAGTCTTCTCATGTCACTTCCTGGCCACTAAGCTAGGTTTTATCTCAAAACCCTATCAGAACTTTTTAAAATCGCAAGTGACAGAAAACTAACCTAAGCTTGCTTAAGCTAAAAAGGAGATTATTGACTTGCAGCTTATTCTTTACAGAAATTTTAAGTTTTCAAAAAAATTGAGCAGAAATTACAGAATCTCCATATAACCTCTCTTACACAATTCGTCCCTTGCACACAGCTTTCTCTAATATTAACATCTCACATTTGTGTGGTACATTGGTAAAAACTGATGAACCAATATGGATACACTATTATTAACGAAGTCCATAGTTTATCTCAGGGTTCACTTTTTGGGTTGTACATTCTATGGGTTTTGACAAATGTATAATGGCACATATCCACCAATATAGTGTTATACAGAATATTTTCACTGCCCTAAAAATGCCATGTTCCACCTATTCATCTTTCCTTTCTCTCTCCACTTGAACCCCTCTATAATTTTGCCTTTTCCAAAATGTCATATAGTTGGAATCATACAGTATGCAGCCCTTAGCCCTTCACTCTGACTGCTTTAACAACATGCACTTAAGTTTCCTGCATGACTTTTTGTGACTCCAAAGCTCATTTATTTTATTTCTGAAAAATAGTCCATTGTATGGATGTACCACAGTTCATTTACCCATTTACCCACTACAGAAAATCTTGTTTCCAATTTGAGGCAATTATGAACAAATCTGCCATAGGCACTCATGTTCAGGTTTTTGTGTGAACATGTTTTTAACTCATTTGGGTAAATGAGCAAAATTGCTACATTGTACAGTGAGACGATATTCAGGTCTTTAAGAAGTGACCAAACTCCCCTCTCCAAGGTGGCTGTACCATTTGGCATTCTCAGCAAAGAATGAGTTCTTGTCACTCCACATCCTTGCCAGCATTTGGTGGTGTCAGTGTTGTGGATTTTAGCCAGTTAGCTGAATTGTCTTAGGGGTCAGACTAACTTTAGGCACAGCTGGATGTCAAACAATGTCATCAAGACTCTGTCTCTTTTCATCTCTCAGCTTTTGTTTCCCCTGGGTGAGTTCCATTCCCTTGCAGGGATTTACCTCATGGTGTCTGTCACTAGCTTTGCATTACATGCCTAAAATTCCGAGTCCAGCATAAGAAGGATATCTCTTTCCTAGTCGTTCCAGAAGAAGTCCTGGAATTTGAATCATGTATCCCTGAAACAATCCTTGTGGCCAGAGGAATGCAATATTCCCCTTTTATTCATTCATATTGAGCACTTACTATGTGCCAGGCACTGTTCTAGGCACTGATGATGCTTGGTCAGGCCCAAGTCACATGTTTCAGGGGTAAAAGCTATCTTCTATCCAAACCATATGAACTGAGAGCTGAGGAGGTCAAGTTCCCCAAAGTGCTGCTGCCGGAAGACAGCTGGTTGAATCAAGAATGCCAGGCAGCCAAAACTGCTAAGCATGCCATATGCTGTGGGTGGTTGTAATTCTTTGTCCTGGATCACTCCACTTTCTCCAAATCTAGTAGTTATCTGGCTCCTTTCTGGTCAGATCTTCAGGTGAGACACCGTGGGAGATCGACACTTTTGCCATTGAAAGGTGGAAGCTGTTTCCCCTCCCTTTGAATCTGGACTACTCTGTGATTACTCTGATTCTAAAACAGTAACATTATTCTACTTCAAGGCAGGGCCTTTGAGAATACTAGCAGGTTTGTCTTGGTCTTTTGGAAGCTACTGCCATATTAGAAGTATGAATAACTTGAGACCACCATGCTAGAAGAAGTCTAAGCCAGAGGAAGGGGCCCAAGTAGATGAGAAGCCGTGTGGAGAGAGAGACTCCAGACATGTGCATGAGAAGGCCATCTGGGAAGGGTATCCTCTAGCCCCAGCTACCCCAGCTGATGCATGTGGGTCAGAGTTAAACAGCTCATTCCAAGTCCTTTCCAAATTTCTGACTCCACAATTGTGAACAAAATAAAATAGTTGCCTTAAGCCACTAGTTTTGGGGTTGCTTGTTACGCAGCAATAATATCCAGAACAGACAGCAACTAGTATAGCAACACATTCAACTGAAACTTAGCACACCAACCCATTCAGCCCAAATAATTTGTTAGTCTAAATGTCCGGACACCCTGTATTCACTAGTCCTATAGGTCTTCCAAGTGCTGTTGACCTAATTTTGTATTTTTGCTTCTAACCTCCTTTTTCAAATGGTGTGTGACATGCTTCCGGCTACCCAGAAATAGGCTACCCCTGGGAATCCTAAGGGAATGTTTGGGAGCTGAAAGGGCCCTGAGAGACCATCTCATTTTACAGATAAGATTTAAGGAGACTAAGGAGGTTAAGAGGCGTGGCTGTGGTCAGGAGAAATAGCCTGGCCTGGCATCCAAGAAGACCATCACTTACATCACGGTCTAGTCAATAATCAAGTTTCTGTACAAATGCATGTGCTCAGTGGTGGGGTGGATAATTCCAGCTTTGCTTTGAAATAGACTTCATCTCTCACTCCCAACAAACCCATTATTCTCATTGCTTTATCTCATATAATTTAAGGCTGTTTTGAAGAGAGCCTGGGCTCTAGAGTCAGATGTAGATACCGGTCTGGATTCAGACATTTATTACCTTTGTAATAAGTTAATTACATTTCCTGCGTTTCAGCTTCTTTAGCTGCAGAATGTGGAAAACTTGTTCCCTGGTTGTCACACATCTGTGTGTATACTGTTCAATTCCACCGAGGCTTTGTGTGTAAATTGCTCCTCACAATACTGGCACACGGTAAATGTTCCACAGGGGTGGCACTAGCTGGTGCTGAGTGTCAGGAGAATTAAATCCCCAGAGATAGAGCTTTTGTCCATGAACAAGTTATGTTCCAAAATGTTCAGCATGTTTTACAACATCACCATCAGTCGGTGGTGTAAGTTACATTTTCAGATGGAGAAAAAAGATAAGCCGAGGCACTGAATTGGTACCTAGTCGAAGTAGAGCCAAGGAGCCAGCTGGAAAGAACTGTACTCCACAGGGATGGACTGGCCTATTGGCCTGGGGAGCATTTTCAGAGAAGTCTCTTGGTTGGGGAAGATAAATTTATCTTAGAACATTTCCCTGTGGAAATAAAATGCTTTTTTCTGATGAAAGGAAGTGCTTTTCTTCATTCTTATCCCCTCTCCTCTCTCTCCTACTTCCCTGTTTTCCTCAGATCATCCTGACTCCAACTCTGTGACATATGAATAAAAAAGAAACCATGTGAGCAAAACAAAAGAGCCTACTGTAAAGCAGAAATGAATGGAGTCTCTTTGCTTTTTTCTCAGAGCTCTGACAAGATCTCTGGCTCCATCGTGCTCTGGGAATTCCTCTGGGCTCATTTGCTTTACTGCCTCCTTTATTTCTCCTTCCCTTATTCCTTTGTCCTTCTGTGAGTTCACAGAACTTCCTGCTTCTCACTCTTTCTCAGGCAGTGAAGTCTTTCCCCAGGATGTCAACAGAGCTACCCAGTGCTGCCTTCCTATCTGAGGGCTGGGGGATGACATTATCAAGGCTCCAGTGGGTTCTGTGCAGCTTTAAGCCATAACATACACTCTGTATTCTATTGCCAACATTTCCCATTGCATTCGTTTAAAATTTATTTTTAGTTGATCTTTTCGACATTACAGCACTGACTATCCTGAAATAATATTGCATGCTTGTGAGTAAAAATAAATCCAAGTAATAGTTAACCCTGGCTGGAGTTAAAATAAATTTTTGGAAATGAACAGTTAATGATTTATGATGTTTGTACTTAGTAAATGTTTTTAGTGTATCTTGGACTCAGAAAATAGCGGTGATTTATAGAGCCAGTGAAGGAGAATTGAGTGAAAATGGGGTTTGGGTTTTTTATTTTGCAGCAGACTTACTGTACTTATATAAAGTATTATTCAATTTAGTGGAATAGGAAGTGAAAGAATATACAAATGGATAGTCTTATCCATGAGTCTGTAAGAAAGCTATCCCAAACAGTTTGCCTTGTCCCTTAGACTGAGTGGGAGTGGGGAGGGAGAGACTACGCATATCATCAGAGACCTGAAAGTAGGTTGACAAATTTGTGGCCAGGTATTATTTCTTTTAATTTCTGCAAGCAACATAGTAGAGCATGAGTTTTGTATTCTATCATTCATTCATTTATTACTATCTCTTTGTTGTTTTCTTTTTCCTTCAATTAATTTATCAAACCATTCAACAAATACTTATTGACTAGTGCCAAGCACTGACCACATAGAATAAGTTTATACAGAAGACTCAATCATGTTACTGAACCACTGACAGAGCAATGAAGTCCCAATGCTTCTTCAGTCTTTCGGGCCTCACTTTCTGACTCAGTTGTGAACATAATCTGGATATAAATATTCTGCTACTGTGTCAAGACTGCCTTCGTTTCCTCCGTATCATATTTTCCCCCCACATAGCTTCTTCTCTTTACTATCCAACCTGGGTTCTGGGGTAGGTCACTTCTGGCATTCTCCTGACAAGACCCTCAACACCCTCATTTCCTGAACAAAGTGTGCATCTACCTGGCAGATCCACAATATGGATTATTCCAACCATCTACTTTCTCCAGCTCTATATGTGAGTTTCTGAGGACTGTTGAAGGAAGTGACAACTGGACCATCATTGTCACTGACATCATACATTCATTCTACATGCCAGGCATGGTTTAAGCACAGGCATGCGATGAGCAAGGCAGATGAAGTCCCTGTTTTTCCCGAGCATACATTCTTGTGAGGAGATGAACAATAAAGAAAGGCATAAATAAAAATAGGATAGCCATAATTTCCCAGCAATGAATTATACTACATTGCCGTGAAATCCAGTGACCAAACAGCTATCCCAAATTCAGTGTTCAGAGAAGACCTTTCAGATGTAGTGACATTGGGGCTGAGACCCAAACGAACGGAAGGAGTTAGTCATGCAAAGATCAGAGGACTAGCATTCTTAGCTGAAGAAGAGAACTGGTACCAATGCCCTGGGAATGAGCTGGGTGTACTCAAAAAGGAAGTCCAGAGGCAGCCGGAACACCATGCCAAGAGATACAGTTTCAAAAGTAGGTAATGGCCAGATAAAAAAGTGGGGTTGTGTAAATCAGGAAAGGAATTTAGACTTCACTGGAAGTTTGAAAACAAAAAGGTTTTAAACAAGTGAATGATATGATATGACTTATTTTTCTAAAACCTCGGCTGCTATGCAGAGAAGGAGTTGAGGACAAAAGTAATGGGGTAGAAGGTGAGATAACAGTTACATCTGGAGCTTGAACAATTAGGTGGGTACAGTGGCATTTATGATGTGGGGGAAATTCAAGAAAGATAGGCTTAGGGGGAAATATCAAGGATCTCTCTCCCTTGGTCCAGCAATTCCACTTCTAAGAAAATATCCAACAGAAATGAGTGCTTATAGCCACCAACACATGTATGAGAATGTTCATAGCAGTTTTATTTGTAATAACTCAAAGTGTAGTTAACCTAAATGCCCATCAACAGGAGCACGGATAAACACACTGTGATACAATCACATGCAGAACACACAATACACGTACCAATGAAAAAGATGAAACAACAGGTACTACAATGACCTGAAAGAGTCCCATAGACGTTATATTGAGTGAAAGAACACAAACCCAACTTGTAAGAAGTTCAAGAAGAGGCAAAACTAATCAATGGTGACAGAAATCAGAAAAGCGATGATTTCTGGAGGGACAGAAATATTGACTAGAAATGTGTCTATTTCTATTTGTCTATTGTCTATTGACATAGACATGAAGGAATTTTCTGGTCTGACAGAAATACATGCAATCTAGGTGGTAGCTCTACAGGGGTATACTTCATCAAGCTATACACTTGAATTGTATTAACTATATAAATTACACCTCATTTTAAAACATACTTTTTTGGGGGCGATGTTTAGTTTAAGATACTTATTAGGTGTCTAAAGATGCCAAATAATTGACTGGATGTAGAAGTCTGTATTCCAATAAGACGTCAGGGTTGGAAACAGATTTTTTTCAAGTTAACTTTATTGAGGTATAATTTATATATCGTAAGATTAATCCATTTTAAGTGTACAATTCAATGATTTTTAGGAAGCTTACCCAAGTCGTATATCCACAACCCAGTTTCAGAACATTTTCATCACCATAGTGAGATCCCTCATGCCCATTTACATTAACCTCTGTTCCCATTCTTAGCCTAAGGCAGCCACTAATCTTTCTGTATTCATAGATTTGTCTTTTCTGGACATTTCCATATAATATGCGGTCTTATATGTCTGGCATCTTTGACTTAGCATGATATTTTTGAAGTTCACTCATGTTGTAACTTGTATCAATAATCATCAATACTTCTTTCTTTTTTATTGCTGAATAATATTCTATTGCATTATGATGCCACATTCTATTTATCCATTCACCAGTTGAAAAACATTTGTTTCTACTTTCAGGCTATTATGAATAAGGCTTCCATGAAAATTCACATACAAGTCTTTGTATGGATGTAAGTTTTCATTTCTTTTGGGTTGACACCTACGAGTGGAACTGCGGGATCATATAAACTAACTGTTTTCCAAAATGGCTGCACCATTTTCTATTCACACCAGCGATGTAGGAGCATTTCAACTTCTCCACATCCTTGCCAATATTTGTTAATGTACATCCTCTTGATTATAGACATCCTTGCTAGTAGGTGTGACCTGGTATCTCACTGTAGTTTTAATTTGTACTTTCTTAATGACCAATGGCATTGAGCATGTCTTCATAGGAAATAAAGATTTGAGGATCATGAGCACAGAAATATTACTAAATATTAAAAGTAATATTAAGATATTAAAAATCACAGAGCAGGATGAGATCACCTAGGAAGTGTGTGGCTTAGAGAAAAGAAAATGGCAAGGACAGAGCAATAAATTCTCTACCATGTCAAGAATAAGGTGGAGGAGGCTGCAAAAGCCACCAAAAAGGAATGGCCAAAGAATCTAGAGGACAATTTCCTCAGCCTTCCAAAAGGTCTCCAGTCTTTCAGTGCATCCTACCCCCATCACTGTATTATTCCTTGTGAAATATAAATCTGACCATATCTGTCTCTCCTTAAAAGTCAAAATCAAATCCCTTAGAGTGGCAGTGAAGGTTTTCCACGATCTGGTCACACTTACATCTGCAGCCCTATCTCTTGCTACACTCACACTTGCTAGGCTATAGTAACACCAGCCACACCCAATAGTGTTTTGTTCCTTTATGCTTCTGTGGTTTTGCACATATATGTCCCTCTAGTGGGACCTATCTTGTTCATTGTTGTCTTGTTCCATCCCTTATACCTTACATAGTTGCTGCAAATGCCTGGCACTCAGAAATATTTAATGACTAGCTGAATAAATTTACCATGGAATAAAAATAGTGAATGTGGGCGTATTGCCTTCTAATTCAAAAACCTTCTTGGCTTTTGTAATTTTTACTATCAGTCTTACTATCCGTAACTATTTTTCCTACTTATTTGTTCTTTAAAACTAGCACTTAAAAGTTAAAATGATGTGTACAGTATTTTTCTTATAGGCAATAGGTTAAAATGATTTCTTGATCACTTATGATCAGTTTTAAACTCGGGTTCCTGGTAAGAATGAGGTATGAAACTGAAAGACATCAGGATTACAGGGGAGACTGTGTGGACAAGTGGAAAGAGTAGAGCGTTGGAAGTTATGAGACTGGTGTTTTTCCTCAGTCCTGCTTCTCTCTTGACATGTGAACTTGGTCTGATCACTTCCGTTTCATGGACTCATTTCTTTACTTAAAAATGAGAATAAACTTCATGATCGCTCAGGTCCCTTTCAGCTTGTCCAGTTTAAGACTGGCTTTCCTAATATACTCTAGAGGCACACACATGCTTTGCCAAAGAGAGGAATATTTCTGGAGGACTGCTATCTTTGCTATCTGCTCCCTCTCCATACTACTCCCCCTCTTGCAGTATTTTATCTCATTTAAACTATTATCATGCCCTACCTTCCTCGGAGGTTTCCTGATGGTACTTTGGGGAATTATAGAGTAATATGCAAATTAGATGTTAGCATTACTGTATTTCCTAGGAAGGGATTCTAGAATCCTATTAAGCTAGATATCGACAGATCTGTGGAAGCTGAATATGAATGGCATTTCAGTCCATGTCCTGGTTCAGAGAAGCTTGACAGAACATTAGATGCTCTTTTGCTTTAAACCCTCTGGAAAGGAGTCTTCTCAATCTCCTCTCCCTGAATAATGCACTACAATGTGTTAGCCCCTTGAAACTGGGGAATTCTTCCTATAATCATTCTAAAAACACAGTCTTTTTGCCCCAAATTTTCTTGCTAATTTCCAATGCTTCATTTCTCCTAAATGGATCTGGAATTCAAGTTCTTTTTCCTTTACTGAACAGACAGACACCCTGAGGAGTCATCTAACCAGCCATCACCCGGTTTTCAATCAAGACCACCCTTAAATAGCTCCAACAGATGTGTGTATCTGGACCATCATGAAAGGCCATTGGATTTGGGGGGATGAATTCCACCTATTTTTCCCGCCAGCACACACAGGACTTTAGAATGAACAAACACCGAAATACAACCCAATTTTGCAATACAAGCCTCGAGACAGCAGGTTGGCGACATCTTTCTGGACACCAGCCTGCACGGCAGCCAACACTAGCTGGCTCGGGGCTGAGCTGACTTGGCAGGTTAGGCTGGGACAGATGGGCTTCCATGTGCCACAGGGGGAGATGACGTATATTAATTTGTTTTCTTTGAGAGATTTGCAAAACCATACCCACTGCATTTCACTACTAAGGTACCGGAAAGTGAACTATTTAAAAGCACAGAGCTGTAAGGAAATGCCAAGAGCAGTGGTAAATCTGCAGACTCAAATTGTTACTCAGCTTGAACAATGAAGATGTGGCCTAAACTTTGGGAAACAAGTCCTGCTAATTCCTAATAATCACCTTGACAGTCATTTTAGTAGATGCTTCCAATTCCCTACTGATCCAGAAGGGCCAATGTAAGAAAAGTGTAATGGTTATATAGCTTGTGTTTGACAATGTTGGTATCCGTGAGCACTCCAGGGAAAGTCTTCATCTTGTCGTTCAATATACTTCCCCTCCCTCCCATTGTTTAATAAGCAATAAAACAATGGATTTTTGACTATGTATGGCAGGACATTTATTCTCCTTGTTAACATTTTAATTCATTACAAATGAATCAGTGTTGTCTTCAGTGAAGAAGATTCTATTGAAATGAATTTAAGTGTGTGTGCCTGAACAAATCTAGTCCCAAATTTATGGGGGTGGCTAGCAGTCCATTTATTTGAATCAATGGCTCAAGTGATGACAACATTGGTTTAGGACCAGTTTTCCTTGCCAAAGTCCTCTATAAACACCAGGGACCAGTATTTTCAGGGACTGGGATAGTTAATTTTATGTGTCAACTTGACTGGATCAGGGATATCCCAATACCTGGTTAAACATTGTTTCTGAGTATATCTGTGAGGGTGTCTGTAGATGAGATTAGCATTTGAACCAGTATTTTAGTAGAGTAGACTACTGCCCTCCCCAGTGTGGGTGGACATCATCCAATCTGTTGAGGGCCTGAACAGAAAAAAAGTTAGAGGAAGGAGGAAATTGCCCCCCTTTGCTGCCTCACTGCTTGAGCTGGGACATCTCATCTCATCTCATCCCCGCCCTTCGGTGAAGATTTAAATCAACTTTGGTTCTCAGGCTTTCAGACTCAGACCAAATCACCCCACTGGCTTTCCTGGGTCTCCAGCTTGCAGATGACAGACTGTGGGACTTGGTAGCCTATATAATTATGTGAACCAATTCTTTTTACATCCTATTGATTTTGTTTCTCTAGAAAATCCTGACTAATATAGGGACATCCATGGAAATTAATTCTGAAGAGTTTATGCAGTTAATATAATCAAATTAGACATCTACTGAAGAAGAAAATGTTGACAAGCAGTGTGGTTTTCTGGAAAGAACATGAACGCTGGAATCAGAAAGACTTGGAAGTTGAATCTTGGCTTGGCTACTTGCTGTTTGATGTTGGGCAAGCTGTACAGCCTCTCTGAACCGCAGTGTTCTCATTGTTAAATGGGAATTATAAAACCCACCTCTCAGGGTGGTAAGACAAATAAATGAGATAACAGAAGCTGAATTTACCACAGTCTGCCTTATCATTCATATGAACAAATTTCTCCAGTGCTATGTGTATCTATTCTAGTATTTCAAGAGCCCCATGATATATCACTTGCCAGTGTAATTTCCTGGTTGTGACAGGCAGACTGTTGTCACGATACCCTGCATTTAGGAACTAGTTTGTCATCGTGTAAAAAATACTATCTTAGTGAATATCCTTTTTGCTTAACATGTAACTTTAGTCAGGTGTGTATACAACTTGATGGCATTTTTGTTAACAAAATACCTTAGAGATCTCTGCATGAGGCTGACAGAGATGGAAAAAAAATGTGATGTTCTTTGACAAAACTAAATAAGATATATTAGACTGACTCTGGGGCTATTTTATTTTAAAAAGTTGGGTGGGGTTGACTGCTGATACTATTGCTTGTATTTCTTTCTGTGAAATTGGCATAATGGCTGTGATTAGAATACTGTATGATTCAGTAATTTATTCTGAGTATCTAATGTTATATATTATATGTAATATATTAAATATCAAAATTTCTCCTAATATTATTTTAATATTATTATCATGCCATCAAAATATTTGCACTTTATACACAGACAGTATATGTTTTTATTAGCAAGAATCATAATTTGGATTAACTATGTCAATTGCAACATAAAATATCAAGTGTGTTCTACTTACATATTTATAACACTTTACATTTGTATAGCACTTTACAGTTTAGAGATACTTTCACGTATATTTGCTTCTCAAAACAACCCTCTAAAAGTAGTCCAGGCAGGTGTTACTATCCCCATTTTGAAGATAAGGCCACTTACTAAGGCTCCAGCAAGTTTAATGACATCTAGTAAATGGCAAAGCGATCACTGAAAACAGCTCTTGGACTCCTGGCCCAGTCAATATTTTCCCGCTACACAGCACTGCCTGCCTGACAAGTTGACTAATTGTCTATCTGTGGGACAGACTGGTTTATAGAGTGAAGAAGGAGATTTGCCTTGCTTCCTCACTCTTGCTCATGAGGTGTTCAGAATGTGGTCAATACCTGCTGAATGATGATGTCTGTCCGGAGAGCTAGCTGTTGTAAGAAAATGGAACACAGAAAATCAATAGTGGGATTGAAGGGGTGTAGAGAGGGTAGTTACAGTTAAGTCTTCATGTAATTTACCCCAGAAACTGGGGCACTTTTGAGAATGGAAGGTGTCATCATTAATAATTACATTGGGACAGCAGGAGTAAACTGGTAATGTTCCAGGGAAGCCAGACATTTGGTCACCTTAGATATAATGGGATTAAGGGGAATGATGCGGTAAAAACAGAGGAGTATATGTTATGTGTTGAGAAGGAAATATTTTTTGCGAAGTTATTGATTTAATTCCTCTGTCCCACTGGGCTGAGAGTTCCATAGGGCAGGCATTCTCTGTCTTGTTTTTTCAGTGCCTGGCACCTAGTAGGTGTTCAGTAAATAAATCAATAAATTGACCGGTATTTGGATACCATTATCCACAGTTTGGATTTTCTCTTGGGTATTGGAAAGTGAGCATGTTCCCAAAAAAGCTGTAGGTGAATGTAAGTAGTGTTATATGATCACTGGACACTTTAAAAGCATCTGTCCTCTTCAGCTGATTGCTTTGCAAGCTTGTATGTGATTCAGAATTTTGCAAATAAATTACCATGCAGTGAAAGGAAAATATGACCTCCTAATCCAATATTCTAGTCTATATGGATACATCAGGGTGGCGAAGCTGTTGACAAAGAAAGAAATCTATTTCTTGAGGCCCTCAGTGATGGATGGCCCACATAAATGACCCCTGCTGGCCCAGCTGGGTGTCCACACCACTTGGAATTGATACCCTCGGGGTGGTTCTCTTCTCCTTTCTCCTTCATCTCTATTTAGTGTGTTCTGTTTTTATATTTCTCACTGCTTCACTTTCAAGTTATGACTTCTACCACTGGCAGTTAAAAAGAAAACACACAAACACACACACACACACACACACACACACACACACACGTAGTAAAAACCACAACACCAAAGAAATAACCAAAAAGGGAGAAAGATAATTGTTGATTATTCTTTAAGAAAGTTGGTAGACTGAAGTGAGTTTTGATCAATGGAAAACTTTGCTAAAGAAAACAGTGCAAATGAAGTTGATCTTAAAGGTTTAAATAATAACCCAGACCATAGCTTTGAGCTTAGGTCTCAGACCACCCAGTAGCTCACAAGCATTGTGTTGGCTGGACATTTAAGTTTACATTAGGGGTTATTCAGTAAAGCTTTCTTGATCCATATGAGGGTGAGTGTGGCAGTGAATAAGAAAGCAGGGGGAAGACACACACACACACACACACACACACACACACACATACAGAGAGAGAGAGAGAGAGAGAGAGAGAGAGAGAGAATGAATGATGGAATGATGACAGGGAATGCCCATGCCCAGCCCTCTTTACTTATTTGGAATTTAAGAGTTTTCTAGAGAATATTTTGTCTTCTTACACCTGCTTAGAGCTTTTTGATGTACCCAAAATTTGCTGTAATCATTTTCTTTTCTGTTTTTCTTTGAGAGAGAGAGCGAGCATGCGTGTGGGGAAGAGGCAGAGGCAGAGGGGGAGAGAGAGAGACGGTTAGATCATGACCTGAGTCGAAAGCAAGAGTTGGACACTTAACCAACTGAGCCACCCAGGCACCCTATCGGTAATCACTTTCTAAGCTTCTTGCTTAAAATTAGGAAGTGAGTTGGGCTGCTAAAGTATGGAGATTTAGCTAAGCATTTTAGTGCCTATTTTAGTGTAGGTTTTCCCCAGAAGCCCCAGGAAGAAAGTGGAGGAAGTGATTCAAGGAAAAGAAGCCTGACACTAAATTAACTACCACAGTGGACAAACTGAGTTTAATACCGCAGAGGAAGTCTGGGAAGTGTGTAAAACACATGACTCAGCATGATCCCACTGAGGGAGATGGGGTATATATACATCAACTCCCAAGAGTCATCAGTTGAGAGTTGCTAATGGGAGGTGTCGATTGCCTGGTAACTATGGTGTGCTGAGTCTCAGGCTACAGTATGCCGTAGTTCTAGAAAAAGTCCCATGGCACTGAGATACATCTACTGACAGTTGGAAGTCCAGGCTGGAACAAACTGTCATAGTTAAGATTCAAGAGACATGGCTCCAGCAATGCAACCAAAGCCCAAATCATGATGGTGCTATCTTTAGAATAATACACCTCTGCTTTTGAAGATCAGAGAATGATCACAGTTTACAGGACTTTTTTATGGAAGAAGACACAAAAAGAAAGAATGGAAGAGTTATTTAAGCTGCACTTGTCCTTTTGAGTAATACCTCCTGTGTAGGATCAAGCCATTTGCAGAAAGTTTGTACAGATTTCTAGCTGCCATGCAGGTAACATGGTTTCTAGGGAGAAGTGTAACACTATCGTCCTTAAATGTGGAATGTTTTTTAAAAAGTGTACCCTCAAAGATCTAACAAACAACTGTTTACAATTTGGTTCCAGGTTATCCTATACTGTGGATTCAGTCCTTTCTTTCTTTAAGGGTAGCCCAGACATCCAATCCTGCTATATTTCCCTTCTCAGCTCTGAGGCAGTACACACATCAAACCATTGTACCTGCTTTGTAACAGAAGATACCTCCCAATGAACATTTTCCTGTGTTCATTTTCCCCCCAGACTTAATTGGGAGCTGCTAGGGACTAAATGTTTATGTCCCCTCAAAATTCATTTGTTGAAATCTTCACTTCCAATATGATGGTGTTAGGAGGTGGGATCTTTGGGAGGTAACTATCTCCTAAGAGTGGAGCCCTTGTGAGGGGATTAGAGCTTTCATAAAAGGAGGCTCCAGAGAGCTTCTCCTCCTTTCCTTACACCCCTCGCCCCATGTGAGAATACAATGTGAGAATACAATGAAGAAAATGGCCATCCACAAACCAGGAAGCAGGTCCTCACAAGGCACTGGATCTTGTGGGCACTTTGATTTTGGACTTCCCAGTCTCCAAATGAATATTTGTCGTTTAAGCGACCCCATCTATGGTGTATTTGTTATAGTAGCCCAAACTGATTAAGACAAGAGCTTTGATTGATCATAAAATCTAGAGTAAAAGATATTCTGTGGTTCATAAACCTTGCCTTTTAAGCAGTAAATCTCAATCTCTCCTTCTCCACCTCCCCCATCTTACTGTCTTAAGGGACCCCCTAAGAATCTCTCATTTCAAGTCAAGATTCTAGCCCCTAGAAAACCCAACCAAACTTCATTACCCAGCCTAGTGAGGCAGTACAGGCCCTGCAGGGAGCTAGAATATTGCTTAGGGTCTGAGAATCCCAACTCTTTCTGTAAGGCTTATGGGTTTACAAACACAAAGGCCCACCCAAAGGCATATGGCCTTCAGGTGCTTTTTCTATTCCCTCTGTGGCGCTGGGTTTATTTTCATGGAAATCTAAATCATATGTGTCTGTTTCACTTGCAACAAATTCATAGCAATGTTGTTTCCTTACAACCCTTTGAAGTTATGAGAGCCTTATACATGGATTCCACAACGTTTATTTTTGTGATTTCTTTCTCGAACTAGCTTTACAAATGTCCATGCTTCATTTTCTCAAGCCAGTGACCCTGGAACGGAAGAAACTGGAGCCTCTATGTATCTGAGGCCCAAGGACTTGTCTATTCTTCAGATGTGGATGAGTTTCTGTTGTCCCCTCCTTTACTCTTCTCCCTGTCTTCACTAGTACTGGCCTCCTGGGAATTTGTGTTAAGACTGTGTGAGGGCCAATTTTCCATCTGGGAGGATTCTGGTATAGGCTTCTCATCCTAGAGGATACTCTCCTCCTGAAAACGAAATGTGAGCACATGCTCCAGACAATTTCTAAAGTTGATCCAAAATATGGAGTGGAGCTGGAGTTCTGTGTCACTCTAGATGAACTATCTGACTACATGGGATTGCTGCAGGACTAGGTTCTAGGTCTCTGGAACCTAAGCCTAGGTCTCTGTGATCTCCTTGGAGCTAAGGACCATATCTTACTAACCTTTATGTTCTACTGTGTGCAGACACTACCTGGCATACTGTAGGCATTTTATGTTTAAAGAATGAACTGATGACTACTCAGAAGGTAAGAGAAATCCATATAAACATATATGATTACAAATACATATTCATGCATGTGCTTTTAGACATGTTAATCTCTCAACATGTTCCAGTAAGCCTAGGTTCTAAAATGAATCAAGGTTTTTTACTTTCTTCCTTTTTAATTTTTTACTATTAAGGGAGAAAGAAAACTTTCTCCCTGTATAAATGCTGCTGTGGTCTGAATGTTGGTGTCCTCCCAAAATTCATATATTGAAAACTTAATGCCTGAGGGCCTCTGGGAAGAGATTAGGTCATGCGGGTAAAGCGTTCCTGACTAGGGTTAGTGCCCTTTAAAAAAGACGCCTCAGAGAACTAGCTAGATCCTCTCGCCATGTAAGGACACAGCAAGGAGTCTCTGAGTTGGAAGAGGGCTCTCACCGGACCCTCCTGGCACCCTGCTTTCAGACTTCCAACCCCAGAACTTTCAAGAAGTAAATTTCTGTTGTTTGTAAGCTGCTCACTCTGTGGTATCTTGTTAGAGCAGCCCAGACGGACCAAGACAAATGCCCAGTGTAAAACAACCCTGATTATATAAATATTCAGGGTTTGTTAAAGTGAGAGAAGTTGAATTAGGGTAATGCCAGCCATTGACACAAACACAGAACTTCCACAAGTTTAATACAACCGAGTTTTATTTCTCCCTCAGATAACAGTGCTGGTAGAAGAGTTGTTCAGGGATCAGGGGTGATGCAATTTACCACCTTTAACTCTCTAGAAGTTATCTATCTATATTCCATCCAGGATGAAATAAGAGTATGGAGAGCCCCCACAACGTTTTATGAGTGGCCCAAGAAGTGGCATCGCCTCTGTGGACGTTCCATTAGTGAACTCAGTCACACGGTGGCACCCACCTGCATGAATGGTGGTGCCTGGCTGAGTAGCCACTTTCCAGGGACAAGTCTACCGAGGGAAAGGGAGCATGTATTTTGGGGGGACAACTGTCTGTCTCTGCAAAAAAAAAAAGTCAAGAAAAGTTCAGCCCAAATTCCCATAAGGGGTGGTAGGGAAAGTACCCACCTTGATAGTTAAGAAAATAGAAGAGACAAGGGCTTGAAAATGGGTTGTTCCCAAGGACAGTCCGTGACCCCTCCCCCGCACTCCCAGCCTTGCACACAGGGCAGCAGCAGGCAGCACAGGAGTCCACCTCTGAGGTGGCGAAGCACGTCTGTGGGAGGAACTGTTCCCTCTGGCACAGGAAAAGAGGCTCATGCTCAATGTCTCTGTCTACTTAATAACGTTGAGAAGCAATATCTACAGCACATTACTTTTTCTTTTATTTCTAGAAAATCTTTCTAAGCTAATTAAAATGCTGAGGATAAAGTAAAACTGCTGTAGGCCTGGATTTTCAAAATGACCTTCAAATATTCTTTCTGTGTCTCAGTTGATCTTCAAACCCACAGACTCAGATCTGGTGGAACATTTGACAAGCGGTAAAAGTGGGGGCTGTCGTGATGGTTATTAGACTCTAACTAACGGACTTCCTTTCTGCTTTCTAAATGACTTGTTCTTATTCCTATGCAAATGCCAAACGGCCTGTGAGATGTGAAATAGAGACACAGAGCTCAGATGTGGCTAAGTTTGGGAAGCTTGGTAATAACAATGATGATAGGAGCTAACTGTCCAAGTGTCAGGCACTAACTTAAGTACTTTACCCAGATATACGCCTCTCCACAAGTTATACTCAGATCATTTCAGATGGGGAAATTAAAGCACAGAGAGATTAAGTAATTGGCTCCAGGCTACACACCTAGGAAAGCATGACCCTCATCCCTACCCACCTTCCACAAATATAGAGAAAGGCACACTAATGCCAATTGCTGTGGGATAACAGGAAGAAGGGACTCAAGCACCAATAGACTTGTGGTATCAATAAAATAGATTCAGTTTTACCACAGCATACTTTTCTTTTTACATTTTAGTACCATGAACACTTTATACATTATAGAACATCCTAAATACCTTTGTAAGCAGCCTAACTGCTTTGTTCAATCTGAGGGAATAGGCCAGTTAGTGGGAACAGATCAAATGTAGCTATTTGCTGTCATTTCCATGGAAGTAGAAGAATAATTTAGAGTAGTAGAGACTAAAAGATTTATGGGTTAGGGCAGGGCACAAAAGTATATTCCTTTAACAAAAACATTGAAAACCAATCAAAAAAGCTTGGAATAGAAGGGAATTTTATCAACCTGATAAAAGGCATCTGAAAAATTCACAGCTAACATCACACTTCATGGTGAATGACTGAAAGCTTCTGCTTTAGTATCAGGAAAAAGACCAAGTTGTCTACTCTTGCCACTTCTATTAAACATGGTACTGGTGGTTCTAATTGGGGCAGTTAGGCCGGAAAAAGAAATAAAAAGTATCCAGATTGTAAAGGAGGAAGTAAAATAATCTCTATTTGTAGATGACATGATATTGTATATAGAAAAATCTAACTGATCCACTAAAAAACAATTGAAACTAATGAATAAGTATGACAAAGTTGCAGGTTACAAGATAAATACATAAAAATAAATTGTTTCTATACATAAGCAATCAACACTCCAAAAATGAAATTAAGAAAATGATTCCATTTATAAGAGAATCAAGAAAATACTTAGCAGTAAATTAAACAAAAGAGGCACAATACTTGTGTACTGAAAACTACAAAATATCATTGAAAAAGATGAAGGAAGGGGCAGCTGGGTGGCTCAGATGGTTGAGCATCTGACTCTTGATTTTGGCTCAGGTCATGATCCCAGGGGTGTGGGATTCACGCCTGCATTGGGCTTTGTGCTGAGCATGGAGACTGCTTAAGATTCTCTCTCTCTCTCTCTCTCTCTCTCTCTCTCTCTCTCTCTCTCCACCCCCCCCTTCCCCACACTCCTCTCCTCCACTCAGTCTCCTTTCTCTCTCTAAAATAAAAAATAAAAAAATTAGAGAAGATCTAAACAAATGGAAAGACATCCATGTCCATGGATTGGGAGACTTTATATCATTAATACTTCCCATAGTGGTTTATGGATTCAACACAATATCAAAATTCTAGCCACGTTTTTTGCACAAATTGATAAACTGATCTTAAAATTTGTATAGAAATGAGGGAGTGCCTGGGTGGCTCAGTCAGTTAAGTGTCCGACTTCGGCTCAGGTCATGATCTCACGGTCTGTGGGTTTGAGCCCTGTGCCGGGCTCTGTGCTGATGGCTTGGAACCTGGAGCCTGCTTCGGATTCTGTGTCTCCCTCTCTCTCTCGGCCCCTCCCCCACTCACACTCTGTCTCTCTCACTCTCAAAAATAAACAAACATAAAAAATTTATATAAAAACATAAGGGACCCAGAATAACCAAAAACAATCGTTTTTAAAAAAGAATATAGCTGGAAGGCTCACACTTCCTGATTTTCTTTTTTTATGTGAGTATAGCTGACATACGATGTCATGTTAGTTTCAAGTGTACAACATAGTGATTCAACAAATTTACACGTTATGTTATGTTCTTCACAAGTACAGCTGCCATCTCTCCTGATACATTGCTACTACAATGACTATACATTGCTACTACAATGACTATACATTGCTATAGTCATGTAGCAATTGCTATAGTCAGTAGCAATGACTATACATTGCTACTACAATTGACTATATTCCCTATACTGTGCCTCGTGACTTATTCATTCCATAACTGCAAGTCCCTATCTCCCACTCCCTCTCACCCATTTTTGCCCAACCCCCTATACCCTGCACTCTGTCAACCATCAGTTTGTTCTCTGTATTTACAGGTCTGATTTTGCTTTTTATTTATTCTTTTGTTTTAGTTATTGTTTTTTCTAGATTCCATTTATGAGTGAAATCATATGGTGTTTATCTTTTCAGTCTGACTTATTTCATTCAGCATAATACCCTCTAGGTCCATCCATGTTGTCTCAAATGGCACAATCTCATCCTTTTTAATGGCTGCATAATATTCCTTTACATTTACATACCACATCTTCCTTATTCATTCATCTATTTATGGACACTTAGATTGTTTCCATGTCTTGGCTATTATAAATAATGCTACAATAAACAGAGGGGTGCATATATCTTTTCAAATTAGTGATTTGTTTTCTTTGGGTAAATACCCAACAGTGGAATTATTTAATCATATGGTAATTCTATTTTTAATTTGGGGGGGAACCTCCTTAGAGTTTTCCATAGTGGCTATACCAATTTGCATTGCCACTAAAAGTACACAGGGTCCTTTTTTCTCCATATCTTTGTCAACATTTGTTGTTTCCTGTCTTTTTTGTTCTAGCCATTCTGACAGCTGTAAGGTAATATCACATTGTGGTTGTGATTTGCATTTCACTAGTGATTGGTGATGTTGAGCATCTCTTCATGTATCTGTTGGCCATTTGAATGTCTTCTTTAGAAAAATTTGTTTTCAGGTACTCTGGCAATTTTTTAATGAGATTGTTTTTTCAGTGTTGTGTAAACTCTTGATATATTTTGGATATTAACCCCTTATCATATATATCACATGCAAATATCTTCTCCCATTCAGTAGGTTGTCTTTTTGTTTTATTGATGGTTTTCTTTGCTATGCAAAAGCTTTTTACTTTGGTGTATTCTCAACAGCTTATTTTTGATTTTGTGTCTCTTGCCTTAGGAGACATATCTAGAAAACTGTTGATATAGTCAGAGAAATTACTGCCTGTATTCTCTTGTAGGATTTTTATGTTTTCAGGTCTCACATTTAGGTCTTTAATCCATTTTGTTTTCTTTTGTGTATGGTGTTAAAAGGTGATCCAGTTTCATTCTTTTACAAGTAGCTGTCCTATTTTCCCAATATCATTTAATGAAGAGACTGTCTTTTCTCCACTGTATATTCTTGCCTTTGTCATAGATTAATTGACTTTATAATTGTGGGTTTATTTCTGGGTTCTCTATTCTTTTCCATTGATCTTTGTTTCTATCTTTGTGCCAATACCATACTGTTTTCATTACTACAGTTTTGTAGTATATCTTGGAATCTGGAATTGTGATTTCTACAGCTTTGTTCTTTCTCAAGATTCCTTTGGCTATTCAGGGTCTTTTGTGATTCCATATAAATTTTAGGATTATTTGTTCTAGTTTTGTGAAAAATGCTGTTGGTAATTTTACAGGGATTGCACTGAATCTGTAGATTGATTTGGGTAAATGGACATTTTAACAGTATTAATTCATTTAATACATGAGCAGGGGAAATCTTTCCATTTGTTTGTATCATCTTCAATGCCTTTCCTCAATGTTTCATAGTTTTTGAAGTACAGGTCTTTCACTTCTTTGGTTAGGTTTATTTCTATGTAGTTCATTCTTTTTGATGCAATTGTAAATGGTGTAGTTTTCCTAATCTTTCTTTCTGCTCCTTTGTTACGTGTGTAAAAAACCACTGGTAGTTTCTGGGTATTAATTTTGTATCCTGCAACTTTACCGAGTTCATTTATTACTTCTAATATTTTTTGGTGGTCTTTAAGATTTTCTACATATATTAGTATCATGTCCTCTGCAAATAGTGACACTTTCATTTCTCCTTTACCAATACGGATGCCTCTTTCTTTTTCTTGCCTGATTGCTGTGGCTAGGACTTTCTAGTAATATGTCGGATAAAACAAGGTAAGAATGGATATCCTTGTTTCATTTCTTTATTTTTCTCTTTTTAATAATTTATTTATTTTTAATTTACATCCAAGTTAATTAGCACATAGTGCAACATGATTTCAGGAGTAGATTCCCTAATGCCCCTTACCCATTTAGCCCATCCCCCCTCCCACAACCCCTCCAGCAACCCTCTGTTTGTTCTCTGTATTTAAGAGTCTCTTATGTTTTGTCACCCTCCCTGTTTTTATATTATTTTTGCTTCCCTTCTCTTATGTTCATGTGTTTTGTATCTTGAAGTCCTCATATGAGTGAAGTCATATGACATTTGTCTTTCTCTAATTTCGTTTAGCATAATACCCTCTAGTTCCATCCATGTAGTTGCAAATATCAAGATTTCATTCTTTTTGATTGCCAAGTAATGCTCCATTGTATATATTTACCACATCTTCTTTTTTAATTTTATTTTTAAAATTTATTTTTATTCTTTTAATTTACATCCAAATTAGCATATAATGCAACAATGATTTCAGGAGTAGATTCCCTAATGCCCCCTATTCATTTAGCCCATCCCCCCTCCCACAACCCCTCCAGTAACCCTCTGTTTCTTCTCCATATTTAAGAGTCTCTTATGTTTTTTGTCCCCCTCCCTGTTTTTATATTATTTTTGCTTCCCTTCCCTTATGTTCATCTGTTCTATGTCTTAAAGTCCTCATATGAGTGAAGTCATATATTTGTCTTTCCCTAATTTCACTTAGCATAATACCCTCTAGTTCCATCCACATTGTTGCAAATGGCAAGATTTCATTCTTTTTGATTGCTGAGTGATATTCCATTGTATATACATACCACATCTTCTTTATCGATTCATCCATTGATGGACATTTGTGCTCTTTCCATACTTTGGCTATCGTTGATAGTGCTGCTATAAACATTGGGGTGCATGTGTCCCTTCGAAACAGCACACCTGTAACCCTTGGATAAATACCTACTAGTGCAGCTCCTGGGTTGTAGGGTAGTTCTATTTTCAATTTTTTGAGGAACCTCCATACTGTTTTGCAGAGTGGCTGCACCAGCTTGCATTCCCACCAGCAGTGCAAAAGAGATCCTCTTCCTCTGCATCCTTGCCAACATCTGTTGTTGCCTGAGTTGTTACTGTTAGCCATTCTGATAGGTGTAAGGTGGTATCTCATTGTGGTTTTGATTTGTATTTCCCTGATGATGAGTGATGTGGAGCATTTTTTCATGTGTCGGTTGGCCATCTGGATGGCTTCTTTGGAGAAGTGTCTATTCATGTCTTCTGCCCATTTCTTCACTGGATTATTTGTTTTTTTGGGTGTTGAGTTTGCTAGGTTCTTTCTAGATTTTGGATACTAACCCTTTATCTGATGTCATTTGCAAATATCTTCTCCCATTCTGTCGGCTGCCTTTTAGTTTTTCTGATTGTTTCCTTTGTTGTGCAGAAGCTTTTTATTTTGATGAAGTCCCAATAGTTCATATTTGCTCTTGTTTCCCTTGCTTCTGGAGATGTGTTGAATCAGAAGCTGCTGTGGCCAAGGTCAAAAAGGTTTTGCTTGCTTTCTCTTTGAGGATTTTGATGGCTTCCTGTCTTACATTTAGGCCTTTCATCCATTTTGAGTTTATTTTTGTGTATGTTACAAGAAAGTGGTCCAGGTTCATTTTTCTGCATGGACATCCTTGTTTTGTTTCTGATCTAAGAGAAAAAGCTCTGTTTTTCACTATCGAGTATGATGTTAGCTGTGGATTTTTCATATATGGCCTTTATTATGTTGAGGTATGTTCCCTCTCATCCCACTTTGTTAAGAGTTTTATCATGAATGGATGTTGAATTTTTCGAATGCTTTTTCTGCATCTATTGAGATGATCATATGATTTTTATCCTTTGTTTGGTTCATGTGGTGTACCACACTGACTGATTTGCAAATATTGACCCATCCTTGCATCCCCAGAATAAATCCTACTTAATCATGGTCAATGTTCTTTTTAATGTACTGTTGAATTCGGTTTACTAATATTTTGCTGAGGATTTTTGCGTCTATGTTCATTAGGGATATTGGCCTATAGTTTTCTTTTTTTGTGTGTGTGATGTCTTTGTCTGGTTTTGATATCAGGGTAATGCTGGCCTTATAGAATGTATTTGGAAGCTTTTCTTCCTCTTCTACTTTTTGGAATAGTTTGAGAAGAATAGGTATTAACTCTTCTTGAAATGTTTGGTGAAATTCTCCAGTGAATCCATCTGGTCCTGGACTTTTCATTTTTTGGTAGTTTTTTTTTATTGCTGATTCAATTGTGTTACTTGTGATCAGTCTCTTCAGATTTTCTATTTCTTCCTGGTTCAGTTTTGGAAGATTGTATGTTTCTAAGATTTGTCCATTTCTTCTAGGTTATCCAATTTGTTGACATATAATTTTTCATAGTTTTATAATTCTCTGTATTTCTGTGTTGTTAGATGTTGTTTCTCCTCTTGTTTCTGGTTTTATTAATTTAGGTCCTTTCTATTTATTTTTCTTGATAAGTGTGGTTGCAGGTTTATCAATTTTATTTATCTTTTCAAGGAGCCAGCTCTTAGTTGCATTGATGTTTTTTCTTTTTTTTTTCTTTCTGTTTTTAGTTTCTATGTCATTTACTTCTGCTCCATTCTTTACCATTTCCTTTCTCTACTTACCTTGGGCTTTGTTTGTTCTTCTTTTCCTAGTCCTATTAGCTATAAACTTAAATTGTTTATTTGAGCTTTTTCCTATTTCTTGAGTTAGGACTATATCTTTATATATTTCCCTCTTAGAACTGCTTTTGCTATGGCCCAAAGATTTTCAACTGTTGTGTCTTCTTTTTTTTTGTTTTTAAAAATTTTATTTGAGAGAGAAAGTGTGTGTGCATGAGCAGGTGAGAGGGACAGAGAGATAGACAGGGAAAGAGAGAATCCCAAGCAGGCTCCATGTTGTCAGTGCAGAGCCCAATGTGGGGCTCAGTCTCATGAACTGTGAGATCATAACCTGAGCAGGGATTAAGAGTCAGACACTTAACCAACTGATCCCCCCAGGTGTCCCTGGAATGTTATGTTTTTATTTTTATTTGTCTCCATGTATTTTTTAAAAATTTTTCTTGTTTTGTTGACCCACTTGTTGTTTAGTATCATGTTGTTTCATCACCATGTATTTGTGTTTTTTCCAGATTTTTTCTTGTAATTTATTTCTAGTTTCATACCATTGTGATCAGAAAAGATATATGGTATGATTCCAATCTTCTTAAATTTATTGAGGCTTATTTTGTGACCTAATATGTGATCTATTCTGGAAGACATTCCAGGTGCATCTGAAAAGAATGTATATTCTGTTGGTTCTGTATGGAATATTCTGTATATATCTGTTATGTCCATCTGATCCAATGTATCATTCAAAGACACAGTTTCCTTGTTCAGTTTCTGCCTGGATGATCTATACATTGATATAAGTGAGATATTAAAGGCCTCTAGTATTACTTTATTACCATCAATACCATCACTTTCTCTTTTTTTATATATGTTTACTTGTTTATTTATTTAGAGTAAGTGAGCAGTGGAGGGGCAGAGAGAGGAAGAGAGAAAATCCCAAGCAGGCTCTGTGCTGTCAGCACAGAGCCCAACGTGGGGCTCTAACCTATGAACTATGAGATGATGACCTGAGCAGAGATCAAGAGTCAGATGCTTAACTGACTGAGCCACCCAGGTGCCCCCTTCAATTTCTCTTTTTATGTCCAATAATATTTACTTTATGTATTTAGGTACTCTAGTATTGGATGCATAGATATTTACAACTGTTACATTCTCCTGTTGGACTGACCCCCTAATCATTACATAATGCTCATCTTTGTCTCTTCTTACAGTCTTTGTTTTAAAGTCTATTTTGTCTGATATAAGTATTGCTCTTCTGGATTTTTTTTCTCTTCTATTTGCATGGTAATGTTTTTCCATCCCTTCACTTTCAGTCTGTATGTGTCTTTAGGTCTGAGTTGAGTCTCTTATAGACAGCATATAGACAGGTCTTGCTTTTTATCCATTTTGTTCCCCTATGTCTTTTGATAAGAGCATTTAGGCCATTTACATTTAAAGTAATTATTGATAGGTATATACTTATTGCCATTTTGTTACTTGTTTTATGGTTGTTTTTACGTTCCTTGTTCCTTTATTCTTCTCTTGCTCTTTCTTTGTGACTGATGAGTTTCTACAGTGTTATGTTTGGTTTTGTTTCTCTTGTTTGTGTATCTATCACAGGTTTTAGATTTATGGTTACCATGAGATTCATATATACCATACTAAGTAAATAGCAGTCTATATTAATTTGATGGTCATTTTTTTCTTTTCTTCAATAATTTTTTTTCTTTTTCCTCTACTGTTCTTTTCCTCTTTATTCCCTCCTCCACATTTTATGTAGATGTTGTCATATTTTACATCCTTTTAGTTGTAATTTTATTATGTCCAATTATGGCCATTTTTTTCCACTTAAAGAAGTACCTTTAAGGGGCACCTGGCTGGCTCAGTTGGTAGAATGTGCAATTCATGATCTTGGGGTTGTGAGTTCGAGCCCCACATTGGGTGTAGAGATTACTCAAAACAAACAAACAAATAAACAGAAATAAACAATTTAAAAAAATAAGTGCTTTTAACATTTCTTGTAAGGGTGGTTTAGTGGTGATAAACTATTTTTTGTCTGAGAAACTATCTCTCCTTCCAATTTGAATGATAACCTAGCTAGGTAAAGTATTCTTGGTTGTAAGTTTTTGCCTTTTAGCACTTTGAATGTATCATGCCACTCCTTTCTGGCCTGCGAAGTTTCTGCTGAATCAGCTGGTAGCCTTATAGGTTTTCCCTTGTATGTAATTTTTCGTTTCTTTCTTGCTGCTTTTAAGATTCTGTTTTTACCTTTTGACATTTTAATTACTATGTGTCATAGTTTGGACCTCCTTGGGTTCATCTTGTTTGGAACTCTGTGCTTCTTGGACTTGGATGTCTATTCTTTCTCTACATGAGATAAGTTTTCAGCTATTATTTCTTCAAGTAAGGTTTCTACCCATTTTTTTCTCTCTCTCTTCTTCTGAGCCCCCCTATAATGTGAATGTTTGTTTGCTTGATATTGTCAAAGAGATCCCTTAACCTATTAAAAAAAAATTTAAGGTCCTTTTCTGTTTTTGCTGTTCGGCTTGGGTGCTTTCCATTACCCTGTCTTCCAGACTGCTGATACGTTCCTCTGCTGTTGATTCCCTCTAGGTGTTCTAGAATTTTTTTTCAGTTATTGTAAGCTTCAATGTTAACTGGTTCCTTTTAACATTTTCTCTTTTTATTGAAGGTCTGAGTTTTTCCATTCTTCTCTCCAGGTGTGTATCTTTAAGATTATTACTTTAAATTCTTTATCAGACATACTGCTTATCTCCATTTCATTTAGTTCTTCTTCTGAAGTTTTTTCTTGTTCTTTATTTTGGAGCATGTTCCTCTGTTTCCCCATTTTACTTGCCCTTCTCTGTTTTTTTCTACAGATTAGGCAGAACAGCTACTTCTCCTAAACTTGAAGGAATGGTCATGTGTTTGGTTGTGTCCTATGTAGACTGTATGTGCTTGGTGACTTTTGCTGGCTGGCTGGAGCTGTGACCGGCATGGGCTGGGCATCCTGGGCTTTGCACATAGTGGGTGCCCTGTCAGGACAGCTAAAACTGAACTGGATATAGGCTGCGGTATCCCAGGGTCTATGCACTGAAGGTATCCTGACAGGAAAGCTGAAGCTGAAACCAGTGCCAGCCAGGTTGTCCCAGGGTGCAATGCGCAGGGGGTGCTTTGGTAGGGTGGCTGGAGTTGATGTAGTGTGTGAGCCAGGAAGTCCCTGAACTCTGCACAGAGAGTGTTCTTGCAGGATAGCTGAAACTAAAGTGGATGCAAGCTAGAGAGATCTGGCATTTTACACACACAGGGCATCTTGGCAGGATAGTTGAAGTAGAAGTGGATATAAATCAGGGTGTTCCTAGATTCTCCACACTGAGGGTGCCCTGAAGGGGCTACTGAAGCTGAAGTGAGGTTCAGACCAGGATGTCCTAGGGCACTCTACACTGGAAATGTCCTGGCAGGCAGCTAGAGCTAAACTGGGCATGGGCCAATGTGGTCCCAGGACTCTCTGTGCAAAATGTGCCCTGGAAGGACAACTGAAGCTGAATTAAGTGCAAGCTGAGGTGTCCCAGGGCTCTCCACAGAGGTGTCTTGGCAGGTCAGCTGAAGCTGAATTGGGTGCAAGCTGGAGTGGCCCAAATTGTTCAGCACAGCAGGCAGCCTAGCTGCGTGGCTGGATCTGAGGCCAGCATGGGAGAGAGTGTTCTGGGGCACTCTCCACAGGGGGTGTCCTGTGGGGTGGCTGAAACCTATGCAGGCATGGGCCTGGGGTTCTGGGGCACCCCTCACAAGGGGCACCCCAGCAAGGCAGCTGAATTTGAAGCAGGTGTCAAACAAGATGTTTTGGGGCGCTCTGTACTGAGGGTACCCTAGCAAGTTGTCTAAAGCCAAAGTGGGGTGGTCCTGGAGAGTTCTTGGGTGCTTTGCACCTGTCACATTGGTGCAAAGGCTGGGGTTGTAGTGGGAGCTAACCAGGGAGGTCCCTGTGTATATACTGCCCTGGTATACCCACAGGGTATACTTGCCCTGTGGCTGTCTTGGTGGGACAATTGGGGCTGGCGTGGGCTAGGGCTCCAGGGTTTACTGAAATGGCAGGCTGATTATGGTACTGGTCTGTGCTTTCATGGTGGAGGGGGAGTATAAACTGTCCCGATTAGTCCCTCCCACCTAGAGAGCAAGGGAGCCCAAAAAATGTAGTGGGGAGAAGACAGAATGAATCTGAAAACAAATGGGCAAATGACTTGTGTGGTTTTTCCAAAGCAAATTATTGACACTTTTGTATCTTTCATCCTCCACAAGATACTTATGTTAATGGAAATATTATGAATTTCTTTTAGATTCTCAAGAGGAAAAAAAATGCGTCATTGAAGGCAAAGTATTATTATATCGTATCAGGACATTTACAAACACATTTCTAATTTTCTCTAAAAATATTTATCTCTTCCCTGAGGACAGTCGAACAAAGTAGGTCAGGATTCTCATTTCAGAGCCAAGAAACCATGGCCAAAAGAGAATATGTCCCTGGCTAAACTGAGGCCTAAGGCCCATGCCTGAGCATGTGTCACCGGGGCAGGCTTTGTCCAGTGAACCTCAAATCAGAGGGCCAGGGATCCTGCTCTGATGCACCATCTGATAGCGAAGGCTCCTCCCCTCCTATCACTAGTGAAGTGCCATGGGATGGGAGGTGATGGGACGTGCACTGGACCCTGTGAAGACCTGAACTCTGATCTTAGTTCAGCACAAACAAGTATGATTTCAGGAATGTTGCTTCATTTTTTTTTTTTTTTTTTTTTTTGTGTGTGTTTGTTTCCTCATCTGTAGAACTAGGAATGAAAATTTCAATTCTTCCCACTTTTCAAGTTGTTGATCAACAACTGTAATGGCCACATAAAATAGGGATGGTGCACACAAACCAAAGGTGGCATTATTACTAATGTAATTCACCTACCTCAAAAATCCAAACCAACGTCACAAAAAGCTGTACTGTTTTTCCATGCCCCACATCACTGATTTCATAAAAGCCAGGTAGGTTATAAACAGGAATGCACTTTGTTTACTGAGCGGCGGATGGAGAACCAAAATTAGGCCTAAATTTACCAACGAATGCTGGTCTCACTAGGGGAGTTTTGATGTCAGGATGGTTGATGACTTTGTGCCACTCACTAAATCATGCTGTTATTGACTCTGCTGTGAGGTTGGAGATTCAAACATATTTTGGCAAAAGACCTCCCAAGAACTAAAAACTAAAACATGACCTTCACTAGCTTAAAAGTTTCCTCCAAATCCACACACCCATATGCCAGAGGGCTTTTTTTATGGGCTCTAGGCAGAATCCACATCATCATTCAGAAATGATAGAGCAAAGCACTGCACTTGCTTAGCTGCTGATTAGTGAGGCCATCCAGAGGGGGTTTTGCTGTTTTTCTGAGTTCTGGTTTGGGATGTAGCCAGGACATCAGAATAAACCACATCCTTTCTATTTTACTCAAAGGCATTACAATATTAATAATAGTAACTGTAATTTATTGGTCACCGACACTGTGCAAGTCACCTTAAATGGTTTATTCTCAACTCACTAAAACCAAGTACAGTGGTATCATATGCATTTTAGAGGGGAGAAAACTGAAGAGAGGTTAATTTGCTTGAGGAGGGGCCAAGATTCAAGCCCATGACCATCTGACATCAGCACCTGTGTTCTTTCCACCTCATGAACCACTGCCTAGCAAAACTATGAGTCATTTCATTACCATTAATCCTTTCTAGCTCCCTCTCCCTGGGACAGACTTAGTGACTCACTTCTAGCAAGCAGAATGTGATGGAAGGATTGGTATGTTACTTCTGAAAGGCACTGCAACTTCCTACTTGCTCTCTCTCTTGGATTATTTGTTCCGGGGGAAGCCAGCTGCCATGTCATGAGGACACTCAAGAAGCTCTATGCAGAGGTCCACATGACCGGGGACAGCCTGCCAACAGCCAGCAACGAGCTGCCCTATGAGGGAGCCATCTTAGGAGTGACGCTGCAGTCCAGTCAAGCCCTATGTGACTGCAGTCCTAGCCAACATCTTGCTTGACCACAAGCTCAGGACAGACCCCAAGCCAGAACCACTCAGCTAACTACTGGGTGACCCACAAACATTGTGTGGGATAATAAACGTTTATTGTTGTTTTCAGCCACTACATTTGGGGGTAACTAATTACATAGTGATAGGTAACTACAACAGCCCTAAATTGATCTTTTTCTTTTACTTTTCTATCCTACTGAACTTTCTGTTTCATTTCCTGGGAGATACCTTTGATTTTTATCTTCTGGCCTCTTTTAATTTCACTGTCGTACTTGTAATTTCTAAAGGTTCTTTCTTGAGCTCTGATTATTTCCTTTCTGCATATCAACTGCTGTTTTAAAGATCTTCTCCTTTCTCTCTGAAGATGTTAATGACTTTAAAAATTTTCCCCGTACTCTTTGTATTATCTCTGATTCTTCTGAGTTCCCCACCTTTTTTTGTTTGTTTGTTTCTCTCTCATGTTGCAAGTTCTCAAATGAGCTTTGCTGAGCCTTGATTGTCCATTCATAGTTACAAGAAAGTAGTAAAAAGGAGGTCAGAAACTCTTTTTGTGAGATCTGGAGTTTGCCAATTAGTGATTTCACTACAGGATAATGGGTGGACCACCAGCTTTGTATCATAAACATTCCAACAACAATTATCGATGTTCCCTTCCCTGGGTTAGGTCTCTGAAGAAGGGTCCTCCAACCTCCTGCCTAAGGGTAACTTGGTTATATGGTAAATGCAGTGGTTTGAAAATTTAACACAGCACTACACAGATGAGCCAAGAAATGTCATTTATTTTCCATCATTGATGTAATCTGGCCTCCAACACTATTATAGGAAGAAAATGAAAATTCTGTTTTTTTTGGATTAAGTAATTCCATTCAGGTCAGTTTCTTTGAATGAATGTTCAGTTTCCAAGTTTCCTCCCTGAGTTTGAGTCTGGACTTCTGGTAGGACAGGTGGGGTTGTGGTTTAAGGCTTTGGATCCATATTGCCCTCTAACGAAGATTAGTGGGTTTGATTTGTCCTGGGCCTGATGTCTGTTGAGCTGTAACAGTCTCTTATGACCTCTGGAGCCATTATGTGGCTCCTACTACTGGATTTCCTGGTACCAGCCATTTGAATCTTATGTTAAAGTCCCAGCACATTGTCACCTCTGTGTCCTGAGCCAAGAACACTAGCCTACCAATCCTCTGTGCCCACATTAAGGCACACAGACACTTGTAAAGTCTCTGGGCTAACAGACTGAAGGAGTCCAGGAATATGTCCTTGGGGTGCCCCAACAGCCCCCTCCTACCACCAGTACTGAGATGGCAGCTCTCCAGCCCCATTTGGGACATGACTGAATAAGAACCTTCTCCCAAATGCTTGCAGGAGCCCCTAAGCTAGACAACCATGAACCCTGATGTTCTGATTTCTCTGCTCAACTCATTTAACAAGTCTTACTCCAGAATTCTGATGCAAAATAAGGAAAACAGAATACCCACATCTGCCTATCCCCAACCCCCCCCCCCTTCCCAAGTTCCCAATTCTCTTTCCCTCTCCTCCAGAAATGTGACGTGATTTGCATTATTTTTTCCTGCTCAAAGACTTTCCTGTCACAAATTCCTCCAGCTCTAGGTAGCATTCCCTCCCTCCTCTCCTTGGGGCCATAAAGGTGATGGTCACAGGTAAAGTTTTTGAGAAGGAGTCCCCTGTAAAATATTTTCAAAATGTTTTCTGTGTAATATTAACCACGTTGTAAAGCAGACACCCTTATAGATAAATTTTTGCTGACATTTATGGAATTGCAGGGCCAAGGGACATGAACCATATAGAGGCTTTTGATGCATAGTGTCGTTGTTGACAGAGAGTAACATAATAGTCCATTATCCCCCATTACAACAACGTCGTTAACTTAATCTGGTTAGCCAGAAGTGACCATGGATTTGAGTGAGATTCTAACCCTGTCTGTACAGTAAGCAGCAGCAGGGTGTCCACTTCTGGGGGAGTGGTGGGAGGAGGGAAGGGCCATCCTGAGGCTCAGCAGCCAAGACCAGGGCTGCCCCAGAAACCCGGTGTTTAGGAAGAGAAGTCCAAGGAGATAAGAAGCCCTAAAGGGAAAGGGGGGCACGCTGCTAGTCTCGGTCACCACTAAGGACATCTCTAGAAACTGTAGCCCAAAGCAAGTATGAATTCTGGACTCATGTTCTGAAACAAAGCCTTTCTTAAGAACTTCTGAGAAAGAATTTAGTATAAAAGCCACTTGTCATCTGAAGCTCTGACAATTTTGCTCCTTAAACCTCTTTCCAGCAATGAGTTTATAAATCATTAAGCCTCAGACTCTGTATCAATGGCCTTGGCTTCCAGTCAGTCCCCCTTCCTTCTGTGACTTCCTAAAATATCAGTAGATGTGTGTACTTATCTTAAGTGATGCTGATGGACCAGTCTGGAAAATCATGTCTTCCTGACCTGGTAACTTGGGGGATTTCTTGCTCTTTGGCAGCACACTGTGGATTTAAGCCTAAGACTACTTTGGGGAAACCCATGTGTCAAATAAGAATCTTTGGATTAGAGCCTAGTAATCAGTATTTTTTAAACACTTCCGAATATATATATTTTAAATCAATAAACTTTTTTGGGGGATTAGTTTTAGGTTTATAGAAAAACTGAGTGGAAAGCAGAGAGTTCCCATACCTCCCGGCCCTTCCTCCCCCTCTCCTCACCGCCCCCTTCACCTACTAACATCTTGCTTTGACATGGTACCTTTGTAACAACTGATGAGCCAAGACCAATAAATTATGCTAAAGTCCATAGTTTACATTAAGGTTCACTCTTTGTGTTGTACATTTCATGAGTTTTGAGGAATGCATAATGACATGTATCCACCAAGTAGTATATGGAAGAGTTTCATTGCCCTAAAAATTCCCTGTACTTCACGTATTTCTCCCTCCTTCTTTAGAACCCCTGGAAACCACTCATCTTCTACCTTCAGTTTTGCCCTTTTACAAAATGTCATGTAGTAAAACATACGGTATGTAGCCTTTTCAGGTTGGCTTCTTTCACTCAGTAATAGGCATTTAAGATTCCTCCATGTCTTCTCATGGCTTGGTAGCTCATTTATTTTTATACTTGAGTAACATTCTGTTGTCTGGATGTGCCACAATTTGTTTATCCATTCACCTATTGAAAGACCTCTTGGTTGCTTCCAAGTGTTAGCAATTATAAATAAAACTATTATAAACATTCACGTACAGGTTTCTATGTGAACATGTTTCCAACTCATTTGTATAAATGTTGAGCAGTGCAATTGCTGGATAATGTGGTAGGAGTTTGTCTAGTTTTGTAAGAAACTGCCCAACTGTCTTTCAAAATGGCTGCAACATGTTACATTCCCACAGGTGATGAATGAGAGTTTCTGTTGCTCCAAATCCCTGCCAGCATTTGATGTTGTCAGTGTTTTGGATTTTGGCCATTCTAATAGGTGTATAGGGGTACTGAATTGTTTTAATTTGCAATTCCCTGATGAAATATGTTCCATGTGCTGATTTGCCTTCTGGATATCTTCTTTGGAAAGGTTTCCATTCAGATAGTTAGATCTTTAGCCTATTTTTAAATGGGGTTGTTTGTTTTCTTATCGTTGAGCTTTAAGAGTACTTTTATCCAGAGTATATTCTGGATACCAGTCCTTCGTCAGAGGTGTGTTTTGTAAATATTTTCTCCCAAGCTATTGCTTGTCTTTTCATTCTACTAACAGTGGCTTTTGCAACCAGTTAAGTTTTAATTAAGTCCAACTTACCCATATTTGTCTTCAAACATACTGCCAGGGTTGAGATCTGATGCCCAAAGAAAAGAGTAAATATGGCCTGGCTGCCTCTTCGCAGAAGAGGCTGTTTCCACGGGAAATTCAGTTCCATAGATTCTGAAATAGGTGGGAATTGATCTGGGTTCAAACTTCCTAAGATGGAGAGACTGGGGAGTCATAAAAAGGTACGGCACGATGGGAAATGGAAGGGAGAATGCGACAGAGTGTTTCAGCTGGAATGTTTGTCAGCAATTCCAGGGGCTGAAGGCCCTGCCATTCCTAGCCATTAACATGTGCTGTGTCTTCCACAGCCTGGTCTGAATTTGTATTTTTTTTTTTTTTTCCTAATAAGTTTGCCATCTCCTCCACAAGATGGGATTCATTGAGATACTCTTGAAGTTTTAAAAAATCCAAAATGTACTGGTATCTCATTATTATGGTAAAGTGAGGGTAGGGAGCCATGTTTAAGGACGGAAAGAATAAAGTGATTTTAAGAGAATGAAAAATGAAAAAGAAAAGGAAAACAAATATGGGGGCCTCCTACTTAGTGCAGTAATGTAGCTCCTTAATCTATCCCAGCTGCCACAGCTCACAGAAGGGAGGGGAGTATGTCCTGGGAGACCGGACTTCCCCCAGTTGCAAGAGCAGCCCGTGGAGATCACAGCCGTGAGAACAGAGCCTTTTCCTCTGCGGTACTGGGCTCACCTCTCTTCAATCTCAGGGACACTCTGATGGTGATCATTGTTCTTTTTATCCTGGTTCCAAGTAGAGAGCTCCTGGAAGTCACCTGGAGGCACAAATTCTCTGAGCTGCTGCATGTGGTGAGCACCTGACCCAGAGGTCCGGTCTCTGTATCCTTGAGAAGAATCTCACTGTGGCAACAATGAAGGGAAGTAGATGAGAGAGAGGTAGCTATGACAGCTTACGAACTCATATACGGAGTGGCTGTGACAGAATCAGAGCTAGAATGTGTAAAATTATTTTTTTTTTACTCTTTTATTGTGGTTAAATATAGCTAACTTAAATCCTACCATTTACACCACTCTTTTAAGAATTTTTTCATTTATTTGTTTAATTATGAGAGAGAGGGAGAGAGACAGTGTGTGCTCACATGCAAGCAGGAGAGGAGCAGAGGAGAAGGAGGAAGAGAATCTTAAGTAGGCTCCATGTTTAGCATAGAGCCTGATGCAGGGCTCTATCTCATGATCCATGAGATCATGAGCTGAGCCAAAATTAAGAGTCAGATGCTTAACCGACTGAGCCACCCAGGGTCCCCTAAACCACTCTATTAGTGTATAGTTCAATGGTGTTAAGTGCATTCACACTGTTTTGTAACCATAACCAACATCCACCTCCAGAGCCTCTTCTGGAACTGAAACTCATTACCCATTAAACACTAACTCCCTGTTTCCCCTTCCCCCTCAGTCCCTAGCAACCACCATTCTGCTTTCTATGAATTTGACTATTCTAGGTACCTCATATAAGAGGAATCATGCAGTATTTGTCCTTTTGTGTCTGGCTCATTTCACTCGGCATAATGTCTTCAAAGTTCATCCATGTTGTATCATGTCAGAATTTCATTCCTTTTTAAGGTTGAATAATATTCCATCGTATGTATATATCACATTTTGTTTATTCACTTCTCCATCAATGGACATATTTGGCTATTGTGGCAAGACTGCTATGAACATGGGTGTACAAATGTCTGAGTCCCTGCTTTCAATTCTTTTAGGTATAAACCTAGGAGAATTGCTGAGGAATGTAACACTTCTACATTTGATTTTTTGAGGACCAACCATATTGTTTTCCATGGTGACTGCACCATTTTACATTCCCGCCAGCAATGTACAAATGTTCAATTTCTTTACATCCAAATCAACACTTGTTCTTTTTTTGATAACAGTGATCATAGTGAGTGTGAAGTGGTATCTCATTGTGGTTTGATTTGCATTTCTCTAATCATTTATGATGCTGAGCGTCTTTTCATGTGTTTGTTGGACATTTGTATATCTTTTGGGAGAAATATCTACTCAAGGTCTTTGTCCATTTTTGAATTGGGTTATTAGTTTTTGGTTTTGTTGTTGAGTTGTAGGTGTTCCATATACATTAAGCTCTGATGAGATATATGATTTGCAAATATTTTCTCCCATTCAATGGGCTGTACTGTTTTGATTTCACTTCAGATACATCCAGTTTAATTTTTAACCACCCAAGTGGGCCAGGTGTCCCCCGTATTTTTTCCTGGTTTTGTCAGGGACTTATCTCTAGGGACCCACTTTCCTGAGGATGGGCTATAACTTCTCAACATTTTTAGAGGAAAGACTAGAAAACCATTTGTTAGCAGGGTCTTCCATGACTTCGAACACCTTGTTAGCTATCCATTCAAACCTGTTACTTTGTTTGGATGATTCATTTATTGTACTTATTTTGCCCAGCAATTTACTGAAAACTTTACTACTAGTCTTTTATAATATTTACAAATTTATTTACAAATTTAGAGAAAATAAAGTGATTAGATTTCTCTTTCTAAGCCTTAATATCTCTCAAATCCTGATTTGGGGAGGTGGATTTCGTCCAACCACTTAACATTCTTTGAGGATCTATGACAGAAGGTTGATCACCTATGGGTTAGACATGGACACTCATACATGTTTATATATATTAAATGTACATATAATATTGTGTACATACATAAACAAACCACGTATTTCTTTGTTCCTTAAGAACAAATGCACTTTTTGTGGGACCGGTGGTCATAATTATTTTTTTTTAAGTTTATTTATTTTGAGATAGGAGAGAGCAGCATGAGCAGGACTGGGGCAGAGAGAGAGAGGGAGAGACAGACTCCGAAGCAGGCTCTGCGCTGTCAGCACACGGAGCCCCAAACGGGGCTCAAACTCACCAATCACGGGCCAAAATCAAGAGTCAGATGCTTAGCCCACTGAGCCACCCAGGTGTCCCTCTTGCATTTACTTACCAGTGTATTCTTTATTCTTCATTTGAAAAGAAGAATTAGAAGAGTTTTTATTTCTGCCAATTTTTTTTTCGTGGACCTCTAAGAGTCGGCTTTAAAACACTGCTGAAGGTATGACAGTTTTAAATTCTGTTTCTTTTGCTAAGAGGTACATTTGAGTGTGTTTACCTACTTCCTTACACCTTTTCGGCCCTCCCTCATTAATGTGAATCTCCAAACACCGCCAGAGGGACAAGTCTGCAATGGGCTAGTGTTACTGAAGGTCACCGCTATGGCACCACACAATTCCCTCTTCTCTCACACACTGTGTTAGGAATAATAATAATTTAAGTAATTCCTTGCCTGGGATCAGCCACGCCGTTAGGTCTCCCCTTCCTGACGCGTAGCCCGAGCTGATGGACTGGAAGGCTTTTGCTGTCTTCTCTTTCTCTGTTCCCACATTCGCTGATCCTGGGAGAGTCCGAAAATACGATTGGGCTGTCCTTGCCACTTACAATGGAGGGCTTGGCCTGGCCCCAGGGTTTTTAAAAACAAGTCTGTTAGAGTCCAAAGAGATTAACGAGATGTCAGGAAACATGAGGTTAAACTAGGACATTAAAGAATTTTTTTTTTAATTTTTAAAGGTTTTTTAATTCTTTTTTTAATGTTTATTTTTGAGAGCGAGACACAAAGTACGAGTGGGGAAGGGGCAGAGAGAGAGAGAGAGAGGGAGACACAGAATCCGAAGCAGGCTCCAGGCTCTGAGCTGTCAGCACAGAGCCCCGGTGGGGGCGGGGGGCTCGAACCCACGAACTGTGAGATCATGACCTGAGGCGACGTCTTCGGACGCTTAACGACTGAGCCACCCAGGTGTCCCAAGAATGTTTTAATACCACTCAGATGAGATGAATTCAGTGCTTACCTCCAGAAGAAATGAGCGGCAGAGGGCACTTTTCCAGGGCAAGTATGACTGGGTCCCACTTCCGGTTCCAGCCTCGCAAGGACACGAGGCGCTCCCTGGCTTACAGCATGCGGGGAGGCCACGTCAGGAAGGAGGGGATGTGGGTGCGGGTACGTACGTAAGCGCGTGCGTGCGCGTGCGCGTGCGCATCCGCGTGCATAGGCGCCTGCGCCGCACGCGTCTGTCACTGTCCACTGGGTTCCTGACCTCCAGGTGAAGGTTGTTAGTGAGCACGGCTGAATTTTTGTGCCAGCTCCCAGCGCCATTTGTTTCCGGCCTGCTTGTAGCGTCCAAGTGACCGGCTGGGCCGAGAGTTCATCCAGGGCTGGTGCGATTTCAGGTAACTTCTGCTGTCAGAGCTGCCAGTGCCAAGTGGAGGTTTAGTCTGTTTCGACATCTGGGAAGGAGAGTGTCATTGTTGTTTATGGCAGGAAATGGATGCCCTGGGAACTGCAGCAGATTGTGCTTCATGGATCCAGGTCAGGATACAGAGATAAGCCCAGGCTGGGTTTTTTTTTTTTGTTTTTTGTTTTTTGTTTTTTGGTTTTTTTTTAGCTGCCACCCCCTTCTTCACCCTCATTTTTATTGTCATTTTAGAATCAGGACGTTCATCTTTTTATTGGATCTCGTCTGATGTCGGCACCAATTACTCTCCCTACGTTAAATTCTCTGCAGACACTGAAATGCCCCCAAGGCTTCCATATGGAAGTAAGCCATCCAGTCAATTTTTCTGGAGTTCTGAAAGTTACAAGTCAGGGAGCCAGGCCCCTTTATCTCGCAAGGTGCCCTGGGGGATGCCAGGCTTAATGGCCATTCATTGTGATGGTGCTTCCCTCCAGCTTCATAACTTGCCCAAAGAAATGGCTCACCTTCAAAGAATAGCCTTTCCACTGGGGATTATTTCTTGACTCTTGATTTTCTCCTAGATTTTGCATGACCTCATTTAGTTAGCCCCTGCATCACAGTTGTCATTACTGCCCTTTTTTTTTTTAATGGACTCTTCCCTGTCCTCCCCGCTTACAGGCTTTCCCCATGTTAACCCAGTCTGCACACAGTTTGCAGACTAATCTTCATGATGGGCGATATTTTAGTTCCAAAGTGGCCTTCCCACGCCTTGAGAATTAAATCAAAAGCCTTAGGAGGTGCTCATGCTTAGGAGGTACAAAAGCCTTAGGAGGTACAAATGCTCTGTGAGTAGAACCCATGTCTTATTCTCATCACACGCCATACATTCCCTGCTTTTCCTCATGTTGTCCCTTGACTCTACGACCTACCCACTCTACCTGATCACAGTATGCCCGGTATCCATGCTTCAACGCAAACCTATTTCTGTCACCAAGATTTTCCGAATCTCCCCCAAAATTACGGTTGTATCCTTTTCAAAACCTCCACAGCATGTGTTCATGCCACTTTTGCAGTGGTCACATCTGCTTTGTATTAGAGTTATTTGCATTTACGACTTAGCCTCAAAGAGGGCAGGGCAATGCTTTCTAATCTGTAATTCCCTGAAAGCTGGCGTACTAGTTTATACACGATATACTGGAGCATATAGCCAGACTATAGTGAGATAAACTCCAGAGTGGAAAGCAGACAGATCTGGAGTTGAGTATTAGCTCTATGATCTTGGTCAATCACATAATAACCTTTTGGAGCCCTAGCATGTCCAAGTGGTAAGTGAGTATGATAGTGTTTTCCTCCAAGGGCTGTTTCACAGCTCATGTGAGATAACGTATGTGAACTATCTTTTATAATTGTTAAGTATGATAGACGTGTGAGTGTAAACGGTAACTATTTGGTGAATAGTTTCCAATATTCTCCAATAGCCCTCCAGGTATTGCATTTTAGTTCCACCTACACTTGACGTTATCCCTTCTTTCTCCTTTTACTCAAATAACTCGTTCAATTGGGTGTTTGATTGCTAAATTAAAAAGACACAGGAACTGCCCACAGTGGGTTTCTGCCTCTCTCTTGGCAAATCCACCATGATCGAAATTGGCTTAGGAGTATTACTATAGGAATGATATGTTTTTATGGATTTTAAAAATACTGTGAACATTATTATTATTTAAATGTTTATTTCTTTTGAGAGAGTGAATGCATATGCATAAGCATGCGTGAGTGGGGGAGGGGCAGAGAGAGAGAGAGAGAGAGAGAGAGAGAGAGAGAGAGAATAAGCAGGCTCCATGCTCAGCACAGAGCCCAATGTGGGGTTGATCTCATAACTCTGAGATTATGACCTGAGCCGAAATCAAGAGTCAGATGCTTAACCGACTGAGCCCCCCAAGTGCCCCACTATGGACATTATTTTTAATCTTGGTATTCGTGTTTCAAGACCAGAAGTTGAACTGGGACTGGGCCAATGTGTGGCAATTGGCTCCATGGCGATAAAGGCACAAAACCTTAGAGATAGTCTGGATGAAAGTACATTGAGATGGATGTCACAAACTCTATGCTCAAACAGTAGTTGCTCACACTGAAGCCCACAGGCAACCATTTTGCAGAAGGATAATATAGCTTTCAAGGACACCCTTATATGTTACCCTAGAAGTAGAGGCATTGGAAAGTGGCTATTTTTATTTGCCCTTCCTCCGTTCCTCTAAAGCTGTCATAAGAGGGAGAAAAACAGATTCTGTAACACAGTACTTTATAAATTTTTGGCACACAAATTTGAATTTGGCCTATGATTAATTGTTGTGCAGGCATCGCAGACTTTCCAATTCCACAAATGCAAACCCCTGTGTTATTTAAAAAACCCAGGACTCTTGCCCTGGAAATGATTCCAGATTCCAGGCATGGCAAATCTTAAGGAACTTCCCAGTGTCATTTCTGGGACTGAGGTGGGCTTGGAGGAGGCAGGGTTGGGGGTCTAGGATGAGGACAAGGAGGAAAGGAGAAGTTACAAGAAGATGAAGGAGCAGAGGGACCAGGGGAGCCTTTTCTAGTTTGTCCATTAAGTGGCTGAGGTATTATATCCTTTCTGTCTATACCCTCAGTAGAGGCCTAAGGATGGGATCAGCTCCCTTTCTAGGCTTTGGGCCAAATACCATGCACTTTGGTGGCTTATTTTTTCTTTGTACCTCCCCACCCCCCGTATCCCTCTAAACTGATAATTTATCAGACATTATCTGAATAAAATTGCTAGGACTTGTTGAAGAGTGGGGATTGGAGACATAGCTGACTTGAGGCAAGAGCAAACAAGACAGAGAGTAGCAGACTGTGACAGTCTTCAGGGACACTGAAGAAACAAATCACTGGATCCAGTCATGGTGCCCCTGGTTACACCTGACAGGCCCTTGGGATTGGGGTCCCCCCATCCCACCCTTCTCTGTGAAATCTGCTCATGAAGTGGCAAGTACAATCCCCATTCAGAACCTGCTGCTGAATCCAGGACGGACACCTTTCTGATGTTTGTTAATAGGGCCCTGGGGCCACTAGATATTTTCTTCTGGCAAATGCAACAAACAGACAAAGCGTGATTAGTAGTTAGAATTCCACTTGATAAAAGACTTGAGTCACCAGGCCATCAGCTCTCTATCATTTGGTTTACCTTGGCTGCGTTGAGTTGCTAGACTTCTTCAAAACAATAGAAATCTTTGGGGAAACTGACTAGATCATTGTGAGTTTTGGATGGCTCTTCATAGCCCCGGGGTGCTAAATGATCTCTCCAGGTTGTTTCTGGCTCCAAGATCTATAACTTTATGAACGATTTCTGCTTGTTATTGCTCATAAAAGTCACTGGCCACATGTTTTCTTCTCACTTGGCACATAAAGGATCAGAGAGGTTAATTGAATAACCTAGGCATATGCAGCAAGACAGCACTTATTCTTAAGCTAGACCTGGGGTATTTGAAGCTCAGGATCCCACTGCCTCACTTTCTTTTATCAATCACTTATATATAGCAAAAATAGAGTGACAATTTATCATCTAAAACAACACTTCTGAGAATGAAAGAAGACAGCATTAATAATCATTCTGGGACAATGGGCATAAACCGTGGTATATGGGTACTTAAACCATGGTATATGGGTACTTAAAGGGAAGGGAAGGTAGGCTTTTATAAGAGCATCAACAGGTCTTAAATTTGAATTCTTCAAAATTTATGGATTACTTTAAATTTATAACCGTTTGTATTACTTGCCACTCATAAGAATCCTCTTGTGTGATTAGATTGGCTGTCCTGTACCCAAAGGAAGCAGAGAGCAAAGCTGCTCACTCTTAGCCCCAGTGTAGCTAATCACAGGTAGGACAGCCTTAAATTTCTTTTTAAAACATTTTTTAATGTTTATTTATTTTTGAGAGAGAGGGAGAGAGAATGCGTGGGGGAGGGGCAGAGAGAGAAGGAGAGAGAGAATCCCAAGCAGGCTTCACGCTGCCAGCATAGAGCCTGATGCGGGGCTCAGACTCATGAACCATGAGATCATGACCTGAGCCGAAGTAAAGAGTTGGACGTTCAAGTGACTGAGCCACCCAGGTGCCCCAGGACAGCCTTAAGTTTCAAATGTGTCCCTTAGATACCCTCCCATTGACATGCTAAACTCTACTACCTCCTGAAACTAATAATTATTAGATAGTTCAAAGGGAGCCATAGACTCCACAGAAACAAATCTTGGTGTGCCACTGGAGTACAGCTTGTTTTGTTTGCCCCTTGACCTTCTCTCTGATCTCAGAGCAGATTGTTAGCTGAGGTCTATTTCTACCATGCAGAATCAAAAGGAAATTCCTGTAAGGTTGGTTTCCCAGCCCATTTCTCACTGTGCAGATATAATAACAGAGAGTAAGCCAAAATTGCAGGATAGCCCTTTGCCTTCAAAGCTGTAATTGTCTCTTATTCACCAAATACCCTCTGGTCTTGGCCGTGAGTGGTCTATTCCTGGAAGAGACGTAGAATAAAGAGGAATGGGTCTTGGATATAGACTTGAATTTGAATCCAGATGCTAACTAGTACTGCTCACTGCTTAATGTTTTAAGCCTCAGCTTTCTGCAAAATGAGAAAAACCATGCCTGGTTTATAGGGGTTTCCTTGAAGAATAGATTCAATATTGTATATGAAGCTTCTGCTGTCTGGCTCATGGTGAGACTTCATTTTCACCACTGCTTTGACCCCAAAGCAACAGTCTTACCTCCTAGCAGGTGAGGTTACCCATAGTGTAACCTGAAAAATGTACATCTGGTACTTGATCATATCTCAGACTTTCTCCACTTGCTTTTTTCTTTTATTGACTTGAACTGTAGAGAACTAAGCTATGCTTGAGTATAAACACTAAGAGAACTAATTCATCGTACTCATCTTCCCCTTGCCCATGGCTATTGAGATCATATTTAATGTTCTCCAAATTAAAATACATAATCTCACCATAACAAAAAATGTTGTAACTGACACTCTCATAAAATCCAGAAAGTGTGGTTTCCTTATCCATTGTATTTTTCCCATAGTTGGTCATCAATAAATGTCTGTGGAATAAATGACTAAATCAGACACTATCACTACTGTCACTGGCATATATGTACACACACACACACACACACACACACACACGTTTATATAGTTTTTGCATCCTGCCCTCCCTGATATATTTGCTATTTGCTCTATCAGTCAAGATCCCAACAGGAAACAGATGGCCCTCCAATTAGAATAATTCAAAGAGAGCTTAATAAAGCAACTTTTGTTAGGTGTGGGTGGGATGTAGAGGAACCGCAAGGGATACTAGTCTCAGGGCAAGAGTTGTTACTGCTCCTAAACCCAAAGGGATGAGGGTGGAGAGGAAGCCGCAACAGGAACCTAGAAAAAAAAGAGCATTTCCTAGAGAAGACTGCCTTGATGGGAGAGCGGAATAAGAGCCTTGACCTCACCATCCTCCCTCAGGCCTCCTGCACCTTGTTCCCCAGGACTGACTCCAGTGGGGGGCCAGAGGGCAAGGGAACCTGTGATTTATCCTCAGGCAGGCAGAGAACAATGGGACCCATGGAAGACATAGGGTACATAGGCTGTCTCTGAGATATAAGGTATAAATATACTTTAAAAACTTTAGGAAGAAATTGAAAGCAAAAAATATCAGAGGTTTTTTTTTTTTTTTTTCTTTCTCAAAGTGGTTCCCTACCTGGAAAACCACCCCTTCCCACGTGGTGTCATCTCCCCTGAGAAATTGTCCTTCTCTCCCCTCTTGTCATGTGCAGACTCCTGAGTCCCTTCCTCTTTACCCTCCCTAGTGCTTCTCCTGTTCTAATGATTGGTTTCCTGCTCTAGGGAGTCCTTGAAGGTCAGGGCTATGTGTTGGTCCCCCTTGTCTCTTCACACTGAATCCACTGACAGGCACAGAGTGGGTGCTCAAATCACTGCTTGTTGAATGACTCAGTTTCCCATGAAATTAAAAATGCTTGCCATTCGACTATAGTACTTCTTCCCTGGTTTTCTAGATTAAAGCCCACTATTGACCCCTTCCCCAGGAAGCACATTTCTTCTCCCTTAGAGGAGTAGGCAAGGCTCAGTGAGAGCGCTGGGGCAGCGGTCCATCTGGAGCACGTCTGCAGCGGCTGTGGGAAGCGTCCGCCAGCAGGAAGGTGGGTGGAGGGGCGCCCTGACTGTGGAGGAACATCTGGAAGAAGGGAACTCTGGTTATTAATTCCTTGTAAAGGAACTTTGGGCATCGCTTAAGTTAACACTCGGGTTCCCAGTAACTCCTCTTTCTGGAAGCTCTGACAAAAGAGATGCTGAAATAGACAACATGGTTCCTGATATGAAGGTCAGAGGCAGGGGCAGGAGGCATGGGAGGCTTAGCAACCGAAGGATTTCGTTACCAGGTCATTCCTTGTTGTGTTGTCCACTCTGGGTAGGTTGTGTGCATGTTTGTATGTGTACTTGTTTGTGTACGTACATGCATGCATGTGTCAGTACATGCATATGTGTTTATGTGTATATGTTTATATATGTGTGTTTGTGTGTGTATGTATGTGTGTGTTTGTGTTTATATTTGTGCATGTATGTGTGTTTGAGTAGTATGTGTATGTGTGTTTATGTGTGTGTTTGTGTACGTGTGTACATGTGCATTTCTGTGTTTATGTTTATGTGTATGTATGTGTATTTAAGTGTGCATGTATGTGTGTTTGTGTATTTAAGTATGTGTATATGTGTGTGTGTTTCAATTGTGTGCATATGTGTGCATTTGTGTGGATATACTTGTGTATTTGTATTTGTGTATGTGTGTGTTTATGTGTTTGTCTATGTGTGTGTTTGTGTGTATTTATGTTTGAGTGTGCATGTGTATGACCTTGACCGTTATGGTCTTGGAGTGGGTCTATCAGGCTCTATCCACAAGTAAGAATTGGGCAGAGAAGCATTTATAGGCAGAAAAGGGAATGAAAAGGGAAGAAAAGAACTCTGAGCAGCACTTTTCATTATAACCTGCCCTACCCCCAACCTGTTCCTTCTGCTGAGTTTTCTGTGCATTCCAAGCAGACCTGCAATTGTCTATATGGTGAGGTTAGCCCACAAAATATAAATATTTGCTGAGTGATCACTGTGTGCAAGGTGACAGAATTCTGTCCATTTGTGTTGATTTTGTATATACACGGAGGTGCCTGGGCTTTAATGAAGCAAAAAGATAACTGACCTTCATAATTCTCTTTCCAAATAAGAATGTTGAGCCTTCTGTTATGTAAAAAAGCTCGGGATGCTTTTCGCAATCCCTCCCTTATTTGATTTGGAAGCATTGCCCTGGCCTGGAGAAGGGCTGCATTTCTGTCCATTTTGTTAAGGAGGAAGTGAAGGCCAGGGCCGTGTGAACCTCGTCAACTTCACACAATTCTGTGAGACTGGCAGGTGGCTCTCATTTCCCACCAGATGTCATTGTCTTTCTAAAATGATATTAATGAGGACGCGTGGAAGAAAAAAATTTTTTTTCCAAAAATTCTCTTCTTGGGACCACAGCCGGAAAGATGAGAGGTATATATTGACCCAGGGAAATCCTTAGTTCTCTCTGGCTTTGCTAGGTCTTTTTTGAGCATAAAGCTTCTGTGAGGGGAACTGAAAAGCCATGAGTTCCAAAGCACTATTGTAATTAAAGGAGCTGGTGCAATTATATTTAAAAATGATGTTGCTTTAAGATGTATACTTAGGACCCTGCATAGTGCTGGAGCCCAGGAGAAGGCAGGACAGCAGGTCGGCTTTCTCCTTCCTCTCTCTCTCCCGTTCCTTAGTTGACATCAAGCAACCCCCAATTTAGCCTTTTTTTCGCCAGGATGAATCTAGACAAAATTTTAAGGTCACTTGGGCAATTTATAAATAGTACTCTCTGTTGATTCAAACTCCAGGAAAAGCAGTTGGGTGCCGGACATTGAGCCTAAATTTCCTTACCACCAGCTTCAGTTTCAGCTAGGACTAGAAAAATTTAGGTTTCCCAAAAAAAGTCCACCATCAAATTTTCAGTTATTCTGGAAGGTTCTACAGGAAATCAAAAGAGCTGTTGGGTGTCACTACCTAGGGGTGTGACCTCTACACAAACATAATTCCAGCTTCCATAAATGTCTCAGCTTAGAATAAGTTCTGCAAGTAAGGCTGATCAGGACATGAAACCCAGGGCTGAGAAGTCACCTCTAGAATTCTTGTGATAGCTCTAAGAACATGTTCACACTGCTTCAGTGTGGGTCTCTGGTAGCACCGTTGCCCCCTCTCTGCTTTTGGGTCCCCCTCCTATATTCTGATCCCTCTGCCTAAACTCTGAAGGATGGATGGGAGCTCTGGAAAACTCTAGTGGTTAGTGAACAGTGTCTGGCCTTGCCTTTCTTTACAGTTGTGACTGTGGAGCCCAAATTCCTCAAATGGAAAATGGGGGTGTGAGATAGTAAGAAATATATGTACACACACACACACACACACACACACACACACACGTGTGTGTGTGTGTGTGTATGATATTGTTCTCTGCCCCGGTTTTTCACAGAGCTCCTAAGTAGCTTGGAATTTCCTGGCTGATAGGAGCACCTTTTGTTCTAATGAGACAACACTAGCTGAGGTACTGGATGGGGACTGCTCACCAGAAAGACCAATCCATGATTAGAAGCTTGGAAATTTCAGCTTCCCACTCCCTTCCCCTCCACCCCTGCTGCCAACCAATTCTCCAGAAAGAGGAGAGGGGCTGGAAATGGAGTTAATAATTGATCATGTCTACATGATGAAGGCTTCATAAAAATCCCCAAAGTACAGGTTTGGGAAATCTTATAGGTTGGTGAATACATCTACCTGCTGAGAGGGTGGTGCACCCCAGCTCCGTGGAGACAGAAGTTCCTGCACTCGGGACCCTTTCCAACCTTGCCCTATGTACCTCTTTGTCTGGTTGTTCATGTATATCCTTTAAAATATCCTTTGTAATGAATCAGCAGTAGTAAGTAAACTGTTTTCCTGGGTTCTGGGATCTCTAGCAAATTATCAAGCCCAAGGAGGGAGTTGTGGGAACCTCCAATTTGTAACCAAGTTGAACAGAATTTGTGGGTAACACGGAGACCTACTATTGATTGGAGTTTCAAGTGGGACCAGCCTTGGGGCGGGGGAGGGTCTGAGGCCTTAACCTGGGGGGTCTGTGCTAACTCTGGTTAGTGTCGAAGTGAACTGTGAATACCGAGCTGGTGTCAGAGAATTGTTCAGTGTGGGACAAAACCCACACATCTGGGTCAGAAGTTTAAGTATGAGCAGAGGAAACAGTACATTTTCCCTAGACAGGGAGATAATGCTCTGCCCAGCACACAAAGTTTTTGAAGGAGTCAAATAAAACCATGTATTGGACAGCTCTTTATAAATTGAGAGGTACTAGGCAGATATGAGATATTGCTAATTTTGTGAACCAGTATGGAGAAGAATAAAAACTAGTGCCCTGATTTCCAACATAAATCCTGCTTCTCTCATTCACAGCGTATGTAGGAAATCCTTTTGGTACGTGATCTCTCAAACTTACATCTTCTCCCAGGATTATTTGGCAGTGTGCCTCCTAGTGCTTGAAGCCACATGATAGACGCATAGCTTCCTGGAGTTTCAGTTTTACAGAAAAGGAAGGAAGGAAGGAAGGAAGGAAGGAAGGAAGGAAGGAAGAATATTTTGGAAAATTTTTTTCTTAAAAAATTCATTTATTTATTCATTTATTCATTCAACAAGTGTTTCTGGAGTAGAACTAGATGCTGTAAGTAGCTGGAGAGTTTTATGATTCTCCTGTCACTCATTCAAGATCTGTAATACAAATCTCTACGCAGGATGTATAATAACCCTCAGTAATTTAGGGTGTTAGTCTGCTCACACAACTTTAACAAACTACCATGCACTGGGTGGCTTAAACAATGATCGTGTAGTTTTCACAGTTCTAGAGACTGGAAAGTCCAAGATCAAGGCACCAGCAGATTTAGGGTCTGGTGAGAGTTTGCTTCCTGGTTCATTGATGGCCTTCTCCTGACTATGTCCTGACAGGTGGAAAAGGCAAGGGAACTCCCTGGGGTCCCTTTTATAAGGGCACTCATCTCCTCTAACGGTTCCACCTTCATGACCTGATAACCCCCAAAGGCCTCCCTCCCCTCCAAATACCATCCCCTTGCGTGTTAGGATTTCCACATCTGAATTTGAGGGGGGCACAAACATTCAGTCTATAGCAACATGTACAGGCAACCAGATTTTACCCCTTCCATTTGCCAGGAGTCTGACACTTTATTTTAATTTGAATATTTTTGCACTCATTTTGCAGCTTTAAATTTTGGACCAGTGTGCTGAATTACAGTTGTAAAGACTGTGTCAAACTTCCCCTCTGCTCCTGGTTCTGAAATTTCCACCATGTGACAAAGTAGTATTGTAGTATAGTTCTGTGGTTTTCTTGGCCTGGCGCTCTCTAGACCTTGAAACAGACAATGGCCTGTCTTTGAAATGGCCCTCCTTAACTGTGAGGAACAGTTGTTCATTCCTTTGCAAAGTTCTTCCTTATCCAAAATTCTCTTCAGTTGGTCCTTTCACAAGTATAGCTAGGTGATAACTAGCTGTTGCCACTTAAGATGGAATTTTCTAAAAATAACACCATCAAGGAGCAGACTTTAAAGATAGTGTGATACTGCTGAGAGACCTGGGCCTCTGCCCCAGGTAGATGGTGTGAATTCTTGCCCCCATTTAAAACATGCACCGTTAGACAAAGTCCTCAACCTGCCAGGGCCCCTTCTGTATAATGGGGGCACAAATATCAACATTGCAGTTCCCCTGACAATGCTTTCCAATCTTGTCTATAGAAGTAACCCCAAGTCAGTGACCCTGCATCCAAACTTCTTTTGACATTTCATGATCATCCTAAACATTTATGTCTGTTCTACACACCCTTCTGCAATGTCATCAGATTTGTTTGGGAAGGAATGTTTTCCTTCCCAAATATTTTTAAAATATCTATTTATTTTGAAGGGGGGAGAGGGAAAGAGAGAGAGAGAATTGCAAGCAGACTCCACAGCATCAGTGCAGAGCCCAGCATGGGGCTTGATCCCATGAACTGTGAGATCATGACCTGAGCTGAAACCAAGAGTCGTGCACTTACCCAGCTAAGCCACCCAGGTCCCCCTTTCCTTCCCAAATCTTTGAGTGTAATGGTACTCTAGAGAGAGGTTTGCATACCTCTGGTGTATTATAGCTTACTTCCATGATGTACTTCTATTTTAGAAGCGTGGCTGATGATACTGAGGGTTGAAAATGTTCAGCAGGTATACATCAGGAAGAACATGTTGGCTATTCCAATATCAAAATACCATTGTGTTGACTGATAAATAACTGTTCTCCAATCCCTAAGTGGCATCCATGTTCCACATCACCCCTTTTCCTGGACCTCTAAACTCTGCATGGTCCAGGAACTAAAGGGCTAAGTAAGGCCTCTCCCTCTGGGACCTCCAGGACCCTCCCCATTCTGGTCAGCTGGTGGCTAATCCATACTGTTAAATGTTTTAAATATTGTCTCATGTTACGTGTAACATATATGAAGCTCCTGGCACATGGTAGGCATTTTTAGTCCTGTGGCTTTGGAGAATTCGGCCTACTTGGGAGTATATATTTTAAACAGCAATGTGGCCAGTATCCTTCCTCCCCTACCTCAGGACACAGCCTTCCTTCCCTTAGGGAACTGTGCCTTTCTCTTTTCTGAGGTTCTAGTGAGGCTTGCAATCACAGTACCTCTCCCTCTAGCAGCTCTTGGAAGGGGCAATAGTATGGGTCTGGAAAATCATAGTCCCCATTCCCTGATAGGCATGTGCTGTGACTATGTGAATCAAGATAGACCAGTCACAGTCTTCCCCTAGAACTCTGAATGTGAGCGCAGGGACTAAAATACTCCTTGTCCCCCTTTGAAGCATGAGCTGAAAGGATGTAGCCCCAGAGCTCCTGGTGGTCTTGACTGTGCAGTGAAGAGGGGCCTGAGAAGTGACACATAGAAACAGACAAATGGAGAGACAGAAAAAGAGAGGGCTTGGATGATATTATCTGAGTTCTGGGCCAAACTTCCATCCTTTACAATAGTGATTCTCACACTTGGGTGTGTATTAGCATCACCAGGAGAGCTAATCAAATATGCTCATAATGATGAAAAAATAAAATAAAATGATAAAAAAAAAGGCAACCTATTGAATGGGAGAAGATATTTGCAAATGACATATCTGATAAAGGGTTAGTATCCAAAATCTATTAAGACCTGATACAACTCAACACCCAAAAAACAAATGATACAATTAAAAAATGGACAGAATATATGAACAGACATTTCTCCAAAGAAGACACCCAGATGGGCAATAGACACATGAAAAGGTGCTCAACATCACTCATCATCAGGGGAATGCAAATCAAAACTACAATGAGATAGCACATCTGTCAGAACAGCAAAAATAAAAACCACAAGAAACAGCAAGTGTTGGTGAGGATGTGGAGAAAGAGGAACCCTCATCCACTATTGGTGGGAATGCAAACTGGTGCAGCCCCTGGGAAAAACAGTATGGAGGTTCCTTAAAGAGTTAAAAGTAAAGCTACCTTATGATCCAGAGATTGCACTACTGGGTATTTACCCAAAAAATACAAAAACACTAATTCAAAGGGATACATGGACCCTTGATGTTTACTTCAGCATTATTTGTAATGGCCAAATTATGGAAGCAGCCCAAGTGTCCATGGATAGATGAATGGATAAAGAAGTGATAGATACAGATTAGATATAGATATAGATATAGATATAAATAGGTATATCTACATATGTAGATATAAATAGATATATGTGGGTATATCCATATATGTAGAAATATACAGATATATGTAGATATATATATGTGGAAATATACACATATATATAGATATATATAATGGAATATCACTTGGTCATAAGAAGGAATGAAATCTTGACATTTGCAACAACATGGATGGATCTAGAGAGTATAATGCTAAGTAAAATAAGTCAGAGAAAGTCAAATAGCATATGATTTCACTCATGTGAAATTTAAGAAACAAAACAAACAAGCAAAGGAAAAAAAAGAGAGAGACTGACAAATCAAGAAACAGACTCTTAACTATAAAGAACAGAGGCTTACCAGAGGGGAGGAGGGTGGGGGTGGGGGAAGTAGATGAAGGGGATTAAGAGGACACTTGTCATGTGGACACTGAGTAATGCATAGAAGTGTAGAGTCACTATATTGTACACTGGAAACTAATATGACACTGTATGTTAATTATCATGGAATTAAAATTAAAAACTTAATAAAAATTTAGGATATGTTTTAAAGAAGTAATGAGGGGCTCTTGGGTGGCTCAGTCGGTTAAGTGTCCCACTTTGGCTCAGGTCATGATCTCACAGTTTGTGGGTTCGAGCCCCGCGTCGGGCTCTGTGTTGACAGCGCAGAGCCTGGAGCCTGCTTTGGATTCTGTGTCTCCCTATCTCTCTTTGCCCCTCCCCTGCTTGTGCTCTGTCTCTGTCTCCCTCTCTCAAAAATAAATAAACATTAAAAAAATTTAAAAAGAAGTAATGAGATGTTAACATGAGAAATTTTAGTCTGATTGTTAGGGAACTTTCCAGATGGTAAGATGAACTGAACTATAACCATGTACCTAAAATGAATTAAGGAAAGTCCTTTGAATATGACATTTTAGAAACTGGCAAATACACAAGAAAAGAAAACAGGTTCACTTGGAGATGTCAGATGACTCCTAACATCTTTCCATCTGTACTATCATCTTTCAGGGATCTCTTTAAGGACCACAAAAGGAGATAAAACACCAGATTTTTAAAAGCGTTTGTCAGTATTTATCTAAACACAACTAAGCAGTTGACCAGGGTCCTATTCGTGGAAACAATGAATGGATAAATGAGCTGACACAAAACTGTTCTTACATAGAGCTGGTGCCTTTGCAGGAAGTCACTTCCCTAAAAGGGGAAACCATCCGCCGCCACCACCTCACGTGCCGGGCATCGCTCCATTTACACCCACTAACAAACTCACCACACCACAGCCCTCCGAGGGAAGGGCTATTATTAGCTGCACTGTCCCACAAGAAAATGCAGGCACACGTGACGTAAGGAACTTGCTAAAATCCCATGACTCACAAGTGGGAGAGCTGCGATTTGTACCTATTCGTCTGACTCCAATGTGCATGCTTTTCCACTGTGTTAATATGATACAAATAAAGCACTAACAAATAAAAATAAAATCCAGAGACCCAGGCTTGTCGAAATGGAAAAGGGCTGGGTTCTCTGTATTTTTGCCATGTCCTCCACGTGATTTGGATACACACCCAAGTTTGAGAACTACAAGTTTACAAGTATGAGATCTAATACCTCTTCTTTTTCTTTTTCTTTTTCTTTTTCTTTTTCTTTTTCTTTTTCTTTTCCCTGTAACTACTTAGTTTTCCTATAAGTAGAGATGAAGAAAAGCAGAAAAGCACTTAGCACTCTAGGGCACCATGTAGGGTAGGCTATAAATGAACCAAGCCTCTGGTCAAGGTCCCAGAGTCTCCCTGATCTTAAGTAACTTAGTGAATTGCAGTGTTTGCTCCTGAAGAATATCCTCTATGGGCCCAGTCATGCTGGAGCGAGATGCTGAAGCGGTTGGCAATGACACCTTCAGTCTTCTTGGGCTCCTCTTCATCTACAATTATCTGAAAGGGCATTCTCTGAGCTGCAAGAAGTTAGGGGTAGCCTAAACTGATAGATTTGGCAGAGGAATATAGAAATAATAAACCACAGAATAGGACACAGGACCACCATCCATTATAGCTCCCACTCTGCCTTTTGCCTCTGCTTCTCATTGAGCATTGGGTTCATTCTCTTGAGCTATCTCAGAGGATGTGACTGTCACTAGCTCTGAGGCTCCTACCTAAGACTGTAAGACATCCATCAACCAAGCAGAGAAGTCCCAGTAAAGTCAGGATGACTAGCCTAAATTAAGTTATATCCTCTTACCTGGATTAATCCTTGAGGCCAGGAGATGACAGCTCTTACCAGATGGGGTGGGTGGATGCTGGATGAGCAGATAGTCACCACTCTATCTCATGTTAATAGTGACTAGTATGATATTCTTACACTTGTCATCTCATTAACCTTCACAGCAGTCCTGCAAGGACATCAAGTGATTACTTGTACATTTTGATGAGGAAACTGAGGCTCACAGAGTTCCTACAAGGCACAGCCAGGATTTTAACCCTAGTGTCCCTAACTCCAAGGCCCACATCCTTCCACCACCCTGTGAGATGACAATGGGCTTTGCTTCTGTCTCCATCCACTTGCTCTATAGTTCTTGGCACATTTCAGAATAGTTGTATCTGCTGCATTAATTCTTTAAAATGACAACTGTGTAGCATGTATTAAAATTGACTGGATGCTTCTGCCACCTCACCTGTGCACTGGGGTCCAGAGTCACTTCTCTGAAGGCTCAAAGACTTGTTCATAGCTTTGGAATTGTGTTTGCCCACCCAGAAAGAGGAAGCTGAGGACATGGGTGAACCAACGTATTTATATTACCCTTCCCTTAGTCCTAAGTGCTAACCAAGCTCTTTCTCTCGGGTTCCAATATTGAGATTCTTTCTACTCCTTATCCTACATGATTTACACATGACACCACGTGAAGAGGAGGGGAGAAAAAGTTATTTGTTAGAGTTAGGATTTTTCTTTCCCTAAGAAAACTAAGATCAATGTCATATGTCTCTCCTGTGGTTATGAGTTCCTGGGGACCCAAGATTATATTCTATTCACTGTGGCATTCCCCATGTTTTTAGCATAGTTCCATGAACATGGAGGTTCCTCAGTAAATATATTTTGACATAAAGTGAATTTTTCTAGGTTCTAAATATAGTCAGGAAAGAGCTTTTGGTGGGTGACCTGTAATCCTTTCCTTAGTGGTCCAGTGGACAAAAAAAATGGACATACAACCCAACGAAGTGTTTCCACTGGAAGAAAAGGAAAGGTGCATAATATATATTCCCTCTGCAGCAGGCATTGGAATAGATGCTGTACAGATTTATTTTATCCTCACAAAAACCCATGTACATATATATTATCTCCATCTCCAGATGAGGAAATTTAGAGAGAACAAGTCATTTGGTGTACATTATGGAGAGGTGGTTATGAGCATACATTCTAGACCAACGGGGTTTTTCTGCAGGCTCACTTATTAGCTGTGTAACTTGGGGAAAGTTCCTTAATTTCTCTGATCTTTCTTGTTAAGTTTCCTCATCTGTAAAATGAGGACAATAATATTTGCTAAACATATTGTAAAGCTCTTAGAGGCAGTGCCTAACAGAGAGTTCAAAATATTAGCTTAAAAACACATCCATAATTAGGACTGTCTTTTACAAATATACAATATTTTTAAAGCTTTTTCAGTGCATCAGAAACATCTAGAGGTCATTTAAATGGCAGATACCAGGGTCACACTCCCAATTAGTGTGACCAATTCATCTCAGTTTCCCTAAGACTTCCTTGGTTTTAGCACCAGAAGTCCTGCATCCTGGAAAACTCCTCAGTTCCAAGCAAATCAGGATGGTTGGTAACCCCAAACCTCATTATTAGCAAATCAGAAACTGAGCTGGGGCCCAGGCATCCATAGCTTGAACAAGGGCGAGACACTGATTGATATTAAGGAGGGATTTTAGTATAGCGGTTTGTCATCGGACTTGGAGCCAGGTAGACCTGGGTCTGAATTCCCTTTTGGCACTTCCAGGAAATGTTACTTTGGGTGTGTTGGTGGGTTCCTGGAAAGCTGACTCTGAAATGGAGAGTAACATATGCAAAGTTCATTAGGGAGTGCTTTGGGGATCAACCCTTGTGGAAGGAAAGAGAAGGACGAAGGATTAGGCAGAGAGAAATGATGGGATACAATGAAGTTTCTCAATGAAGCCCTCCACCAACAGGGAGCTCTGGAGCTGGGAGGGTCCTTCAGAGCTGTCTTGAGATCAAGTGAGGGGGCTGGGCCTCTCTGTCTTCAAGTCAACAAGTCCAAGTGCCACCAGCCCTGGCAACTCTCTTCCAGGATGCTGACAGCTGAGTGCTGTCTATTAACCACATTTCTTGTAGCTCTGACAATAAATCTTTCAGTCCTGAGGGAGCCTCCAGGTGTCACATCATAGTATCCACTACAGGGTGAATGAGCCCTCTGAGCCTCTGTTTCTCCATCCATAAAACAGGACTGATGATAATAAGGTCACCTACCTCAGAGAATTGTTGAGGACTAATGAACTACTACACAGTGGGGTAGAGTTTGGGATGGAGGTGGGAGCTGCTTCAGGAAGGCCTTCTTATAGAAACTATGACCTGATCTTTGTTATTAGGCGGGACAATGTTCAAAGTTTCATTGTGGGTTGTGTTACTGGGTTGGATATTAAACAAAAGTGTAAAGTAGGGGAACAATTGAATCCATTCAACAATTGTTTGACAGGCACCTGTTGACAAAGAGGGTAGAGCCTGAATGAAGCTTGAAGAGGAAGCATAGTTTTTGCCCTGGAAGATCCTACAAAATAGTGGCATAGATAAGGCTTAGATATGGGATTCCATGGAAGATTAAAAATGTATTTACTAGTAGCAATGCAGTGCCAAAATAAAACAAGTGAAATGAGAGATACTCTTGGCACTGGAATATGGTGAGTGTTGGATATCCATTTCTAAAATTACCTCCAATGGCAGACTCTTCATATCCATCAAAATGTGGACTTAGATGCTGCTAGAGAGGATGTAACAGAACTGTCACATTTTAACACATTAATTTACTGTAATTTTTTGTATGGGGGGGAGTTTTACATCAAGAGCCTCAAAAACATTCATGATCTTTGATCCAAAATCCTACCCTTGAAACTTTAATCCAAAATAATTTGAAATAACAAAAACCCTTACACTGAAAGACATTCTTTGTAGTACAGTCCAAAGAGAGAAAACTTGAAGACTCCTCAAACGTTTGGTGACAGGGAAGCAGTTATTTAAAATTAGAATTCAACTTTCTTGGGAAGGGATGGTTATATTTGGAATCCATTTTCCAGATGGAGGAAGTTGACGCCAAGAGTCAGTCATGTACTTGTTCCAACAGGTGGAGACGAATGGGACTAAATCTCCTTAATTCTTGGTCAAGAATGCTATTTTTCTCTTGAACTACCATCTTGTTTCTAAACTTGCTCTCCTAGAGTGAAATGCCAGCTGTCAGTGTTGCACTGTGAGGCCAGTTTAAAATGACTCAAAGTATGTCACTGAGCATACAGTTAATGATTGATCGATTGGTTGATTGACTGATTTTCTATTGCTCAAACAGGTGAATCTTAGGGGAAAAAACTTATTTGTACTAAAACATACCTTGAACTCACTCATTGTAAACATACTCAGGTTGTGGTTTAGTGTGATGTATTGCAAATATTTTAAATTTTCTGTATATTGTAATGTTTTGACATATCTCAAAAACCTTTCTGCTAGCCATTTCTTAGAGACAGCAAAGGGTCCAGCCTGGACTGTGCCTGCACGAGGCAAACTAACCAATCCAGAGTTGGACCTTCTCTGTCTGGCCTGTGTACCCAAGGAGGCAATATCCCTCTGCCTTAATTATCTCAGCGCCAGGTACCAGGCAACTAGCGACCATCCCTATGGCTCAAAGCCCACTGAAATTATTTAAAGTAGCCAATCCTAAGCTATTTACTGCACCCTGCCTTGCCTTTCCCTTGTGGAAAACCCAATAAAGTCCGTGTCCTAAAGACTCCCCTAGCTCCTGTCTTTTGCCCCCAACCACTCTGGTGTCTTTCCCATGTAGCCCTCCGAGGTGGGCTGAGCCTCTTTTCTAGGACCTGTGAGGGTGATAGACTTATTTTTTCCTGCTTTTCCTCTCCTCTGACTCCTCTTGTGGTCGAGCCTGACTGACCATCTCATAAAGAATACAAAACTCATGACCTCTCAGTAAAACATCTTGGAATTAGACCTCAGAAGAAATAGATGAAAAGCTCAGTTGTTTGCCAAATTGTATTAGCACTTCCTCTGAGCACTTTGTCAGTGCATCATCCCTGTCATATTCCATTTAAAAATAGATTAAAATACAAGATAGTGTGTGAGGCACAGAAGCTATTGACCAACGCAGCCCACTCTGGCTGCCCAGAGCTGAGGTGCATTGGCTGGTTCTGTTAGAAGTGACAGAAAACCTGATAGAAATGGGTTTTTATTTTTTAAATCCTTGTGGTTTAAAAAAATGTTTATTTATTTATTTATTTTGAGGCAGGGTTGGGGGGAAGGGGAGAAAGAAAGAAGGAGAGAGAGAATCTCAAGCAGACTCCACACTGACAGCACAGAGTCTGTCACAGATCTCCATCCCAGGAAGAGATCATGCCCTGAGCCAAAATTGAGTCTGACCCTTAACTGACTGAGGACCCAGGTGCCTCTAAGTGTGTGTGTGTGTGTGTGTGTGTGTGTGTGTGTGTGTGTGTGTGTTTAGGAAAAAGGAACATAATAGCTGACTTAGGCTGAAAAGTCCAAGGTTAAGCTGTCTTCTGGAATGCTTGGATTTGGGGCTCTAATGATATCACTGGGACTCAGTATCAGTCCATCTCTTGGCTCTGCCTTTCTTTGTGTGGATGTCTGTCTCAGCTGCGTGTGACAGCACCAGCTCCAGACCTCAAAGTCGCTTCAGGTTTTACTAGGTAAGAATAGGAGTCAAATTCCTATTCCAAAGTCCAGAGGAAATCTATCATTAGCCTTGATTGGGTCACATGACTACTGCGAACCAATCACACGGAAATGCAGTGGACTGATGGGCCTGCCCTGAGTCACATGACCACCCCTGGAGTAAGTAGTATGGAGGGAGGTCCATGGAGCTCTGGGCTGGTTTCATAGGAGCCACAGTTGGTGAAGAGTGGAAGAGGATGACTTTAAAGAGGAAACCGGGTCACACTTACTAGATAGAGTGAGTGAATGCCAGGCAGCAAAATCAACAGATGTCTACTACAGTTGGACTGTTGTCATTTTATTCTAGCTCTGCTGGGGAAAAGCCAGTGAGAACAAATTCAGCAAATCACAGACTTGCACTGAAGAGAAGAAACACAAGAATCTAAGAAGCTCAGTCTTTTTTCTCTAAATAGAACATAGTTTACACTATCGAAGACAGATGCTTGTTTATTCTATGCTGAGAGCTCTCCAGCCAAGAGGATTCCAAATATCCTTCCATCTGCAGATCATTCCAGGGCTTTGCAATTTTTACTATTTAATGAGAAAAATTGGGGGAGGGGCACTTTAAAATAAAATAATATGTTTGGAGGAAAGCTGAAGGGCTACATTATTTCACAATTCTGGAATTCAAAGCAATAAAAAGTAAAACACTGTTACAGGCTCAAAGGAGAATACTATCATCTATGAAACAATTTTATTTGGTTATTTGGGCATTTTGAGAGACTTTCCCTATAGCTGTATTATAAAATAACTCCTGTGTTTTCATTATATACAGTCCTGTTTGGCCTTGTGAAACAAGAAATTAGGTGCTGTATTTAGTTTATGCATAATGGGGCTTTCTATCATTTACATGCCCTTTGGTGTAGTATTAATTCACATCCCTTTTAAAAATATAATTTTGGAAGCAATTATCATTAAAATTTCTTACAACTTTTAAATTTGAGATAATTGAACTGAACGCGTGTTTACTCACATCGCCCATGCCAATACTGGTTCATGGGTTTCAAAAGTAGAATAAGTTTTTGGAACTGCTCCCTGATGAACATTTGAAGATGATTTTTGATCTCTGGAAAAGCATTTGTTCCCAACATAGGTGAAATCAATTCCCTTGTAAGTTGAGTGTGATGACAATTTATTTTTTTTTTTTTTTAAATTTTTTTTTTTTCAACATTTTTTATTTATTTTTGGGACAGAGAGAGACAGAGCATGAACGGGGGAGGGGCAGAGAGAGATGGAGACACAGAATCGGAAACAGGCTCCAGGCTTTGAGCCATCAGCTCAGAGCCTGACGCGGGGCTCGAACTCACAGACCGCAAGATCGTGACCTGGCTGAAGTCGGACGCTTAACCGACTGCGCCACCCAGGCGCCCCATGTGTGATGACAATTTAAAGAAACTATTCTTCATGAGTTGAAAAGAACACTTCTTTATCTTACTAACTAAGCCTGAGAGTATGATGGATTCTCATCTAGATGAGATAGTACTTAGGAGCTGCAAACTCACAACAAATGGGGGGGTACTCCTACCATGGATAATATCAATTTTTGAGTTCCATTGTTCCACTTTGGTTACAGAGTAGCCTCGGTTATCATTTATGGAACCCCACACCCCCATGCTTTGTTGTGGTCCAAAACATCTTCTAGTGGGCTACACTCTTTGGAGGAACAAAATATGTGCAGAAAGTGTGCCAGTCTGGGAAGGATGCTGAGTAGATAACTGCATGCAGTGTAATTGAAGGGATCTTGCATAGAAATTAAGGTCCCACAGAAATAGCCCATAAGAGGCACTCAAATATTTGTTCAAGGAAGGAAAAAAATAAGTGAGGGAATCAGCATAAAGTCATCTTGCAGACAAAATTAGAAAAGCATCTTGTAGACATTCTTTTTAATTTACCTCCCTCACTCCTAGCTCGGTCTACTTTAGCAATGCTACAGGAGTCACAACGTCATTAAAAAATATCATACCGGAACTCAGAGAAGAATGTGTTTACTCAACTTCCCAGAGATAAAAAAATAACTGAATGGTGATAGATTTTTCAAAAATAGGTGAAATCAGCCCTTTGCATATTGAAGAGTAAAGCATAATTATCTTTGTTACACCATGCTGGTGGAATATCTGACTTGTGGAGGAACCTACCACAACTTTGCCTAAGTAATCGATGCTCCCAAACATGTTAGTCACTGAGGGCCCCTGGATTGTATTGTTTCAGGGACCACATCCATAGACACTTCCCTGTGCTGGCACCCTAGAGTTTGTAACCCAGCACCCCTGTAGTTATTCTACTCAACATCTGTTGTTGAATTTGTTGCTTGTCCAAAGACTCATTTCGTTAAGTGTTTGGCCTAATTTTTTTTCAGATCTTGAACTCATATTAATTCAGTAGGTTTGCAGAAAGTGTTTATGTAAATTAGTGCATATTTTTAATGTCTCCCTATTTTTCTGGTTTGTGGGGCTGTAACTCAGGAAGAAGAGGACTCCTGGGAAGAACCTAAATGTCTCGAGTCGGAACAGAAGATGGCATCAGGTAGAGTACATTCAGTGCGACGCCTCCTTTTCTGGGCTGCTGTTGCTGACAGCAGGGCTTGTAGCATCCAAAAGCTTTGCATGTTGCCAGAGAAAGTCTGTGTGACTTTCCAAATGATTGGAAACATGACTAGAAATGTCACTTGTGATGTATTCCAGGCACGATGTCTAGACAATCTGGTCATCATGCCGAAACTAGCTGCTTCTCTTCTTTCTTTTATTGATTCCAGTTCTTGATGAACAAATACTTGCAATGAAGTAAATGATGATAATGATGAAGAAATTTCAAATTTGGGAATACTAAAATAAGTAGCGTAGCTGTTCACTGAAGTTTTTATGATTACCTTGGGAAATGATACTTAGTTGCATTTGCTGGGTTTCTTTTTATGTTAGTGCATAGTGAAATACGCTGCTTTGCTAAGACTATTTACCCCATAATAGGACTCCCTATGAGATACTATGGAAAGAAACAGTGATGGGTAAATTCATAAGTTAGTTTCTGACTATGATCAGTAAGGATAATGACATGCAATGCTCATAAAAAGAAACATTAGTTGAATGGACCTAACAATAATGAAAGCTAAGTCTCTGCTTCTATATTCAAATGGATTTGAGCTTGGTGTTTTAGATGTTTAGGGGTTAGAAGAGGGATCCAGATGTGTTTGCTGCTGGCAGAGGCTCGTGTTTTTACATTTTAATGGAAATCAGAGAGCAGGATTGAGAAAATGGAAATGGTAATGAAAAAATGCAAAGTGGGGGGAGAGGTGGCACCCTGCTCTGATATAGATGGAGGAAAGAGAATTAGCAATTAAGCATCTCCACCATCTCCCTCTATACCCCTCCCAAGTGTCTATCTGCAACAATAACAAACATTGCTTTATATTGGTGCCTCTCCCTAGGACACTCTCCCCTTGCAGATCCTTGTTTCGCTGCCTCCTTCTCATCATTCAGGTATCCACTGAAATGTCTACTCCCTGAGGCCACTTTATCATTCCTTCCCACCACTCCTCATGTCATTGCCCATTTTTATTTGTTTCATAACTCTTATGACAATCTAAAAGTATCTTTCTATGGATTGGTTTGGTTACTTATTTTTCCCTAGAGAGTAGAAACCTTGCCTGTCTTATTTAACAGTATCTTAGCACCTTGGACAGTGGCTGGAACCTGGTAGTCATTCAGTAAATTCTTACTTGAGTCCTTTGTGTCCACTATATGCAAGGTATTTTCTTTCTCTGTATAATGGAGATATAGGTAGGGTAGGTTTGATGTAAGCCAACTCTGTAGCTACTTTAGATGTAGACCCTTTAGATTGGGCTATAAAGGAGCATAAGACATGACACATGCCTTCAAGAAAACAAAAGTCTAAGGCATAGATGTGTTTGGAACACAAGAAATAATGTGAAAAGACTGATACAACCAAAGCCCTGTGGTTACATTGAGGAAGTAGAATCTAAGAAGCTTCCTTGAGTTGATGATGCTTGTAAGGAGTTTTGGAGTTTGAAAGTAGCGGTATAGAGTGGGCAGAGTTGGAGCTTGTGTATCATACCCATGAAAATTGTTCTGAATGCTACTTTTGCACACACACTCTTGATTTTCAGTTCCTCAGCTAGAGAAGGCTGGGATAATGGCCATTGCTGGGTCAATGCAAATTTGGCCAAGAGATTTTGAGTTTCCTGGTTGCTGTTGTAAATGGTATCACTTGCTCTCTTGGTATAGTGCCCACTAGATTTTGAAGGCATTTGTTCACATCCAAAGACTTGACTACCTCACATGTTGTGAAGGCACAACTACTCACTAAAGCTTTTCTAAGACATGAGTTGACTCCAACACATCCCACCATGACACCTCTGAGTGAGAAATCAGGGATCCCATTCTCAAACAGTCTGCTAGCATTCTTCAAACTTTAAGTCCTTCGAGTGTGTTACTAGAAATGTATATAGTGGTAAAGATTTTCCTCCAAAAATACATTTGGAGTCAGAGATCCCAATGAACATAATTCTGCAGAAAAAGAGGGACACAGTTTAGTTAGAAATCTATAATCCACATTTCTTTGTGATTGAATTGTATGGCTTTAGAATTTGGATTGTGAATAAATATTCACCTATTTTCTTAAAAAACACCAAATAATGCTATTCTCTAAGTAGAAATTTTGAGAAGAAAATGCAAAAATTTCTCACTACTTCTAAAAAGTGCTTGGGTTCACCAACTTTGGGACTTACTACAGAGCCCCTTTCGTTTACAGGATTTACTCCCCAAAGTGCATCTCTACACTGTGGCACTAGTGTACTTTGCCTCTAGTTTTCGTCCATTAGTTCAGATATACTGTGTTTGTTAACCATTCTTTGAAGTCATATTATGTGTAAGTTGTGTCTGCCAGGTTATTTGAAAAGTATGAACATAAAATACAATAACTAAGAAATGTTTATTGGATGCCTACTATGTGCTAGACATTGTGCTAGGAATAATGCCATATTTAGAGTGGTAACTAGGACAGACATGACTCCATGTTTCATGGAGTTTGTGGGCCAATGAGAAATGCAGCCATTAAACAAATAAAAGGAAAATTTAAATTATGGAGAAATTGTACCCTTTAAAAAACAAGTAAAATGTAAATTCTAGAGAAAGCAGGGTTCTGTGGAAGTCTTGCCTTTAGAGCTTGTACTTAAATAGTGTCTCTAAAACATGGACACAGAGGGCTAAGACGACAGGTCTGATACAGTGCATGCTAAAACACAGACAGGAGTGGGGGGATGAGGTGAGAGAAACTCAATTTGGCGGATCCAGGAAGTTATCCAAGGGATTGCAGCATACGAGTTGGGTCTTGAAGAATAGATATGAAATCCTTTTGTGAAGAAAGACACATTAGCCAGGATATTTATAAAGTGAAAACCAAATACTATATAATGAATCTAAGCAATACCTATTTGGCATTCAGCCTCTTTTTGTGGCCGCTGACCTAATCCTCAAGCATCAGTCACTTTATCCTGAGATCTATAATTTATACTTGCAGGGTCCACCCAGGGGCTAGAACAGGTTAATTGGGAGTGTGTTTAAACTTTACCATCATCATTACCTGTCATTTGCTCTCTAATAATTCAGTGTCTGTGTATATTTGAGGGTTTTTTTTAAGTAAGTGACCTGCGTGTAATAGAACCCTAATGCCTACTCAGAATCAGGGAGCACTTCCCCTTGACTTTATGGATATATTAGCTGAGTGGATAGAGTGCCCATTTATAATAAGTCTCTTTTAATGTGATACACCATGAGTGGCTGTCAGCTGGTGCTTCATTTTAGCAAGACCAGTGCTAGGCATGTTCATCATCAGATAGATAAAATTTACCTTTGCCTCAAGACTGCCCTTTCCAGGCCCTGCCCCTCCACAGTGGGGTTCCCTCCTCACTACCTTTGGTCCCCAGTTCTGCTACCATCAAAACAACATGCAGGGTTCCTGGGTGGCTCAGTGGTTTGAGCATCTTGTTCTTGGTCTCCTCTCAGGTCATGATCTTCTCACCGTTCATGAGATTGAGCCCACATCAGGCTCTATGACCTGCTAGCATGGAGCCTGCCTGGGATTCTTTCTCTCCTCCTTCTCTCCCCTCCCTTGTTCATGTGCACTCTCTCTCTCTCAAAATAAATAAATAAGCTTTAAAAGAAAAGAACATTCAATCAGGCATGTATACATTGGTACGTAATTAATTTACCTGATTATGTTGCCTCTTCTACAGCCTATTGGTATTTTATGGTGCAAATGTACCTATGGAATGAAAAAATTTGGTGGCTGTTCAAAGGACTTTAAACATTAGCAAACAGGTAAGAAGAGGAGTGCTTTCTGGTTACAGACACAATGTATGGTTAGTCACTTTCTTGACTTGAGTAAGGCCTTGAATCATTGGGATGCTCAGTGAAGATTCCATCAGACTGTGTGTTCCTTAAAAGCAAGTTTTATGTCTGTGCACAAGTGAGGCTAGATCCTTTATGCAAAGGTGCAATTTTGGAGATATCTTGCATCATTCTCCTATGACATTCTGCTTATAACTGCACAGGGAAAAGGAAGAATGAGGTAATGGACCCATGAAAAATGGTGATATGAGTGGAGATATTGTGAAGGAAAGATTTCCATATGTAACAGTTCCTTTGAGGTGGCCATGGCGTTATGTGACAAACAGAGAAAAACAATGATACTTTACTGATTGTGACAAGAAGGACAACATAATTCCAAGCAGAAGGATCTATATGTCAGCAAGGAGCTGACAACATGACCCTCTGAAGATAAGCCAGTTATTGGAAGTATCCAAGGACAGGGGGAGGGTTTACATGTTCTCACCTGATTTGGTGCCTCATTTCTCGGCTGCTACATCACGGTTGGCAGACATTTTGGTCTCTATGGCTCACTTTGCCATCTGTTCCCAGATCTTTCCTTCTATAGGTTTTCTTTCCCTTGTGCATTGCCATGAGAGGTGTTCCTTTCCCAGAACCTTCTGTGGTTGCTCTGACTTTTGGAGAAGTTTTTTTTTTTTAATTTTTTTTAATTTTTTAAAATTTACATCCAAATTAATTAGCATATAGTGAAGCAATGAATGATTTCAGGAGTAGATTCCTTAATGCCCCTTACCCATTTAGCCCCCTCCCCCCCACAACCCCTCCAGTAACCCTCAGTTCTCCATATTTATGAGTCTCTTCTGTTTGGTCCCCTTCCCTGTTTTTATATTATTTTTGTTTCCCTTCCCTTATGTTCATCTGTTTTGTCTCTTAAAGTCCTCATATGAGTGAAGTCATATGATTTTTGTCTTTCTCTGACTGACTAATTTCATTTAGCATAATACCCTCCAGTTCCATCCATGTAGTTGCAAATGGCAAGATTTCATTCTTTCTGATTGCTGAGTAATACTCCATTGTATATATATACTACATCTTCTTTATCCATTTATCCATCGATGGACATTTGGGCTCTTTCTATCCTTTGGCTATTGTCGATAGTGCTGCTATAAACATGGGGGTGCATGTGTCCCTTCGAAACAGCACACCTGTATCCCGTGGATAAATGCCTAGTAGTGCCATTGCTGGGTCGTAGGGTAGTGCTATTTTTAGTTTTTTGAGGAACCTCCATGCTGTTTTACAGAGTTGCTGCACCAGCTTGCATTCCCATGGAGAAGTTTTGCCATTAGGCTTAATTTAATCTCTTTCTATTCCATGGAAGTGCCCTTGGAACAAGCCAAGCACTGCACATACACACAACCGCCTATAAAAGGCATCAATATTGAGCAAGGTTAAAACTGAGCATTACCTTTTTGGTACAGAGACTCAGGTTTACAAGCTGACATAAAGGAACTCCAGATCTTGCCCAAACTAATCTTATCTTTAGCTAAGTGATAGAAATTATGTAGTACCACTTTTCGGAGATTAGCACATCCTATCTTCATTTATTCATTCATTCCCTTGTGGACGGGGAGACAGATGAATGGGCAGCTATGCTTTCTTGAGAGAGTTTTTTTTTTTTTTTTTTAATGAATTGCACCCTTTCTGGTGGCTATATTTCAAAAAGAAAGTAAAATGTGTTTTTAAAATGTTGGCTCTGTCTTGCCATTTTTCTTGCCCGTGCGTTGCTTTAAAAGCAGGCCAAATATTTTTGAATGCTAAAGCAACTTTCAAATGTGTTTAAAATTCAAGAACACTTTGCTGAATCCTTATCATCTTTTTGGTTGCACTCAGCTGGGGCTTTTGGGGGCCCCAAGATTGCAACACTTAGATCATAATGGGAGAATCTTGTAAGTCGAAGCTATTTTATGACAGTCAGAACATTTCATTGGAACACTCCTTTTGCTAAAGGTCACCTGCGGCTGAGTGGGGCCCGGCACGCTTTCAGAGTTGGCTGTCTGTATCATCTGCATTTTGTCAAGTTTTCATTTCCTGTGGTTTGTAGGTTTCTTGTGTGTGAAGTAAACCCCAAACGGTTAAAATTCTTCAACTAAAAATGAATGCAATAAGGAAAAAAAAATGTATGTATTTTTGTAACCTTTATGAGGAAGTGAGACCAGGGTTCCACTGAACAGCTGCTTAAGTGACATGATGTCGCCGTGTGTGTGTGTGTGTGTGCGTGTGCATGTGTGTGTGTGTGTGTGTGTGTGTGTGTGTGTGTGTGCATGTGTGTGAGGCTGGCCCCCTGTGGGAAGGCGACACTTTTGGCAGGGAGCCTCGGGAGGTGAGAAAATGACCTATTCTCTGGCAATTCAGACAAAGTGTTTGGTCTTAACTTTCATGTCACAGTAGAACAGTCAAAATGAGCTTTCCACCCAGCCAACTGTATTTCAGTTACACCCCACTTTGTGCAAAAAAAGGTTATTTATTTTCCTTACCGATTTTTCCAAGGCGCGGGCCAAAGAATGAATAGAGGACTGTTCAGGTAAGGAAGTTAGAAAACAGAAGATGCTGTACACTTCCTTTGTCCTGGGTTTACTCTCTTTCCATCCCCTTGACCTTAGAACAGACAGTCTGAGGTCCTAGGAAGCCTTTTAATCACAGAAGGTGCTGCTGGGGGCTGTAGATGACCTGATCCCTAAATTTCTATATGGGATGGTTGGATGTCTTGGTCTGCATGGCTTCCGTCCCTACCTCCTGTTAGGGCTCTGCTCTCAGCAAGCCTTTCCCTGACCACCCTGAACAAAAAACTGTGATCTGTCCTTCAACTCTAACCTCTTTGCCCCATCTTGCTTGTCTGAAAGCCACTTACCACCCTGGCGCACCATGTCCTTTATTTACTCTTTGTGTGTCTTCCCCTTCTAGAATGAGCTCCATGAAGGCAGCAGTGTTTGAGCATTTTATAGGCCACTGTGTACATCATGAATGCCTACAACAGAGCCCTATGTATAGTGGGTGCTCAATAAATGTTTGTTGGACGAAGAGGGAATGCTTGCTCTTTTCTTTTAAACTTTTGCTGAAGCAATGAGCTCAGCCAGAATCTGAATGCTGAGTGCATTTTTCTATTTGTTTTTTTTCCCCCAGCTCTCAACACAATGTCTGGAATATGAAAGAGCTCAAAATAAATGGTTGTTTGACTGAAGTATGAGTGCATGCATGAATGATCAAGTCTGGCTTATAGTACAACTTTTAATATCAAAACTGTTTCTCAGCTGGGGCTCTAACAAACATGAAGAGAACCATGGGTGGGGGGTGGTGGTCAAAGATGAGGGAGACATGAGGCTTGCCTTCAAGGAGCTAAATGTACTTCCTGTGCCTGAGTTTACCTTCTTTCCATTTCCTTGCCTGTAGGACAGTCTGTGGGTTCTGGGAGGCCCTTTATTAGAGAAAATGCTGCTGGGTTGCAGATGACCTCCAGCCAAGTCCTGATCCCTACACTCCTGTGTGGGACCTAGATACCATGCTTTTGTTTTAGCCTAAGGAGTCCCACTATTTTGTCTCTACTTCAAATACTAGTTGACTGAATGTTCACTGTCATATAAATTCTTCCCAAGAAGTGATGGTCTATCAGAGGAATAAGCACCTGCAGAAGCGATATAATCCCTAATCCAAAAACGAAAACACCACTGGATGGGGAGGCCATGTTTGGGCTCTAACAGGTACTCGTAAGGAGGAAGATGTTTCTAGAATTTATTCACAGGTCCTGCATTATCAGTGTAAGTAGGAGAAAGACATGGGGTGGGGGGAGAGTGCAGCTAGATTTTCTTTGCTGTTAAATCAACTGGCCTTGCCCTCGAATCCAAGAAGATGCTTCTCTGGTGGGTGGTGGTGGGGAGGGAGTGGGGATGATTCTTGTCTTTGGCAACACAAGGCAGCAATGGTTTTCCTTCATGCAGGAAAGGACATTTCCTGTCCTGCCTGTTAGAGATGTACCACTCTGCTCCTAGCTCAATATTATTTTGCATTGAGAACGTGTCAGACTTAAGAAATCCGGTTTCTGAGTTCTCAGCGCTGTCCTAGGCAACAGCCAGTAAGCGATACTACCACCCACAGCTCTGAAACCACAGCGTCCATCCACCTCAGGGTCACCCAAGAGCAGTTTCTGGTTTTTCTCCCCTCTCCATGGGCAGAGAGCTAATCATTTCCAGATTTCTTTTATTCAGGAAATTCAATAGACCATTTATTGTTCATAAATGAGAAAACACAAACATAAATAAAAGTGAGAGTTTGATTTAGGTCTCTGTGCTCAAGGCACCCTTGATGTATGGTTGACTGACCAGGCACCTGTTTCTTGAAGAGGAGCTGAAATGCACCTGCAGAGGCAATGCCTGGTTTTGGTGTTGTGCCCACGCACCCCAGAAGACACCTTGGTAGCTTTATCAAGTACTAGTCCCCTCAGCACTTCTGGAGACACGAGGCTTTCCAGAAGTTTATCCAGGTCATAAAATGAATCAGTTACTAGGAATGAATTTTCAATGCGGCAATACTTGGAGCAGAATTGCCTAATTTGTGTGTGTGTGTGTGTGTGTGTGTGTGTGTGTGTGTCACAAGATGTTTCTGTGCTATTTTACTTTCCTCTATTATTTCACTGTTTGTTTAAAATTTGTTATTGGGGGTTTGTAAGAATCCCTTAGAGCAGACAGGATTGTGAAGGCAACACTAATACACAAAAGCAGCAATGACGAAGCGGCACTTACAGGAAATACATGAGACCACAAAATGGTGGTCTTCCAGTGTTTCCATCCTGCAGGAACCTCTCTTCTACCGCTCATGTCCTGTCCCCAGACTAGAAAGCTGGGGCTTGTGTCACATGCTGCGTGTTTGGATGCCCAGCCCACTCTGTCCTTGGGGTGTCCCCTTCCTCCTGTTCTCAGGTTGCGGACAGTGGAAATCATCACGTAGAGGTTCCAGCTGGTCATTGTCACAAAGGCTCTTAGGTAGGAGAGAAAAGGTGAAGTTTTTAAATCTCAAAGATTGTTGTTGTTGGTGGTGTTCTTGTTGGTATTTACCCACGTTTCCCTGCAAACGTTTAAATGAAGTGGCTCTTTGGTCCTAGGGGGTCCCCTAAGGTCAGCGTCTTTATTTCCCTCACTCACTCAGCCGGGTTCAATTTGGCTTCATGGCAGTCAGACCCCATCACCCACTTAAGGATTCCTGGTGGGTCAGCCACTGCTCCAGAATTTGTATATGGGAGGAGCACAGATCAAGCCATATAGTTGAAAAGATTTGTTCTAAAGTCATTTTTGTATGGCACTTCATTGAGAAAATGCCATCATCCAGATTCCGAGGGGGGGATGGTGGCGGTGCAGGATTGCTGAAGCTGGGGGGTGTGGCCACCGTGCCCCCACCTCCACTTCTGCGGACACGCCCCACTTCCAGGCCTGCAGGTGTCTGCCTCAGGGGTTCTGTTCCAGAACCTGCTCTGACCCCCCTCAGTAGCCCTCAAGCAAACGCTGCTGCGACCTAGTGAAGCAATACCTCTGCTCCCTGGCCCCTTGGGGAGGCCAGCTGTGGGGCACACGCCCTGCCCTGGTGCCCCAGAGTTGCCGCTGAGAGCCAAGCCCCCCCCCCTCCCCCGTCACCCACAGAAGTAGCTGGTGGCCCTTCCTCCCGGCTTCTCCTCCCACTGCCCCCCCTGCTGTTGCCCTCACCTGCCGCATACATGGCTTCTGGGGGCATCCATAACGAGACAGGGGCCCCTGGCACCGGCACCACGTTCAACACACCACAACGTATTCAAAAGAATCAGTGAGCCTAAGATCTCACAACCAAAACAAAACCAAAACAAAAAACAAACAAAAAAAAATCTGAAAATATTTTTTTTAATGTAAATGCAAACTAGCTGCTTTGATTACTACCTCATTAACTGGTCAAAATGGCGGCCTTCCTAAGCTTCTTAAAAATTCTCCAACCTTGGGGCACCTGGGTGGCTCAGTCAGTTGAGCCTCCGACTCTTGATTTCAGCTCAGGTCATGATCTCAGGGTGATGCGGTGCCGCCCCAAGTTGGGCTCCACCTGGGGTATGGAACCTGCTTCAGATTCACTCTCTCCCTCTGTTCCTCCCCCACCCCCTCCCCTTTCCCTGTGTGGCCTGCACTCTCTCTCTCTCTCTCAAAAAAAAAAAAAAATTCTCCAACCTTTTCTGAATGCAGCATTCTGTCCTTACCCATTAATTGGGGCGTGTTGAATGATTACTAAGAAGGAATAAGATTTTTCCATCTCGAAGTTGACTATCACAAAGCATAGTTGCTTAGATACAGCCACATTGTGACTCATTTTGAACTCACTTGACATGAGTTGAAGAGTGGATTTGAGTCACAAAACCATTTATTTTTGAGTCCCAAACATGAGCTCTAATGTTCAGCTGAGTTATTGATTGGATCTATGTGAACTTGAATAATCATTTACCTTATTTTGAGCCTGTTTTTAAAAAACAGCTTAGAAAAGAACACCTCTGCTTCCTTACCCTTCATCACAGAGAGATGATGAGAAAGAGACAATAAAATACCATAGTAAAATGTTAAGTGAATTTTCTGTAACAAATTATGGCTGAGGGTTGGTATGTGGTCTGTGTTCCACACAGCTATTCAAAAACTGAGTAATTCTGAAAGCCTGAATGGTGATTTTTAACTGCTTAGGACTGGCGTTACCAATAGGGCAAAGTCAGATACGTTTTCTTTGGCCTGCAGTCTTTAAAATTAAAAAAAAAAAAAAAAAAATGATCGCCAGTGTTTAAAGCCTGGAAAATTTCCTGTAAAAATTTAGGTTCTGATATCTCTTGAGAAATTGAAAAACCTGGCCATACCCGGCCTGCCTTCCTAAGTGATAAAAAATAATAATCAGCTGGTGTCGCATCCCTGAGAGGTTACATCCCCATCCTGCCTGTGTCTGAGGAGCAGGTGAGATTGTGTGGGGGCCATTGCCATGGAAACAGGGCAGGAAATGCTAGCTCGCATCAAGCTGGTGAGCACTGACCTCGGCCAGCCATCTTCACACAGTTCCCTGAAGCTCCCCGCAGTTACATTTTCTTCTGGGTCAGAGGCTAATTCCATACTCTTCAGAGGCTTCTCATGATTTCGATAATGGAGTAGTACAAACATTTTGCGACTCTGAAGGGTACCACCGGGAAGGGGAACCACTTAATGGATGGGTGTGGCTGAACAGCTATAAGTGCAGCCCCAGCTCACACCTTAATGACACAGGACACAGGAGGACTAGGGACAGCTCTGGGGCCACACCTGCCTCTCTAGACCTTTTCCTTTCACGGGAGCTAAGGGGTCACTGTGTTCCCAGTGAGAGGGCTGTGGTAAAGGACTTCTGTTTCTGCTCTTGCTCAGCAAGACTGATGTCACATTCCCTTTGTGAGCATTTGCTCATCTGGCCGTGTGCCTGGCACCTTTTAGATGGATTTCGATCAAGCATGACTCCAGTGTATACAGTAATCATGGAAAATTTCAGCTTTCCTATCCAAGGAGAAACTGACAAGAGGGACACACTGCCCCCTTGGCTTTTAGAAGCAGAACCAGATCAAGGACTTTAAAAGTCAGGGCACGTTTGGCAGAGGCCCAGTGCTAGTATTTGGCCGTCACTGTAAATACTGTGGCATCAGTTCATTTGGTTACATGGTTAACTCGTCCATGTGTTCAACAAACATTTGTGGAGCCTGCCCTCTGTGTTGAGCACCGATACAGGGCCTCAAGTCTCGCCTTGTTGGTTTTATGCCCTCAGCCCTAATAGCCACGTTTCCAGAATTTCAAGCTTTAACATTTTTCTTGTGTCTGCATTCTTTTCATGGCTGCTCTGCTATAAAGTGGGTTCATAGGATGCGGGTCCATCCAACCATTGGAAAAGGTTTAAGGAAAATGGAACATCATGTTACTTCCTTCAGGTATCCACACTTTCTCTGCTCCTTACCACTTACAACCCATTGAGTGTATCCGGAGTTCATCTGGTCCAGCTGCCATTTTTGATTTGAGCGTATTCAGGATCGCATGCTCTGAATTGTCCTTTTCTAACAACTGAACATGAAATGTCTGGTACACATGTTTGCCGGATACTCTAACGATGACACTAAGTACTTGCAATGCATTAGGTGCTATGCTAAGTGCTTTATGTGAATTTCTTGTGTAATCCTCTGAACAGCCCTATGGAGTGGGTACTACATTGTCCCCACTTTGCAGATAAGGAAACTCAACCTTAAACCTTTAGTTTATCCCAACATGGGCCCAGTTGAGTCCAATGCCCTATGCCCTTAGCCATTTCAGCAACTCTGCAAATACCAATACGTCTTCTGAACAGAGTTGAGAATTTCTGAGCACTACCATACTGAGGGAGTAGATTTTGTCTCTGCTTTGAGCACGTTTATCAGCAGGGATCTTAGATCTGGTGCCCTTTAGGAAGGCTAATGCTCCTGGTTTCCTGTAAGGAGGGCACCCTGGAGTAGGGCAAGTTCCTGGAATTTGCCCTGGGTATATGAAGTCATGCTTTGGTTGAGATGAAATAAATGAGTCTTGACTCCCCCACCCCCCCTCCCCACCTAAGATTTGGCGAAGTTGAGGATCTTTGTTTTTTAATCTGCTTCACTCTATTAAGATATTATGTTGAAATCTAGAAGCAGATAAGAACAAACTCCCCCCAAACTTGACTCTTCTCTCCAACTGTATAATTTGTTTCCCTCCATTTTGGTTTTTAGCTTCAATGTTATGTTTGATTCCTACTTTCCACTTAAGCTCTGTATTGAATTTCTTTGCAGTATTTCTCATATCTATTCCAACTTTTCTGGTCCTGCTGTCACACTCCAGTTTAAGTCATTATTCCCCCACCCCCATGCCCAAACTATTTTAATAGTTTCCTAATGCTTATTTATTTATTTATTTATTTATTTAGAGAGCACATGCACAATGTGGGAGAGGGGCAGAGGGAGAGAAAGAATCTTAAGCAGGCTTCACACCCAGCATAGAGCCTGACACGGGGCTTGATCTCACGACCCTGAGCCAAAATCAACAGTCATATGCTTAACTGACTGAGCCACCCAAGTGCTACCCCTAACTGATCTTTCTGCCTCTGGATCTTACCTACTCTTGTCCATCCCACACATCACTGTCAGAGTACTTATTCATCTATTAAAATCATACCTAGGCTTAAAAGGTCCAAATCAAATTCTGAGGTCTTGATGAAATAATGGAGTACATACTGAGAAGTAATCTCCCCAACACCTCTCTTATGGCCCATAACTTATAATTATGTGTGGACATGACTTATCTCTGCCAATTGTTTATCCAATATTCATCTTCTCTTCTTTAGCCACAGGATCGTGATATTGTTGGGTGCGGTTTTATGCCCAGCTATAAAACTACATTTCCCAGGCTCCCTTACAGATAGGGCTGCCAATGTTATATAAACTAAGTTGTCAGGAGATACCTTAATTTGGTTCCCCCAGAAGTAGATCCTGGGACAAGGATTCTAGCACAACTTCTTTGGAGGAGATCCTAGGAAGCATAGGTAGTGGGGAGGGGAAGTGAAATAGCATAAGGTAGGCAGTCAATCAAGGGTTGGTTATTAAGAAAATAATCATGTTTGGTGACTAGAGTTTCATCCTACCAGGGAACTATGGGATGTACCTCAGGTGTTGGCGGTTTCAAGTTGGGACAGTGTGTAAGATGGTAAGAGCAAAGGAATATGACTGAGTTTTATCTTCAATAGAGTTTTTTTTTTTTTTTTTTTTTTAGGGTAGTTTTAGGTTCACAGCAAAATTGAGCAAAAGGTACAGATATTTCCCATATGTCTCCTGCCCTGACACATGCATAGCCTTCTCCATTATCAACATCCCTGACCAGAGGAGAACATTTGTTACAACTGATGGACCCACACAGACACATCATAATCCCCCAAACACCGTAGTTTACATCAGAGTTCACTCTTGGTATTGTACGTTCTATAGTTTGGACAAATGTGCAATGACATATATCCATCATACAGAGTATTTTCACTTCCTTAAAAATCCTCTGTGCTCTGCCCATTCATCCCTTCGTCCTCCTCAACCCCTGGTGACCACTGATCTGTTTACTATCGCCATAGTTTTGGCTTTTCCAAAATGTCATATAGTTGGAATCATACAGTATATAGCCTTTTCAGATTGGCTTCTTTCACTTAGTACTATGTATTTAAGATTCCTTCCTGTCTTTTCACAGCTTGATAACTTATTTCTTTTTAGCACTGAATAATATTTCATTGTCTGGATGGACCACAGTTTACTCATCTACTGAAGGATATCTTAATTGTTTCCAAGTTATGGTAGTTATGAGTAATCTGCAATAGACATCTGTGTGCATGTTTTTGTGTGGATGAAGTTGGTAGATAAGGTTTCAGCTCCTCTGGGTAAACACTAAGGAGTGCAATTGCTGGACCCCATGGTTAGAGTATAATGTCTTCCATAATGGCTAAACCACTTTGCATTCCCACCAGCAATGAATGAGAGTTCTTGTTTGTCCGCATCCTCGCAGACATTTGGTGTTGTCAGTGTTCTGGATTTTGGTTATTCTGAAGGTGTCTAGTGGCATCTCATTATTGTTTTGTGGCTGTTTTTTTTTTTTAATTTTTTTTAACGTTTATTTATTTTTGAGACAGAGAGAGACAGAGCATGAACGGGGGAGGGTCAGAGAGAGAGGGAGACACAGAATCTGAAACAAGCTCCAGGCTCTGAGCCATCAGCACAGAGCCTGATGCGGGGCTTGAACTCACGAACCGTGAGATCATGACCTGAGCCGAAGTCGGACGCTTAACCGACTGAGCCACCCAGGCGCCCCGTGGCTGTTTTTTTTTTAAATAACATTTCATTTTTACTATAAGCATATGTTAACTTATTTAAAATTTAGTTATATAATAAAATGGAAAAAAAGCTAATGATTTAACGCGAAGTGCAAAAAGTAGGGTATAGAATTATTTACTCTTATTACAACTACAAAACACAAAAACTGATGCATAGTTTTACAAAATGGAGAAGAAAATCCTGAATGCTTGTAGTGGCTTTTCAGCTCACAGCCCTAGCTCCTAGTGCAATGAGTGTGCAATAAGTATTTGTTGTTCTTAATGTTGGTCTTGGGGACAAATTAATCTATTTTCCAAATTTGCTGTAATACGATGCTATAATTTTCACAATGAAAAAAATATATAACTATACAAAATAAGACTGATTTCACACCCCCCAAACAATAACACAGGGAGAGAGGGCTTTCACGTTGTTTATAGAAAGATTTCATTTTTTTTTTCTTTTTTTAATTTTTTTTTTAATTTTTTTTTTAACGTTTATTTATTTTTGAGACAGAGAGAGACAGAGCATGAACAGGTGAGGAGCAGAGAGAGAGGGAGACACAGAATCTGAAACAGGCTCCAGGCTCTGAGCTGTCAGCACAGAGCCCAACGCGGGGCTCGAACTCACGGACCGTGAGATCATGACCTGAGCCGAAGTCAGACGCTTAACCGACCAAGCCACCCAGGCGCCCCTATAGAAAGATTTCAAATGTGGTGTCTACTACTGCGGGGCTTCTGGAAATCTCCCTCAAGAGAGCACCCTCCTCCCCTCCTTCCTGCCTAGAATGTTGACCGGGTATCATGGTGGCCATCTTGGACCACAGGGTGACTGAGGATGAAACTGCCATCTAAGGATAGTGGGGGAAAAACACAGGAGACACTTGGGTCTCTGTGACCAGGGGGCTCACTACCAGCTCTGGATTACCTCTCTGCAGGCTTCTTTTATGTGTAAGAACAGCAACAACAACAAACATCTTTCTATCTTCCTCACGCTGCGGTTATGTGTGCTGCTGCCATTTGTAGCCAAAGTCCATCCAGGCTTGTGTTTCTCTTACAAGACCAGGAAGCTTCTTGTGGGGAGGAATCTATCCGTTCATTGTTGTACGCAGCATAGCACTCCACACAGTGCACATAGAACCAAATCCTCAGTCATCTCTGTGAAAAGAATTGAATTCAACGCACGTGGAGAACTGAGCGTAAAGCCCCGCGTTGGATGATGTCGGCATCTGAAGATGAATAAAACCTTTTCTCCGCCCTGACTGATGATACAATTGCTGGATGTGCTCGTGTGCGCATGTTGTCGCTGCTTTGCAACTGATATACCTAGGTAGGCAGAGGAGAGAAGGGAGTCAGCCCCCTGACTGTCTGAGTAAAAACAAGATGCCCATTCACTTCTGTCCTCTCCCGGCATCCTTGGCTCGTTAGCGTCTGCTGGAAAAGCCAGGCCTTGCCTGGTGTTACCATGACGTCTGAGCTTTGAGAGCTGTTTCCTTTCTTCCTAAGCCTAAGAAAGATTATGCTAGTGATATCTGAATAGCTTGAGTTAGCCGGGTATGAGCACAGAGGAAGTGGTTCCCTAGCAACAGGAGCCTCTGAAAGCCTCTGAGCGTTCAGTGCTTCTCCCTGCTTTTTGTTTTCTCTCCTCCATGTTGCCTGTCAGCAAACAGCCCGAGTGATTGCACCTGCTCTGAATTAGGGCCAGTCAGTAAAAAACTCCAGCAGTTGAGTTTTTTTAAGTCAAACGGCTCTGTTCCTTTTGGTCAAGCTTCCTCATGAGGTCTGGGGCCTGTTTTGCTCCTGGGCAGACCATAATTACCTCAGATCATACTTCCTTTTTGCTGTTCAGATCTTGACCAGAAATGGAAAATATTGAGATGCCTGAAGAAAATTTTAACTGAGTGTTTTTTGGACAAAAATCTAGTTGTTGTACATTTTTTTCAAATGTGCTAAATCTCTTAAGAAAAAGTTTGGTAGGCCTTTACTTTCTAAAGCGTTTATTCTCACCCCATTCTTACTTTGTTTGTCGACAGAAGCCCAATGAATTCTTCATTCCTTATATATGTCAGCATCTCAATATGATAGTGAATATGCAAGATGATTGGGGCAATAATAAAGTATCTTCTTTTTTTAAAAAAGTTTATTTATTTTGAGAGAGAGAGAGTGCACACGCAAGTGGGCGAGGGGCGGAGAGGGGCAGGGAGAGAATCCCAAGCAGGCTCCAAGCCATCAGCACAGAGCATGACTTGGGGCTCGAACTCATGAACCGTGAGATCATGACCTGAGCTGAAATCAAGAGTAAGACGCTTAATTGACTGAGCCACCCAGGTGCCCCTAAAGTATCTCCTTGCAACATCGCCTCAGTCTAGCAAAATATTACTAGGTTCTCGCAATAGATACCCTTACTGCGGGTGGGGGGGTGAGCACTGGTCCTGTTCTTTTTCCAGCCCCAGGAGGTATCTGAGAAAGTAAATATGCACAGATTGTACCACATAGGGCTAGCATGGAGTCAGAATTACAGTGGAAATGTCTTGATTCATTTTCAAACAGCAATCTGGATGAGAATGGTGATCTTATAGGAAGTGGTTATACAACCATACCTACCAATTGGCTTGTATAATTCGCAGTCCCGAATATCTGGCCAAGACTGCTGGTGACGAATGATAGCCTGCACCTAATTATAATTGAGCCTAACAGCTCCTAGAAGGCTTGTCATCTACACCTCCTAAAATATTTTTATTCACTCATTTGTTCAACCGACAAATATTTGCAGCCAGTTGTCTCCTATTGTGTGTCAAGAGACCACGCTGTGTCTTGTGGGAAAGACATGAACGACACTGTCTGTAACCTCAGGGAGGTCTCAATCTAACAGAGGAAGTAAGTTATGTACCCACACAACTGTCAAGCAAGATCGTAGCCTAAACAAAGATAATCCGTGCAATTCTAGACATTCTCTTTAATTGACTCTTTCTATGAGAGGGCAGAGGTGAAGGTAGGGTGACCTTACCTTTCTGAGTAATCAACTACAGTGTAAGGAAGGGGAGCTGAGAAGTTACGTCTGTTCTGTAGATAAACAGGGGACTCGGTCTCCAAGACTATTTATCTAGGTCTTTTATTACCCTTACACTTATTAAAACAACGGAATGAAACAGCAAAATTCTCTTGTGTTGCGATAGTCTGTTTCTATCCAAGTGGTCTATTTTTAATCAACGTTAAGAGCTTGACATATGTCAGCCAATGTGACATAAAACAGAAACCAGGAAGAAAATTTATCTGGGATCTGGGAAAAATAAAAAATAAACCCTAGCTCAGGGGAAATTTGAATTGCCACTGTTTGTCTTATTTTCTTCTCAGGCATTATTTTCCACTAGGAATTGAGAAAGGAAGAAAAATGCATCTCAGTAGCCAAACCCTCTGGGAGCCAGGCTGTCTTGTTAATAGCCATATCCCCTCCAACAAGCTGAGGAGTCTATTGAGGTACTGTGCGTGGTCTTGACCATGGTCACGGTTAACCAGAAAAAAAATGAGTTATAAATCAGTGGAGATGTGGGGGAGGGGAAGAAAGCACCAAAGTCTGGCAACCACGGTGTGTTTTTTCTCAGGCTGGCTTAGACCAAAGGAGAGCAAAAATCTAAAAGTCATTCATAATGTACCCAGGTGACAAGCCTTTGGGGACCATTTTAGACTTACTGAATCAAGCCACTGCCTTCTGTGGTGTTGACACCTATTCAAGATTGATGAAGTGGAGAACGTGAGACAGGCAATAAAAGAGTCTTTTGCAGCCAAATAAGTGATTTGCACCCTAGGACAGAAAGGACAGTGAGGTCCTAGCCATGAAAAGAACTGGATTCCCCAAGGATATGTCCTGAATCATGACGGTAGGGCTGTGATACAGCTACGTGAGTCCTAGGGCATAATTCCCCCTCTGCCACCCTCAGGATTTTCAATTCTGAACCTAATGGCATACAGGAAGATCGTGGCTGATGATTAGTTTTATAATGTTGCAAACATATTTTCCTGTGGCACTCAATGAGCATGTAGTAGGCTCTGTTAGTCACGGTTCTCTGAGATACAGAATCAATAGGATACATCTATGTCTGTGTCTGTTTCGAGAGAGACACAGAGAGAGACAGGGGGAGGAGATAGATTTATTATAAAGAATTGGATCATGTGATTTGGGAGGTAAGACCCAAGATTAGAAGCTATGCAGGGTCAAATGGCCAGAGGTCATTTTAAGTCATTTAGAGGTCAGAAAAGCCAATGGTTCAGTGCCAGTCCAGGGCCAGCAGGCTGGAGACCCAGAAAGAGCTGACATTTCAGTTTGAGTTCAAAGGTAGAAAAAAATCCTGTCATTCAGGGGAAGGTCAGACTTGTTGGTCTTTTCAGGCCTTCAGCTGATTAGATGAGGTCCACCCACATTCAATTGGGCAATCTGCTTTGCTGGGACTACTGATTTAAATGTTAATCTCATCTATGGGGGGCCTGGGTGGCTCAGTCGGTTAAGCATCCACTTCAGCTCAGGTCATGATCTTACAGCTCGTGAGTTCAAGCCCCATGTCAGGCTTTGTGCTTGGAGCCTGCTTTAGATTCTGTGCCTCCCTCTCTCTCTGCCCCTTCCCTGCTCATGCTCTGTCCCCCCCCCTCTCTCTCTCAGAAGTAAATAAACATTAAAGAAAAATTTTTTAATGTTAATCTCATCTAAAAACACCTTCACAGATTGTTGAAACAGTTTATTGTACACCTGAAACTAATATAACATTGTAGGTTAACTATACTGGAACTTAAAATATAAAAAAAAAACCTTACAGAAACATCTAGAATAGTGTTTGAACAAATATCTGGCCACTCTCACCTAGTCAAGTTGACACATAATTAACCATTGCACAAGCTTTGCCTCCTAGGCCCGTTCAAACAAAGTAAGGAAGTTAATATTTATTGAACATCTACTAGACCAGACACTCTGCATTTATTCCTTCTTATAAATAAGGGGTAATTTATTGCCAGCTTTGTGTAACTAGTCATTAAAATAATGGGATGGAAGAAGTTTATACGAAAGACCTTTCCTGTCTGTCAAGGAGAAAGAAAGGTTTTTGTATTTTGTTTTTGTGTTTTGTAGTAAACACAATCATACCAATGCTATATATGTGCTACATCCTTCATGATGCTTTCACAATTATTTTATTCGATCTGTGATTAAAATACCTTGACCTAGAGTAGGACCGGTAAATTTTCACTGTAGAGGAGAATTATAATTTAATTCACTGTAATTTTCACTGTACAGGTATAGAAACTGAGTCATAGAGAAAGTAAATGACTTAAGATTATATAGCAAAGTTGAAGCAAAACAGGACAAGACCCTCACATTTTCTGGCTTCTAGCATAGAGGAAAACATTGGCCATGTTTGCAGTATGTATGTATGTATGTGTGTCTGCTCATGTAGACGGTGCTGATGGGCTTTGCAGTGGCAGGCAGAGTGAGTGGGACACCTGGTCATGAGTCCCCAAATCAGACAAGGCGGCTATGGTTCCTAGCTCAACCTCTGGTTTGTTGTTTGACTTCAGGAAATTTTCTTAGGTTTAAAATTGGAGAACTAAAACCATCTCATTGGCGAGGTATGAGGATAACACAATATAATACATGGAATGCACAATGCCAGGTACACAGTAAGGGATTAAATGGAGAATTAAATTGGAATATTAGGCATTCCATAAATGTTAGCCAGCGTTATGACTATTGTTGAATCATTATAGATTCGCAGTACCTCTTGGCCTCTCCCTTCACAGCTCTGCCTTATTTCAGAACAGGATTGGGTAGACAGAGGGAGAGAGAATAAGAAGACAAAGGAGGGTACGTATTCCTCCTCCTTACTGGCACTATTAGGTAATTTCCAAATAAGTCATATGACAACAGCTTTAAAAAAAATCTCACATTGGACAGCTGTTTTCTTATGTCTTTGCCCACGGTGACCTTAAATTGCCCTTTGGAATTATTTCCTGGCTGCTTGGAATGTCTGCTGAGGTCCTGTACCCGAGGGTCAGTCATCTAAAACTGGCCTAACTTGGCTTTGCGTCAGTTTGTCTAACCCAGTGTTGGTCCTCAGTGCAGCAACTTATATGTTCCCAAACCACTGCTGGCTTCAGTTATTCAGGGGTCTCATGCGGCAGAGGGCCACAAACTCCAAAAACGTGTTTTATTGGTTTACCTGTCAAAATTGTAGTTCTTATACGTGATTGGTAGTTACTCTATATTGTATTATGGGTATTTATTATATACAACACATATTCATTATATATAATAATATATTGTATATATTATATATAATGACTATATATAATATACAAGTATTGTATGTACAGTAATACATTGTGTGTGTGTGTGTGTGTGTGTGTATATATATATATATATATATATATATATATATGTATATATATTGGATAAGGGCCATTAGGAAGTATCAACTTGGTTATTTATCTACCTAAGAAGAAACTACAGAGTGTGGTAGAACTTTGTTGATGATTAATTATATTATTTAAGGAAGCACATTTTGTTAAAGCACATTTGCCCTTCAGCTAGAGCTACTGAAGTAAAGAAAAGTAACCTTTTCATTTGTGAAGCAAAAGAACATTCCTCTCGTAGGATATTATAGAACCACCGTAAATCTTTTGACTCCAAGCCCCCTTGGAAGTGGGAGCAAATTACGCTAAGTAAAGGGTGAAATCATTGTAATTGGATCACAACTCCTTTGAAGCAAGTTTTCTATTTAAAAATTTTTTTAATGTTTATTTATTTTTGAGAGAGAGAGAGAGGGAGAGAAAGCAAACATGAGTGGGGGAGGGTCAGAGAGAGAGGGAGACACAGAATCCGAAGCAGGCTCCAGGCTCTGAGCTGTTAGCACAGAGCCCAATGGGGCGGGGGGGGGGGGGGGGGGGGGGGGGGGCGCTCAAACCCACCAGCCATGAGATCATGACCTGAGCTGACCGGCCGCTTAACCCACTGAGCCACCCAGGTGCCCTGAAGCAAGTTTTCTATTTAAAAAAAAAAAGGGGGGGGGGCGCCTGAGTGGCTCAGTCGGTTAAGCGGCCGACTTCAGCTCAGGTCATGATCTCATGGCTGGTGGGTTTGAGCACCGCCCCCCCCCCCCCCCCCATTGGGCTCTGTGCTGACAGCTCAGAGCCTGGAGCCTGCTTCGGATTCTGTGTCTCCCTCTCTGACCCTCCCTTGCTCACACTCTGTCTCTCTCAAAAAAAAAAAAAAAAAAAAAAAAAAGGATAGGGAAATAATGTCAGATTTTGGAGTATTTTGTCTCCTCTGGCCTTTGGCCTGGGAATCACTAACTAGCTGTGTGGCCGTGGGAAGTGTGATGACTGCTGATCTGAGCCTTGGCCTCCTTGTCATTAAATTAAGGGATTGGAATCCATCATCTATAAGACCCTTCCAGCTCTCAAATTCCATAATTCTTGGGGCACCTGGGTAGCTCAGTTGGTTGGGCATCTGATTCTTGATTTTGGCTCAGGTCACGATCACAGGGTTGTGGGACTAAGCCCTGCATCTGGCTCCATGGTGCATGTGGAGCCTGCTTAAGATTCTTTCTCTCCCTCTGCCCCTCTCCCCTCTCTCTCTCTCGGAAAAAAAAAATTCTATAATCCTAGCTAGGAATTATGCAAGGTGCTATCCTAGGAAATTCAGCAAGCAAAAAAAACTCGCTGTTTTTATTTCACTTGTGAGGACATCCGTCCAGGTCACATTGGGCACTTGAGAGCTCTAGTGGCCTACAGTTGGTCAGTCCTCTGCTTTATTCCCAAGAGAACTTAGAAATAAGGGTTTGAATAAGAACCTCCCTGAGAGATGTGGATCCAAGAAGAGGTCATGTAGGATGTGCTGACGTGAGCAATGAAGGCAAAAGAAAAAGGACAGTCGATTACCTCCCATCTTTCTAGAGAAAGATGCACACATTTGTTTAGTCAACACTTCCTGAGATGCAGGATAGTGTGTGGTTAATGGTTCCGGCTCTGGAGTCAGATGCCTTCAGTTCAAAGCTTGGCTCGACCACTTCTTAGTGGCCTTACTTAAGGCTCCGTGGCCTGAAGGAAACTACTAATTGCTCTGTTTCCTCATCTGTAGTCTTCGTCTCAAAAGCTCATTGTCAGGGATAAATGAGTTAATGCATGTAAAATATTGATAATAGTGCCTGACACATAGAAATCATTCAATAAGTGCTGTGTGTTACCGTGGCCATGCTCTATGCTGGATACAAATGGAGACTCAGAGAGATGGACAAGATAGCAATAGACAGGTAAGTGAGGGAGGGAGTGGCAGTTGGGGAAAACTTCATGGAGGAGGTGACGCCGGCTGAGTCTTTTGTTTTTAATACAATTTATTGTCAAATCGGCTAACATGCAGTGTGTACAGAGTGCTCTTGGTTTTGGAGGTAGATTCCCGTGATTCATCGCTTACATACAACAACACCCAGAGCTCATCCCAACAAGTGCCCTCCTCGATGCCCATCACCCATTTTCCCCTCTCCCCCACCCCCCATCAACCGTCAGTCTGTTCTCTGTATTTAAGAGTCTCTTTTGGTTTGCCTCTCTCCCTCTCTCTTTGTAACTATTTTTTCCCCTTCCCTTTCCAGCTGAGTCTTAATGTTGAGATAAGCCTTTGTGGTTCAAAGGAGAAAGGTCATTCCAGGCTGTAGAGGCAGTGTCAGTGAAAGCAGGAGGGTGCAAATTCTCCTTACATTCAGATGCCTGTGTTGGCAATGGCTGGAGCTTAGGAAAAAGGAAAAAGCTTGTGGCAGACGAAGCTGGAAGAGTAGGTGAGGTTATGGAGGGCTCCGTAAAAGAGGGTACTCTATGCCACTGAAGCTGGGGTTTTCGGCTACAATCAGTAAGCCTTCTGGTTTGGAGCCACTCTGGGAGCAGGGCTGGAATTGGAATAAGAAAGAAGTCAGGCATGGGGTTGGGCTCGGACCCAGGGTCTGGTGGATCCCTGAGTTAGGCTGGTGGCAGTAAGAATCTTGTGACTTTTTGCATATTTTGTGAATCCCAGTTCTGTGGCCCTTTCTACTACCAGATTTCCTGACTCACTTCCTAATTTTTCTGAGCCAGGGATCAGGTAGTCTTTCACATCTGAGTCACAGTCTCTGGAAGGCACTTTACCAGGCAAAGACACAGGGAAGTAAAGCATGGCAGTTCCCAGATCTAAGGTTTCAGGTACTGTTTGAGTGCCGAGGAGTCAGAGAAGGCTTCCTGGAGGAAGCTGTCTTTGGGCTGGATGTTTAAAGATAGGTAAGAAGGAGCACCTGGGTGGCTCAGTTGGCTAAGTGTCCAACTTCAGCTCAGGTCATGATCTCACGGTTCATGGGTTTGAGCCCCGCATCGGGCTCTGCGCTGACAGCTCAGAGCCTGGAGCCTGCTTTTGATCTGTGTGTGTCTCTCTCTCTTTGCCACTCCCCAGCTTGTGTGTGCGCGCTCTCTCTCTCTCTCTTTCTCTCTAAAATAAATAAACATTAGAAAAAAAATTAAAGATAGGTAAGATATTGACAGGCTGAGCAGACTGAATGGAGGTAGCAGCGTCAGCCAAGGTGAGGAAATGAGGAAGCATGGAGAAAATACCACAGGCATCTAGACAGTGAGCTCACAGTGAGCGGTTGGCAATAGCTGTGAAAGGGAAGAAGCAGATGTGGGAAGTGTTGTAAAAACAAATAAAGAGCTCTTGGCCGCCAACTGGGTGAAGGGGTGAATAAAAGGGTATATTGGAATCTGATTAGGAGATAATCAATCTGAAGGACTGTCCAAAAAAAAAAAAAAAAAAAAAAATGGAGAAGTAAGCTGCCTTAATGTCAAGATAAGACTTCCAAGGGAAAGGTATTTGAAAAAGGCAAAAGAAGGTATAGATTGGGTTTCTGAGGGAAAAGTTAGACTTTGAGATGAAAGTTTGAGCGTCTTCCCCAGAGAGGTCATATTTCAACTTGGGAAGCAGATACATGTTCTGTGAGAAGAATAAAGAGAAAAGAACATGAGCTTCCGGTTTGACTGGAGTCCTTCCATTTCTAACCACAAGGAGGACTATGACCCCAAAGCCATCCAGCCTAAACACAAACAAACAAACTTTAAAACACAACCTAAATATGCTGCACCAAAAATAACAAAGATTTTTTTGTGAATGGACAGCTAATTGTTAAAGAAAATAACGGGAAGTCCTAGGAGCCCAGAGTGAAGAGAGGCAACAGAAAACCAGATAGCAGAGGTGTAAGTTGGTGCTATGGGTGCCCCAGGGCTGGGAGGTCTTGGGAATCTCAGGACTTGGGCTGGACACCTACATGAGCGGGGGAGGCGTGGGGTATGTTAGTTATTGCCTACCGTGTAACAAATTGCCCAGACCTGGCCAGAAATGACATGCATTTGTTAACTCACATTTCCGTGGGTCAAGCCTCTCAACTGGTCCTCTGCACAGAGCCTTCAATGGCTGTCCTCAATGTGTCGGCTGGGCTGAGGTCTCCACAGGGGTCCTCGCTGCCAAGCCACAACATGGCAGACCTCAATTCCTGTGGTTATAGGACTGCAGGACTTCAGGGTTTTCCCGGTTGTCAGCCAGGGGCTGCCCTCATCTGCTGTGTGGGCTTCCTCATAGAGACAGCCCCAACAGGACAGCTGGCTTCTTCAAAGGAGGGGACTGTCAGGCTCCCACAGGATGGATCCTAGAATCTCGCACATGTCATCGTGTATGTCCAATCACATACACTTGATCTTTACATATACTGCCGTACATATACTGAGGGGCTCAGACTTGTGAACCTCAAGATCATGACCTGAGCCGAAGTCAGACGGCGAACCGACTGAGCCACCAAGGCACCCCCCAAATCCATACGTTACAGTTCTAACTCCACTATCTCGGCAGATGACTGTATTTGGCCATTATAGGAGTGATTAGTTCAAAACGAGGCCTCTAGGGTAGGCCCTAATCCAACCTGATTGTGTCCTTACAAGAAGACAAAATTAAGATACAGACCCACACAGGGGCACGTGGGTGGCTCAGTCAGTTAAGCATCTGACTTCAGTTTAGGTCATGATCTTACTGTCTTGCGTTTGAGCCCTGCATCCAGCTCTGTGCTGACAGCTCAGAGCCTAGAGCCTGCTTCGGATTCTGTGTCTCCCTCTCTCTCTGCCCCTCTCCTGCTCGTGCTCTGTCTCTCTCTCAATAATGAATAAACATTAAAAAAAATTTTTTTTTAACAAGCTACAGACCCACACAGTGGAAAGACCATGTGAGGACACAGGGAGAAGACAGCCATCTACAAGCCAAGGAGAGAGATTTCAGAGGAAATCCACTCTGTCAGCACCTTGATCTTGGCCTTCTGGCTTCCAGAACCGTGAGAAAATGAATTTCTGTTGTTTAAGCCACCCAGTCTGTGGCATTTTATTATGACAGTCCTGGAAAATTAATACAATATGGGAAAGACTAAAAAACAAGAATGTTAAAAATGATTAAGAGCAAAAAAAAAAAAAAAAAAAGTGGGGGGCGGTGGTGGTGCCTGGGTGGCTCAGTCAGTTAAGCGTCTGACTTTGGCTCAGGTCATGATCTCACGCTTTGTGGGTTCGAGCCCCACATCGGGCTCTGTGCTGACAGCTCAGAGCCTGAAGCCTGCTTCAGATTCTGTGTCTCCCTTTCTTTCTGCCCCTCCCCTGCTTGTGCTCTCTCTCTCAAAAATAAATAAATATTTTAAAAAATGATTAAGAGCATAAGCAAAGGAATAAGAACACAAGAATTAGATAAGGGGAAAAAAGGAATAGGCACATTTATTGAAAAACCAAATAGAATTTCTATAAATGCAACATACTGTTGAAAAGGATGAGTTAGCAGATTTTATGATTAAGGAATTACTGAATAGTAAGATAAATCTAAAGAAATTACACAGATAATGCAGAGCACTGAGAGATGATGGCATGTGGAAGGCGAAAGAGAGGTTGAGAGGGAGTGAGAAGACAGGAGATCCCTATAGGCACTCTGTACTGGGCTGTGGAGTGCAGTGGAGTTAGATAGGGCTGAGGATCTTCCAGAATTGCTTGAAGACATGAATCCTCAGATGCAGGAGTCGAAAGAAGTCTTAAGCAAGATAACAAAAAGTAAGCCTACACCTAGGCATATGAAGGTGAAAATGCAGAACGCTAAAGACAACTAGGTCTTGAAATAAACCAGAGGAGATGGGGAGGAGGTGGGGTGGAGATACTTACAAAGGAGCCACTGTTAAACCGGGGGAAGACTTATTGATTACAAGGAGAGAAAGAAGAAACAAACAAATCATATCATCAATGTGTTAAGAGAATAAGAGACAGCAGCTGTCAACCTGGAATTTTGAATCCCAGTAAACTGTTACTCAACTGTGAGGGTAAAATAAAGACAAACTATAAAAGACATTTTAGGCAAACAATGACGGTTTGCTGCTACAAACCAGCACTAAAAAGGGCAACTGGACGAGTTCAAGGGAGAAGGAGATTAAACTGGAGGAAAGAATAAGAAAGAATAAACTGTAAGAATAAGACAAACAAGTACATTGGTGAACATGAGAGTAAATTCAAATGTAACACTGGACTATTTAAAATGAAACAGATGAGTTGGGAGCGAGGTAATTGAGTTAAGTTGATAACTTGATTTTGCACAGTGTTCAATGCTTTGCTTCTCTACCGATTGTTATTTTATTATGATTTTTTAATGTTTGTTTTTGAGAGAGAGAGAGAGAGAGAGAGAGAAAGCGCGAGCAGGGGAGAGGCAGAGAGAGAGGGAGACACAGAATCCGAAGCAGGCTCCAGGTTCTGAACTGTCAGCACAGAGCCAAATGCGGGAGTGGAACCCACGAACCATGAGATCATGACCTGATCTGACATCGGATGTTTGACTGAGACAACCAGGTACCCCACTACCAATTCTTTTATTTATTTATTTATTTTTAACGTTTATTTATTTTTGAGACAGAGAGAGACAGAGCATGAATGGGGGAGGGTCAGAGAGAGGGAGACACAGAATCTGAAACAGGCTCCGGGCTCTGAGCTGTCAGCACAGGGGCCCAATGCGGGGCTCGAACTCACAGACCATGAGATCGTGACCTGAGCCGAAGTCGGCGCTCAACCGACTGAGCCACCCAGGTGCCCCATTTATTTTATTTTATTATTTTTTTTTAACGTTTATTCTTATTCTTATTCTTATTTTAAAAAGAGAAATAATTACTTTGAGTTATTAAATAGATCATATACTTTCCCTCCAAAAGATGCTGGAGACATGTAGAGAAACGGCAGAATGCATTATAAGTTTAGTTCTGTGGGCATGTGATAGTAAGTCTCTCTCTCCTCTACCTCTCTGTCTGAAACATACACTAGGGTTGTTTTCTTTTTCAGAGAGTAACGTTATGGCAAAATCCTGACAGCATAGTTATTCTATCCTGACTGGGTAGGAGATGATGCTCTTCTGTGTTCAGGATCAGAGGGGATGGCCAGAGAAACTGGTGAGCGTACCTGAGCTTGAAGCAGAAGCAGCATCTAATACATAGTTATGTTCCGGATGTTTCAAAGTGAGTTGTGTGAAACAGAACATCAGAATGTATCCTCGCATAGAAGCAACATCACAACTAATGGTATTGTTTCTAGACCTGGTTTAAAGACTAAGTCATCTTGCGCCTAAATCAGAATTAACTGTCATTCATAACAATGTTTCACCTGGAAAATACGTCCCAGTTCTAACAAGGGAGGTCTGAAACTCCTGTGAATCTTAGAGCAGCATTAAAGGAGATACTGACATGTGTGTATTAAAAAACGTAATGCACGTATATAACATAGAGTTTACCATTTAAAAAATTTTTGTTTTATTTAATTTTCCAGAGAGAGAGAGAGAGAGAGAGAGAGAGAGAGAGAGCGAGTGAGCATGAGAGCAGGGGAGGAACAGAAGGAGAAAGAGAATCTTAAGCAAGCTCCACACTCAGCACACGGGGCCTGATCCCTCGACCCTGGGATCATGACTGGAGTGAAAATCAAGGGTTCGTTGCTCAATTGACTGAGCCACCTAAAATTTACCATTTTGGTGCCCCAAATTTACCATCATAACCACTATTATGTGCACAGTTCAGTGACAGTAGTGCGTTCATATTGTTGTGCAACTGTCACCGTCACCCATCTCCAGACCTCATCCCAAACTGAAACTCTGTACCCATTAAACACTAACTCTCTGTTACCACCTCCTCCCAGCCCCTGGCGCCCACCGTTTTACCTTCTGTCTCTATACATTTGAGACTATTATAGATACCGCATATAAATGGAATCATTTATATGGAAATAGGATAAAAATGGAAATCATTTTTGTCCTTTTGTGTCTGGCTTACCTCACTCAGCATAAGGTCTCCAAGACTCATCCACGTTGTAGCAGGTGTTAGAGTTTCATTACTCTTAACAGCTGACTAACATTCGATCGTCTGTACAGACTACATTTTGTGCATCTACTCATCCATTAACGGACCCTTGGCTGTTTCCACCTTTTGGTTATTGTGAGTAATGCTGCTTATATACGTGGGAGCACAAGGATCCGTTCGAGTTTCTGCTTCCTGTTCCTTCGGGCATGCACCCAGAAGTGGAACTGCTGGATCCTGCAGTCCATCTCTGTCAAACTGTGAGGCACCAGCCTGTTTTCTGCGGCAGCCGCACCGTTTGCATTCCCACCAGCAATGCCTAAGGATTCCAGTTTCTCCACAACTTTGCCAACACTTGTTTTCTGTTTTCCTGATAATCTGTGGGTGCAGATAGGGTGATAACCTGGGCTGTGCTCTCTGCCACCCCACGGCTGTGAAGTGGCAACTGACGTTTCGAGTGAAACAGGACTTCGGTATGTAGCACTGTCTCTTACAGGCGGGAGGTAACATCCCAGCCACTCCCCAGCCCGCTCAATGGAGAACCGCTGACAGAGAATATTGATTTTTTGTTTTCCGAAGTAGCGAGCAGCAGCTAAAATCTCTGTTTAGTTCTTTTGAGCCTTGAGGTCTAACGGTGAAGACAGAGTTCAGGGCTCCACCCAGAGATAACGGGCAGCATTTATGCAGAGAAATCGAGGCTCCCTCTCTCCTGCTTTCCTTTCTCAGGTTTCTTCCCCTCACTTTGCAGCTGCCGTGGCTCCCCTGCTTCTGTCCTCTGGTTCCCAGGGCCAGAAAGACTGTGGGTGTCTGTTCAAGCGTTAGCCACCTCCCCCTTCTCCGTCATCCCAAAGGCACCACCTAACTTGAAGCTGTGAGCTGTGGAAGGGGAAAGTCAGCTAGTGCCTTTCCTTCCTCAAATGTAGACCTCTCTCCAAGTTCTGCCTGCTTTTTTGGTCACTCGCCACGCCTTCAGGGGGGCTGTTTTTGGGTTTTCTCTGAAGTTGACAGTTGTTTGCATTGGGAGATGTGACTCCGCCATTCCTAGAAGCAGAACTTCTCACCTCTCTCACTACCCACTCTCATCCTCTTGCAAGGCTGCTACTGCTGTGGGAATAAACCCCGGCTTATCTGCCTGGTCTCCAAATTTTGGACACTTGGGCATATATTTTGAAACCTGGATCGCTGTCTTGTATGACTTAGAAAATCAATTAACGATGCCTTAAAAGTATAACTCAATTACAGAAAAAACATCACCATCTGCTTCTTCGCATTCAGGAAGAACGCTGCAAGACCTCACATTCCTGACTTCTGGGAATGTGAGCCGAGGCTTCATCTTTCTACTCATTTCATCTCTTCCCTAAGTTTTATATTTGTGCCACAAAGTGGCACAACGATTGACCAGAAATGTTTTAAATTTCTCGCCGTGTGGGAAGTAGAAGAAAGAGGAGGTTAGTGCTGCCAATCAAATGTCTTTTGAATCAATATTTTCTCTGGCTGCCTTGTGAAAAGGAGGAGTCGCGTTTCAGAATGGAAAATTACAATTCTGAGATTTGGGGGCTAATAGGGGATTTGTCTGAGGTTAGCCATTTATTCATTCGTTCAACAATTATTTGCTGGAGCCTTAGTATATATTATTTAATTTCATTTGTTCGGTGGAAGCTAATTTAGTAATTTTTGGATTAGGCATTAGCTGGTCGTTTCACACTTTCGTTCATCAAGAAATTAATTCACAAATTTAATTGAGTTAATTTAGGAATCCATCAATGAAAAAATGTAATTCATCAATGAACACTTAATGAATTTCTATGCCAAGGCACTGCAAGATCTTGTCATGCCTCCTGTAATATAAAGTTGATTGTTTTGCTTGGGCCAGTTTCGGCATCATTGTATCTTCTTGCATTATTATTTGAGAGCCAGGAGCTCACTTGTAGTATGCATATAGATTCTCTTACACTATAAAGTAAATTTTCTCTTGTCTGTCAGTCAGTTTCACAATTAGAGATCTATTTAAACTACCGGTGGTCTCTTGAGGGGGGGGCCTTCATTCACTAAGGTGCTTTTGACTAGTGGGTTATTTATTCCTGAACATGGGCCTCCAGCTCTTCTCTGAACCCCTCCCCTCTCTGGCCCTTCTTCTCCTGCACCCCCTCGTGTCTATCTTCTGCTGGCCAGGCTCTCCGTTCCTCTGCCATATCGTGCGTCTCTCTCTCTCTCTGCCATCCTCTATTCCTGGCCTTTGTTCTTCCCCATTCTTTCCCTAAGAAAAAGTTACTTTTGGATTTCCTTTACATAATTAGTTTCATATGCCCATTTTTGAATCCTATGGAGGGGATTCTGATTCTGATGGTCAGAAATCTACACCTTTTATTTTCATGGACATACTGCCTGCACAGTCAGATAGGGGCCTGAGCTTAGAAGGGCCCTGCACTGGACTTCATGCAGTACTCTGGCCGTCTTGAAATGCTTCATCTTTGGGGCACCTGGGTGGCTCAGTCAGTTGAGCGACTGACTTCCACTCAGGTCATGATCTCACAGTTTGTGAGTTCAAGCCCCGCATCAGGCTCTGTGCTGACTGCTCAGAGCCTGGAGCCTGCTTCAGATTCTGTGTCTCCCTCTCTCTCTGCCCCTCCCCCACTCATGCTCTGTCTCAGAAATAAAACATTAAAAAAAAATGTAAATGAAATGCTTCATCTTTTTTTAAAAAACAAGGGATCCTGTATTTTCATTTTGCACTGGATCCCACAATGTATGTAGCCAGTCCTGCATTAGAAGTGCTCAATGGGTTTAGGAGTGTGTGATAAATGAGGGACGGAAAAGGGACAATCAGGATTATTTATGATGTCAGTAGGGTGGGAGACAAAGATGTCGTGGAAGGAGGAAAGATGGGATCATCTTTCAGGAATGTTCTCCTTTCTCTGGGAATCTCCTGAAATTGAAAGGCCAGAGTGGGAGGGCATGGTGGTAGCCCTCTTGTAAATCAATCAGGGAACTTTTCACATGACCATAGTCAATCTGATCTACTCTTGAGGAATCCGTGCCAAATTCTAGAAAAGGAATTTATCTTTAAAAAATGGATAGATTCTAAAAGTGCTCCCCTCCCCCATAGTATATACACGCTGGCTCATTTCTTTCATCTAAACAGGTAACTTAACAGAAAAGATGGACAAGGAAGCCCAAGTTTATCCAAATTTATCCAAGTTCATCCCATGAGCACAAGGTCGTCCTGCAGAAATGAACAATGGCAATAAGGCGCTTTTTATGGATGCTGGCTGTAAGGAGATGTGGTGGTGGTTCAGGAAGGAAATCCTGGGAGAGTTGCCTGGGGAGAGGATCAAGGCGCGGATCTGTTGAAGAAGTGATCTGTTGGAGAAGTGGTAGGTTGGTGGGCAGGCAGAGAAGGGGGGAAACGCTGAGATTCATATGTGACAAGGAAATAAAGGAACATATGTGAGATCATTGCAACCTGTCCCAGAAAAAAGATGGGCTGTTTCAATTTAAGTAGAAAGGGCTTTGTAATGATCTGTACAACAGGACAGAAGGCAGAGTTGAGATTGCAGATTCATGCCTTTCTGTTTCCTTTTGTTCAGGCGATTTGCTGGCTCTCAATAAATGCTAAATGATAATAACCATCCATGAAGTAAACCATTTCAGACAGACTAGATCCCATTCAGGGAGTTTCAAACCAGAGCATTCGAAAGCCCTTTGCCGAAGTTATTTCTTTTAATACACAGAATTGACTGCTCTTGGAGAGAGTTCTTTATGAAACACAGTTTTGAAAATGGGAACCAAGTAAAACATATGTATGTAAAATTCAGGTGCATTGTTTTATTTTTTTATTGGTTGGGATTCTTTGGGAGCAGTAGGCATTTGTACGCAATCATGTGTTTTGCTAATGATTCTGGTGGTCAGTCTTGCAATTCAGATATTTTTCTGCAAGTCTGTTTCCAGTGAGTCTTTTTTTTTTTTTTTTTAACACTGAGGGAGAAGTGATGGCATATTGAACTCAACAACCAAGTTTTAACTTTGCATTTGGGGCATAAAGTGCTAAATTTAATACAACCTGCTGACGTGAGCAAGATAAGTGCATTTTGCATGTTTTCTTAAAAGTCTTGATTATTGTCCTGAGCTTGAGGCATAAAGAACAGGAAATTCTGCAGCCAAGGAAACCCCTATCCATATGCAGCATCCTGCGGAAGAAGATAAAGCTCCATCAAAGAGTTTCATCATGATACACATTGTTCATTTGCAGTGAGACCTCAAAGAACATACTGTATGTATTTTCATGCATCTTAGGTAAAAAGATTGCATTTCTATGATTTATGTGCTTTTTAATATTAATACTCGATTTAAAAGAGTAAATTTAAAAGTAATAATGAAGTTTATAAGTCTCATTTTGCAATATATAATGGTGATACGTTTCTAAAAAAAGTCACTTTAAAGACTCTTCGACTAATCTTTGGTCCCATTTAAATCCTTTAAGTTACACTTAATATTTTTACTGTTTATGTTTTTAGCTTTATTTCTCAGGCCTTGCCTTGTCTCTATAACACCAAAATCTTCCCAAAACTTACTTAAGTAATATAAATCTAATACATATAATAGCATAATATAGAAATTATATGAATAATATTAAATTCTTCTAAATTTTTTATGCTGTTTACAAACCAGGTTTTACCTTGTCTAGGGGCGCCTGGGTGGCTTAGTTGGTTAAATGTCCGACTTTGGCTCAGGTCGTGATCTTGCAGTTCTTGAGTTTGAACCCCGTGTTGGGCTCTATGCTGACAGCTTGGAGTCTGGAGCCTGCTCTGATTCTGTGTCTCGCTATCTCTCTGCTTCTCCCCTGTTCATGCTCTGTCTCTCTTTCTCAAAAATAAATAAACATTAAAAAATAATTTTTTAAAAATCATAAGTCTAAATCAATTATCCATGCCAATTATTCTTTTAAACAATACAAACATTTCAAATACAAGGTACACAAAAGTAAACAAAAAATTAGAAATACGATGATTTCTACTTATGTAATTGTCTTTAGATTTAGTTCTAAGCTGGCCTGCGGTCAAAATAAACATATTCACCGAAGAACCAATTCCAGTAGACCACTTAGATGTCATTTTTCTTTCCAAGTGTTTTTTTCTAAGTATTCTGGGGAATGCTACTCCAAGGAAGTGGGATTTCCATCCCAGGAGCATTGGGGCGAACTTCTCAGAGGCTGACCACACATAAACTAGAGAGACTAGCTTGGATGTGCAATGAAAAACTATAGAAATTCAGCATAATTTTTCTCACCAATAAACTGCTACATTGAGCCTTAAAAAAAGAAAAGAGGTGAAATTCACCTTATAGAAAATACACCGTTTTAAAATAAAAAATCAGTGGCATTTAGTACATTTACACCCTTGTCCTTATTTTACTTAAACTACTTACACTGTAGGGGCATCTGGGTAGTTCAGTCAATTGAGCATCTGACTCTTGATTTCAGCTCAGGTCATGATCTCATGTTTCGTGAGATCGGGCTCCGTGCTGTTAGCACGGAGCCTGCTTGGGGTTCTCTCTCCCCCTGGCTTTCTGCCCCTTCCCTGTGTGCACACTCAAGTGGTCTCTCTCTCAAAATAAATAAACTTTAAAAAATTCTAAAAAAATTTAAAAATTAAAAAAATAAAGTATTTTCAGCACTTACACCTTTATACAGTGACATCTGTATTTAGTTCTGAAACATTTTCATCACTCCAAAATAAAGCTCTGTCCTCATGAACGGTTACTCCCTATTACTCATGACCCCCAGGCCCCAGGTAACCACCACCTGCCCTTTATTTTTATGCATTTCCCTATTCTTGATATTTCAGATAAGTGGAATCATACAATATGTAAACTTCTGGTCTTGTTTCTTTCACTTAGCATAATGTTGGATTTTTTTAAGTTTATTTATTTATTTTGAGAGGCAGAGACAGCACAAGTGGGGGAGGGGCAGAGAGAGAGGAAGAGAGAATCCCAAGCAGGCTTTGTGCCAGCAGCACAGAGCTGGACATGGGGCTGGAACCCATGAAACCTTGAGATCATGACCTGAGCTGAAACCAAGAGTAGGACACTTAACCGGCTGAGCCACCCAGGCACCTCCACTTAGCATAATGTTTTTAAAGTTCATCCGTGTTGTAGCATGTGCCAGTCCTTTCTTCTTTTTATGGTTGAATAATATCCTGTTGTATGAATATACCACAATTTGTGTATTGATTCTTCCATTGATAGACATTTGGGTTGTTTCTACCTTTTGACTATTGCAAATAATGCCGCTATGAATGTGCCTGTACAGGAATCTGTGTGGATATCTGTTTTCACTTCTTTGGGGTACATACCTAGGAGTGGAATTGCTGGGTCATGTGGTGAAAATCTATGTAAGTGAGGATTTATAATGTGATGGCTAAAGAGATGGTTTAGATTTAAAAACAAAAATTTTTTTTAATGTTTATTTACTTTTGAGAGACAGAGAGACAGAGCGTGAACAGGGGAGGGGCAGAGAGAGAGGGAGACACAGAATCCGAAGCAGGCTCCAGGTTCTGAGCTGTCAGCACAGAGCCCAACGGGGCGGGGGGGTTAGAACCCACGAACAGTGAGATCATGACCTGAGCCAAAGTCAGACGCTTAACTGACTGAGCCACCCAGACGCCCACCCCCAGATGGTTTAGATTTTTGAGGAACCACCAGACTGTTTTCCATGGCAGCTGAACCCTTTTACATCCCTACTAGCAACATATTAGTGTTCCAATTTCTCCACATTTTCACCAGCACTTGTTATTTTCCAATATATATATTTTCCAATATAGCGATCCTTTTGGGTGGGAAGTGGTATCTTATGGTGGTTTGGATTTGCATTTCGGATGACTAATGATATTTTAGACTTTCTTATTAATGGCTCTGCCACCATGGAACTCCCAAGTGGATGTCCTACGTATGTTCTAGGTCCCCTGAATTCATGCACATTCTTTTCTAAAGTTCCTTTATTTATTTTGAGAGAGAGAGAGGGAGAGGGAGAGAGAGGGGCACAAGGGAAGAGAGAGAGAGAATCCCAAGCAGGTTCTGCACTGTCAGCACAGAGCCCAATGTGGGGCTCCATTCCATGAACCTTGGGATCATGACCTGAGTTGAGATCAAGAGTCAGACGCCTAACCGACTGAGCCACCCAGAATCCCCTTTGCTCATTCTTTTCTAATTACTTTCAGTTGTGTCCTCTGATTAAGGCATATCATGTGACACTTAAGGCATATCATGTGACACTTCCACCAAACCCCAATTCTGTTCCCCCTCTTTGCCTCACAACCTATTTGGATTCAACCAATCTGTTTAATGTGCTTTTTACTCTGAATTCTGTGTGCATTCTTTCTATCTGGCAAAGCTGCTACTTTAAACTGGTATTTGGATGACATCCTTAAGATTCTGCATGTCTCTGCTGTCTGTTCAGCTATGTGATCAATTTCTAAAGTTATTCTAACTATAATACTCTAAATATAATATTAAATATATTGGGAGGTAGGAAATTTTGGACTGTGGTAAAAAGTATTTTTGGTACAATCAGATTGCTGTACTATATAAATTAATAACCATTCATTTTGGAAATTCACCTTTTTAATCGTATGACCACAATTTAGACTACAGTGTTTGAGCAGTGGCAATTTATCTAAATTGCCTGGGTGATAATTGGTGCCTGCTTTGTAAATATCCTTCCTGAAGATCACCTTCAGGCCATGGTCATATCTAATTAGGAGTGTCTTGTGAGGAGAGAGATGATGATGAGAACAGGGAGCATAGGCAATTGGTAGGGAAGAAAATCTGTGTACGTGAGGATTTATAATGTGACAGCTAAGAGACAGAGCAAGGTTCAAACACGTCATATCAGAGCAGATCAAAAACCACATGAACCACATGGGTTCAGTGGTACTGTTTATACACAGCCCAAAGAGCTTTACGAAGGTACACAAAGACTTACAAGACACTTAAAGCTATAAAAGGATCCATCCCAAATGCCACCATCTGTTCCCATGAAAGTCAGGTCTAGTGATAACTGTGACCCCAAATGAGAAACCAAATAGCAGAAGTGTTAGAGGAGAATACACACTTTTGCATCTAAATTCCAAGATTTCCAGCTCTTGGATAATATAGTACAATTGAAAACTCTAAATGGCCATTCAAATATAAGACAGCATTGTTTTTATTGTTCTCTAATGAATTGTATATTGAAGACAGAGGAGAGGGGAGGGGAGTCTCAGCTAGTTCATGCTACAAGAAGAGTGTTGTATAAATCCAAGGCCACCCAGGGACTGGCAGTGGCCAGCAGTGACCAGCCCTCAAAACACAAAACAAAATCATCACCATAACAGGAGATAGCTTTTCTCTTCTCTTCTCTTCTCCTTTGCCAGCGTCAAAACAGGCACTGTCTTAAAAGAGTCCTGAGTGTACTTTTGGGGGACCCTGTGTCCCCAGCCTCCCCCGGCCCTAATGAGAGAGGAGGATGTGCGCCCCTTTGATGTACAGCTGGAGGTTTTCTAATGAGGTAGGCAAGAGAGCAGATTCCATTAGGACGTCTCCTTTTAAGCCTTGATTATTCAGCAGCCCTGTTGAAATTAGCTGTTCATTTATCCATAAGCAGCTGCATGCGGGGTTGGATGATTTTGCTTGTAGTGTCAAACTGAGTGGGTCTGGGCTAAAGCACTGCTGAATATTTATTTAATTCAATTATTCCTCTGTGTCGATTATTTCTTCTTCTAAGCAATAGCACTAGATCCTGAAACTAGAATGTCACCATAAAAATGACCAAGAAATTTGATCTGGATTGTAAACCACAGCTCAGTTCTAACAGGAAGCAAATCCTTTCTGTTCCTTACGCCTGTTTTTCTTCCACGTGACATTAATGCCCGTTTTGGCACATCATGTCACAGCTGCAAAACAGGGCTGTTCCCTCCTGTTTGCCTGTTCTTATGAGCTCCCTGAAGGGCTGCCAGAACAGTCATATTGATGACCGTCAGGCCCTGGCTGGAGCAGTCACAAAGTCCTTTCTCCAGAGCCAGGGCCAAGTTCTGCTTGCTGTCCTGGGGAGGTGTGGGGGCTACAGGAGGCTCTGTCAGAGGGTCAAAGGAGAAGGAATGAAGGATGACCTAGAGACAGGCAGAGATTTAGTGCCAGGTTGGAAAACTGACAGGGCCGGAAGACATTCACACACACATACACACATGGAAGTGACTTTCGGATCAACAGAATTACTGTCTTGTGTCAAGGGCAATGGGCCACCAGGAACAAATGTTTCTTACTCTTGCATACTTACTGATCAAAATTAATACACTTTTTTTATGTGTGTGCTTTGGGTTTACAAGACGTCTGTGTTACTGATTTAATAGTTCCACTACCCTGTGTTCTTCTCCCTACATCGTCAGCCGCTTGTGTTGTTTTACTGCGTTTGTCAGAAGTGCAGCTTGTCCCAAATATGGAAGACTACTCAGGGCGCTTCAAGCTCCTTGGGAGTTGACCCCTATGTATGTATATACACATATATTACTCATATATACACATATATTATATGTATATACATATATTATACATATGTATATGTATATGTATATTATTATTTTTTTTACTTTGAAATAAAGGCTAACAACTCCATGGTCCCACTGGAGCTGGCTCCTCTATTTTTTCTGCAGCCTTTCTAAGCCATGTTTGAATTCTTCTACGCTTCTCACATCTTCTGATAGGTTTCATGGTTGTATTTATTATTCTTTCTTTAAAGTTTATTTATTTATTTTGAGAGAGAGAAATAAATACGAGCTGGGGAGGGGCAGAGAGAGGGAGCGAGAGAGAATCCCAAGCAGGCTCCACACTGTCAGCGTGGAGTCCGATGCGGGGCTCGATCTCATGAACCGTGAGATCGTGACCTGAGCCAAAATCCGGAGTGGGACGTTTCACCGACTGAGCCACCCAGGCGTCCTGATTCTTACGACCACTAGATTGTTTGTGTTGTTAGAGGTCTCTTTCAGCACTTCCAGTGTTTTTTTTAATGGTCCTCCATTTCTGAATTGGGCGCTGGCTTCACCAGCCTCTACATTGTTTTATGTTTGTTTGTTTGGTACCACTTCGTACCATGGCAGTTGATGACACAGGCAACTGACATTTTACAATACTCCATTACTCAGAAGAATGCTTTGTAACTGATGTTGGCAAGTTCATTAAAAATGGGTATCCTCAGCAATGTTGAGCGTTAATACTGAGAAAGATGAGGTTTTTGTTGACAGATATATTAAGGAAAGATGAGGTTTTTGATAATAGAAATATTAAGGAAAGATGAGGTTTTTGATGATAGAAATATTAAGGAAAATGGATTGTCTTATATGCCTTTACGATTCAAAGCCTGATCGTGAGATATTTAGTTGAAGTTTGAACCCAGCATCATCTTGCACGTACCTTTGTGTCGCTTTTGTGCCCGTCTCCATATCTCTGTGCTGCTCACTCTACTTGGGATGTCTGTGCCTTTTCTCTAGTAGATATCCTTTTAATGAACCTGAACTTAGCACCTCATGGACGAACTGTCACTAAGTTCTCCCTGTAGGATATACCGGGTGAGCCCCATGGCAAGATGCTTGCAGCTGATACCCTCTTTTCCACACACTTCTGCTTCTACTGATTGAGTTGTCTGCTTACTAAGATGTGTTTGCTTCACACTGGTTTACACCTGTAGTACTTATTATTGTAATACTGTAATATGATTAAACATTAAGTAAATCAACAAAACATGACTGTCAGAAGAAAGGGTTATTATTATGAAAATCAGATCAAGTGCTTGGAAAAGAACGAAGATGAGCTGCTTAAGACAAGTTGCTGTCCGGGTGCCTGGGTGGCTCAGTCGGTTAAGCGTTGCACTGTTGATCTCGGCTCTGGTCATGATCTCACGGTTTGTGAGTTCGAGCCCTGCATGGGGCTGTGTGCTGAAGGTATGGAGCCTGCTTGGGATTCTGTGTCTCTCCTTCTCCCTGCTCCTCCCCTGCTTGTGCTGTCTCTCAAAGTAAATAAATAAACTTAAAAAAAAAAAAAGAGAGAGACAAATTGCTGTCAAATTAGGTGTGGGCAAGAGAATTATATAAAACGAGCAAAGTAGTAAAAATCGAGAAGACTTCTTTACTCAGATTGCTTTGCAATTCTCTCCACATTCTTGCTCCCATTTGAAGAAACAAATGGGAAATTGTGTAGTTAATGCATTGTAAGCATGATTTGTGTGAGAAAGAAAACAAGAGAATTCCAATTAGAAAGGCTTACATTTAAAAGGAATCCTTGACCGTACAATCAAGTCAATGAGTGAACAAATGCCCCGTAGTTTTGTTTACACTAAATTAAGTGTGTAAGGCAAAGATGACTTTTTTAAGAATTCCTTGTGCTGATCAACTGACCATCTATCTGAACCAATAGCCAATAAGAGGATTCCTAGTGTACAGATCCTTTAACATACTTCTTATGTGCTGGATCCTTCTAGAAGCTTCCTCTGACTCTCCTCTCCAATCTGGATTCAAAATCCCTCATCCTGGCTCCCAGCTGTTTGTCCATCACAGCATTTTATTACTTCATAACTGGTTTGCTTAGTTGTCTATCTCTTCCCCTGGACCATGAGCTTGCTGAGGGCAGTGACCTCATTTGTAACATTCTACATATTTTAATTTGGTATTATTAAAATATTCTCATGTTAATATTGTCTGGAAACACTGCATGGCCCCCGTGTGGATGCACAAATGTTCGTTGAAATGCGTGTTGAAAGACAGACTTCATTACCGGTGTTTATGAAATAACCAAGATTTGAAAAACCAGGTATTACTTAATGAAAAAATTATGTGGGTATAAGGGGGTTGTTTCTCCTGTATTTAAGATGTGTTATGTAATGAGCAAAGAGAAACTACCTGGGGATCACAGAGCAACTTGAATATACTTCATTGTCAGTGTACGTTGTCTTGACACATCTCCTCTCAACTGCAAGGTGTTTTGGTATGTATTTTTTTCACCCTGCAGGATTCTTCTTCCTCTTTCTTTTAGCTCCCCATGTGCTATATTATTTCCAGCAGCTAACAAGCAAGCTGCCGAACAGGGCTGGTGCCACCCCATATCAGCTGGGAAAACCTCAAAGAATCTGAATCCTTCCATTTCAAATATTGTTTATTCTCCTTCTGTCTTCCCCAACTTCAAATCAACATATGCTTCTAGTCTGGGAATCCGGGGGAGGTCTCAAGGCTCTGTATCTGTTTCCTTTAATAGACCTGTAGCATGATTAAGCTAAGCATTAGCTTCCTTTTTTGTCCTTTACATTCTTTAATTCTTTGGTCTTAACTCTTTAATCAAATGTCTTGCTTTAATTTCCCCTTGCCCTGCGGCATTTGGCTTATGTCTAGCCACAAAATGTTCCATTTTGTGTACGTTTTAAAAAGTGGCCAGCAAGAGGAAATATTTCATCCAAAGTGAGCATTACAGTTTGAACGCTGAAGAGCTTGGAACCAAATAGTCTGCGGTAGGAGTCAGTCACAGACACCGATGACACAGGCACAGTTTAACAGAAAAATTGTACAATGAGGCTTTGTAATATAAGCAACAGTTTAAGGTGTGCTTTCAAAGCATAGAAAGGAGGAATGGATCCTATTCTTCTCATCTGCCTCAGGCATGCCCCTTCCCTTGGCATCCCCTGTAAGCAATTGCAAATTGAAAAAACAGAGAACCTAAGAAATAAAACTCTCTGTATTACAAATGACATTATTAGCTGCATCACACATCCCAAAGGATTCTCAGAAATGGCTACTGGAACCAATATGAGAGCTTATCAAGTTCATAGGAAACAAGGAAATCAACTTGTGTATTTCTGTACACTAGCAACCAATAATTGACAACTGAAACTTAAAAAAAAATTTTTTTTATGTTTTATTTATTTGAGAGAGAGGGAGACACAGAATCTGAAACAGGCTCCAGTCTCTGAGCTGTCAGCACAGAGCCTGATGTCGGGCTCATACTTACAGACCATGAGATCATGACCTGAGCCGACGTCAGAAGCTTAACCAACTGAGCCACCCAGGTGCCCAGAAAACTGAAACTTTTAAAAAGATACCATTTATAATAGCATCGAAAGCATGAAATACCTAGGAATAACTTTGACAAAATACGTGCACGTTTTATGCACCAAAGAATATAAAAATTAATGAGCAAAATCTAAAAAGACCAAAATAAATGGAGAGATATACCATGTTTATGGATTATAAGACTAAATATTGTGATGTCAGCTTTCTTCAAATTGATCTATAGATTTAATACAATCTCAATTAAAATCTCAGCAAATTTAAAAAAAATCAACATGTTGATTCTGAAATGTATATGGAAGGGGTGCCTGGGTAACTCAGTCGGTTAAGCATCTGACTTCAGCTCAGGTCATGATCTCATGGTTCATGAGTTTGAGCCCCGCATTGGGCTCTGTGCTGACAGCTCAGAGCCTGGAGCCTGCTTCAGATTCTGTGCTTTCCTTTTTCTCTGCCCCTCTCCCACTCACGCTCTGTCTCTCTCTCTCTCTCAAAAATAAGTAAACATTAAAAAAAAAAATCTTAAAATGTATATGGAAGAGCAAATGACCTAGCATAACCAAAATAATTTTGTGGAAAAACAAATTTGAATGACTCACACTGATTTTAAGACTTACTGTAAAGGCAAGGCAAATAAAATAAAATTAATGAGAGATACATAGACACGTAGTATAGAACAGAAATTCCAGAGATGGACCCAAACTTATACAGTCCATTGATTTCCCACAAATCTACCCAGGAAATTCAATGTATGAAAAATGGTCTTTTCAAAAACGAAGCCGAAACAATTGAACATTCCTATGCCAAAAAACCCCCCACAAAAGCCCAAACAACAAGCTCACCCTTACCTACCACCACATGCAAAAATAGATCATTGACCTAAATGTAAAAACAAAAACTATAAAATTTCTACAAGAAAACATAAGAGAAACTATTTGGGACCTTGGCTTGGGCAAAGTCTTTTTCACCTAAGACACAGAAAATACAAGCCGTGAAAGAAAATAAGTGAGTGAATATGACATCACACTTCAAGTTTTTACTTCTCTGGAAGACACTGTTAAAAAAATAAAAAAAAAGAACAGTTACGTACAGGGAGAAAATACTTGCAAGACATACAATTAATAAGGGATTTAAACAGTCTTACATCTTAATCACTAAGAAAACACACAGCCAATAAAAACAGGATAGAAGATTTGAACAGATGCTCCACTAAAGAAAATATATGGAGGGCAAGAAAGCACATGAAAAGATGTTTGACATTATAAGCCATTGGGGACATGAAAATTAAAACCCCTTGAGCTATCACTACACACCTGTTAGAATGGTTAAGATAAAAAACACTGACAACACCAAGTGCTGACGGAGTGTAGAATGACCAAAATCCTCATGCAGTGCTGGTGCGAATGTAAATTCAGGTGCTTTGGAAAACTGTTGGCAGCTCCTATCAAGCAAAACACACACTTACCGTGTGTATTAACTTCCTAGGCTGCTGTAATAAAGGATCACTAACTGGGTGGCTTAAAACAACAGAAATTTATCATGTGACAGACACTGCTGGCAGCTGCAAGGGTGAAATCAGGGTGTCAGGAGAGCCGAGCCCCCTCCGAAATTTATAGGGGAGTATCCTTCCTTGTATCTTCTAGACTCTCAGAGATTTAGAAAACCTACACGTTGAACAGCAGTGAGACCCCCAGCACTGGCTCCTGTGTGCACCTCAGGCTGTTTCTTTGGCATTTACCTGAATGTTCCTTCCTATTTCTGCAGACAGCCCTTCTGGGACATGGCTGTGTTCTGCGCTCCCTACCAGGACAACTTTCTCTCGGTTTTCATCCATCTTGCTCTGGCCTTATCCTTCTGCTGTTGTCTGCATTCAAATTTGGTTAAACGACTTTCATGTCTCCTATCTATTGTGAAATTATGGTACATCAAGCTTCACAGGATAGAATGCACAATTTTATGTTAAATCATATTTGACATGGGCCATTTTTTTTTTTTAAGACTCTGTTTCCTGGGGGCGCCTGGGTGGTTCAGTTGGTTAAGCATCTGACTCTTGATTTCAGCTCAGGTCATGATTTCATGGTTGTGAGATTGAACCCCATGTCCACCTTCACGCTGAGTGTGGAGCCTGCTTGGGATTCTCTCTCGCTTTCTCTCTCTCTCTCTCTCTCAAAATAAATAAATAAAACATTTAAAAAAAAAAAAAAAGACTGTGTCTCCTGAACAGCATGGCTCCTTTCTGAATAAGCCCAGTGCTCTCTCTCACTTTCCATTCCAAGGTTCAGAGTCCTGTGTCATGGGGCTCCTCTGTCGTGGGCTCCACCCACGTCGTGGGTGTCAGTTAAATGTCCTACTTCGGCTCAGGTCATGATCTCAAAGTGTGTGGGTTTGAGCCCCTTTTCCGGCTCTCTGCTGTCAGCAAGGAGCCCTCTTGGGACCCTTGTCTCCCTCCTCTCCGCCCCTCCCGCACTTGTGCTCTCTCTTGCTCTCTCTCAAAAATAAACTTTAATTAAAAAAAAAAAAAAAAGTCCTGTGTCTTCCTTAGGGGTTGAAACTAGAGAGGGCCCAGCCTTCAGGTGCAACCCCCCTGTCTTTACAGATACCCTTCTCTTAATACTCAGCAACTGCTGAGAAGGAACCTAACAAGAATCACACACATGCCTCAACAGGAAGGTTTGTTTCCTGAGGCTTTCATCCATAGTGAAAACCAGGGATTGACCTTCAAAAAACATCTTAAAATATCCTATGCCTTTCTCCTGCCAATTTCCTTTTCCTCATCCCCTCTCTATTTTCTCTTCCTCCCTCCTGCCCCCCTCTTGTTCCGGGTCAGCTCTTCTTCTTCTCCTTTCCTTTTCTCTATCCTTCCTTCCCCCCTCACTTCTCTTCCTCCTCCTGCTCGCTGACCACCTTGTGTTTGCTTTGTATTTTGTATTTTCCCCACTCTATTTAATTTTTTTTACTGTTTATTTTTGAGAGAGAGAGAGAGAGAGAGAGAGAGGGAGCACAAGTGGGGGAGGGACAGACAGAGGGGGAGACACAGAATCCAAAGCAGGTTCCAGGCTCTGAGCTGTCAGCACAGAGCCCAACACGGGGCTCCAACTAATGGGGAATGAGATCATGACCTGAGCTGAAGTCAGATGCTTAACCGATTGAGCCACCCATGCTCCCCTCCTCAGTTTATTTAAACTGATTGTGATGAGGGACTCAAGCGTATTTTTCATCAGTGCTGCTCTTATTTACTAAAGTTTGGTGTTCTCCAGTAAGCAGCAGAAAATCTCCACAAACCTGCCCACAGTATACTCACGGGACCCTTCTACTTTTTATACCAGGCAGACCTAGGCGAGGAACAATACCCTTTATCAGCTTCTTGGTCAGGTTCCAGCTGATGCATATTCATATTTCCTAGCTCATTAGTAGTCCCCTGGGCTTACTCTGTGTCATCAGGAGAGCACTGAGAATAGTGGGAATCTCAATTAAGACAATGCCCCTTGTCTCTTTATTGGCCTTGATATTTGTTGAAGCACAAGTTTCCAATTGCTCCATAGAACCGCTAATCAGATCCTTCTCTTATATATAAAACTGAGTCTTAAGAACAGTTATTCTAGCAAACATGCAATGTGCCCTAAGTTCAGCTTTATCAAAATTCCCAGTAAAGACACCCAGTTCTGCCTTCCATAAACAGATTGCAATCATTTATTTTTTTTTAAATAATGGCTCTAAGGACCTTTGAATAACACAGGAGGGAAATACCTAACATCCTTTAAAAAGATTTAAAATAATGATTATAAAAATATTTGAAGAGGGCATCTGGGTGGTGCAGTTGGCTAAGAATCCAGCCTCTGCTCAGGTCATGATCTCACGCTTTGTGGGTTGAGCCCCGTGTCAGGCTCTGTGCTGACAGCTCAGAGCCTGGAGCCTGCTTTGGATTCTGTGTCTCCCTCTCTTTCAGCCCCTCCCCTGCTTGTGCTCTCTCTCTTTCTCAAAAATAAATACACGTCAAAAAATTTTTTAAAAAATATTTGAGGGGCGCCTGGGTGGCTCAGTCGGTTGGGTGTCCGACTTCAGCTCAGGTCACGATCTCTCGGTCCGTGAGTTCGAGCCCCGCATCAGGCTCTGGGCTGATGGCTCAGAGCCTGGAGCCTGCTTCCGATTCTGTGTCTCCCTCTCTCTCTGCCCCTCCCCCGTTCATGCTCTGTCTCTCTCTCTGTCTCAAAAATAAATAAAACGTTAAAAAAAAAAATTAAAAAAAAAAATAAAAAATATTTGAGAAAATAAGATGTTAAGAAAAGTTTTTTTGTGACCATTTTATATAACTGGGAAGTGATCTAATAATACTTTATCATAATGATTTTTTAATATAATTCAACAAAAATCTATAGCTCCACTTATGGTGCTAAGCCCCAAGGGGGTGAAAACGCTGCCTGCCTTCAAGATTCATGAGAGAATTAGGGAAAAAAAGATACACACAAAAAATATGTACAACAGATAACACGTTTGTTAGCTTCCTGAGGGTAGATACTGTGCCTTCCATTTAACTTATTCTCCTCCCAAATCTAGCTCAGTCCTTTACACACAGAGATACTTAATAAGTGTGTTAGAGATACTGTTATACAAAGGAAATAAAAGGGCGCCTGGGTGACTCAGCACTTAAGTGTCCCACTTCAGATTCTGTGCCTCCCTCTCTCTCTGCCCCTCCCCTGCTCACACTCTGTCTGTCTCTCTCTCTCTCTCAAAAATAAATAAACATTAAAAAACTTAAAAAAATAAACATTAAAAAATAATAAAGTAAATAGAAAATAAAGGAAGCAATTAATCTGGGTTACAAAAGTTAGGGAAGGACTCATAGAAATAGGACTTGAGCTGAAACTTAATATATGGGTAAAAATTAGCTCTATTAAAGGGAGAGCCACAGCATTCCTGCCAGAGAAAACAGCATGAAGGAGATTCAGAGGTGGGAGTGTGTATGTTGAGCAGGTAAAAGGAAAATCAGCTGGAGCAGAGAGTTGTGCCGGGGTTTCATGTTTAGAAGGCCAATAAAGATAATCACTAATCCTCTAGATACAGGATCATTCCCATCAGCTTAGAAAAAGCATACCAAGGATTACACACAGGCCTTGATATGCCATTAATTTCTTCCACCTTTAATTTTTTTTTTTTTTTTTTTTTTTTTTTTTTACGTGTATTTAGTTTTGAGAAACAAAGTGTGAGCCGGGGAGAGGCAGAGAGAGAAGGAGACACAGAATCGGAAGCAGGCTCCAGGCTCTGAGCAAGAGGTCAGCACAGAGCCTGATGCGGGGCTCAAACCCCCGAACTGTGAGATCATGACCTGAGCTGAAGTCAGATGCTCAACCGACTGAGCCACCCAGGTGCTCCAATTTCTTCCATTTTTAAAACAAAACGAAACAGATCCTTTCTTGGCTCTATAATCCCCTCCCTAAAAAAAAAAAAAAAAAATCACCAGCTGCCTCCAGTTACCCCGCCCTTGACTCTTGAAGTCACCACAGTAAGGCTTCTGTGCCCACAGCTCCACCAGTGACACTTGGGTAGGTAAATCCACCCATCAGGCCCCAGCTCCCACCTCCCCGGACCCGGACTTGCCCGCATTGTTTGAGACAGCTGACCACTCTTTCCTCCTCGGATCCCGGCCTCACCTGTCCTCCATACTCTCCTGGTTTCCATTCTCTCAACGGCCATTCCTTCTCAAGGTGCTTCTCATTCTCTCGTGCTTGTTTCCACATATATCTCCCTGACCCCAAAATGTGGGGGTGGCCCAGGCCCAGACCTCAGTCATTCCCTGGGTGATAGATGCAGTCTTGCGTTCAGTATCATGTGCCTGCTGGTGACTTTTAAATGTATGGCTCTGGGGGCGCCTGGGTGGCGCAGTCGGTTAAGCGTCCGACTTCAGCTCAGGTCACGATCTCGCGGTCCGTGAGTTCGAGCCCCGCGTCAGGCTCTGGGCTGATGGCTCAGAGCCTGGAGCCTGCTTCCGATTCTGTGTCTCCTTCTCTCTTTGTCCCTACCCCCTTCATGCTGTGTCTCTCTCTGTCTCAAAAATAAATAAACGTCCAAAAAAAAAATTAAAAAAAAAAATAAATGTATAGCTCTGGCCTCACCCTTCTCTCAGCTATCAACTCCTCTCCAACCACTGGCTTCATACCTTTGGCTCACTGAGGGCACCTGAGATTCAGCACACCCCGAACTGAACTCCCGATATTCTCTCCCGAAGTGGTTCTTCTCAGAGCCTCCCCTTCTCGGAAAAAGGGATTCCATTCGCTCAGGTCTTCAGGCTGAAAACTTGGAAATCACCCTTGACTCTTTTTCCCCCTCCCGTTTTCCACATCTAATCCATTAGCAAAGCCTGTCGGCTCCACCTTCAAAATATCTATAATGTGGCCACTTCTCATTATGCTGATTCAAAGCACCACCTTTTCCCTCCTGGATTAATTCAAAAGCCTTCTTCTTCTTCTTTTTTTTTTTTTAATGTTTATTTATTTTAGAGAGAGAGAGAGGGAGGGGCAGAAAGAGAGAGGGAGACACAGAATCTGCAACAGGATCCAGGCTCTGAGCTGTCAGCACAGAGCCCAACATGGGGCTCAAGGGGGGCTCGAACTCGGGAATAGCGAGATCATGACCTGAGCCACCCAGCCTCCCCAGTACACAAGCCTTCTAAGTGTTCTTCCACCTTTGCTCCCCTGCAGTCTGTTTTCAACCCAGCAGCCTGGTGATGCCCTTAAAATGTGCATCAGAACAGGTCTGTCTTCTGCTCCACAACTGCCAGTGGCTTCCCAGCTTGCTCAGAGAAAAAGCCAGGCTCTTCTTGCCAAGCCCACAGGGCCTTATACCGTCTGTTGTGCTTTCCTCTACACCTCTCCTTCCTCATCATCTATCATCCCTCCTGGCTCTGGCTCTCCAGCCACGCCTCCTCCTGCCGCGCCTGGAATTTGCTCCATGGGTGCCTCAAGACCTCTGCACTTGCCAGTCTAGCTGCCCAGAGGGCCTGTCCTCCAGAAGCCCGCACAAGGAACCCCCTCACATCCTTCAGGTATTTGCTCAAATGTCATCATCTCAGAGACGCCTTCCTTGCCATCCTGCTTAAAATGACACAGTCCTACCACCACTTCTCATCCCTGTCTCAGCTTTATTATGTGTTTCTCTAACATAGCAATAATGAATGCTATCTGACATACTATATGCTTTTCTGTTTTTTTTTTTCCTTTTTTCTTCCTTCCTTCCTCCTTTCTCCCTTTTCTGCTTGATTCCCTCTTTTAGAATATACACCCCATAATCGTAGCGATATTTTATGCTTTGTTCACTATCGTATTCTCAGGGAGTAGAATAGTACCTGGGACAAAGAACATGCTTGAGAAATATTTGTTAAATAAATGAGTAAATTAGGGCACCCGGGTGGCTCAGTTGGTTAAGGGTCCGACTTCGGCTCAGGGCATGATCTCACGGTTTGTGGGTTCGAGCCCCACGTTAGGCTCTGTGTTGACACTCAGAGCCTGGAGCCTGCTTCGGATTCTGTGTCTCCCTCTGTCTCTGCCTCTCCCGCACTCACACTCTATCTGTCTCTCAAAAATAAGTAAACATTAAAAAAAATTAAAAATATAAATGAATAAATCACCACTTTACGAATGAGGAACCTGAATCTTAGAGAGTGGATAACTTGGCCAAGTTCACTCAGCTGGGGAACAGGGGATACACAACACATAATCAAATCTGTTGGACTGTGGACCTAATCACTGTAATATTTGGCTCTCTGTAGGCAAACCAACTATCTTTATCTTACACAAAGTGCGGCACTGTTCTCCAAGGCATTTTGTATTACCTTATTTGATGACTTCTCTCTGATTGTGAAAAAATCTGATTTTTCCCCATTGTTGAGAGTATCGACTTGTTCAAAAGTAAATAAGGACAACAGAAGAAAATATTCATTCCAAATCCACATGATTATCGATTACTAAAGGTTTTATTTTGTGATTCAGTTTTATTTTGCTCAGATAGGAAAAATCAGGAATTGAATTAAATTTGTTATCCAAAGTAGTAAAATAGATCAAAAAAACTTCATGAAAGAAGAAATATTCAGAATTCTTCATGATCTAGCTCATCTATTTTCATCCTAAACATACAAAAAGAGCTAATTCAGAAACCATTAGCTAGACATGTTTTGATAATTGTTTATAAGTAAGAATATTAGAGACCCAGCTCCTTCTAAACACTTAAGAAGCTACTATTTCTGAGGATGTGTGGAGTTCTTCTCTCATTTCTGATCAGTAACTATAATTCATGGGAGAATTCATTATTCTATAAGAGTGAATTTCCCCTGCCTTTATAGATTCAGCTCAGTTGAATTTGTTAGCATTGTCTTTCAGGACAACTGGTTAGGGAAAAATAAAATCATTTCTTTTTTAAAAATAAAAACTGTATATATTCAAGGTGTATAACATGCTGATTGGTATACATATACATAATGAAATGATTACTACAGTCAAAGCAATTAATTCATCTCTTGACATAGTTAAACCATTTAAACCATTTGTGTGTGTGTGTGATGAAAGCATCTGAAATCTATTATCTTAGCAAATTCCCAGTATTCAGTAAAGTATTATTAACTCTAGTCATCATGTTGTACATCAGATGTCTAGACTTACTTGTCCTATATAACTGCAATTTTGTACCCTTTGACTAACACCTCCCCTTTGTCCCTACTTCCCCACCTCTGGTAACCATGGTTTTACTCTCTGCTTCTAGGTATTTGACTTTTTTAGATTCCACATATAAGTGAGACCACCCAGTTCTTTTCTTTCTGTGTCTGTCCTATTTCACTTAGCAAAACGACCTTCAGGTTCATCCATGTTGTTACAAATGGCAGGATGGTCTTCTGGTTTATAGCTGAGTAATATTCCTTTACCCATTCATTTGTTGATGGACACTGAAGTTGTTTCCACATCTTGGATATTGTGAGTAATGCTGCAATGAATGTGGAATACATGTATCTCTTCAAGGTACTGAATCCATTTCCTTCGGATATATCCCCAGAAGAGGGATTGCTGGATCATATGGTAGCTCTATTTTTGAGAGAGCCATTTCTTAAAGAAAGCAGTAACTTTGAATTTTAGTAAAATAAAGGCCAGTGTTCTGGATCAGAGGGTGGAAGCCTTGTATAATTTGTTGTACTGTATTAGTCTGGTGGATGTGGCCTGCTGGAGCTATGACTTGGGAGGCAGTGTTCACTGTGTGGGGCAGGTAGAAGGACGGTGTTGTGGGTGTCCATTCAGTGAGTATGAAGTATCTATAGCCTGGGCAGAATTTGATAGAAATGAAGAGGAAAATGGGGATTTGAGAGAAATAATCGAGAAAGCAATGGTTTGGTTTTGTGACCTACGGGGAGGTGGGGCCTGAGAGAGGAAATGAAGATTATCTGGAAGTCTGTGAGTTCAAGACCATCAGGGGTCCTCTTGGTAAGGGGATAGGCATATATGGTAAGTAGAGAAGTTAGCAGTGAAAAGAGGAGTTTTGCTTTTCATTATTCCCATTGATAAACTGTCAAAAGAGATTAATAATATTTCTAACCAAGCTAAAATTGTCATGAGCAAATAATTTTTTAAGTTTATTAATTTACTTAAATTAATTACTGGGGGGGAGGGGCAGAGAGAGAAGGAGAGAGAGAATCCTAAGCAGGCTCTGGGCTGTCAGTGTAGAACCCAACACGGGGCTCCGTCTCAGGATTGTGAGATTATGACCTGAGCCAAAATTAGAGTGGGATGCTCAGGTGACTGAGCCACCCAGCTGCCCCAGCAAATAATTCTTAAAATCAATTTTCATAGTACTAGATTCCTCCCATTCTGTGAGAAATCTAATTGCTAATTCAATTCAGTGGAAGTTTATGGGACCCTCCAAGTTTCCTATATAATCCTGAGTTGGTTGTATTTTTGCAGGGATGTTTCTATATCATCTGAATTTTCAAATAAAGTTGCTCACAGTGTTTCTGCATTTACTTTTTAGCCTTTGCGTATCAATAGTTATGTGTCCATTTTCAATCCTAATTGTTTTCTGGGTGTCTGTCTCTCATCACTTTGGATGGAGGTTTGTCAATTGTATTGGTCTTTCAGACAAAAAGATAGTTTCTTACATTTCTGCAGAGTCTTTCTTTTATCCTTTTAAGTAGTTGTTTATGCTCTCATGCAGGCAATGGCAGATGCCATAAGCAGTTGTTGTAGAGAGAAATGAGCTGGGGAGGTAAAGTGCATGTCAAAGTTCTGTTTCCTGCCATGTGTCTCAGCTGTTGACTTGCAAAAGGCTGGTCACTGGGGCAAGTTGGAATCAGGACAGGCCAGGTTGTCCCGAGCTATGAGGGTGGCTGTCTGAGGTGAACAGGCAGCATTACAAAACACTTCCAGGAACTGCCTTCAGCTGTCGGACAAGGGCTCTTGTCCTTTGGCTATTCATTCTTCCTTTCTTTTTCCTTATACAGTTTAGCTTTTTATCAACATTATCCAGTGAGCATTAACATTAGTTAGAATTGTAGTTCATGCTAAATTTTGGTGGAACAACTTAAAGAATGTTATCACCCGAAGAGCATTTTTTAAAGCCCAGTAATCCTTAGCATTTCTAATGTGTGGTGATACGATTCTCTAAGCAGAGTTAAGAAGCAAACTTTCTCTGTCAAGATTTAACATTAGCTGCAGTTTGGACTTTAGTTGTCAACTCAAAATGGATGGAGCAGTCTTCCTATCCAGCCAAGCCTGGACAGCAACAGAAACACCATTAATACTATAATTTCTATAGAAGAAACATGCACCTCTGTCTATATGTATATAAAAGTGCCATAATTTTTTCCAAGTTTTTATTTAAATTCTAGTTAGTTAACATTTAGTGTAATATTCGTTTCAGGTGTAGAATTTAGTGATTCAACACTTAACATACAACACCCGGTGCTCATCACAACAAGTGTCCTCCTTAATCCCCATCACCTTTTTAAGCTACCCCCCTGCCTACCTCCCCTTTGGTAACCATCAGTTTACCTAAGATATAGGTAGATATAGATATGGATATAGATTGCTATACCATCACTAACCATCAAAGCCAGAGGAAACAGCCTCTGGTGAGTTGAATATCTCATCCGAGATCACAAAACTAGTTGGTAACAGAGCCATGATTGAAATCTTTTCTGTCCAACTTAGTCTTTATTCCATTACTCCATGAACTTTATGCATCGCCTAAAAGGTAGATGAGAATAAGGGTGCCTGGGTGGCTCAGTGGGTGAAGCTTCAGACTCTTAATTTTGGTTCACATTATGATCTCACAGTTGTGGACTTTGTGTTGGACGTGAAGCCTGGTTAAGATTCTCTGATACTTTCTCTCCCTTTACCTCTGCCCCTCCCCACTTGTGCTCTCTGTCTTGTGCCCCCCCCCTCAAAAAAAAAAAAAAAGGTAGATAAGAATATATAAGTGGCATTTAACTAGTTATTACCAATGCAAGAGTTTTAAGGAATACTTTCTGGTAAAAGAAATGTATGTATCTGGAATGCATATTAGAAAGAAGAAAAGAAAGTTGGAGCAAAATGTAGAATATTGTCAGTGAACTGGCTCTTTATTTTACATGTTAGTTATTTGAATTGGGAAACATATAGGAATTATCTTCATTGTGCTCAAACATGAAGTTGTTTGTTTACTTGTTAATATCAACTACTAAAATGTCTTAATATTTTTGGCAGGATGAGGGTTTGAGGGGTTTTCTCCCTCTTGCTTTTTAGAGATTTTTGTTTTACTATACAGGAAGACTCTCAGGAAATCCTCTTTCCTGGTGTTGGATTCATGTGAAGAGAAAGACATAAAACTCAGATCTTTGCACCATTCAGGAGTTGTTGATGTGGCTAACAGCTGTTTCTCTTGATTCTGATGTGATATTTAGTTACAGCTTTCTAATCACTATTTTATAGTCCCTTTGATTTTAAAATTGTCAATAACAAAGAGCAAGTGTTTTGTAAAAGCCAAATTAAGTATTTTAGGCAACACATATATTAAAGATTTTGAAATTAAAACTTAAACTTTAAGCTCCCTAGAAATGGCAGAGGGTTCAGTTTCAATAGGAATTGTGGCTGTGTTGTAGAGTTTGTAAAATGCTTTGCAGTGGATGACTCTTAAAGGGGAGAATATTCATTTTTATTGTTGGTGCCATTAGTATATTTAATAAAGTGGTTCCACTTTTTTTGCTCACAAATGCTCATGCAAAGAAGCTATTTCAATGTAACAGCTCATGATGTTGCTTATAGCACATACTTTTTGATTTGGATGTATCATTCTGATCCTTTCTAGATGCTCCTCATTTTAAAAGGTACACACGCCGAGGTACTGCTGTGAAGGGATTTTGCAGAGGTGAAGAAGTTCTCAAATCTGTTGACCTTAAGATAGGGAGGTGATCTGGGTAGGGCCTGGCCTAATCACACTAGCCCTGTAAATCTAAGTCTAGAGGCAGAGATGGAAGGAGAGGGAGGTGGAGGGAGGCACAGAGAGGAAGCCTGAGAAGGATTTGATGTGCTGTTGCTGACTTGATAATGGAGAGGGCCACATGGGGAGGTATGTGGGCAGCCTTCAGAATCTGAGAGTGGCTGGTAATTGACAGCCAACAGGAAGCGGGGACCTTAATCTTACAGACTGGACAAACCGGACAAAGAAGGAACTGAATTCTGCCAGTGAGACCTTTGGGCTCCAGATGAGATGAGCCATGGGCTCTGCCAAGTTCTTGATTTGGCTTTGGGGGACCTTGAGCAGAGAACCCAGCCCGGCCATGCCTGAACTAAAGCAAAGATGAGCTGGTATGTGGGTATTGTATTATGTTATTAAGTCTATGGTAATTGGTTATGCAGCAATAGGTAACTAATACACTGATTTGGAATTGGGTCAAGCTTAGCTTCTTTAGAGACCTAAAGCCATTTTTCCTTCTAATCTCATTCTTATTTGAAAGCAAAGACAAATAAGCAAAACTGAAGTATTTGATCTATCGGTTCAGTACATGAGGCCAGTACCAATTATAGAATCTGTTGTTGTGGGCTTTATGTTCAACTTCCAAGTGGCTTTTGCCTGTTTATAAATAAGAATGATTTCCCTTGAGACTACCGCTCTCAGCTGTCGCAGCTACCCTCCACTATGTGGTTCCTCAACTCTGATTCCAGGGAAGATTATTTGCAGGGATGACCGCCATGATTCCTCCTGTCCTAGGATTCCGGTACTTAGGTCCCTTTGTAATGTGACCACTGCTTTTACTACCAAGGGGTGGAGTCTGTTTCTCTGAACCTCATACTGGGGCTGGCTCTGTGTTGTTTTCAAATGATAGGATGTCACAGAATGACCTGGCTGCTAGACCTCCTGCTAGGCCCCTCCTGGGGCCTTATGGCTTCCTCTTTCACCCCCACTGGACACAGCTGACCTGTGAGGAAGTCCCAGCCATCCTCCCGAGAGGCTATGTACAGGGCATCTGAGGTACCCAAGCAGACAGCTCCAGTCAACATCTGGACTTTGAGGCCACCCACAACAAGCTGGTCTCTGGCAAATGCATGACAGAGCCTCGCTGGGACTGAATGGAGCAGAAACGAGCTAATCCCAAAATAGTGGATTTAGTAAATTGATGTCCTTTCTTTCTTTTTTTTTTAATTAAAAAATTGTTTTAATGTTTATTTATTTTTGAGAGAGAGACGGCATGATCAGGGGAGGGACAGAGAAAGAGGGAGACACAGAATTCGAAGCAGGCTCCAGGCTCTGAGCTGTTAGCATAGAGCCTGACGTGGGGTTTGAACTCTCCGACCGTGAGATCATGACCTGAGCCAAAGTCAGATGCTTAACTGACTGTGCCACCCAGGTGCCCCTTAATTTTTTTTTTTTAATTTTATTTTTATTTTTGGGAGATAGAGAGAGAGAGAGGGAGAGAGAACACTAGCAGGGGAATGACATCGAGAGAGACACCGAATCTGAAGCAGGCTTCAGGCTCCAAGCTGTCAGCACAGAGCCCAACACAGGGCTCAAACCAGGAACAGTGAGATCATAACCTGAGCCAAAGTCTGATACTTCACTGAGCCACCCAGGCGCCCCAGTGTCCTTTCTTTTAATGACTTTGACTCAAGAAGTTCAAAGAAAACATTTGATCTCCTCTTACTGTTTTTGTTTAAATTATGTTTCCTGATACAAGGGGTAGGGTGATGGCTAAGAACCTGTGGACATTTATACCCCAGACTATGGAATGAGCTACATATTCCCATTCCTCTCAGAGGGCAGGGGAAATGGCTTGTAGTTACTTACCACATCCAGGCGCTCTTCTCACTGTGTTGGCATGATACAAGTGTCCCAGGCTGCTTTAAGGGGACATTACAGGCTCACTGGTGGGTTAGTGCTTTTCCAAGGTTAGAATCTAGAATTTAAAGCATGCTCCTTGTATTAGTTCACTCAGGATGCCATAAATAGTGCCTTCTTTTTTTAAAAAAATTTTTAATGTTTATTTTTGAGAGAGAGAAAGAGAGATTGAGAGAGAGAGTGAGAGAGAGAGAGAGAGAGCGAGCAAAATCAGGGGAGGGGCAGAAAGAGAATGAGACACAGAATCCGAAGCAGGCTCCAGGCTCTGAGCTGTCAGCACAGAGCCCAGCTCTGGGCCTAACTCACGAACCTTGAGATCATGACCTGACCTGAAGTTGGACCCTTAACCGACTGAGCCACCCAGGTGCCCCCATAATGGTGGCTTCTTAACAGACATGGGGGCAGGGCTGGTTTCTGGTGAGGTCTCTCCCTGGCATGCACATGGCTGTTTTTCAGCTGTGTCCTCACATGACCTCTTCTCTGCATGTTTTAGAGAGAGAAAACTCTGGTGTCTCTTCCTCTTAAAAGGTCCGCCAGTCCTACCAAATTAGGTCCCCACCTTTATGACCTAATTTAACCTTAATTACTTCCCTAAAGGCCCTATTTCCAGATACAGTCATATTGAGGGTGTTTCAACATAGGAACTTAGGGGGAACATAATTCAGTTCCTAACGCTTCTTATATGCCAGATAGTATGTTAAGCATGAGGGGTAAAGATATATGTATATATCAAGCACAAACTCTGCTCAAGGAAGACACATATTTACAATATAGTGCAATAATTACCAGACTATGCAAGGTGATAGATTCTTTCCTCTATTCTTGTGTTCACAGAGCAGGGCCATTCAGCAAATATAGCATTCTGGCTGAGCTAAGCCCTGGGCATTTGGGGGATGTAGGAGGTCAAGGTGATATCAAGAAGTATACTGCCCTATGGGGTACTGTAGCAAGGAGCTTAGACTTGATTATGTAGTAGGAATTGGGCACTTGTTAAAGGGTTTAAAGTTGAACAGATTTGTATTGGGAAAGTTCACTGGGAAGCAGTTTGGAGGGAAAAAGTGTGTGTAATTGGAGGCTGGGGACAGTTGGGAGAGAGACCACTGCCAGGGTATGGTTACACACCCCAAGGGCAGTTGTGGCAGGGCGGGTAGGATGGGGAGGATCCCTGTAGGATTCCTAGGACTTGGGGTTGGCTCCCTTGTGAGGAGTGAATAGAGAATTTAGTCTGGATCCCCAGTTCTGGTTTGGTGGCTGGTGGACCCATTAATTACAGAAACAACACAATCCAAGGACAGGGAGAAAAGAAAGACTCAGAGGAAACACTATGGATAAAGTTCACACAGCCTCTTACTCTCTAAATCCTGTGGCAGGTGATTCCACCCCTCAGTGGGCTTCAGGGACCTAAGGATGGCCAGGCCCTTAAAGGGCTGGCTTTAGAGCATCTTTGGAGTAATTGTTTACTGAAATCCATAATTGATATAACTGTTCTGTGTGATCATGACCCACGCTCTTTAGTCTGAAAAACTTCCCAATAAATAAAACCTTATGCGTCTGTTGCCAAGAAAATTAAAAAGCTTTTGATTTAAAACCCATGAACCTGTCCTTGTTTGCTACTCTCAATTTCTTAGTTTTGTACCTGTTGTGATTCAGGCACATGGTAATCTGAGAGTCTTAGGGTTGGGCAGAGAAGCAATTTGCTGTAAGAGAGCTGTAAAAAACGAAAATCAGAGAAGGGAAAAAAAAAGGTGAAACAAACCTTTCCTCCTTGTGCACAAATCAAATCTCCAATTACTCTTTGATGGGTGGGGACAGGGAAGGAATCTAGGTAAATTTCCAGGTCACCGGGTTTCAAGTCCTGGTTTGACAGTAAGTTTATACAATTAAACCTGTTTCCTCCCTGATTTCTTCTGTGACATATTTGTAGGATTTCAATGGGGACAGTCTCGCTAAACCTCACAAGCGTGGAGTGAAGACAGAGGCCAGACACCCACGAGCCGAGAGCCGAGTAGTTCAGGGGAGAGACCGAGACAGAGAGAGGTGGGGGAGAGAGAGATCTTTAATTGTGGGCTCCGGGAACGTGCTCCCGCCACCTTCGATTTCCCATTTCTCTCTCTCATCTGGTGACACTTAGTTTTTTTTCTCCCAACATTCCCTCTCCTCTTTCCAAGTTTCTGAAGCCAATCAAACTAGAACAACAGAAGGAAAACCTCCCGGAACCAAATCCCCAGACTTTCTCCGAGCTCCCCGCCTGGCGTGGCGCACTCCCCTCGGGCCGCGGCGGTCCCAAGCGCGGAGCCCGCAGCCAGCGCGGCGGGGCGGGGCGGGGTCTGGGCGGGGCTTCCGCAGTCGCGCCCCGCCCCCGCCCCGCCCCGCCGCTTAATTCGGAGCCGCGGGGCCGCGGGGTGTGAAAGAGCCGCCCAGCGCTGGACTGGCCGCCGCTGCCGCCGTCGTCAGAGCCGCCGCCCGCGCCGCCTCGGGGCCGCTCTGAGCTGCCGGGTCGCTGGGCGCCGCCGCGGCCGCCCGGAGCGAGCGCCGGGGAGGGAGCCGCGCGCCTTTGTGAGCGCGCCGAGGTAGGTTCGCCTACCGCACTTACTTTGCACACAAAGACTGGGAGCTCGGGGGAGGCGGGTGCGCTCCGGGGAGACTGCGCGGCCGCCCGCCCTTCCCCGACCCCCGGCCCGGGGGACCCCAGGGCGGAAAGGGCCGCCGGCTTTCCCTCCCCGCGGCCGGCCGTGAGAGCGGCGCGCGCGGTGGGGCGGGGGTCCGTGCGTGCGCGAGAGGACGACGCGCAGGGCGGTGGGCGTGCGGGGAGCCCCGGTCGCCCCGCGCCGTGCTCGGTGAGGGCCTGGGGTGCAGGGCTGGGGCGTGGCAGGGCCCGGTGCCGTGCCCCCCCGCCCGAGGGGTGCTAGGGGAGGCGGGGCGGGGGGCGCCGCGAGGAAGGGGAGCCCAGGCGGCCGCTCGGCTCGGCTTATTGTTGCCTCCTCGGCCCTGAAAATGGAGAGACCCTGCCTGGAGCGGGATGCGCTGCCCACCGGGTGCGCCGCGCGCGGCCAGATGCCGAGCCCTCGGCGCCCGGTTGCCCCTCGCTGCGCGGGCGCGCTCGGGGTGGCCGGAGCGGGCTCCGGGGCCCGAGCGAGCCTGTGCCTGGGCAGACAAAGGAGGGGCCGAGGGGGGTGGGGGTTGCCCCGTTGCTTTAAAGGTGACTGTCGCACTGTTTCCAAACAGTCTGCAAGTAACTTTTCCATTTTTGACTCCTTTCCGTTGCTACTCATCCAGTAAACCCGGTATGTATCTTGGGCGGCGTCTGCACCCATTAAGTCCTAGAAATTTGGTTCCCATAGTATCTCGCTAAGCATCTTCGGGTGCCTCGGGGATCACATGGATATGTGTGGCCAAGTTTTGACACGCTGTGTAGGGGATGGTAAGAGCCACTTCTGAAATATGAAGAGGAATCCTGTTGAGGGTATAAATTGCAGATCTTACTCTGAGCGGCAAGATACCATACCCTTCCTTCTTCAGAAAGACTTAAGTCAGTGACGGTAGAGCAAAGATCTGTGATTTGAGTATGATATTAAAGGGAAATACAGAAAAACGGGATGCTTGTTAGACTTTACATTCTTTAACCTGAGGATTTCTCACCAACGGGGGTGTTCATTTTCTCCCCTGACCACGTTGCCCTGGCCATGACTTTGGAGATCTTAGTTATCCAAGTTGCTTTAAGTTGAAATAGTATCTGGGATGGCTGTCTGGAGATTTCTTAGTAGTTTCAAGTTGAAAACTTTCAAGTATAGAATTATGTACGTTTATTATAAAATTGAAAAAAAAAACAAAAACAGAAAAGAAGGTCACTTAATGTCTACTGCCCAAACATACCCTGAGGATGAAGGCATTTTAGCTTGATTTATGGCTTGGCAGCCATGGTGTGTGTGTGTGTGTGTGTGTGTGTGTGTGTGTGTGTGAGAGTGAGAGAGAGAGAGAGAGAGAGAGAGAATAAATGAGTTACTGATTCTTAATCTTTACCAGTCACATCAGATTGAAATATATCCATAGTCTACAATAGTGGTTAGCCACTTTCACACAGAATTAATACCAACAAGTTGTCTGAAATATATTTTCTTATAGCCTTACAAGAAACCACCTGTACAGAAGGGGGGAGGGAAGAAATAGGAAAAACAAGGTAGTTTCCACTTAATTTGGAAGAATGAACTGACAGAAAAGTTTTAGGGACTGTGTTATTCAGGTTTCAGGACTAGTTTTGGACTATTTTAAAAAAAGGTATTTCAGCTTTTAAAATATTTAAAAAGTAAAATCCTCTGATTTCATAAGAAATGTTGATGGAAGGACACCTTTTTTGTAGAACAAGGAATGATAGAGGTTTTATAGCCAGATATAGGTTTACTTCAGAAAGACTTTGCCTTGAGAAAGTAAAAAAAAGGATTTCCCTGTGAGTAGTGAGTGGTTTTGAGTGCATGTGTTCTGTAAAAAAAAGCCAAAAAACAACACATTGTTCAACCACAGATTTGGCACTGAATGCTTTTATTACGTACTTCTGTTTACCACTTGTAAAGTTTTCGGACATTTCATTTCTACAATTTCCACTTGGAAAGTTTCTGGACATCTTCATTACTCCATGCAAAGTAAAAAGAGGTCTTGGAGACAACTGTTTAGAAGTAGATTGATCGTGAGGATGATGCAGTCCTTTTCGAAGTTAGAAGAACTTACGAGAAGGAAGTTGTGGCTATGAACTATCAGGTGCATTCTTTGTTCCTGTTCCTAACTTGGGGCCTCTTTATCTGCACACATGCTTTAGAGGGAGCTTTTGCAGCTCAGTAGTGACCTGTAAGTCAGGGTGTGAAGTTTATCGGGAGAAGTACATTGTCTGCTGTAATGATCAGCGTTCCTTCAGAAATAATGGGGCCTTTCCACACACAGAAGTCAAAAGAAACTCAAATAGGACATTTCAGAATTCTAGATATTATTTTTCAACCCTCCTGTGTCCTTAGACTACTTAAGCACTGTAAACGCAACGTAAACCCAGCAGGACTAGAGGTCAGAGTTGAGTAGCTTTGTTCTTTTTCAATAACGTTTCTGGGGGTGGGGCGGCAGGGGCGTAAAATTTGGGAGTGGTCCAGTGTTAAGGGCTTGCTATGGCTGTTTGTGATGGCCAGCCTCTTGCCCCTGTGGACTGCAGAAACCACTCTTGGGGATGTTTAAAAGTAGACTTGGTTTATGTTTTAGGGAAGTGCTATGGGAAATCCTGTTCCTGAACTGTGGTAGGATGGGTGCTCTTATTCATTCATTTCTTTGATTTCTTAATTGTTTAAAATGTCACAATTGAAAAGAATTTATGGAAAAGATTTATACTGGTTTTCCGTGGGAGTGGTTTCAGGGTAGAAGACTTTTCTCTGAAAAGAACGTCTACAGTAGAGTCCTGTTGTGGCTTAGTGTTCTTGTTAACGTCCGGTCTGCACCTTCCTCCTTCCAGGATTCTCTGTGCAGAATGTGGTTAAAAATGGATCAGGAAATTTGGTTCAGTAAGATCTAGATTTCAGGCATTTGTGGAAGTCCCCAGATATGTTGGGGGGTGGCCACCCCTCTTGAAGTCTAGAGAAAGTAGTTGTGGACACTGGCCTATTTCGCATCTCACTTTGGGCATCTGTGTTGAGAAAGCTTCGGTGCCAATGAGAAGTCTGTGTGAACCACAGCCCAAGGCCACGTGGTTCTCAAATGACCCGATGAGGCTTCATTGTCTTGTATAATTTCCTTGTCTTGGCCTATTTTTGCTTTTCCTTTGTGAAAGCAAATCATTTTTCTCCCCTTTTCCTTTCTGGTGCAGAAAGTGCCGGGCCTTATCCATCTGAACTTTTCCTTATGCTCAATACTGAGGACACTCGGCTGAAAAGGAGTTGAAGCTTTCTGATTTCATTTCCCATTAGTAAAAGAAATAATTTGGCAAGCTGGTGTAGGTTGCCATTTAGCCTTGGCAAATCTGCGAGGGGCTGTTTCTAAGGCTGGTGGGGGAAGCTTTGCTTTTCATTCACTCCTTCATGTAACAGACATTTACTTAGAGCCTCTTCTGTGCCAGCTCTGGCCTCGCACTGGGTGTATTGTAGTTGACAGCGGATGCGGTCCCTGTCCTCATGGCGCGACAGGTGAGGACGCTGTTTAAAGAATTGCACAACATTACACAGACATGGTTCAATGACAGTCATGTTAAGGGCTGTGAGGGGAAAGTAGCTCTTGGTGAATTAAGGTGTCTCCGAAAGAAAGACTAAATCCCAGCCAAGGCTGAGGGGTCGTGTTGCTAACTCAAGGCGAAGGCTGGGGAGAGGCATGGGAGGGAAGTGAGGGTGCTTTGCTGAGGGCTGAGCAGTTTAAGAGCAGGGTGGTAGGGGTGGGGGCTGAACCCAGGAGGAGGACCTTTCATTTTTGTTTGGAGTGTGGCTGAGGGGTCGGGGCGCTTTGTGGCCCTGATCCAGGAGAAACGGGGAAAGGATGGTGTTGTCCCCATGTTCTTGTTGGAGGTGAACCTCAAGAAACCAGTTTGGGGACATGGGGTCCTGACCTGAGGGATTCCCAGGAGCTGAGGGCTAGTGTCATGCGCGGAGGGGGGAGGGGCACTGACTATGACTGTGGTGACCAGAAGTTCTGTTCCAGATGAGAAGATAAGATGGGGTTTGTGGGGAACTTGTGGGAAGACTTAAGAATGTTTTCCAAACTCTGGTGAGCTCTAGGAGGGAAAACGGAGGGGAGAGGTTCAGAGAAAGGAATGTTGCTTTAAAACTAGGTGAATGCATGGGGCGCCTGGGTGGCTCAGTCGGTTAAGAGTTGGACCCTTGATCTCGCCTCGGCTTGGGTCATGATCTCACGGTTCATGGGTTCAAGTCCTGTCCGTGCTGACAGTGTGGAGCCTGGAGAGATAGTCTCTCTCTGCCCCTCCCCCACCCGTGTGCGCATGTATACTCTCTCAAAATAAATTTAAAAATATTAAAAATAGAATAAAACTAGGTGAACACCTTAGCTGTTCTAAAGATTTCATTTAAGGGGAAGCAGTGGGTGCAGAGCACTTGGAAAGCAGTAGCCATCGCCTATGCTCTGTGGTGATGTGTAGGTGGGGAAGAGGAGGGAGGCATGGTTTGGTGACAGTAATGTAGCAAAGTCTTGGGCTTCTGCAGTGTGAAGAAAACCCTCCTGTAGAGTCCGCGAAACAGCAGGGGCCTCTGGGCTGCCCACAGTGCTTTTCCTGCTTGTGCTACTGAATCATAAACTCCGTCGTTAGAACCAGAGGTCTTAAATAGGAGGGATGCCCAGCCTAGGCAACTTTCTGGGTTGAAGACGTGTTGTGATGTCTCCTCAGAAAACAAGAATGAGAAAATGCGGGTTAGAGACCAGCTGTCTGCTTCCTGGCTGGTTGTAGGTACGTGTGATTTGGAGGGCTCTTGATGATCTTTGCTGTTGGCAGTGCCAGCTTGTGTTGCTCCGAAGTTTCTGCGGGGACCACCCTGCTCACTCCCGGCCCTGGGCTGGAGGGTGGGACTGGGGAGTGGGGTGCATTTCTTAATGTGGGGTAGGGGAGAGGTTTGGAGCTTTAAAGCCAGACATGTCCGAGTTAGAATCCAGGCCCCAGCTTTGTGACCTACAGCAAGTTACAGAACCCTTAGGAGCTCTGGTATTCTCAATGTGTGAGATGAACTTAGTAAGACGTACCTCCCGGCACAGCAGGGGCAAATGCAAGGTCATGAAGCCCCAGAGGGTCATGGTTCCCGACACGTGACTGGAGGCTGTTGTGCCATTGCCTGCAGTCTTATAATTCTTATTTTTAGTAACTCCGTGGCCATGGTGCCAAGATGCGGGACACCCCCCTTCTGCTCCGCCCCCCCCCCCCCAGTGGTGCCAAGATGAGGGACCCGTAGGGAAGGGGGAGGGACTTCCTTCTCCCTTTTCTCCTCACCTGCCCTCACCTAGCTCCTGGTAAAGATAACCTGGCTCTGATATTAGAAATGACACGTTCTATTCTATTTTTGGACACAAGGTTTGTCATAATGAAGTGTATAGGAGAGAGGGCTGTGACTCTGGTGTAAACCTTTCTGAGTCATTATTAACATAAGAAACGGAGAGCACACTCCATAAGAGTTAAGGTTAAAACTTAACATTTTATCCAGGCACCTGGGCCTGCTGTATGCTGATGAGCCTATGAGACTGTACAGTGAGTCATGTTATAAATTCCTGCAGTGTAAATAATCAGAAGTTGTTTATGAATGTCTAATGTGGATGAATTAAAATTCCCATGTCCTGGAGGAAGTTAAGAGTGTCATGGTGGATATGTCTATGTAGAAAGACGTTCTTTATAATATTGTTTTCCCTTATAACTTAATTTCATTTAAAATAGCTAATGCTGTGGTCAGATTTCTTATTTTTCTTCCTTTTTTTAAAGGACACACAAAATAGTGTAGTGTGTTGGAGAGAGAGAGACCTAGATTTTTAAAATGTTCAGAATCCTAGGGGTGCCTGGATGGCTCTGGTTAAGCGTCCGGAGTCTTGATTTCGGCTCAGGTCACGATCTCATGGGTTCATGAGTTCCAGCCCCACATTGGACTCCATGCTGACAGTGCAGAGCCTGCTTGGGATTCCCCCCCGCACCCCCCATCCCTCCTCCCCTGTTCCCTCTCTTTATCTCTCTCAAAGTAAATAAATTTTTAAAAATTAAAAAAAAATTTCAGAACCCTAAGCGCAAGCTCCCCACTAATTAGTACAGTTTCTGAACAGGTCATTTATTTGCTTTTCATCTGTAAAATGGAGGCAGTCACACTTGACTACCTCTTAGAGCTGTCTTGTGGGTGAGGTCAAGTTTGCATGCTCTATAGCTGGTGAGTTCTGCAACTCAGGGAGTTGGTCCCTGCACTGGGCGTGAAGCCTACTTAAAAAAAAAAAAAAAGATGGAACCATCAAGACTCACTAATGGATTGGAGCTAATATTCAAGAGGGAAAGAAATCTTCAATAACATCCACACTTTTAGCCTCAGCAACTGCACAAAGGGTGACTCCATTTATTGATATGCAAAACCCTGGGGGTGGGGGCAGAGGGGAAGGGAGGATGATGCAATGCTCACAGCAGCCTCTGAAAGTAATCCTTTTAGATTCCCATTTCACAGATGTGGAAACTGAGGCTTAGAGAAGTGAAAAGTTTGCCCCGGAAGGAAGCTGGGTCAAGATTGGGATCCAAGTCTGATCCTGCCAGGCTTGCATTCTGAACTGTTTTTGCTATGTTCTGTAAAATACCTGAATTTGCTGTTATCACGGAGTGGTATGAAATGCCTGTGCAAACTTTTTGGAAACACACCTCTTTTATTTTATGGTAGTGTAGCTTTATTGAGATATAATTTACATTCACACAATTCACCCATTGTCAGTGTGCAGTTTTATAGTGTGTAGTTTATGTGCTTGAACAACTATCACCCCAGACCCGTTTTAGATTCTGCAGTCCAAGGGCAGCTGGGTGGCTCAGTCATTTAGGCGTCCACCTTCGGCTCTGGTCGTGATCTCGCAGCCCATGAGTTCAAGCCCCACACTGGGCTCTGTGCTGGCAGCTCAGAGCCTGGAGCCTGCTTCAGATTCTGTGTCTCCTTCTCTCTCTCTGCCCCTCCCCTGCTCATGCTCTGTCTGTCTGTCTGTCTCTCTCTCTCTCAAAAATAAATAAGCATTAAAAATTTTTTTTTAAAAAATGGATTCTGCAGTCCATTCCTGTTCCCATACCCAGTCTTCGGCAGCCACTCATCTTTCTTCTGTCTCTAAAATTTCGCTTTTGTAGAAATTTCATCCACACATAAGAAATCACACAACATGCGGCCCGTTGTGTCCTGCTTTGTATATTTTAACAGAATGTGTTTGCAGCTCACCCACTGTTGCACAACGCATCTGCTTTTGAGGAATGTTTTTTGCCTTTGTCAGAAAGAGGTGCTTTTTGCTGATGAGAATGATTTCCACAGAGATGGGCCTTGAGAAGATGATGAAAATAGTAATAGCTGGCATTTACTGAGCATTTATGTTATGCTGGGCGTGGTGGTGTTCATGGTCTTCTGTGATCTTCTAAGTGATTCTGTGAGGCAGGTAGCATTATTCGTGTTTGACAAATGAGACACTAAAGCACAGAGAGATTAAAAAGCTTGCCCAAGGTTTACGATGATGAAACTTGGGGCTTCTGTCTGCAGAACCGCGTCTGTTTTCCCTGGACTCTGTTGTAACACTTTTGACTTTCTAGGCTCAGAAAGGGTTTGGGATCCCAGTGGGGGTAATGCACTTGCCAGGTAAATCCAAAACTATAGCTTTAAGGAGAATATCTGCTCTGCATTTTTATTTTGGCATTGCCATATGGAAACTATAGCGTCTAAAAGTGATTCATTTGTGAAGTTGCTTTCTTCTAGGCATAACGTAAGGATGGCACCAAATTAAAAACACATAATTATGTCATTAGAGCTTGTGTATTTGAGTCGTATTTTAAATATTATGTTTACCAGAAATGCCATTTTTGTACAAACTGTCCCCAGGCTACTGCCTTATTAATGGATGTAATTTAATTAGGCATCATGCATTTTTCAAGATGTTTATATAATTATATTATACATTAATACATTTTCCCCTCTTTGTAACAAAATCTGTATTTAAACAGTATTTTTCCCTGTTCACATATAATTAGTATTGGAGGATTTCATATTCCCTATTGAAGAATTCTTTGTGTGTATCCCTAATATTCTGAAAATTTTCAAAATGTTTTAAACACCTCCTATGTGTTTTTCTGTTTATCTTTTTTTTTTTTTTTTTTCCCCCTAGATTGTCAAGGAGCTTGGTAGGAGCTGGTTATATAATTTTAGCCATCATGAGTGATAACCTCTTAGGCATAAGGACTAACTTTACACCAGGATTCTGCCCTTCGTTTCTGGGGAGACACTTTTTACTGGCCCCGTAGCTTCCTCACTTTCTAAAATGGGATCACGGCATTGTTAAACTAACTGCGTGAAAGTGTAGTACCTTTCATTTTTTAGGGATTTTTAATTATGGTCCCTGTTTACTAAGTTCAAAATAGCAAACATAAAAGCTGCTCTTTATTTTAGAACACATGGTTTTAAAGAGTGAAACAATGATACTACATTTGGATCTGAAAAGATTTCCCTCTGATCTTTAAAAGTCTCCATAGGGTTAGAACCACAGGGGCGTCTGCCGCGTTTTAAAAGAAGATTAAGTGGTGAAATGACAGGTGTTTGGAACTGGCAAAAGGGGACGGCCAGTGTTCTGCACCCATTGGGAGGGGTTCCGCGGAGCTGCAGGTGAAAAGCCCTGTGCCTTGAGCTGGAATCTTTGGGAAAGTGGGGTTTGGGGACAGAGCTAGAGACTCACAGGTGGCAGTAAAGAAGCCGCATCTTCAGTTGCCATCACCGTCGGCTCGCGCTCACTGTTTGGCTGGCCGGACAGCATGCGTCAGCTGTGGAGGCCACCAGCGTGCGGGGCTTGGGAGTTGTAAACAGGCCCTGACCTGTTTGTTCTTCCATTCCAGGCTTGCTTCTGACTGGCCCTACTAGCCTCGAGGAGAGGGGATGTTATATGGGAAAGACCAATCAAATAAAATTAAAATTTCAGGGAGTAAAAATTGATGGAGCTGTGTGCCCTTTACATTATGTAAGTTACACCTCCAATAGATTTATTTATTTATTTATTTATTTATTTATTTATTTTATTTATTTATTTTGAGAGAGAGCAAGTGGGGGAGGGGCAGAGAGCGAGTGAGCGAGGGAGGGGGAGAGAGATTCCCAAGCAGGCTCTGTGCTGTGAGGGTGGAGACTAACTTGGGGCTTGATCTCACGAACCTGTGAGAGCGTGACCTGAGCAGAAACCAAGAATTGGACTGAGCCACCCAGGTGCCTTTCCATCAGATATATTGAAACAAAGAAAGGCGAGAAGCCAAAAGAAACTCGACAGAACTCTCCAGGCAGTCAAGGCGGTAGGTAGAGGACCGCTCAAGACTGCAACAGGGAGGTTGCCACTTGGGTGTTGGTCCTATGTTTTCTCCCAGTACACAGGTAACTTGCTTCGAATGCTGATTTTCCTGCTCAGAGCAGTGACTTTATGCTTTTTACATGAATGGGTTTCAGATGAAGCTGGGGGCTGTTGGAAACCTATTGGCAAAAATTGTTAACTAGAGGAACCTGTAAACTTCTTCTTTGGGTAACCCCAGGAACTGCCTCTTTTTCTACCAACTGTGAATCTTGTGAGTCTTCCTACCTGAGGGTTTCCTCTTCCTGTACAGGACCTGGTGGGGCCCAGCCATCCGTACCCTACTTTCTGCCGATGCGCCCTTTCATCGCGGGGTGCCTGAACGTGCAGTTCCAGAAGCATCAGACGGCAAACGGTGGTGGAAACCCAGGGACCTGTAGAATTCCCAACTCCCCAGTGTAGCTGTCCACCTGTTAACTTAAAAATGTCTTCTACAGTAGGTTTCTTCAGACTGGGTTCAGAACAGAGCCCACACTTGCATTTGATTGTGAGCATCCTGAAGCTTTTTAACTCTGGAGAGCTCTTCTGCCCCACCCTTCTCTCCCTAAGCTATTGATTTGTTGAGGAATCAGGTCAGTTGTCTTGGAGAGTGGCCCACATTCTGGACTTGGAACATTAAACCTGTTCCACTCGTCTCTGTAGGTCTGTACACCGGAAATTAGCCCTCGAGCTGGATTAGATTCATGTCCAGTTATTTGGGTAGGATCAGTTTGTTGGTGGGGTTGTGTATTTCACATTGCACCATCTCAGGAAAACGGGTGTCTCCCTTTCGGTGATACCGTGGCGGGTCACTGCGTTCACGGGGTGACTACTTGATCCTTCCACTGTGAATTTCCACTTCGTCCTTTCCCCTAATGTCTGTTAGTCCCTGTTGAGGACTCTTACCCAAATCACGTATTTCATGAGAGTTTGTTGATTCTTCTTTCTTCATGAACATGGTTAGTGAGAGGGATATGGAATTTACACTGGCCAGGGATCAGGGAAAGCCAGCCATGTTGATGCAGCTTAGGGACGTCTAGAGGATTAATAGAGAAGCAAAATTGGTCTGGCTTCATCCAGGTATTGTGCGTGAATACTTCTTATCATTAGAGCGAATTGCCTTTTGCACAATCTTTTATGAATGCTACTGTGTCAGGTTAATTTTATTGTAAGTTTTGCTTAGTTAGCAGCAGCATTAAATCCTGTCCTGTTGCTTACATAACTTGGGTGCCTGGCCGCCGCCTAAATTAGGAGCTTATAATGTGGGTTTGTGATCGAATTCCATGCGATGGTGCACACCATGGCAGATTATCCTTCTGAATAGTCACTTTACATCTCCTGACGTGTAAGGACATTTAAGCCCCATCTTTCCTTAGAAAAGGTAAGTCATTGATGAGTTTAAAACAGCGGGAGGAGAATGATAAATCTGAATTAGTTTAGTTTCTCTTCCACCCTGATTTAAGAGAAATAGATTTAGTGGCAACTTTTTGACTTCATGGTTAGGCTCAGAAGGGATAGATTCTTGCAGTGTTTCCAACAGGAAGTAATTGAGAGCTCCTTTGAAAGGAGGGTAGTTATGGCAAATGAATTTGATTTACATAAGCTCCATCGCTCCAGGACACGGCACACACACTATACCAGCATTCTGATTTGGGGACAGCCTCGTTTGAAAGCCACTCGAAGGGCAACACATGGATTCTTTTGCCACGTATTCCTTTTTTGCCACTGTGTGTTCCTGGAAACCACTTGTGAGAGGGATCGTCACGAAGCAGGTTCTGGGGTTCCCATAAGGCACAGTCTCACACTGTGCAGTTGTGTTTATGGTCACACACTTGGTATCAATCAAGTCATGGCTGTGAACGATAAATCCTAAAAGAAAGGTGTGGGTACCAGAAGCCTAAAAGAGTTTGAAGTTGTTAACCACGTCACGTTGTCAGAAAGGGTTTGAGCTTGGAGAAGCCATGGAGATCAAGAGATCATCTAACCCAGACTCCTCCTTTGTTAGTGAATGATCTGATACTCAGCCACGAAAACCAGCTTGCCTCAGACCACACAGCTCATTATGGGTGGAGACGGAACAGAGCTCAGTCCAGAATGACAGTCACTAAGACTCAGTGTTTCTTGTGCACATGCTAAGTGCTTTATGTGTGTCACTCTTTTGATCCTCATCTCATGACTCTATTTTACTGAGGAGGACACTGGGATCTAGAGACCTTGAGTAACTAATCCAAGACCACATGAAACTCTTATATGCTTGCTCCAGAGAATGTGTACTAGCTACCTGTGGCACCGCCTTTCTTCACCCCTTCTTTCTTTTCCCCCTTCCTTCCTTCCTTCCTTCCTCTTCATGATTATTTTTTAAACCATTATTCTTTACTAAAGGGATGCCTTATTCCTTATGGCCCATAAACATTACCATTCTAGAGCCTTCTACATACTCTAAAAATTTACATTAAAAATCTATAAGCTCTAATTTATTGCAAATATGGCCAATGGAAAGTGATGCACTTGCCGTAATAAGTATTTAAGTAATTAATATGTTTATTTAGCAAGTAGTTCTGCTTGGCTTCTTAGCATGGTGAGCTCTTAGGTGATAGATTGTTTAGGACTTAAGAGATACCTAGGTAGGTTTGAGCGGGTGGCTTTTTTCTTTTGACAAATGCCCTGTGCCAACCCACAGCCTTAAAGACATAATTCCTTTGATCATTACTCACAACAGATTGCCCCTCATCCTTTAACTGCTTGAAACCATCTCCGAGGCACTGGCTGGTGGTGGGGTCTGGGAAGCAGCAGTTTCTGGGCTGAGAGCCTCGCCCTCTCCTGCTCCTCCTCTTCCATGTTGGGTTTTCTGAGCATTAGCCTCTTGCTTCTAATGAATGAAAGATTCACCTTTTTCTCTGTCCACACTGTTCCCGAAGAGCCTGGTGTGGGTGCCACAGGGGTGTTCATTAGACCAGTTGGTCTGTGTTAACTGAGTACGCAGGGAGGGGGAATGCAGAGACACTGCTAATGACCGGGGACATGTCCCCTTGGATGTCTCTTGTACTCTGCTCTGTTGGTGACTTTAAACAATTTGCAGTAAAACAAAAACACAGTTGGCTTTGCAGCTGTCCGTATATATGCCCAGAATAGGGATTTTTTTGTTTTGTTTGATTTAAATGCTTCTAAATTGCATTCTTCGTGAGCTTCCTGTTTGATTTGTACAGCTGAAATCTGTAATGATTGGATCTACCAAGACTTTTTTTTTCCTTCTTTCTCCATTTGTGCCAGAAACAAAACAGCTTACAAATAGTCCGGAACATGTTGCATACATGTGCTTCTTGGTGAGCCCTAGCACATAGCTGACTAACTTCACATCCTGCCTATTTATAGCCTCTTCAGAATAATTGTAAAACGTTAGATATTCCCTCTACGAACCTCATGTAGATAAACACGACTCTTTAAATGGAGACAAATGAGTTTTTACTCATAGATGTTTCCCTTGATAATCCTCTTTAAATACACACCCACCATTTTCTCGGAAGTGTGTAGCTCTAGTCACCAGCCCCTGCTAAAGTGTTTCCAGTAGTCACAGGATTGACTGGGGGATGAGGCCTCACAGAACATGGAGCTCTCACGGGGCAGCTGAAGCTCACCGGTGCTGAGTAGACTAGCGTCTCACAGCCCCTTAGTGCCTGTGAAGGACTAGAACTCTCTTCCCTTGGTCCCCAATTCAGTATGGCTTCCTTCGCTCTCCCTCGCCTTGCCTCGCCCTGCCTACTGCCTGTGCTGGCAGTTGCCACCACAGAAGAATATAAACCAAAATCAAAATTTCCTAGTTACTGGGGTGAGGGTGACGATTTTATTGCAGAAAAAGAATAATGTTAGAGGAAAAAAAAAACAACTCACAATTCTGTCATCCTAGGAAACTGTCTTTTTTATTGATGTGTTTGTTCTTAGTGCTTGTCCATACTACTATAAAATCTTAGAGATATTAAACTAGTTATTTGTAACCCCAACAAAAGCCGAGGAGTTCGTTTGAATGTATGACAACTATTGTGGACTCTTGCCAGTTCACATTTTGACTTTGAGTGCAGCAACTTCCTAGGAGTGAATAAATTAATGATTTTTTTCTAAATGAATAAATATGTAAGAATGTATTTTTGTAAGTAAATATATGAGAATGTAGTTCTCTAGGAACAAGTTTATGAGTTCTTTCCATGATTGTGGAAAGATGCTGTTCACATTACCTCCCTGCAAGGCTTTGTAAAGTGTTGGTTATCATTGGGGCACCTGGGTGGCTCAGTCTGTTAAGCATCCGACTTTGGCTCAAGTCATGATCTCATAGCTCGTGAGTTTGAGCCCCATGTAGGGCTCTGTGCTGACAACTCAGAGCCTGGAGCCTGCTTCAGATTCTCTGTCTCCTTCCCTCTCTGCCCCTCCCCTGTTCGGACTCTGTCTCTCTCAAAAATAGTAAACATAAAAAATTTTAAAAAGTGTTGGTTATCATTTATTCAAACACTTGCATACTAGAAAGAACATGAGGCTTATTTTAGGTAGGCCTGGTGTAGTGTAGTAAGTTCCTTGACCTCTGTGAACTCCAGTTTTCTCATCTCTACAATGTGACTATTAGGCAGGGAATGCAGGTAAAGCCCCTGGCACCATGCCTGCGTGTAGGTATTAACAAATGGTAGTGTTCTTCCTTTGTGTGCTCCCCACAAGCTGGTGTCTGGATATGACCTCATACGTGATTGTTTTCACTCACGCAGTGGAACAAAATATTCAGTCCCATCGGACTCCACTAGAGTTTGCCCAAGGTTTGGGGTGAGTGCCCACTTCACCTGTACCATCATCCTGGGCCTTCTGTACCTGAAGTGCTGAGCCAGTTTTATAAGTGCTGGTAGAACAGAGAGATGGCTTAGGAAGTTGGGGGTGAAGGGCCAAGGCTGGACCCTGGGCCCTAACTGGAGAGTGGAAGAGCGAACACTGGACCTGAAGGTATGGATATGGCTGTGTTAGTCAGCTCAGGGGCTACAACAAATACCATAGACTGGGTGGCATAAACAGTGGACGTGTATTTCTCACAGCTCTGGAGGTGGGAAGTCCAAGTTCGAGGTGCTGAGACATATGGTGTCTGGTGAGGGCCCTCTTCCTGGTTTGCACATATGCAAGACGGATGGCCGTCACATGGCGGTGAGAGAGGTCATTTCTCGTCTCTTCTTCTAAAGGCACTAATCCCATTCACAAGGGCTCCACTCTCGTGACCTAAACGCCTCCCAGAGGCCCCACCTCCAGATACCATCACAGTGGACTTTAGGGCTTCAACATAGGAATTTTGGGGAGATGTAAACATTCAGCCCAGAGCAACGGCCAAGCTGAACAGAGGTTTAGAATCTGTGGACAGGCAAAGTTCTTAGAAACCAGGATGTGTTCTGCACAGAAGGTACGATTTCAGTGGTGCAGCCTGCAAAGTGGAAGTAAGGAGGACGTGGTGAGTGGGCTGGGAACGTCAGCCGGCAGAGGAGAAAATCAGGTCAGTAGGTCACCAGTAACCTGGAGTTGGCAGTGATGCCCAGTGGAGGTCCTTGCCTGGTTCGTTTGTGTGTCATGGGCTCCTGTAAGCACAGGGACTGACTGCTAGGTGAGGGGTCCAGGGTTAGTGACTAATGGCAGGAGAGAGCAGCCCACCGGGTTCATACACAGGGATGAGTTACCTTCTGTTTTGTCTGGGATAAGCTTGGTTTGTGTCTTTTGTGTCGTGTATAATTATTAGTAGAGCTTTCCTCCGGACTCCAAAGTGACCTGGTATCATTGACAAATAATTTAGCTTCCTAGGTACATGTCCATGGCTGCAGGTAAGTGTTTGTTGTGTGTTTGAGCAAAGGTCCCCATTAAAGGGTTGACTGACATGAGGTTCTCTGGTAAGCCCACGGCTTCCTGCCTCATTGGAGGAGCTTGGCTCCCATCTCTTTTTGTCTGCTTATTATTTGGATTCCAAAGACATCCTGCATTATGGTTTTCAGCGTTCTTTTCTCTCTGGGTTTATGTTTTTTTCAGTGACTGTTTTGGCAGCAGTCCACGAGCTGTTCCCTGTAATCCGGTCACACCTAGTGGCACCATCATCGCACCTCTTTGCCTGGACCTCCTTGGGGGGTTGTGCTTTCCCTGGGGCTCCTGCAGTGCCTCAGCTCCACCTAATGCCTGGGACTAGTGAGAGGCAGAAAGGAGTGAGAGAGGCGAGGACGCTTGGCCTCCTTTTACTACTCAGCCTGATTAGAAGGGTCTTAGGAAGTCTTGGCTGCCTGGCAGTTGGGGTGTGCAGCAATGGCAGCGGGGAACAGGGCTCAGTGCCATCTGGGTACTGTTGATAACGTACCTGTGTGTGTCTCTTGTTCCCCTTGGCACGGGTTCTCTGTCCCTTCTGCTAAGAGCTCCATTCCCCAAAAGAGTTGCTGTTCCTTCTTGAAGTTCCAGAAGCACCATTTGATGTGGGTGCCGGCATCGCACAGCACGTCGTCCTGTTTGAGACTGCTTCGTTTATGATGGAACGGAGTGAAAGGTTCCGCGCACTCGGGCGCCCCAGGGTGAGAAGGCAGGGCTCTCCCGCACATTGTCCCTACTGGCAGGTGCTTTTCCTCCTTTGGATTTCTGTGAGGTCCCCTGCTCACGGATTGCATGTTTCCGTGCCTGATTGGAAACTCTGAGTTTGGGGCCCCTCTCATCCTAATCTTGGCCTCCAGAGTGCTGCTGCTTAAATTCTGCCGTTGCGAGTCAGACACTGAAGGGCCCACGGGGTTCAGGTGTGTAGATGGGGCTGGGCTGGCTTCAGTCATGCCGTTCACACTATAAAACACACGAGGAGTGCTCGGCCCCTGTTTCAGACTCAGAGTGCTAGGAGTTCCTTTATTATTTTCTTTAATATTTATTTATTTTGAGAGAGAGAGATAGTGAGCAAGGGAGAGGCAGAGAGAGAGGGAGACAGAGAATCTCAAGCAGGCTCTGCACTGCCAGTGCGGAGCAAGAAGTTCCTTTTAAAAGGCCTCCATTTACATCCTGTTTTATATCATTTTAGTCGCACATTTCCTGAGCTGAAACCCTCCCTCCTAAGAACTAGCCTAGAAACATCCCTCCCCCCGCCCACCACCATCACCACCACCACCCCTTACAGCAGATCCTTTTGGGGGAAAGGACTGTCTTGTACGTTGGGCTGTGTCCCCGGGCCCAGTGATCCCCTGAGGACTGTCCCATCCACGTTGGAACACAGAGGGCCCTCCCGGTGAGTGGACAATGTACGGTTGTGAGTTTGCCTGCCCTTTGCTTCTGTTGCTTCACTTCCTTCACGAGCGTTTCCCCTTTCTTCCTGGCGGCTGGTGTTGGCAACTCAGCACGCAGGTTGGCAGGCTGGCCCAGCCTCTTCTACTTCCTCCAGCCCCCCTCACCCTGTGACTTGGGGTGGGGTGGCATGTCAGGCCACAACTTCCGTGGCCCCTTGTAAAACAAACGGAGAGCTACACACAGCCAGCTTGCGATCTTCCCCAGATGAAAGAATGCTGAAACGTAAAAGGAGGGCAGCCGGTGGGTGGGTGGCTGTCTGCCCAGAAAGGTGAGCTTACATCCTGTTTTTGGAGTCCTGCGGTCCGTACTGTGGTTCTCTGCATGTCATGTCACTTGTCATTAATGAGCGGATTCTTTCTCCTGTATGCTTAGCTCTGGGTTACATATATCTCCCTAAAGAGTCCTGACTCTGGATCTTAAGACACAGGTTGTCTTTTCAGCCAAATGGGGAAGGCTATGTCTTCCCCTCTCTCCCTGGGTAACTTTTGTCAAATGTTTTTCACTGTCCAGTTCTTTAAAGAGAAGCAGTGTGATTTGGCATCCTCTGGGATCAGAGTGCTTGGGCCCACCTTCCGGGTCTTCAGGTTACAGCTCTGTCAGTAAAATGGGGATAATAGTGTACACTTGATCGAGTTTTACAGAAATAACAACGAGCACATTAATAGTGTGCCTGCCTACAGCCAGCAATCAGGCGAAGGTTGAAAAACGTGGGTATGTTATTAATGACGCCCGCCTCACCATTCTGGTTTTGTTTTTAGAAGAACTGTTACCTGTCTCCTAGAGGGATGGCCACTGTCTATTCGCTAGTGATGTCCAGGGTAAATTGAGAACGAGGCATGCATTTCTGGGGACGACGGCAAAGAGTATTTGAGATCGGCAGTGCCCCAGAAAAGCCGATCTCTTTGGTAACCTGTGGCAAGTGGGATGATGATGATGTACTCTGCGACTGAAGACAGGATTTTATTCTAATGCATCATAACCTGGAGTTTCAGTGGCTGTCACGAGCAGTGTGTGGTCAGTATGCCAAATCTGAAACTGCCCACCTGGGCGAGCAGCCTGCACAATCTCCAGCATTAATCCTGAGCGCCCTACTGTGTGTCTTCTTACAGGAACTGGGCATTGGTTCCACAGCTATTATGGGCGTGGACACCCGCAGGTGCAGCTGAAGTGAGATGGTCCCTGGAACCTCCCAGGGGCTTTATAATGCTGGGACAGGGGGGTCGCTGTAAGGAGTTGATTTCCACCGCGTTTGGTGGTGTAGAACTCTGATTCCTGAATCAGCCATTTCTCCAAGTGTTGGAGTGCATCAGAAGCTGGTCTGGCTCCTGCCACCTCCCTGACCTAGTTTCCAACCACTTTCCTCCTCCCCTCGCTCCAGCCACATTGGCCTCTTTTCTGTTTTTCCTAAACAGGCCAAGCACACGCTTGCCCAGGGTGTGTGGGGATCTCCAGATCCTCTCTCTGGAAAGCTCATCCCAGATATTGAGAGGCCTCTCCATCACCCCTTATAAAATCGGCCCCCTGACCTGCACCCTCTTACCCTGCTTTATTCGTTTTCCTAACACTTGACCAGACTCACTGCGGATACCTTATAAGCTCCTTTGCTTCTTGCCTGTCTTTCCCCTCCCCCTGTACCCCCAGTAGAAGATGAAGTGCATGAAACGGGTGTTTGCAGCAACAAGGACTCTGCTTTGTTCTTGGTTTGCTGTAACCCCAGGTGTTCTCCCACTGGAGGCGATGCCTAAGCCTTCTCTACTGCCCAAGCAACATGGGATAAGAGTTCCTTAGGTTTTAGTCCTCAAGTATAACTAAATCGTTTGTCTTCTCAGTAAGGAAGGAAATATTTGGGAAGAAAATTCTGCAGAATGCATTATTTTAAGTTCCATTTTGGTATGAAGTCAGGATCTTGGGAGGCCAAGTACGAGGATCACATTAGCATTTCCTTTTGGTAAATTAAAATGAATGAAAGGCCAGTGAATTAAGGGCCAAGCATAATCCTATGGCTTTGGCCTTTAACAGTTTGCATTTTTTTAAATTGAAAATAGCCATGTGTTCCGTGGGCTTTTATTTGTGGGTAAATGAGCAGGGGATGCTGTTTACACTGTCGCTCATTGTTCACACTTTAGCTGTTTCTTCTGTAGTGTGGCCTTGACTTTTAAATTCCATGTATTTGGTTGCACACATGATTTATTTTGAGGTACCCCATCTCTTTGGAAAGAAGAACTGGGGAATGACAAAACGATTTTATCCGTGTCTCATCCCAGGTATTGAGTAGTCAACCTGGTTTTGAGATTCTGTTGCCTCTGTGTGTTTTTCCTTGGGTGATGCTACTGACGGAAAGTTCTGTGTTCGCTTAGAGTTTCCATTTGTTTGGCTGATAAGCTCAGGGAAGCAATTTTAGGGTCGTTTGCCAGCTGGGCAGGGAGGTAGGAACTTGTAAGTCATGAGTAGGGTTTGGAGGTGAATCTTTCATGGGTTTTATCTGGTTTATTCTTAATCTGGTAAGATTTTGGTTACTTTGCAGTAGAAGGCTTCAGAAGGAATCTGCACTGTAATAGGGAAAACAGACAACTGGCTTCTGAATATTAAAATACAGTTTCTTTAAGCATTGCTGTTTCCAACAGATTGGAGTCCGTTTATTCAGTAACTGTGCCTTCCTGTGTTTAGAGACTTAACGTCAGTTGCTGTGGATGTTGAGAAGTGATGCTTAAATAGCAAAACCTACTTTTGAGAAGCTTACGTTATAATAAATGAGTTTTCAAAATCGGTGTGTCACTTTGGTAACTGTTTCATAAACCATTAAGGAAATATCTTTTCTCTTAGAAAATCAGTTTATTTACTGACTTGAGCTTAATGCATAACTTAATGAGGGGTGTCCTTTCCTGGTGTCTGGTTCCAGGGTTTTTCCGAGATGTCTGTAGAAATTAATAGCAAGTGAATGTGGGGTTTGTTGTTGTTGTTTTGTTTTTTTGCTTTGTTATAATTTTGGTGAAGTCTTAAGATTTGTGAACAGGGCTGTCCTTTTTAGCGCACGTTTGAACAAAAACATGGTCTATTTTGTGGAGAGAGTGATTGGAAGAGGGATTTCGGATGGTTGGTAAATTGCAGGTGAATCAAATCACTGCCTTCTGTGAGTTGGCATTTGATTGTGTCAGTGTTAGTTATCAATGATTAGTCATGCATGATGTGCCTACTTCTCTTCTGCCTCTCCCTCATCTTAATCTCTTCCAAAATTGTCATGTTTGTCTTTGACTGAACAGGAACTCCCTACGCTTTGTTCTGGTGACTGAGGTGTGGTTTGTTTTCTAGCCTTATCAGTGGCCCTTACTTGCTTCCTGATAGTGGACTGACTATAGATCCTAAATAAAGAATCCTATTATTGACTTTATAGCAAGGAGCAAAAAGTGAACAGTTTGCCAAGATCCCATCTCTTGTCATGTTTGAGATGGATTTTTCTTCCCCGAGTAAAGACCGGTCATATTTATAAGCTGGTAGTACTATTTCAGCATCTTAGATGGAAATGTGTGTCCATGATAGGGAAGGAACTTGTTTATTGTATGCTTTTCTTCTGTATATTTCTTTTTTTAAACATGTTTACTTATTTATTTTGGGATAGAGAGGGATAAAAAAGGGAGAGAGAGAATCCTAAGCGCGGAGCCTGACGTAGGGCTCGAGTCTACGAACCTGTGACATTATGACCTGAGCCGAAATCCAGAGTCCGATGCTTAACCGCCTGAGTAACCCAGGCATCCCTCTTCTGTATATTTCTAACCTTGAGAATATCACTTAGAGAGATTTGGCAAGGTGAGGAAAGATGAATAAAAATGGATTGAGTTTGTGGAAATGTAGTAACTTAGGTTTATTAAACTCCTAATGGAAGACCCAGTGTCCCGGGCACAGATCGGTATGCAGGATATTTACCCTTGGGGAGCTTACATCTGTTAGGGAGGCTAGGCCCATGCTTGGGTTTAACAAATAGGGTAGACAAAGTAGTTGCTCATTCGTTGCAGGTGAAGTTGGCACCATTTTGCTTATTGAGCTTGCCTGATTGGGAAAGGGCTTTGTACTTTCATGTACTTGGACTAAAGATGGAGACCCCTGTGACGCCCTGTGTGAGCACAGAAATAGGTGCCAGCTGTAGGACTGAGACCATTTGGGAAGAACTGAGGAAAGGGGCCACCATTCTTACTGGTGTTAATGCTAATACCTTTAATAAAACTTAATTTAACTCCTTGTATCTCCTGGCCTGCAGCCATAAAAACATTAGTTGCCCAAAGATGGTTATTTGGAGAAAAAATGTCTTTAACATTGGAGTTATATGTGAATAGAAAATTGTGGATTGTAAGTGCATATGTTCATTTACATTTGTGGAAAAGACGTTGGGCCTGCTTATCCAGGGTTGCCTCTGTGGATGTGTGTTGTCATAAATATAGCTTTATAGATCTGAGTTTAAAGGACTTGGCATTTGAGGACACTGGGTGTGAAATCAGGGTAAGAGAACACGGCCCCTGCTACCATTTTTTGAGAGCTGAAATCCTCAGCTCTCAACTTAAAAAAAAAAGCAGGGGCAGACACTGTGGTATCAGTCAGCATGTCTTTGAGATAAAAAGAGTTTTTAAAAAGAAATAATTTTTTGATCAAAGAGAGCCTTGGATGATTATACACTTTTTGAGCTCCTGCTTGAAATCGGTGTTTATTCTTTTTCCTACTTTTTAATAGTAGTGACACATATTAACCCCAGAATACTTTGGGAAGATTTTTCTAAATTTTCCAATAACATCCCCTTTTCCTAGTGATCTGATAATGTCTATTCTTAACTAAATTTTCACAGTGTTCTCAACTTTTTCGTCAACACACATTTTTGGGGGCATTGTGACTTTAATTTATTAATAAACATCCCTGTTCCTGTTTTATAGTTGGAGCAAACTAAGACTCAGTAGTATATGTTGAGTGCAGCGTTAGGATTCTAGCTGTAAAGAAAAACAAAACTGCCCAGTCTCTCCTCCTGTGGTTCTCCTTTACTCTGACACACCACTGCCACGCTCACCACTTGTGACACCAGGTGTGTGGGGGGTTTTCCCCACTAAGCGTTTCTCAGTGACCTCAGCTGTGTGTCCTGCAATTTAACTCAGTTCTGATGTTCTCTGCCTGGATGTGGTCCCACGTGACGGCCGCCTCCCCGCTTCAGACACCAGCTGCAAGTATTTGGTTCCCAGGTTACCTCCAACTCCTGCCCTGCTTGGCCACACATTAGAGGTTCCCGTGACCTCCTCCCCCTCAGATTTGATTATGTGTCAGAATGGCTCACAGAACTCAGGGAAACACTTGGTTACCAGTTTATTGAAGGATATGGTGGAGGATACAGATGAAAACCCAGGTGAAGAAATACGTAGGGCAAGGTCTAGGAGGGGCCTGAGTGCAGGAGCTTCTGTCTCATAGATTCGAGGTGCATCACCCCCCGGTGTATGGGTGTATTCACCAGCCCAGAAGCTCTTTGAGCCCCGAATGCTGGGAATTTTTATGGAGGCTTCCTCATGGAGGCATGATCAATTATTAACTTTCTGAGAACTGAGGGCTGGGGCTGAAAATTCCAAGTTTCTGATCACGGGTTGGTCTTTCTGGTGACCAGCCCCCATCAGGAGTACACCCAGAGTTGCCTCAGTAGGACAAAAGATGCCTCCGTTGCTCTTACCACTTAGGAATTTACCCTGGTTTCAGAGCCCCGTTCAGTGGGGTCAAAGACCAACCCCTAGAATGAGAGATTCTCCTAGTGCTAGATTTTTGGAACTCTGTGTCAGGAAGTCGGGGCAGAGACTAATACATGTATTTTTTTACTATCTCACACAAATGCTACAGAATACTACCGGAAATATTTTTCCTAGTTGTTCCAGTTTCATTAATACCATGTCGTATAGAAGGCTTTCATTTTTTAGGGGAGTTTCTCAGCTGTTGACTCTCAGCTTTGTTTTTTATTGTGTTAACATAACATAAAATTTGTCATTTTTTAAATGGTTTTTTAATTTTGAGTATAGTTGACACACAACGATCTTAACCATTTTTAAGCATATGGTTCAATGCCATTTAGTATATTCACATTAAAAAACTTTTTATGTTTATTTATTTATTTTGAGAGAGAGACAGAATAAGTGGGGGAGGAGCAGAGAGAGAGAGGGAGAAAGAATCCCAAGCAGGCTCCACACTGTCCGTGCAGAGCCAGATGCAGAGCTTGAACTCACAAACCATGAGATCATGACTTGAGCCGAAACTAGGAGCCGGACACTTAACCGACTGAGCCACCCAGGTGCCCCAGTGCATTCACATTGTTGTGCAGACATCATGACCATACCTCTCCAGAACTTTCTCATCTTCCCAAATGGAAATTCTGTACTCATTAGACAAAACACTAACTCCCTGTTCTCTCCCATCCCCAGCCCTGGCAACCCCCATTCTACTTTCTGTCTCTCTAAATTTGATTTTTGTAGATACCTCATATAAATGGAATGATACGGTATTCATCTTTGTGTGTCTGCCTTATTTCAGTCAGCACACTATCATCATCGTTCATTCCTGTTGTAACAGGTGTCAGAATTTCCTTCCTCCCTTCCTTATTTATTTTGAGAAAGAGAGAAAGAATCCCAAGCAGGCCCCGTGCTATCAGTGCAGAGCCTGATGCGGGGCTCCATGTCAGGAACTGTGAGACCATGATCTGAGCCAAAATCAAGAGTTGGACGCTTAACCAACTGAACCATCCAGGTGCCCCAGAATTTCATTCTTTTTAAAGGCTGAGTAATATTCCACTATGTATGTCTATACACATCTTGTTTACATATCTATCTTTGATGGATCTCTTATTTTATACCGCGGGTCACAATCAGTACTATTATAACATAAAACACCATAGGAAATATGTACCGTATTAGGGATCAGTATGGTTGGGTGAAACGTGTGTGTGGTTTACTAAACCCTGTTGGTTGTCCATGTTTTTTCACAGGTGGAATAGACCTGAAATCTTAAGTATCAGGTCTTATGACACTTCGCAGGTGGGGAGGTACGCCATGTTTTCTGTGCTGTGGGAGGGGCAGATAGAAAGAAGGAGCAGGAAGAGCTGACTGACTCGTCCACAGTGATACATTTGGAAGGAATGCTCGTGAATCACATGTGAGCCAAGCAGCATGGTTTGTAAACAGTTTTCAGGGTTTTCCATGGAGCCTCCTCCTGTACTGCCCCTCAGGTTCTTTCTGTGTCACTGCTGTGTCAAGCTTGATTGGGGAGCGAGTGTACTGTGGGCCAGCACTGAAGTTAGCTCACTAAATATGTCTCGCGTGTGCCTCCCCAATGGTAATTTCGCACCCTGTGCCTTGGTCTAGATTTGATATTTCCTAATAATTTAATAACAATCTAGACCTAAAAGGAAATGTCTCTGGTTTAGAGAGGTGGACCATTCCTTGCCCAGAGTTTCACGCAGGTCGTTGGACAGAATTGGGACCAGAGCTCAAGGCCCTTCTTCCTCTGGTTGTAGTTTTTCATTGTGTTAAACATTTCCCCCACAATAGAAAATTCCCAGCACATTTCGTAAGTAGACCATATGTCATGAATTATGATCCTTAGGAGCTCAAGTTTTAGTTGCCTTAAAGCCTTCATGCTGTAGGTATTGGTGGTGGCGTTACAATGAATATTAAAGCCTAACCTCTTGTAGTTGGGGAGGGTGACTGAGTTGGAAAGGTGACTGAGCATGGTTAGGGTGTGTGAGTGTTGGGCAGGGGACGGTGCACATGCAGGCTTGGGGAGACCCCCATGCATTTGACTTGTTTATATACATGTATTGTCACAGCACTTAAAGAGGGCGCTGATTCATAGGTGGAAGTGTTTGCTTTTGTTATTAGATTTCAGTGAATGTGTGTAGAAGGTATTTGCTTTCAAGCAGAGTAGCTGCTCTCTTATGCACATTCTGCTTGTGCTGCCAGAGACAGCATGTTCCATTGGTCTGGAAGGTCAGTAACTGGTACCAGAGTTGGAACAGTTTGTTTTGCATTGTTTGCTCGTTTCTATGCCTCATGAGGTCATTCATTTGCACACAGAGATGGATATGCCAACTTTCCCGCCTTCTGGACTTGCTACAACATCTCCCTTTGAAGTTGAACTTTGTCTGTTTTGATTTTCGGAAAGAGAGCTTCTTGGGGAGGGGCAAGTGGTGGTGGTAAATTCTTGTTTGGGGGACTTTTCCTTCCCTCTCCAAGGCACCACCGCTATTGGGAGGTGCATTCTTGCCCGGATCTTTTTATCTGTTGCCTTGAGTGAGGAGCCTGCAAATATCCAGAGTTTAGCGTTCATTCTCAGTAACCCGTTTGTTTTCAGGAACCTATTGTTGCTTGTGCCTTGAGTAGGTGACAAGTGTAGTGCAATTTCTTGGGCAAACTTTGTCTTACTAAAGGTTGGGTTTTTTTTTTTAAACTTTGAATGATTGGGGGGGTGGGGGGCTCCTGGGTGGCTCAGTCGGTTGAGCATCTGACTTCAGCTCAGGTCATAATCTCACAGCTCATGAGTTCGAGTCCCGCGTGGGGCTCTGTGCTGGCAGCCCGGAGCCTGGAGCCTGCTTCGGATTCTGTCTCCTCCTCTCTGCCCCTCCCCAACTTGCACTCTGTTTCTTTCTGTCTCTCAAAAAGAAATAAACATTAAAAATTTTTTAAAAAAGCATTAAAACTTTGGATGATCATGAATAAAGCCTAAACAAGAAAATGTGTATCTGAGGTAGGAATAAATGTTGAGATCTTCCCATGGGTCACTGAATAATCTAGTCTTTCAGATGTGTGAACTTGAACTTGTGGGTTTAACAGAACAGCAGACCTGTATGATACGAGGCTAAATAAAAAGTGACATCTTGTTACAGTTTTGGACATCATGTCTTTGCCAGGGAGAGCGTTCTGTAAGAGGCTGTTTTTCCCCCCTGAAGATTTCTTCAAATGCCCAACCATCTCTGTCATACTCTGGATGAGTTGTACTTTACCTTTTAAAAATATCTTTTGTGTGTCCAGTATGTTTTATCCCCATGTATTTATTCATCCTCTATTCAATGTTTGGGACCCCGATGATTAAATTGTGGAATTTTTTGGAAGATACACGCTTCTGGTAAAAATGTCACTATTCCATGGACATTATGGGATGGATAAGTATTTTGAAGTATTTCATTTTAGCTAAATAGCACTTGATTTGCAATTGTTTTGCTCATTGCTTTCCCCTTCTCCCTAGTACTTGTGGATAGAAAAAACACACGTGTGCAGGAACAGCAAACCGCTCTGACAGGCTCCGAGTTGAATTTGCTTCTTGTTCCTTGGTGGGATCACGAAAGATTGGGTTCTTGGGTGTCCATCATGAAACCGCTCAGTCTCTGTCAATACCTGTCTGAGACGACAAGGGTTGTAAATACTCTCCTTCATCGTGGTGTAATATTTTCACAGTGGCTTTGACTTGTCTTGCTACCTATTCCCGCACCACACTGCTGCCTGGCACAAATATTTGGTGACAGTGTAATGTTGATAGAGACCAGTAGATCTCTCTGTCCCCTTCCTATACTGGCTTTTGGGTTTTTTTGGGTTTGGGTTTTGTTTTTTGTTTTTTGTTTTTTTGGTAGGTGCATTTGCAATGTCTTTTCATTGGAGAAAAAAAATATGAGTTACCCTTATTAACATAGGGTTCCTATCTTCCTTGTTCACATTCACATTTATTTATATATAAATCAAATTTTATATATTCTGGCTTAACTTTTGAAAGCTTTACTTTATAAAAGAATTCTCTTTCTGTAGTAATGAAACTAATTTAGAAATATTTACTTGTTGGTAACTGCCTTTGTAGGAAATGAACCTGGTTGGTGGGAGTTTCTGTTCCAGGGTTTGTGTGCTGGTTTTTGAGGAGTTCTGGCTTAACCAGCCTGTGTGGTGGGGGCTGTGCTGGGGCTGTGCTGGGGCTCGTAAGCTACCCTATGAGAATAGGGGCCCATTTTCCTTCATGAAGCCTGGTCTTGAATTAACGAGAGGACGGGGAGAGAGGGCTTGTTTGTGGGCTGTGTGAGGGGTGGCAAAGGGCCCTCGGTTTCCTTCCCAGGCCCAACCTGTTGAGTAACCATCGGATCTCCTGGCACTTGTGAGCTTACTGTGCTTTTTTGTTTGGTTAGTTCTTCCGCCCCACCCAAGGCCTGGCTGAACTCTGTCTTCTCCAGAACTTGAGAGCAAGGTTAGACTGAATAGAAGTACTCGAATTGTTCTTCAGTTGAGGAAGTTTTTCTGCATATATATTTTTGTAAATAAGGCTAAAAAGTTTTTGTTGAAACAGTGTTCTATTATTGAGTCTTTCTGAGCTTCTACAGGACTTAAATCTCCAGATGGTATATACTCTTAATACCTATGCATGCTTGCACATGTGCATAAACACACACACACACACACACACGCCAGAAAACACAACTCCCTGTGACACAGAACAACATAGCACATATTCTCTCCTTCTCTGTTCCACGGTGATGTGATAACTTTGGCACTTGATTGTCAAGAAATATATTCTGTACTCGGTTTCTGTATTAGTTATTGGCCTCATATCAGTTAAATCCATGAGGATTTTCTGGATTCAGGTAACTTACAAGTTAGTAGTGAAATGTGAGAGGTTTAAGGAGAATCTCAGGGTTGGGTGAAGGTTTGAATATCAGAAAAAAATGATTATTTGTGAAACAGACATCTGAGTGTTGAGTCCCAAGCAGAAAGGACTTTTAGATAAGGACCAGAGGAACACCTGGTGGAGCTTAGAAAATTCCTAATTTCTTTTCTTCAGGATAAATGTGTATACACCACATAGCAGTCTCATTGTGTTAAAGTACACCTGTGCTTGTGTCCCACAGACTTCCTGGGACACCAGCTGCTTTGGAGTGCCATTTAGTATGTCACCAGCAGCCACCCCACACCCCACACGGGGTTACCTCCCACCCTATTCCCTCTCTCCCTGCAGTTACCTCCGTGGGCTCCTGTAGCCCTGGAACTCCAGGGACTTTGCTCTGAGGACTGTCCTGTGCTTCCCCTTCTTACCCTAGATTTTTGCACTTGCCTCGTGCTGTGACTCCTGCTCTGTGATCAGCCTGCTTATCCTCCAGAAGTCTTCACCTCCTGGTCCTAATGGAACCCGGCTCTTGGAGTTTGCTGCTGTCTGTGCCCTGGTGGACACAGATGGCACCTTCTGCCACACCCAGATAGCGCCCCGGGTCCTCGTGGCTGCTTTCACATCCTTCCTCTCTCACTCCTTGGCCTTCTGGGCTTGCTATGGTTAGTGATCATCTCCTGCCGTCTGTGCAGTCATTTACTAGTCCTAGCTCCAAAGTTTTGGCCCCTGGGCGGCAGTCTCCTGCTCCAGCCTTCAGGAGTTGTTAGAGCTCATCAGTTGATCCCAGTGGCCTCCAAGGTGGGTGACCAGCAGGCCTCATTCGCCTGGGACTGGGGGCTGGGGCTTTCTTCGGGGATCACTTTCAGTTATAGAACCGTCCCAGTTTCCCCAGACACGGGACTTTCAATGCTCAAACTGCAACGGGTGGATCACCCTCAAAGAGTCACTGTCCGAGATCTTGCTAACACGGTGAGCTGCTTTGGGTCTGAAATTTGTAGGCTCCAGAACCTCCAATCCAGTTCCTCTGATGGGCTGTCCCAGGTGACGTCAGATATTTGCCCTTCTGGGTGCACTTGGAGCCCCTTGTCCTGCTCCCACCCTCAGTGTCAGTCACGGTGCCCTTCTCAGCACACCAAATCCCCTTTTCCCTTCTGCCTGCTGTGAGGGCACATCCCAACCCTGGAGGATGGGGCAGCTCACTGTCCCCATGTCTGTGCCTGGACTGCCAGTTTCTGCCAGACCACGTCACAGATGCCACTGTAAGATCCTGGTCCCCACCTTCACCAGGGACTTAGGCCTGCTAGGAAATTAAATGTTTTCCTCCTCAGCACTCCTGCTCTCCACGGTGGCTCTGTCCAACCTTCTCAACATGCAAATCTCCAACTTTATAGTCAGCTACGTCCCTGCTTGTCCCTCGCTGTCAGCAGACCATCCTTTCACCACTAATAAAATGGTCATTTCCAGGCTGTGCCCTCTTCTTCCCACTGCCCCTCTGCAAATCTGCCCATTCTTGGATCCTTTCTTATTTTTCTGTTGATGGTGCAAGAAGTATCCCCCTCACTTCCTGAAAATCAGTTTCTCTCCCACCTCCTGTTTCCACCTCTGCCCTGGTGTTTCTTTATCATAAGGATTTGCCAATGCTCACGTCTTTCCCGTCTTAAAAACAGAATACAATGGACACCGTGAAACCCTTACCTTCCCTGATGCCCTGCACTTTGGCTACTACTTTCTCTCTCCTTCCCTTTGATGAAACGTCTGGAGAGGATATTCTCCTTTCTGGTTTGTACTTCGTTACCTACTGCTGGATGACAAATTATCATAAATGTAGTGGCTTAAAATGACATGCATTTATTATCTCACCATTTCTGTGGGTCAGGAATCCAGGCCTAGCATATCTGAGTTCTGTGCTTCAGGCTGTGGTCCATGGGTGTACAGGGCTGTGGTCTCATCCGAGGCTCACCTGGGGAAGAATTGCTTCTAAGCTCACGGAGGTTATTGGCAGAATTCATTTCTTTGCAGTCATGGGGCTTAAGTTGCCCTCTGTTCCTACAGGTCCCTGTACTTCATGGTCCATGGGGTTCCACTTACTTCATGGCAGCTCCTGACAGCTGGTAAGAGAGAGACTCCAGCAAGATGTAATAATCATGGGAGTGATAATCCTGTCACTTTTGCCATATCCTGTTGGGTGGAAGTGAGTCACGGGTCCTACTTCCACTCAGAGGGAAGGGGTTGTACTAGGGGATGAGAGGTGGGGGATGAGGTTCATGGGGGCCTCCTTGGTCTCTCCACCACATGCCTCATGTCTCAATTTGCTCATTCCCATTCACTCCTCACACTACTGTATTCCTTTTTTTTTTTTTTTTTTTCCCCCTTATCTCCACCACTTTACTGAAACTGCTCTCAGGCAGAATTTGCTACATAGCGTGCTGAGTTTAGTGCAAAATGAGAATGCAGGGTTCCTTGTTCAAAAATTATTAAGAATTTCAAGATGGTGGCAGCAAAGCATGAAACCACGTCCCAGGTGCATGCTCGCGAAGCCAGCCTTGAAGGAAAGTCATCCTCCCTATTGCTGAGTTCAGAGGGTGCTTGCTTGTGCTCTTGATGGACCGCTCAGCAGTTCTTGCTGAACACAGTTTACCATGGCAGAGAACGTGTTCCTCTGTGCAGTAGTTGCCTATCTCTGAGCCCTGAGCCCTGGATTCCCTGCTCTTCCTGGGTACTCCCCTTCGGTCTCTTTTGCAGGCTCCTCTGCACCCATCCTATAGATTGTGGGCTCCCAAGTCCGTGTATCTAGCCTGTTTGTGACTCTCGAGCTCAAGCACTTACGCCAGTGCCTCCTTTACACATTCGCTTGCATGTTTTATGGGCATCAAAAGTGCAGCATGTCTAAAACTCCTATTTTCTCTGATCCACCAAGCTTGTTTCTCCATTTTGGTGGCTGGCTTCATTGTCTCCCCAGGTGAGTTTTGATTTCATTCTATATAAATCCCTGCCTTTGAGCTCCTTCTTTGTTTTTCTGATTAATCTTAAACTTCTTAAGATCTGTGCTGCCACATGTCCATGAAGGGTTGGCCACCGGGACTGATTTCATCCCGAAGGTCTTCTCGACATCTGCAGCCTGTTGTCTCAGGGTTTCCTGGGCTTCCTCTGTTACTACCCAATGTAGTTCATTGCTGCTGCTTCCTTAGTTAAGTGTCTGCTTCCCCCATTAGCATGTCAACCTCATGAGAGTAGGAACTTCGTTTGTTCACTGCTTTAACCTTGGTGTTGAAGTGTGCTGGGCACCTGCTACAAATACATATTCTAATAATGAAAGAGTATTTAAAATTTTCAATCTGATTTTTTAAAGTGTGATCATTTTGGATTGTCTGGGTGGCTCAGTAGGTTAATCACCTGACTCTTGCTTTCTGCTCAGATCATCATCTCACCGTTGTGAGATTGAGCACCAGGTGGGGCTCCACACTGGGCATGGAATCTGCTTAGGATTCTCTCTCTTCCTCTCTCTCTCCTCATCTCCCTCTCTCCCTCCCTTCCCCCTCTGCCTCCCTCTGCTCTGCTTTTTCTAAAAAAAAGAAAGTTAAAAAAAATAAAGTGTGATCATTTTGTTTCTTTGTAGAAACTGAATGTTACGGAAAAACAGGACAGGGCGCCTGGGTGGCTTCGGTCAGTTAAGCCCCCACCTCTTGATTCTGGCTCAGGTCAAGATCTCACAGGGGCATCTGGGTGGCTTAGTCGATTGAGCGTCTGACTTCAGCTCAGGTCATGATCTCGTGGTTCATGGGTTCGAGCCCCGCATCGGGCTCTGTGCTGACAGCATAGAGCCTGGAGCCTGCTTCGAATTCTGTGTCTCCCTCTCTGCTCCTTCCCCACTCATGCTCTGTCTCTCTCTCTCTCCTTTAAAAATAAATTTAAAAAAAAAAAAAAAAAAAAAAGATCTCACAGTCTGTTGTGAGATCAAGCCCTGTGCTGGGCCCCATGCCGGGTGTGGAGCCTGCTTGAGATTCTTTACTTTTGCCTCTCCCTTGCATGCATGTGTGCATTGTCTCTCTCTTTCTCACTCACTCTCAAAAAAAACCAAAAAACAAAAAAGAAAAACAAGACAGTGGCATAGTAGCCTTGCAGTGCTTGAATATAAGGAATATCTATAGTGCTGTAATCGTTTTGGGGCTTTGGATTGTTGATTAGAAAGTAACATTGTAACAGGAACTAAGTGCATGTTTTCTTATTTCCCTTGAGTTCTGGGCACTGATAGGTGAAAGGGTGTATGTGTGTATAATTTGGTCTGTGGAATTCACAGAATTGCCTGTGTAATTTTGATAAGAGGAAGTAAAAACAGTGTGTGTCAGATACCATCATCTGAATCACTCTGCTCTTACCCAGATGTATTTTGATAGTTTTTTGTCTTATTGTGTTTAACCAGCAAGGGAGAGGTAATTGTCGTTAGAGATCTTACATCTCTGACTTTCTGGGGTCCTGTTTTCCTTGATGTATCTGCTTGAAGAAAGTGTTTGGCAATAGAATGCTGAAATATATTAAGTATCTGGGAGCCTAGTTTTTTAGAGACTAATCGTGGGCCAGGAGAGGAAGAATTCCACCCAATGCAGATAGGATGAATCTCTCAAAAGCCTTGGAGCAATCTCATTTAAGCAGAAATCAGTCACACACAAACAAAATAGTACATGGGTGTATTTGTTAAAGAAGAGCCTTCATTCTACAGCCCAGGATTTTTAAGCTTTTTGATCTCAGGACTCCTTTACGCTGTTAAAAAGTATTTGAGGACCCCAAAGAACTTTTTCTGTTGTAATGTCTATTGATATTTACTTTGTTAGAAATTAAAACTCAAAAAAATAAAAAATGTACTTAAAATGACAAAAATAGCAATACCCTCATTATATCTAACAAATTGGGAAAGGTAGGAGCATTGAAATAACCTTTTCGGATAACTATGGATATTCTTTGATACTTCATTAATATATGACTAGTGGTGGTTTTTTAAAGGTTAGGTACAATGTAGGTTCTGAAACCATAACATAGATCTTTTCCTGGTCTGTTACTTTAGAATTCAGTAGTTCATCTTGCATTCTGAATAGACAGAAAAGGTATAATTAAGTCAGTTACAACACATCTGTATAATGAAATATTATGCAACTATATTTAAAAAGTATTTTATCACAGATGAAATGCTTTTAAATGTAATAAATTGTCTACTCAGTATGATCCTAATTTTGAAGAGATGTGTGTTGTACTAATTGAAAGGAAAATAGCAAAATATGGGAATGTGTCCTGATGCATTCATGGATGATTTTCTTTATACTTTTATGTATTTTCCAAATTTTCTACAATCAGCACATTGCTTCTAAAATCAGGGAAAAAATTAAGGCCTTTTCTTTCTTAAAAAAATTTTTTTTAATGTTTATTTTTGAGAGAGCACAAATGGGAGAAGGGCAGAGAGAGAGGGAGACACAGAATCTGAAGCAGGCCCCAGGCTCTGAGCTGTCAGCACAGAGCCCAGTGTGGGGCTCGAACCCACAAACGGCGAGATCGTAACCTGAGCAGAAGTCAGACACTTAACTGATTGAGCCACACAGGTGCCCCAGGGTTGGTTTGTTTGTTTTTTAATAAAGAATAAATGTATCTATTAAATGATTTTCCTCATCCCTGGACCACCTTTTACAAGAACCCCAATATGTATAGTTGGAGTGGTAGCAAGATCATTTCTTCCTCTCAAGTTTTTGTTTATTTAACAGAACTGATGTAACCTTTCTGTGGCTATTTTAAGCCTCAGGAATTTAACTTTTTAGTTTAGTGGCAATTAATTGATGTATTAAAGAAACTGTATTTAAGAATTATTCAGGGAAAGTATTGCTGAATTTTATAGCAGGGACATAATTTGCTTTTTCTCATTTCTGTCACACCTCAGGCAAATCCTGTTTCTTATCTAGGTAAATTGGCAAAAGGATCTTGTACTAGGTAATAAAGCTACTGTCATAGTTGAGAAATATCCTGGAAATCAGCGTGTAATTAACCTCTCATTTACTGCCTCTGAGTAGTTTGTCAGAGAGGTGAGTGTGGCGTTTTTCTCTTTACGGTTTTATGGCTGGAAGTTGAAGTGACTTCAGAGAAATGCAAAGGGCAGCCCACATCTGGGGATTAGTTCCCTGCTTACCCATGGATTTAGAAAGGATGTTTGCTCGCTATTATGTCCCTGATGTTGTATTGTCCAAAAATATTGCTGCTTTAAGGCTTTTGTCCTCAGTGTGTGGACAGGAATCCAAATCTGCTGATGGGTCTCTTTTCTGAAAATGGAGGACATTTCTTTGTTTTATGTTGGCATCCTGTTGGCATTTCTTTGTTTATGTTCCTTATGATATAATTAAGTGATTATTAGATGTCTACAGAAGCTACGGTGCATCCACGAAGAAGGAAATTAGCAGTTTTGCATCCTCCACTTATCATCTTAAAGATGAGAACATCCCTTTGATATTTCCAGCTGAGCATACAGGTCTGTGGCTTTAGTTAATGTGCTGGTGACGTCTTGCAGTGTTTGCAATCTCTCCAGGGCTGTTTACTAAGGCATAGCCCACTTTAAAGTGTAAACTGTGATGGGAAACTAGTGCCTATTCTAATATTGTTTTACATTAAAAGGCCATTCTATCCTCTGCCTAAAACAGTTGAGAATATTCTACTCGGGGGCATCCTTAATGGTTAAAGTCATCATTAAATTTGGAAATCTTCTAATATCCATCAGATTTTATGAGTTGAACATTTGGGAGGCTAGGGAATGCACTCCAGATATAGGTAGTGATTTCTTCATGTTGTTATTGAAACCGCTGTTTGCACTGCATTTATTTCTCAGATCTGTCGTCATCTTTTGTGTAATAGAGCGGGCTTAGAAGAATTTGCAGGCTAAGTAAGGAAGGAGGAGTGTTGTTTTTACTGTATTACCGTAATCATAAACTTCATGAACTGCAGGGGTGTTTTACCCTTGCCTGCCTTTGGTATCGATGCCAAAATCCTGTTCCTGACCACTTTTCCATCTTCCCTCCTGCTGGCTCCCTGTGCTGCAGCCACCCAGGCCCCCTTCTTGTCTAGTCTCAGCTTTTGCTCATGCTGGTGGCTCTCCCTGGAGTGGATCTCTCCCTACATAGCAACTTCATTCAGATAGTTGCTCAAATACCACTCAGGTGTCTGTTCTTTCCTTAATGAAATCTTCCCTGAATATCCCAAATAGCCCAGCCTTTCATTCTGTTTCCTTCCCTGTGTTTGCTTTCCCTAGTCCTTACTTACTCCTTGATAAATACATATATGGTAAAACCTTGCAATGCAGGTAACTTGTTCTGCAAGCGTTCTGCAAGACAAGCAAACACTTCTAATAAATTTTAATTTGATAAAAAAGTGACATCTTGTAATACGAGTAGTACCTGATGGCAAATGTCACAGGATCACAACTGAGCGAGTGGTTCTTGAAATTCACCTTGATATTCAAGTGCTTTGGATTACAAGCATGTTTCCAGACGAATTAGGCTTGCAAACCAGGGTTTTACTCTATTTCTATTTGCTTGCCCGCCCCGCCTCATGTGGGTTTTATGAGGGCGGGGGCTTTGTTTCCTCTGTTACTACTTCCACATTGTTTAGAATAGTGTCTGGCACTTAACAGGCACGAAATAAATACTTGATGAGTTAAGTTAAGGGAAGAAGGAATTCACCAGATTCTCTGTCATGGACTACTATAAACAGATTGCATTTAATTTCCTGATATCATACGTCTTTTGAAACACGGGATGAAAGGCTTGCTGTGTTATACCTTGATTCAAACTGTGCCAAACACCATCCCGGACAGGCAGTTGATGGTCACATGTTCTGGAACAAAATTAGATGGAACAAAACACGAGTATAGTTGTTTATACTCGTGTCTGTCAGTGGCTTCCAGAACACCAGTGTGCTCTGTAGATGGTGCAAATGGGAGCACGAAAAAGCCCGAGAGTTTGGAGGGAAGCAGTTTGATTTTTTAATTTTTACATATTTGGACTCTGGAGTAAATACTTTGACTTGCTTTTTAATGCTAGTGTTATGAACAACTTTGATGAGGTTCTTGTTGAAAATTACTGGTGTGTCAGGTATATATGTTGGGCTAAATCGGAGAGTTAGTGACAAAAACAGTTTCCATCAGTGCCTTCCTCCTTCTCAGGGACCTGCTATAGTGGTCATACAGTGTCAGAGGTAAACCACATCTGGATTCAGAGCCCTTTGTTAAACTTGTCCTCGTACCGATGTAGCCTTCTTTCCTGCCATTTATTTACCTGGTGAGTCCTCCTCAATTTGGTCAGGCTGGTGTTGCCATTATTTCTCTTGCCTCTGGGCCCCTTGGTGTCCCTTAAAATATCCTGCTTGGTCGTTGCTGACCCTGCCTGGCCAAACCCTTCTTTCAGGGCTTGCTTCAGTGGGGTGCTCACCCTCTGACTAAATCTGTGTTCCCTGCTGTTTACACAGTTTAGTTCTGAATCAGTATGTGATATTAATGTGTTACAGATCTTCTTTAGTTTTTACCAAAAGACTTTTAAAAGGGACTCTTGTGTATCCTTTGTTTTTCTTTTTTAGATAACATTTCTTTTAGGGGCGCCTGGGTGACTCGGTCGGTTAAGTGCCAGACTTCAGCTCAGGTCATGATCTTGTGGTTTGTGGGTTTGAGCCCCACGTCAGGCTCTGTGCGGACAGCTCAGAGCCTGGAGCCTGCTTTGGATTCTGTGTCTCCCCCTCTCTCTGCCCCTCCCCTGCTTGAACTCTTTCTCTCTCTCTCTTTCTCTCTCTCTCTCAAAAATAAACATTAAAAAAATTAAAAAAAATATTTCTTTTTTTAAAAGTTTCTTTTTATTTATTTAGAGAGTGGGGGGGGGGGGGAGGGGCAGAGGGAGAGAGAGACCCAAACAGTCTCCACGCTGTCAGCATAGAGCCTGATGTGGGGCTCAAACTCACAAATTGTGAGATGATGACCTGAGCCGAAATCAAAAGTCAGATGTTTAAGGAACTGAACCACCCAGACGCCCCTCATGTATATCCTTTGTATCCCCCAAGCCTGATAGGCAGTGAAGAAAAGAGAAAATATAAGACCCAGAATGTTGACTGGACAAACTTGACTTTGGGACATTCCAGTCACCCTCTCTGAGGATGTGGGGCCCATAGAGGCACTGAGGAAATAGGGTTTGATTACCTGGATCCAGCCTTTGAGTAGAGCAGTGTGTTGGGTCGTGCCAGTTGAAGCAGAGCATAATGCAACAGAAAACTTAGTCGAGAACTGAATGAGAAGCTGTGGCCTTAAGGGACTTAAGTTCTGTAAGACCGATTGAAATTGCTTGGAGGGACCTTTTCAGCTGCCCCCCACCCTCCTTTTAAAGGGGTGACTTAAATCTCCATGCTGTGGTTTCACTAGAATGGAAGCTCCTTGAGGGCAGGTCTGCCAGTGTCGTCTGCCATGTGTCTCTGGTACTCAGTGCTGGCACAGGAGGTGCTCACTGAAGGGTAGATGGATGGATGGTTGGTTCAGGTGGCTGGTCTTGGGGATGGAGGGAGAGGAGACGAGTGGACAGAATGGTTCTTGCCGCCCTTACCTGCCTTTCCCCTATACATGGTCGTGTTCTAGCCCAGACCCTGTTCTGGGTGTGGCTGATCATGGTTGACTCTCCTTTCATGGTTCTCGACCGGAGCTAGACCCTGGCATTGTTTCTGAAGTGCCACAGGTGATTCCGATGTGCAAGCCAGGTTTGTAAATCACAGCTGTGGAGTGTTTGAAGGGAAATGGAGGTTAAGCCATTCCAGTGGGTTCACATGTAAATAAGCAAAATCAGCATGTCCTGTTGGGGAATGTGTTATTTTGCTGCTCTTTAGTTGGAGCTGTACAACTCAGTAGGTTGAAGTGTTTTTTTCCCTTACATCTTCATCTGCTACTTTGGGCTGCCTTTCACATTTAGCTCTTGGCAGCTTAAGAATTGAAGCTCTTTGGGCATACTTTTATTATACCTGGCGCAACATACTATTAAGGTGTTGAAGGGTTTTTAAAAATTCAGCAGCAAAATGTAGGTGGTCTCCAGCTCCAGACACTGCATGTACAGTCTCCCTGCCCGGTGCCCCTCCCATACCCAGTTTTCCAGTCCCCCCGCTGTTCTCCCCACAAGTGTACCTGTGAGCAACTTGGACTCTTGAGTTCAGAAAGGGACGACTGTAGATAGGAAAATCGCAGTCAGGTGTACTGTTGCCAGTGGCCTGCTTCATTTAATCATTTAATTATCATCCTGGACACTTCTTGAAATTTCCACCTGATTTTGGTCATGTTCGGGCTGTGTATTAATTCAAACTGTACTTTGTGAACAAGTAACTTTTTATAAGTTACACATTTTAGGATCTCTAGGAAGGTCAAGGAGTTACTTTATCTTTTATATCTCAGGCTGAAATAGTTCAGGTGACTCATTACCTTCGGACTTCTGAAAGCTAGAGAGAGCAAACTGGAGTTTGGAAAGAGGTTTGCATCTGCATGTAAGAGGTTTGCACGTTTGATCGTGTGCGTGGGCACACTTAGATGCTCACACACTTGTCGTAGGCTGGGTTGGAAAATAGTTCCGGACTGTGTGATGAATGGCAAAGTGGTAGAGATGCATGAATGGGGGGTTCAGGGAAGTGGGAGATGCTGAGGAATAGGAAGGCCAGCTGGAAGAATTAGGACAGAATTAGCTGGACTGAGGCCGAGTGGGTCAAAAGATGGAATTGTCTTTTTTTCCTAAAAACTTAGCAAATAATGGCCTGGTTCCAAAATGAGAAGAGACAGCACTGCCTGGTCTCTTTCCCCTGGGAGTGGGCTTCTCTAGGAGGGAAAGAAGCCGGCTGTGGTACTGAAGAAGCCAAGGCTCTGGCCGAACCCCCACTGGGCTGACCCACCTCTTCCTGTTGCATGACCTTGAGCTAGTTGCTAAGTGTCTGTGCCTCAGTTCCTACTCTGTCAGTGGGCGTGAAAATACCTCCCTCATGGAACTGTCTTGGAGGTTACATGAGATGAAATACACGGTGTTTGAACGGTGCCTGGAACGTAGTAAGGACTGAATAAATGTTAGTAGTAGGAGTATTTCTGTGGATTACCTGAAACCAAACCATCACTGATAATACAGTTTCTACTACCCATTTCAAATGATTTTTTTTTAATCCCATTTGAATCAAGACATTGCAGGAGAGCACAGACCCAACCAAGGGTGGGTATTTAGTAGAGAGAAATAGAGAAGTTAATTTAGCCCAGTACCAGTGACTACAGTTTTTTTTCTTCATCATGACCGATTTAGGACAAATAAAAAGGTTTCTGGGCTGCATCTTTTCTCCATGCAAAATTTATTGAGATACTGAATTAGTTTAAGAAATGATGGTTGAGCATTTAGTATATTCTAAGCCCTGGAGATACAGTGGTGTACAAGAGAAATGGCCCTGGCCCTCAGGTGGCTCTGTATCTGGAGGGGAGATGATCGAGTAACCTGTGTCCAGCACTAGATAAACAGGTCCAGACTGTGAGAGGTGGGACCCGAGCTCAGGACAGAGACTGATGGTGGAGGAACCCCGGTTAGATGGGGTGATCTGGAAAGGTTTGGGTAGAGGTTAAAAGGGTGAGAATGAGCCAGTGTGGGGAGAAGGTGGGATGGGTTGGGAGGAAATGCTGTTGGGTGGGGGTGATGGCCTGTGCGAAGACTCAGCCAGGTAAGAGTTAAAGGATGGCCAGTGTGGCTGGAGCGCAGGGAGCAGGTGAGTTTGGAGCCTGGGGTGTGGTGAGAAGGAGTCCCTGGTCCAGTCAGGGGGGGAGTGGGGGCCGCTGCCAGGGGTTCGGAGAAGCTATTGTGCAGTGACCCGACCTAATTTACATTTTAGGATAACACTTGGGAAGAAAGTCAATTCTTGGTGCAGGCTTCCTGCTCTGGCGTTTTTCTTTTTAATAATGAACCTCTTGGTGCTACTTTTTTAGCCACGGAAATGTTGGTATCTGGGTGTGTCTGACAAGTGGCAGTGCTGGGATGGCCTTCTCCGATTTTACCCTGAAATTGCACTGCCGCCAGTACAGCGAGGCCGGTGGCCGTGGCCCACACGTACCCTACAGACTGCAGTCTGGAGGAACACACAGTGAGTCGCTAATCAAGCTGGAGGTTCTGCACAGCTTTGTTGTGTCAAGAGCAGAACTCTCGTGAGTCAGGGCTGTGACAGATGAGAATATTGTGACCCGGCTGATACCTGGCAGGCTGAGTGCTGACTGGTGTATTTCCTTTTTCAGTCAGAGCATCCTGGCGGAGCCAGGAGCAATTCAGAAACTCTGTGATCAGCACCTGTAGATCTGTGCTTTTGGGAGGAGTCACCACGGACTACTTTATTGTAGATCTCTGAGATCAAATAACTGACTTTCACATCAATTCTGATGACAGGGAAGGGCTCTTTGGAAGGCCATTTGAAGTAATGGTTATTAATCAAATAGTGCTCCCCCCCCCCCCCCCCCCCCCCCCCCCCCCCGCCCCTTGAGTAGTGAGAAAGGAATGTAATGTTCTTTTACTGCAGTTTACTTTATCTTGCTGCCTGATCACCTCAGACTATTGAAAACCCCAAGGTGGCAATGAGGGGCTGCATTTCATAGCCAGGCTGTGGTATGCATTCCTTATGGGTCATAGGTCGTTTAGGAGTCACCCTATTTGTATTATAGCTGCAGATAGATAAAGAGCAGATTTCTCACGTTTCCTGGCTTGGGGGGGATAGGGGAATGTGTGTGGCTTTGAAAAGTCTGTCTCATGGAGGCTGTGTTGCCCAGTGCATTGCATTGCATCGTGTGTGTGTGTGTGTGTGTGTGTGTGTGTGTGTGTAAAAAGTCTCAGGTTTAGATCAGACTGCCCCAGAACCTCTGATCTCTTGGTTCGGGGCTCATAGGTGATGAAACTGATCCTGAGGGGCACGAACATTTTCTGAATGCATGGAGCCTAAGGGATGGCAGACCCAGGAACAGGGCCTGGCATTTCTGAGGTTTGGACCTGTGCTCTTGGACCTGTGATGTTTAGTTAATTGTAGGGAAAAGGGGCAATGACAGATTTAGTAAGGAAATAATACACAATTATCCCAAGTCACGGAGTTGAATATTTCTGTCTCTGCAGTGAACCATTTTAAGAGAAAACAAAGTTTGTTTCTTGCTAATGAGGTGGAAATAGAACTTATCTTAAAATAAGCACAAGAGGCAAAATAAAAGATTAAAGACAAAATCTAGGATACTTTGTATGTTTATCTTATAATCAGGCATTAAATTATAACTTCAGTAGGAGTGACATTAATGATTCTAAGCTCACAGTGTAATCAGTCCTTCATTTCCTTAAAATAATAGGTGTATTAGTAAACTACTTTTGTTAGATAATATTATTTAATCTGGCAGTTAGTTTCATGGTTAATTTTTTGCCGAAGCCTGAAAACAAACTTTTTATCTCCTGAGATTATTAAATAGTTTTGTAGTAACAATGTCTTGTTTTCTGAACATTCATAAATTCAATTTATGTCATTTAGGGTTCTGGGTGCTTTTTTTCCAGGTGACACTGTTGGTTGTATTTCCCTTTGGTTTGGCAAACTAGTGATATCTTAATTCTCAGAAGTTGGTTTTTATAATAGTTATAGAAGTATAAGGTGAAACAAAGAGGTAAAATGCTAACTCCTAGTCTGAGCAGGCATTGTCTGCTGTTGCTACAACAACAAATTGAGCGTCACGTTTGTAGCTGACTTGTTATACCATAGGAGCATACGTACCTACCCAGTTACTCTATATTTACTTTTAAAAATGGTCTGATTTCAGTAATCGGGTCATGGTGTATCATTGGCCTGTCTTTCAACAACTTGGTTAAATTAACTTGATTGTAGTACTCTGGTTATGTCCTTTGAACAGCCTGTCAGTGCCTCTGTTTACCCACCTTTTTTGTGTGAAGAACTGGAGGGGAGGGCATTTGCCAACTAATGTGGAAAGAAAGGAGAAGGTAACCCGATTTTGAAAAATTCTGTCGACACTGACTAGCTACTTGGTACCGGTACTTCCTGTTTCCAAAACCAATGTTAATGCAATCCTGCTTTGCATTGTGTGGTGGTTTATTGCCCTCAGCAGAATTCCTGGCATATTTGAGGCCCTGCCCTTTTATTTCTGCCAGATCCCCCAGCCACAACTGGCCTAGTCCATTCCGCACCGGCACTACCCGCCTGGGCTCCCTCCTGCCTTCATGCTGTCAGTGGTAAAATGAGCATAACCCGGAGGGTTGTTCCAGCACACTCCTGCTATGCTGTCTGAGTCCCAGCCTCTGTGGCTTTCAGCCTGTCACTGTCTTGGCTCTGAATTAAGCCTGACAACTTTGCTCGTCTTATAAACGTTAGATACCCCCGCCTTCTTTCCTTCAGTAAATATACTCATGATCCAGGTTATGTTGCTCTACCCTCCAGTACATATTTCCTAAGGTCAGTGAAAGGTATTTGTGGGGGAGGTGTGTCTGAGGGGGTGGGGCAGTGAGAGGGGAGAAGACAAAGAGATAAAGTTTGTAACTCTGAACAGGTGAAGTCGGCTTGCGTGAGACACCCTGTGCCTTGTGCTGGGGCAGCTGTGTCACTGGGTCTTGGTGGTGATGGGTCCTTATCTGACAGGCAGGAGGTGTTAATCCATACAGCGGCCCTGAGAGGGAAAGATAAGGAAACCTGGGGCTCAGAAGGCAACCCCCACGAAGGTTTTGGGATGAGTTGGGCTGTGTTTGAATTCTGGCCTTCCCATGACTCACTGTATGAGCGTCGGCAAGTTTCCTAGTTTCTCTCTGGTCCTCCGAACCTGCCTCAGAGTTTTGTTGTGAAAATTCAGTGAGTTGGTGGGTGTGCACATCTAGGACTGTGCCCCGCCCACTGTTCATATTTATTGAGCAATTATTTTAAGTGTTTTTATTGTTGGACTAAGGTCACACAGCTAATGTGTGGTAGAGCTGGTTTGAGTTTCTCAGACTCTAGAGCTTAACCTCCTTCTGCTGTTCCCTACTGCCCTTACTGTTGCCTTTCCATCTTTGACCGGGAAGAGAAATAGATCAATTCTAGTTTCTCCCTTACATTTTCTGACCCGTTTCCTCTGTGGTGGAGCTAAATGGCCTTTGTTTGGTTCTGGGTCCCCGGGACTGCAGCCCTTCCTCTTACTCATTGTTGACTTTAGCTCCCTGTGTAGCATTTTGTTCTGCCTCTTAAGAGATTATGCAAATAGAATTACTGTTTTCGTATTAAGAAACATGTTATCTGAGTTACACTGTCATTTTTAAAAAATAGGCAAATGGCATTAAAGTATTGATGTACTATATAATTTTATTTGTGGGTAGAGAAATTATTGAAAGTGCTTTTTATTTTATTAATTAATTTTAGTGTTTTATTATTTATTTTTGAGAGAGAGCGAGCGTGCACAAGCAGCGGAGGGGCAGCGAAGGGGACAGAGGATCCAGATCCAAGGCGGGCTCTGTGCTGACAGCAGTGAGCCCATGTGGGACTCGAACTCATGAACTGCAAGATCATGACCCGAGCCGAAGTCAGAAGCTCAGCTGACTGAGCCCCCCAGGTGTCCCTGAAACTGCTTGTTAAAAATATTTTAAAAAGTTGGGAAAATACAATACTTCCTCTCTTGCCCATGTTCTGTCATAAGCAGGGAAAAAGACTTACCTAACCAGGAACAGATAGAATTCTCTAAGTAATCTTTACTTTGTCTTCCTTTACTCATTCACACACAGCTAGAAGGATGTGAAGTTGTTCTTTAGTGACTGGAGTCAGGATAAAGATTAGGCAGAAGAGAGGTGATGACTCTAGTATCAGTAATACTCTTCCAAATAAAATTTTGAAAAGGTAATGGATTTTAAGTGTTTTCTATTTGGAAGGGATGATGACAGTTGGCATACAGCAGCTCATCCAATTTACATTTTCAGATGCCTTCTCTGGTCTTGAGAGTGCTGCTAAATTGTAGCAAGTTCACATAAATGAGTCAGGGCAGGATTTCTCAAGCTGCGTCCATTAGTGGGTCATGAAGTCAATTTAGTCGGTCACAACCAGCATTAGAAAAAAATAAAACAGTGAAAACATCAGAGTGTACAGCATATAGCAAAGGCAGTGTATTGCTTCTGGAAACTTCTACTTCAGCTGATTTTAGTGCGGGTGTTTATTGGGTTACTCTATAAAGAGGATTACAGACAGAAGTTTGAAAGCCATTGATTTGAGGTAGTTTAGAAAGTTTATTAACTTTAGAGCAAGTCTGATAGTACATAAATGGAAAATGCTTATAACTCTCTTTAACATTGGTTTTTGTATATTGCTATCAGATGTAAAGAAATTTAAGAATGGTAACAGATCTTTTCTAGAACTAATATATTTTATTTAAACTTTCTTAAAAACTTCTTTATTTTTTAAAGTTTATTTTGAGAGAGAGAGAGAGTGAGCAGGGGAGGGGCAGAGAGAGAGGGAGCCTGTCAGTACAGAGCCTGATGTGGGGCTCCATCTCATGGACCCCGAGATCATGACCTAAGCCGATATCAAGAGTTAGATGTTAACTGACTGAGCCACCCAAGTGCCCCAAAACGTTTTTTTTTTTAAATGTTTATTTATTTTGAGAGAGAGAAGAGGGGGAGGGGTTAGAGAGAGGGGGGAGGGAGAGAATACCAAGCAGGCTCCTTACTGTCACCTCAGAGCCCAACACGGAGCTTGATCTCACAAACCATGAGATCATGACCTGAGCTGAAATCAACAGTTAGATGCTTAACTGATTGAGCCAGCCAGGCGTCCCTAGTACTAATACATTTTATAAAGAGCAAATGAGGTTTATGACTTCATTTCTGAAGATTCATGGATAAAATTAGGAAAATACGGTCATTAGTGTCCTTCCTAATATGTCACATGTACCATTGTGTTTGCAGATTTTGTATTATAAACTGAATTTGAAATCTTAGCTATTTTGGTCCCAAAAACTTGGAATCGTGTTCATTTTGACATCTGTAAGAATACAAACTTTATAAAGAGTATTTATTTCCAGATTTTGAACCCTGAATTGCCTTGCAAAAATTTTGAAAAAATTACCTCATTTTTCATGGTCCTTTAGTATACTCAACTTTGAATACTTAATCTAAGTAGGTAAAGCTGTCCTATCCTTATTAAGCTTTTCAGATAAGTTTTTACCCCCCCCCCCCCCAAGGCATAAGGGAAGTTAGTTATCGTGATACATCTGTAGTTTCTTGATAATGATTTTATAATTGTTCTTCTGGAAGCAATTAATGATTTCCTTTATAACCAGCTGTAAAGGACAGTAAAGGACAGGTTTTCATTGTGAATGTGATGATATGTCATTTGTCCTTGCCCTTCTCATTGAATTAAATTACAGTAGCTACTGTTCGTGTGGATTTAAAAACAGATACTGTTCAAATCAAGTTCTGAAGTTCTTGACAGGGGCTCTGAGAACTGGTGGGAGGTTTCTGGATGCTGAGTTCTTGAGTAATGACTCCTCTTGCATCGAGAGAAAGGAAAACATTTAAAACCTGGGCAACTTCAGGGAGAGGGAAGCAGAGTTCTCCATCTTATGTGGAACTAGTGTTGGGCAGAGCATTTACTGTTACCAGCCTGTCCTGTTCTTTTTCTTAATCAGTATTGCAGCTGTAGGATTTAAGTAGCTTGACGGTATGGCAGGGTTGGGGAAAACACCATTTGACTGTGGTATTATTAGGTAGTAATAGATTTGACTGAAATGCCAGAGTGAGTGATGGAGGATATGTTAGTACTTGGGGGCGGGCGGGGGGGGGCGGTGTAGACAGTGGTAAGTGGTTTGAGTTTTGCATAGTTGCATGCGGGGGAAGAAGGTGTGATTTACCTTGAGAATTTACTTGAGGGTAGACACTACGAAGTAAATAGGAGACTATTGCAGTAGTTATAAATTGGTCTTAAAAGCATTCTGTTTGAATGATGAATGGACTCTCTCAAGTTCTTTAGGATCTGGATTATGACTTAAGTATCTTTTTCTCACTACTAAAATTAAATGATTATTTCTCTAAGGCCTCTACTCCAGAAATACATGCATTATTGAAATCCTGAATATTTTCTAAAACAGCCTCTGGGGAGCTTGGGTGGCTCCGTCTGTTGGGCATCCGACTTCAGTTCAGGTCATGATCTCCCGGTTCATGGGTTCAAGCCCCGCTTCGGGCTCTGTGCTGATAGCTCAGAGCCTGGAGCTCGCTTTGGATTCAGTATCTCCCTCTTTCTCTGCCCCCCACCCCCCTTACGCTCTGTCTCTGTCTCTCTCAAAAATAAATATAATCATTAAAACAAAACAGAATAGTGAGCCTCCTTCCTATTCCAGTAAGACTAAAGGCCGTTACACTTTTTAGACATTGCGGCACCTAAGGTCTGCTCTTGTAAATGCTGGCCGCTTGTTTTTAGGCTTTCATTTTCCTGTGTTCCTGGTTTGCCAAGGAGGTTGCTCTGATTTTTTCCCCATTCTCACTTTGAAAGCTTTCCTCTGCCCGTTAACTGTAGGCAGAGATAGTCAAGGCTTCGGAGTAGCCCCGTGGGGGACGCCGTGTGCCTGTGACATGGGGTGACCGAAGTAGTGGCCTGTGGGAAGTAAGATGCTTTCTGGAGCTGGGGACACCGTGTTCCGTTTTCCTGTGACTCCGCCACAGCCGTGGGAAACATAAGGGTTGGGGTCTTAGAATGACAAGCTTCCGGAGGGAACTGAATTAATCCGCAGAGTTCAAGCAGAGCAAGCTAGGAGGCAGAGTAGTCTACTCCCTTGCTCCAGGGCCCACACCCACTACTAATGTGTTTACATTTGAACCCTTGCCAAACTTCCCCCCCCCAACCCCTGCTGCCCCCCAGTTTATTTTTTTTTTTTTATTATTACTTTTTTTTATTTATTTTTGGGACAGAGAGAGACAGAGCATGAACGGGGGAGGGGCAGAGAGAGAGGGAGACACAGAATCGGAAACAGGCTCCAGGCTCCGAGCCATCAGCCCAGAGCCTGACGCGGGGCTCGAACTCACAGACCGAGAGATCGTGACCTGGCTGAAGTCGGACGCTTAACCGACTGCGCCACCCAGGCGCCCCACCCCCCAGTTTAAAAAGGGAGGTTTTGTGTAGGGGGAAAAGCTAAGGATAAAAGGGTTTCCGTCAAAAAGTCTCCTGCCTTTGTTGCTTATTGCAGCTTTTACTCCTGATGCTGTGAGGACTACACACTTCTAAGAAATTAGCGTTGTTGTGGTTTCCCTTTCAGCTTTGGAGCCCACGAGTGACCTCACCCAGAGGGGCCCAGCGAGCCTCTTGTCAGGATGTGTTCCTCTGGCTGCCATAACAAAATACCACAGTCCGGGTTTCATAAACGACAGACGTGTCTCTCACGGTTCTGGAGGCCGCCGGTCCAAGATCGGGTGCTGGCCGACTTGGTTCCTGGTGGGGACTCTCTTCCTGGCTTGCGGACGGCTGCCTTCTCACTGCCCTCACACGGTGGAGGAAGAGCGAGATCTGGTGTCTCTTCCTCTCACAAGGACGCTAATGTCGTCATGGGGTCCCGACCTCATGACCTCACGGAGGCCCTGCCTTAAGGTGCCATTATCCTGGGGGATAGGGCTTCACCATATGAATATGGGGGGGGGGGGAGGGGACACATTCAGCCCATAACAGTCTTGTGTGTGACAGAATTGACTGTTCACGCGACAGACCTCGTGCTCCCCTCCCCCCTCCGCAATGCCGTCTTCCCGTTTTCCCAGTTTCCGTTGTGTCTCTGGTGATCACATGACCTCGTTCTGGCCAATCGGGAGCAGGGAGACCCCCAGGGGCTTCTGGGAGTGACCCCCCCCCCCCCCCCCGACGGCGGGGGAGACTTCCGAGCGGGAGGCTTACCCAGCCGCGTCTCCTCTTGGAGCTGCCGTCTGGGGCTGCCGAGGCAGAGCGCCACAGTGAGAGCCCGGGTCCCCGATGACGCCACTGAGCGTCGGAGCAGCCCCGAGGCATCTGACGCCAGGTCCCTGTGTGAGTTACAGACGAGCCCGTGGTTTCAGCTGCTTTTAGTCGGGCGCCGTCCCGTGTGCCCCAGAGCGCCCTCACTGATGTGCGCGTAGCCCTCAGAGGGAACCTGGAGTCGGCAGGCAGTGGTCTTAGGAAGACCCTGCTCTGAGACGTGCGTGCGCCCCTCGCCCTCCAGGTGTACGTACCACACTGCCTTTGCGGCGTGTGCCTGTGTCCCCCGCCGGCTGCGAGCTCCAGACGCGGCGGCGAGCGCGGCCCCCTCCCTCTCCTCGGGGCCTGAGGCGAGGCCCACGCGTGGGAGGGACGGGGTGGAAGTGCACGGGAGGAAACCCGGGGCCCCGGGCCTGCTGACAACAGGTGCTTTACTATTCCCGAAGGTCTTGGTTGTGGTGGCTTCCGCAACAAGACCGGCTGATGTTGTTCGCGGAACGCCCAGGAGGTAACCTGAAGAGGAGCAAGTGGGAAAACAGGCTTTAATTCAAGGTACCTGGGCCACGTGCATAGCTGCTCTCGGGGGCTGAGTTCGAGCCAGACGGGAGACGTGCCCCATTTTCCTTGTGGAAGCAGGAGTCGAATAAAAGTCAACTTACGTTCTTATAATTGTGGAACATTCTAACCATTCAGAAAAACACGTCATTGTAACGATTGTTTTTGGCCCGAAGTTCTCTCTCCCCGCCCCCTTATTTTTAAAGGTGAAAAGTGAAGTTCTCCAGACAAACTCTATCAGCGAAAGGGTAAGGTGAGTGATCGGAAGCCAGGGCACGTTCTCCCATAGAAACACATCTGTTGGACGCACATGTGGCCGAAATGTGGCAGACTGGAGATGAAAAGTTGGAGATGAAAATGATAGGATTACGGGCTGTCATTTTATCAGTAAGGAAGCAGACCGGGAAGAGTGATGTCGGGATTTATAGGTTTGTGGGCCTTTTATTTCAGGTTCTTTTTTCTCTACCACTTGTTACTGTAACTTATTAAGTCAAAAGCGTGTTGAATGCCCTGAGCCAGCAACCACCAGGATTAGGTATAGTCCCATCAAAGTGGGTTCATTTAACTCGCTGATGTAGACAAATGTGGTCCAGAAGAATGTTGGGATTCTCTTGGAAAGCAGAGTTGGGTTTATGCTTGAGCTGCTTGTTTTGAAGGCGGGACTGGGGAATGGGGCCAGACCTGGGTTGGATGTGGTCAGGAAGCAGGCACAGTCCAGTGATGTCGGGTGTACCGACAACCCTTATCTAGGAGGCAGCACGTGAAGGTGGACTGAGAGCTGTCACTTGGGAAAAAGTTAGCAGTCCCACCTCTTAGCGAGATAAGAGGGACGTCTTGTCGTGTTTCCGGTGGCATTGTGGGCCTGTGTTCCATTCTGAGCATACTTTACGTTCTGGTGGCAGTATTGGGGACGGCTTATAAGGTTGGTCTTTTGTTTCGCCAGTTGTCAGTAGGGCAGATTTTCACTTCTCCAGTAGTTTTTTAAAAAATTTTATCCTAAATCCTGATAGTTAACAAAGGGTGGGGTTTGACAGAGGATGCGAAGGTAAATGGGGGTCTAAAGGGGATGTCTGAAGTTACTGCGTCTGAGCAGTTACTGGTGGTGGTTGTTTACATTGTAGTTCACCGCTAATGTATGAGGTCAAAAAAAGGGGGGGGGGGGCAAACATAGTTTTCTCCTACCTTGAGAGGATTTTTTTTTTTTAATCACCACAATGAATTTGTACTTTTTTGAAATCTGGCAGGATACCAAAGGACGTAGAGTCTTGGTGCCGTTATTAAAGCATACTTGTCATTTAAACGTGCTATCCAGTTATTGATCAAGAGGCAGTGTTCATGGTGGTGTTAGTGATTGTGCCAAATCAGTAGAAAAGGTAGAAAATGAACTGACAAAGTTGAGTAGAGTCGTCAGAAGTGAGAGAGCCAATGTGGAACACAGAGTGTGGACCAGTCGGATACTGGTTCTGGCCCAGGCATTGCCCCTTTCTCTGTGAGCTTCGCCAAGCCATTTTACTTTCCTGGGCCTCAGTTTCCTTATCTGTTAGTAATGAGGAAGTTGGAAAAATGGTCTCTCGTGCTCCTTTAAAGTTTTTGTCACTAAGTCCTTTTAAAGATAGTCTTCTCTTTTGAAAATACTTGGTTAGTTGGTCCAAGTCATAAATTTTATGAAACTATTATTCAGCTCTTGAAGACAGGAATATTTGAGGGCTTTGAAAACTAGTCCAGCTGGACATTTTTTCTGTTCTGTGTAGTTTCCTTCCTCTCAGGAGTGATGAGGCCTAAATCAACCATCTTCGCAGTCTGTTCCCTTTGTAGTTTCCTGAAATGAATGACCGAGGTGTTTCTTCCTTAGAAAATAATACACAATGAAAGTGCTGAGGGAGGTCTCTTTTATTTAGAAACTTGCAGTTTGGGAATAAAGTCTGGTAGCATTTTTTTTTCAAATTTGAATTTTGTGAATGTAAGATAGCGTAATACAAAAATGTGTTATGTGTGAATTTTGAAATAACGCACAAGCCAGAAGAGAAAAAGAAATTGATCAAAAGTTGCATAATTTTGTAAATGGTAAACCACGTGGTTTGTAAAGCGTGTGTATGGGATTGCCACGTGGCAGCTTCCTTTTAGCTGGTAACAGAAGGGCCTTCTGTATTTAGTCTGTATCATGGTCAGCGTTGGCTGTGGCTGGTGGGCATTGAGGTTTCTGCCATTGTGGGCTGGTATTTAATGTAGAGATCTTTTTATAGTCTTCAAAGATGTCAGGCAGGTGCTCACCACGAGGTATGTTAATGGAGGTGCCAGTGATGGTGTCAAAATACCCCCACTCCGGTCAGGAGCTTTTTGTAACAGAAGTGCTAAAACACAGCGAAGAAGAAAAACCAATAGGTGGGATGCATCAGGCTGTTAATTTAAGGGAAAGAGCACTGTGCACACTTCCAAGTAGGAGTTCACCTGGGGAGGCACTAGAGCAAAGTGGTTCAAAAGCATGGACTCTGGAGGTAGCTGTGTGATGCTTCCACTTACTAGCCTTTTAGCCTTAGGTGAATTAGCTAGCTTCGGTGCGCCTCAGTGTCTCCGTCCCTCCAACAGGGGGAATTTCAGTATCTTACCCCAAAGGTTGTGTGGCACATAGTGAGCAGGAAAGCATAGACTGCTGGGCCTGCCTGCAGCTGTCCTGATTTAGTCTCTCAAAGGCTGGGCATTTGCATTTAGCAAGTTCCCTGGTGGTGCTGATACATCTGATCCTTGCACTACACTTTAAGTAGCTCTTGTACACGCAGACGGGCATACTAGAAAAGAGGGGGCATACTGTTTTGGAGCCTGATATTTTTTTCCTATTTGATATATTGTGAATATTTCCAATTTTATTGTGCATTCTAACAATATGATGTTTAAGTCCGTTAAGTCCATTATCCCATTATTAGATATTTAAGTAGTTTCATTTTTTTTTTTTTTTAATATTTTTTTTTTCAACGTTTTTTATTTATTTTTGGGACAGAGAGAGACATAGCATGAACGGGGAAGGGGCAGAGAGAGAGGGAGACACAGAATCGGAAACAGGCTCCAGGCTCTGAGCCATCAGCCCAGAGCCTGACGCGGGGCTCGAACTCACGGACCGCGAGATCGTGACCTGGATGAAGTCGGACGCTTAACCGACTGCGCCACCCAGGCGCCCCATAAGTAGTTTCATTTTTAAGTTGATTTATTTTGAGAGAGAGCGAGAGAGAGCACGAGTGAGTGGGGGGAGGGACAGAGAGAGGGAGGGAGAGAATCTCAAGTGGGCTCTGAGCCCGATGAAGGGCTTTAATCTCACAAACTGAGAGATCATGACCTGAGCATGAGTCATGAGCATGAGTCTTGCTTTGAGACCTTGACTCAAAGCAAGAGTCAGATGCTTAACCAACTGAACCATTCAGGTGTCCCAGGTGGTTTCAAGGTTTGTTTGTTTGTTTGTTTGTTTTGCTATCATAGATCATAGATAAATATTCTTATACATTCTTGTCTACATCTCTGATTATTATCTTGGAGTAAATTTCTAGAAGTGAAATTATCAGGTTCCAGGGTGTCTTTGTGTTAAAGCCTTTTGCCACAGACTGCCAACAAATTCTTCAGAAAGGCTGCTTCTTCAGCAGCACAAGTTTATCTTCTTACAAGTGGTCCATGAGAGTAGATGCTGGTTTTCTAAATGTAGGGGAATGAGGAGAAAAAACTGTTAATAACTTTATAAAAGTCACAGGTATTTGGGATTTGGTGGGAATAAGCAAGAAGAATATCTATGGATTTATAGAGAAGACAAAGACGTGTTAAGAGAAACTAGCTGGTAGGGGGAGTAAGGTCAACTGTGGCATAATTCCACTGTTGTTTTTAGGGGTCAGACTTGAATTTATTCATTTATGGTACAATACGTACTTGATATAGGAGACTTTATGCAAAGAGGAATAGTTTTTCGATTTTATTTATCCTGTATGGTATAGGTCTCTTTGTTCACTGTGATATTTCAGAACCCCCCTCCCCGCCCCCCCCCCCCCCCCCCCCCCGATTTGGAGTTTTGGTCTAATAAAGTCTGGCCCATGCTCCATTCCTATGTGGACCTCTCTAGCCCTGGGCCAGGCAGTTGAGACTCTTATAGGCGCACTTGGGGTGAAGGTGGCTGCATCCGGGGAAATTCAATATCACTAGCAGAAAACCTACTCACTGTGGATTGCATGTGGAGAAGTGCATGGTTCTGAGGAACAAGGGTGAGCCAGAGTGGAGGCCAAAGTGGGGTACGTGAGGAATATCACAGGAGCAGCTTCTCATGTCCATTTGGCTGTAATGATGGGGCCAACCTCTGCAGCTCTTGGTTCTAAGCTCCTGTGGTTTAGAGCAACCGATAAGCCGAACTCTTCCGTATTATCAGAATGTTAGAACTAGTAAGGGATCTCAAGGGTCATCTGGTCCAGCCTTCTCGTTTTACAGATAAGGAAGTTAAATAATTTATTATTTTCAATTAAACTTCACCTCATAAGTATTTAAAATCAGATAGTCAGCCTTGGAACAGAATTGGCTGGTTATTCTTTCCTTGTTCTGGAAGATCTGTTTTTGAGAACTGAAGTGGCTGAAGGGTAGACAATAAAGCAGATGGCGGGGTGGGGGTTGGTGTCTGCGGTCCTGTTGCTCAGCCCCAGGACACTGAACTGATTTAGAGTCAAACGTGCACTGCCCCTGAGTCAGGGAACTTCACTTGTGCCTCTCTTCAGATCTGAACAGTGTTGTATGGTCCCTGAGGGCTTCAAAGTAACCTTGGCTGTAGGGTAGCTCTCTGTACCAGTTCCATGTTTTCCAGGATTTACACATAACTAGTTTTCTTTGTGCAATTCAAAACAGTGGGTTTCTTTTTTCCCCTTTAGTAAACACATGTGTCAAATGCTTCTTTTTAAAAACAACAGCTGTTGTGAACACAAGCTGTGCCTTCTACCACTGGGTGACACTGTTAGACCACAGAGGAGTCTTCTCTGGTAAAAGCAGGGTCCTTGAACTTCAGATCTCATCAAGCTGCTTTATGTAGGAGAGAGAGAAGCTCTGAGTCACTTAATGGTCATGTATCAAATGTTACTTGATAAGTGTAATTTATCTGTCTAAGGCAATTTTAAGGCCAGTGACTTTAAGGTAATTAATTATTAAAGAAATCTGTTAATTGGACAGCATTTCAGTTGCTTAGAGGTTTGTGCAGATTAATGGGCTGCATATTAATGAAGTACTAATTGCTTTTTGGGAATATTTATGCAAGCCGATGTATTAATATTTATTTCTCACCAGACAACAATTTGAGTTAGCTTTCTGTGGCAAAAGACTCATGTTTTACACACAGCATTTGATGTCGTGGGCTTTTAGTGAGCATTTTATTGGGTCATCTTGTTCAAGAGGGAGGATAATCTTCTGGGTTAGGAAAATGTCTGCTGGACATTTGGTTCCCTGTACTGATCTTTATTGAGAGAAGAGACTTCACTCTAACTCATTCTGTGCTCCTTCAACATAAGATGAGGACAGAGAATTTGTTTAAAGTAAGGGTTGACCTCCCCTCCACCCTCTGTTTTTGCCCCTTTTTTGTAAATCTGAGCTCTGTACTTGCTGCATATCACCTGGCCGATTTTAGTTGAACGATATATGGAAAGCACACAGAGATGTTTCTGAAGATGAGAAATAAGTAAAAGTCAGGTTTCCCCTTTGTGAGCTTAATGTGAGGGGAAGAAAACTTCAAATACAGTTTTAATAGAAGTAGACTTAAGTAGCCTCAGAGAAGTAGGAACAGTGTCCTGTTGGGCCAGAAAAGAGGGAATTCTCATGAGGAGTCAGGAAAAGCTTCGGGAAAGGAGCTACTTAATTTGGATGCTCTCACCCTTCGGTGTTTTCCCCCGTCATTCAGTCCACTTTTATGGAGTGGCCATGGGTGACACAGGCATGGTGCTGGGCACACAATAGGGAGTAAACACAGATCTGTTGCCTGCATGGTCCACAGCCAAAGTCACAAGGAGTTAGCGGCCCCAGCTTTCTTCTGGCTCTTTTGCATCATGTAGTCCCTGTGTGTCTGACTCTCCTTCCTGTGGCTTATGTTTGAGGCACCGTGCTAGAGCTGTGGGGATGATTTAAGTCAGTCAAAGGTCTCTTCCCTGCCAAAGGACACTCATCTGTTCTTGAAGGAGACAACATGGATATATAGGAAAAATTAATTCATGGTAAGTGTCAGATTCGTGGGGTAAGGGGTCAGCGAGCAGAATTGCCCACATCGGTGCAGACGAGAGGAAGAGGGCTCCTGAGAAGTGGCAGTGGGAAGATTTTTGGCGAGGCAAGCTTTGAGCTGGGTCTTTGCAAGGACTTTTCATTGGTCTTGAGGAAGGAATTTTACCTGAGAGGAAATGAGGAACAGAGGTGGAGATGGGAATGTGTGCGGGTTTTGTGTGGACTGGTTTGCCAGAGTAGAGGCTTTGTGTTGGAGAGCAGCCACAAGTTTGCAAGGGTGATTGAGGACCAGATTGTAGGGAACCTTGGGAACTAGGTGGAAAGTTAAGACTTTATCCTGATGTGGCAGTGATATTTGGCCTGGCGGTTCTTGATCTGATGAAATAGTGCATCGGATTTGGCTGGGGTGCAGTGAGAAGAGTGATCGGGAGGAGTGGAGGCCGGTGAAGGGCCAGCTGCTTGATTCGGAGACGAGGGGAGGAAAGCGTGAACTAGGACTATAGCAGGGGCAGTGGGTGACGGTCTCAAAGACATTTATTATGAGGAAGAAACACTGACTGGTTGATTCCGTATCAAGGCTGAGGTATAAGACATTTCAGAGATAACGTCGGTTTGAAAACTGGCTGGCCTATGGTGAAGTTAGGAAGTTAAGGGACAGCCACAGGATTATTTCTGACAGTGGGAGACAGGTGTGTGTGGCGTCCTCTCTGTTGCTATTGAAAACAAAAATTTCGACTCCAATTTGCCAGGGATGATTTCCACCAGAATATAAGGGGTTGGCTCTGTCCTGCTTGGTGTTCTATTCTTATCTGGCCCAAAGAGGGCACTTATTAAACCAGCCAGCGAGGTTGAGCTCAACTTGACACGTTTGCTTCAGATGTGAAGTATCCAGTTGGCAGTTGAAACTTTTGACCTGGAGCTTGGGAAGAAAGGAAGAATCTTCGTATACCCTTCAGAAATGGCTCATATAGCAGAAAGGCCAAGGGCATGTTGGGTCACCAGAGTCAAGAGTATAGAGCTAGGGACCTGTTCTGCAGAACAATGGGCACTGAGAGAGCGGGAGGGAAGAGGACGCTTGGGCAGATAGGTAGGGAGGGTCAGGGGAGGGTCGTCCAAGGGGCTGGCTTTCACATCGAGGAGGACATGGACGACAGCTTTGAATTCCACGGAGCAGCTGAGGAGCCAGGAGGCCTGAGGAGAACCCTGTACATTGGCTGCTATGCAAATAGGAACACAGTGCACGGAATTTGTTTTCTGTGATCTGTTAGTGTTAGTGATCCACTGGTAGCTTTTTGTGCTTGGCTGCCTCATGGATCACTGTCCTTGTGGACAGACCTCAGGGTCGGAGCATAGGACCTCCTATCTGAAAGAACGTCTGACCGACCCCCTGGCACAGTCCGCCCTCTTGATAGCAGCCCGTAAGGAGACCCCCCATCTCAGTTTGAAATATCTCTGGATGAGAGCTTGAGCCTCACCATTTTCTTGTGCTTGTTTGGTTGAGAAACCATTCTGTGCTATTGGGGGCTTCAGAGAGGACTAAGCAGGCTGGAACATGCGAAGCCCAGAAGGCTGGCAGGTGGTGACATGCCCTGTGGCGTGGGCTGCCGTCATGCAGCTGTGCTGCGTGTCATTGCCCACGATGGTGATGCCGGTCACCCGGTTGCCACTCTCTTTTCTTTCAGATGAATGCTTCTGTTGGCCAGGGCTGAGGAGATTTCTCCCTCCCACCATTCACTCCTCACAGAATTAGGGTAGTACCAGAGGGCAGCAGGGAATTCTAGAATCTGCCCTCAAGGTAGAGGGAGGGAATGTGCAGGATTCAAGTCTTACCTGAAGGGCTACGGGAGGTTAAGCAAATTGTGAACATAAGTAAAGTTGTCTTGATGTTTGAAGACTTAAACTCTATATTGGGCCAAATTAGGAAATGTTATGTTTTTGGAGATCCCTTATATTCATATAATTGCTTTATGCTCAGAATAGTTATTTGCGACAGATTACTGAGAAGTTGGAGAGAAATGGCCATCCAGTTCTGCAGATAAGACTGAAGCGTAGTAATTGGGAAATTATCAAGATTTTCAGGGCATTGGCAGGCTCAAGCTGCAGGCTCCAGTCTGTGCTTTGGCCTTGTCTGTCAGGGATTTTCATCACCCCCTCCAATCTGCCCCCCTCCCACATCCCTCTGTGTCACATGAGTCCAAATCAAGAAGATGAGCAGAGACCAAGATTGGGTTTATCCATTAAATTTTGTCTCAGCTAGTATACCTGTGGCATATGGCCATCCATTTTCACTTAAATAGAACATTAGTTAATGAAGAGGTAGATTAATGAATTAATTTGTTGGAACTATTTAACTGTCTAATTTATTGAGCATATGCTGCAGGGGCAGGTACTGTGTGTGGTGGATGTTTTCCAGAAGTTTTCTTTTAATGCTTGCAACTGCTCTGCAAATGTAGGTATGTGAGCTCCGATTTACAGTTGAGGAGGTCAAGACCCAGGTGAAGTAACAAAAATCACATAACTGGTAGATGATGTAACCAGGATTCTAATCCAGGATGGGTGGTCTTCAAGCCTGGTTTTCTTTTCCATTATACTGTATTATTTCTCATGGATTGAACAAGGTTTAAAATGGATGAAATGACAAAATTCTAATAACATAGCAGCAACGAAATAATCTCTTGGATAGTAATTTTAATAGCTATTTGATATGTACAGTATTTAACGTGGTGTGACGTATATACAGAGAAGGACATAGGCCGTAAAGGTGTAGTGAGTGGTGCATTTTCCGAGTGAACAAACCTGTATAACCAGAACCTATATCAGGAAACAGAACATTAGCAGCACTCCGAAAGTCGTATTCCCTTCCCTCCCAGCCCACTCCCAAGATATCCTTTATCCTGATACCTAACACCAAAGATTGGTTTTTCCTGTTTTCGGACATTATGTATGTGGAATAATGAAGTATGGACTCTTGTGTCTGGCTTCTTTTGCTCAGAGTTACATTTGTGAGATTCAACCTTGTTGTCCCTTCGTTCCCATTGCTGCGTAGTATTCCAGTGTATCAGTGCGCCCAGTTTGTTTATCCATCCTCCTGATAATGGACATTTGGATCACTTCCTGTGTGGAGCTATTAAGTATAGCACTGCTGCGAACCTTCTTCGAAAAACCTTTGTGTTTGAAAGAACATGCGTCTTTCCTGACTTCTTTCCTCACTTTAATGCAATTTTCTGCAAGATGTCTTCTGTTTGGGGTTGTAAAGCTGTGATGTTAAAAGGCTTCTAAAATCTTTTCAAGAGGTAGAGAAAATCATCCTGTTAAAAGCGAAGCTTAAGTCTTCCTTCCCATTATCCCAATCCAGAAGAATGGACTGCTCAAAGAGCATCCCTTTGGAATCAGGCAGACCCAAGTTCAAATCCTAGTCCTGTCCTGTAGTAACTGTGTGACCCAGTGCAGGAATAACAATGTTATTATTACTAATTGTTATATATTGCCAGTGATGGCGCTAATATCAGATGACATCTGCTGAAGGTTTATGATTTCTAGTCACTGTATTTGGTATAAGTTTCTCATTTACCCTTCCTAACATTACCCTACGAGATAATCTGCCATTCTTGTTTTTTTGTTTTTGTTTTTTCATTCTTTTTTTTTTTTTTTTTTTTTAATTTTTTTTTTTTTTCAACGTTTATTTATTTTTGGGACAGAGAGAGACAGAGCATGAACGGGGGAGGGACAGAGAGAGAGGGAGACACAGAATCGGAAACAGGCTCCAGGCTCTGAGCCATCAGCCCAGAGCCTGACGCGGGGCTCGAACTCACGGACCGTGAGATCGTGACCTGGCCGAAGTCGGACGCTTAACCGACTGTGCCACCCAGGCGTCCCTGTTTTTTTATTCTTTAACTGGTGAGGTAACCTGCCCAAAGACACAGTAAATGAGAAATCTAGAATTTAGACCCAGTCAGTACGATCTGGAACCCATGTTCTTGAAGCTGTCTGAGCCTCCTTTGTAGGCCATAGGGAATAATAACTCCTACCTCAGAGGGCCTTATCCAGAATTAAGTGATGGGGAGAAGCTAAATATACACCTTCTAGGGGAGATCCATAGGGACCCCAGAGTGGATTGCTTTCGTGGCATATCTCTGCGCTTTTAACAGTGTTGAGGGTCAGGGGTGAGGCCTCCCTGCTCTCCTGGTGGTTGTTAGGAAGATGGACATCTAGTTATTTGTGGAGCCGTCGCCACCTTCTGGTTGGTCTCGCCTCAGCCAAGCCGGCTTAGCTTTGATAATGGCCTGTGTTCCGTCTTCCCCATGTTTCTTGCCTCCTTTCCCATGTTCTAAATATAAAATATGTGCCTTTTTTATAAAAATACATTTTTAGGGGATGAAAAAACTGATGAGAAAATGAGTTTGGTATTTTCCCAAGGGCGTCACCATTTGGCGTTTGTACAGCAGCGTATTTGCAGCCACTTTATCGAGAGTTTGAAGTGGCGGCAGTCGTGGGGCCGGGCAGAGGCGAAAAAGTGACATTTCTGTGTGCAGACCGCTCTGGTTGGGTGCCATTTCTAAGCCTTAGTTTAGGTTTGTGGCCACAGAGGTCCCCTGGGCTCTTGTCTAATGCCTTCAGGTGCCAGATGGTGTCACTGTCCCTGATGAATTTGTAGGTTCACCCAGGCAGGTCAGGAGTTTGTCGTTGCAACCCTTGGCTGTTGGGGAACAGTTCTTGTCTTAACTCACTCACCGCTCTCTCAGCTTCCTCTTTACAGCCTGCCTCCCTCCTGGGATCAGTGGGTACTGAGGGCAGGCTTCCCATTGCCAGGTGACCTAGGCCTGGGGCTGGCCTGCCTGCTATCTTAAGTGATCGGGCTCTTTCAGAGTATTGTCAGAGGGTTGCTAGAATCTCTTAGAGTCAGCCTGGGAAACAATTGCTCCTCAAGATTGCTTTGGAATTACTTCTAACTTGCCGGAAGTAGTTGTAGCAATTCAGAAGTTTACTTGTTTCACTTTGATTGGTCACAGGACACCCGTAGCCTACAGTACACCTGCATACATTGCCATGTTTCAGATATTGTTTTCAAAAAGGCTTCAATTATTAGTGCTTCTAGGTAGAATTTGATTTTAAATATTAAGGTAAACATGAAATTTAGCATAATTTCTAAATGTGGTTTTTAAATCTCATGGGATTAGGTTTTAAATTTTATCTTTCTGATGTAGAAATAGCAGATAAAACTGCTGACTCCAAAAACGGTGTGAGGAGGAAATTCAGATGCAATAAATATTTTTTATTAATCCACTTGTGACGTGTTTCTGTGGGAATGGTTATTTACCTCTGGAAAGCAGTCAACACAGAATGCCTGCGAATAGGCATGAAGTAGGCCCAGAGTAAACCTTTTTGATCGGGACAACAAAGCCAGGACTCAAAATCCATCTCTAATGTTGGTATTTTCTTGTCTCCTGGGATAGTAGAGTTTAATAATGACTTCTGTTTGTTGATTTCCAGAAGTTAAAGCAGAATTCTCATCAGGTGGTGTTTTTCAGTGCACCGTGTTTGGGCTTGTGGTCTTGGGGGTCTTCTGGGTTCTTGTCGAATGCCTTTGGGTACCAGATGATGCCACCGTCTCCTCCTGGTCCAAGGCAGAGTTTTTAGGTTTGCTTTCAAATCTCTAGGATGTATTTAGTATTAGGGTCAGTCTAAAATGCAGTTCTCTATTACTCAACTTGTTAAGGTATTTCAGTGCTGCCTTGGTCTCTGAGCGGCATAAAAGGACCTTGCTATTGGGGCCTATGTCTTGCTCTACCCTGCCCTCTGGCTAAGCCATTCACAACTCCATGTAGCACCTTGAAGGTGGGATAGACCTTTTTACACTTTTCAGAAGGTTTTTTTTTTTTTAAATGGTCATTTATTTATTTTTGAGAGAGCGCATGCAAGTGGAGAAGGGCCAGAGAGAGAGAGAGGGAGCCAGAGAATCTGCAGCAGGCTCCAGGCTCCGTGCTGTCAGCTCAGAGCCCAAAGCCAGGCTTAAACTCACGAATCATGAGATCATGACCCCGAGCCAAAGTCAGATGCCCAACCCACTGAGCCACCCAGGTGCCCCTTTTTGGAAGGTTCTTAATATTTGTAGCATGAATGGGTCTTAGAATTACTGGATGTTACCAGTGAGAAGGGCTGTGGGTCATTTAGTTGAACTCCTATGTTTTTAAAGAAACCAAGGCCTAAAGAGGTGGAGTTTTGTATGTAAGGTTTCTCAGACCTCTAAATAAACTGTGTTAGTGGTGTTGGTCACACAGTTAATCTAATAATAGCTTCTATTTATTGAATTTCCATAGACATGCCAGAGATTGTATGGAGTACTTAAATAAATCTACATTTCAACCAATTCTTACAGCACTCACTTTAACAGATGGGAGAACGGAGGGTCACGAAAGTTAAGTTTTATCCAGGATCTCAAGCCAGTTTTATTTCTCCTACACTGAGCCAACACTAGTTTTCCTTTATTGAATTGAAATTAAAAAAAATACAACTCGGTTTATTTGATCAGGGGAGTATGACAAAAATATCTTCGTGTTATTCTTCGTGAAGAATGTGTCATGTGGTAATAATGTCGATGCACAAAGTACTTTTCCTTCCAGACAGTTCTGTCTCATCCTCTTTGTGTGTCAGGCTTCAGGATTACCTGATGCTCAGGGAGGAAACCCTGACCTCCCAACTCCACTGTCTGCGCTGCACACACAACTTGTTGCTAGGACTTCGGACAGCTCAGGGGCTCCCTCTACTGGTAGTTACTTCATTTGACTACTATTTATTCACCTTGTCCAGGGAGTGTGAAGAATGTGAACATAGACCAGATGTGGTCTTTGCAGTGAAGGGATGACGATTATGTACACATTGCTGTAATAGAAGGTGGGGATTGGTGACTGTTAGGGAAAGGGAACAGAGAAAATTCCTTTGGGGTTGAGAAGTCAGGGAGTTTAATCGCAACTGGGGAATTAGGAAAGGTAGCTTGGAAGATTTGACATTTATCTGGATCTGAAAGGTTGAGTGAAATTTGGCTTTACAGCATTTCAGGGGTAGGTACTTGAAGAGGATCAGCATCTCTGCTGGAGAGAATGGTGCTGGCAAAGGCATGCTGGTGAGGAAGGCAGGGAAATGTGAACATTTGGGGGGCAGTAAGTGTTCATTTCAGTTTAAATTTTTTTTGAAGTTATTTATTTTGATAGTGAGTGAGCAGAGGAGGGGCAGAGACAGAGGGAGAGAGAGAATCCCAAGCAGGCTCTGTGCTGTCAGCACAAAGTCCTATGCGGGGCTTGACCTCACAAACCATGAAATCATGACCTGAGCTGGAACTGAGCATCGGCGCTTAACCAACTGAGCCACCCAGGCACCCTCCATTTCAGTTTAATTGGTGCATAGGATCCGTGAAATGAAAGAGTTCCTTTAGGATCCGAAGGGCATTTTCCAGTGCCATTGACTTAGTAGCGATTAGGAAGATGGTTGACAAAGGGAAGAAAGTTGAAGAAGGACGTCATTTACGTTCCATGTGTTGGTCATGGCTCGGGGTGGAAAGTCACTGAGAAGTGGCCAGAATGCAGACCCCAGATCCTTCAGTGGCCACCACCACTGCCATGAGTACTAGAGGTTAACAGAGGTTGCTCCCTGCTGGTTCATCCCCAGGGCTCACCCCACTAAGTGACCTTTTCCCAGACCCTGGCAGGGTCTACTCCGTAAGGGGCCACAAGGACTGCTTTAGCCTGGTCCACAGGCAGGCCTCAGGTCACACTTGACTGAGGCTGAGGGGCCTCGTGTCTCCTGTCCTGGCCCCAGTTGTGCAGAAGGGCAAACCAGTGAGAAAGGGTTTGAAGGGGAGCGTCTGCACCTTCGTGTGCAGCAGGGTGTCTGCTTCAATCCAGGCGGGGACAGGCTGAGGCCCGCCTTCCTGCCCTGGTCCCCAGATACTAAACCTAGAGAGGAATCTGAAGAAAATTCCAAGCTAGAGCTTGTTTCCTAGATTCAGAACTGAAGCCTTTCCCATTCTGCACACTGAAAGCTCTACCTCTATCTTGGTATCAAGGCCCGAGATGTGCTTGTACCCTGGCACCGACATCCGGAAGAGACTGGGAGTGAGCACCCTATTTGTTTGCCTTTGCTTGCAGGAATTGTGAGAAAGGAGGGCAGAGGGAGGGAGCCTGGGGAGGCGGGGCGGGGTGGGGGGGGGGGGGTGCCAAGTGAGAGACCATGGATGTCAAACCAGTGAGGCAAAGGAAAGAGTCAGCCAGGGTTTGAGCACTGATTGCCTTCGCCTTCTTGCTGTCACCACCTAGACGTCTGTCCAGCAGGTACATCAGACTGTTCGTGTCCACTTCCACTCCCAGCACCCCTGCATGATGGCGCTGTCCCTCTTGTAGCTTAGGCCAGGGACCTTGGAGTCCCCCGTGCTTCTTCCATGCCTTTCGTGACTCTTGTCCAGTCCTTCAGGAAACCTCAGAGGCTTTCCAGTCAGCACCTATCCCGACCCGTCTGACCTGTGCTGCAACCATCCTGGTCTAACCCATGTGTCACCCATGTGTCACCCATATCACTGTTCCTGCCCAGTTTTTTCCCCGCCTGCTGCTGCTGTTTTAAACTCAGTAACTACAGTGGTCTTTTAAAACCATGAGACTCCTAGGGTGCCTGGGTGGCTCAGTCAGTTAAGCATCTGACTTCGGCTCAAGTCATGATCTCACAGTTCATGGGTTTGAGCCCCACATCAGGCTCTGTGCTGACAGCTCAGAGCCTGGAGCCTGCTTCTGATTCTGTGTCTCCCTTTCTCTCTGCCCCTCCCCTGCTCACACTGTCTCTGCCTCTCAAAAATAAATAATTGTAAAAAAAAGAAAACAACCATAAGAGACTCTTAAATACAGAGAACAAACTGAGGGTTGATTTGGGGCGGGAAGAGGGGGAAAAGGGTGATGGGCATTGAGGAGGGCACTTGTTGGGATGAGCACTGGGTGTTGTTGTATGTAAGCGATGAATCACGGGAATCTACCCCCTAAACCAAGAGCACACTGTACACATTGTATGTTAGCCGATTTGACAATAAATTACATTTAAAAAAATAATTATAGACAGAAAAAAAACAAAACAAAATCAAGATGTAAAAAATAAAAAAATAGGAGTCCGGTCTGGTCACTTCTCTGCTCGAAATCCTGAATGTCTTTTCTGCTGTCTCCAGAGTAAAGGCCAAGAGTCCTTACAGTGGCCCTCACGTTCCCCATGACACGTGACCCCTCCCCGCCTGCATCACCTCTCTGTCCTCACTGACACTCATTCCTCCAGCCCCGCTGGCTTCTTTGCAGCTCCTCACACCCCCCAGGCACACTGCTGCCTTGTGGCCTTTGCATGAGTTCTTTGCTTTGCCCCACGTCCACAGGGCTCCCCTTCCCCCAGGTGATACTGACCTTAGGAGGCTGTGACCTGTTTTGATTCAGTGTCATGGAGATTATCCATGGTTTGGAGCAGAGAAACAGATCCTTTTATGGGATCCTGTAGGCCTTCTTGTCTGCTCATTAATGAGAATGGAAAGACCTCTGGGGCCACACAGAGGTGTGAATGGTGCCTTTCACATATCAGTCAAAGAGCACACTTTGGTGTGGGGCAGCGTACCAGGCTGGCTGTGATGGGCTTGCTGACTTGCCACCGTCAAGGTTTGTAATTCTCCAGGCACTGTGGTTGCAGGCATTCTGATTTAAAGGATCCATGTCAATAGCGTCCAAGGAATATTTGGTGTAAGTTGTTACGCACATCTCAGTGTTCAGTAATTCTGAGCCTCAGTTATGCCGTTAAACCTAAAATATATAAACAAATAGTGCATCCACAGTTTTTCTATTTTAGCTGATTTCTTTATTCTTTGGATTTTTAATCTCTTTATTTTCACATTAGTCTTCAAGAGATTTTGCTATAAAAATAGCAAATTTGGTAGAGAGAACAGGTTTGAGACCAGAGACATTCATTTTAGTTTGAGCTTCCCATTACTAGTAATATTAGCATGAACAAGTTACTTTTTGTTTCCCCGTTTTATTGTTTGCAAAGTGAAGATTCTAGTTCTTCTGTTCGTTGGGTTGTTGCTAGGCTCACACATGGTCACGTACGGGCCCTGGGTGATTGCTGACTGCTGCTTGGAACATCTTTTCCCCTTGGGTGTGGAAGAACACACCAGTGGTTTGGAATAGTTCAGGATTTGGGAAAGCATCTTCATGACCTTGAGAGCAAAACTCCTGCTTGTGACTGACTGCACCTGGATCCAGTTTTTGTTTTTGTTTTAAAATTTTTAGTTGAAAACACATCTTTATTTTTTCCACTGCCTACCCCTTCACTCCTGTGCCCAAGTCCATGGAAACAACACCGTGTGTTCTCTCCTCCCTTCATCTTGTGTGAATATACGTGCTTTTACTTCACGTTTGCTCGGTGGGTTGATGTCATGGGCAGAAATAAAGATGGAACTTGTCTTCCGTCGAGGAGCTTATCCCTGGAAGACCTCTCCACTTTTTTAGTTTAGACCAGGTTTGATTCAGTTAACATTTATTCAGCTTCTGCCATGTGCCAGGCACTTTGCTGGGCCTGGGGATTTAGAGCTGTAAAAGAAGTGGTTCTGACTCTTGGGGAGAATAGGCAGAAACCCCTGGCTCCTCTGTGTCCTGGTGGAAGTACATCTGCACCACTGCTGGGCCGGGAGGCGTGGAGGGGATCGTTCTCTCCGTGTCCCTGGAGAGGTGGGGGAAGGTGGCCGTTTTGGGTGTGAGCCCATGCACGTGCGGGTCTTCCCCCAACCTTGGCCTGTTCTGTGGTCACTGTTCCGTCTAGAGGCGTCAAACTGGCCAGAGAATTAGTAAGCATGTTCTCTGGACTTTGAGGGAAGGCCCAGTGTCAAATACTGTGCCATAGTCAGACTCTGCATCTCATTTTTGGTTTGGGAAATAAAGTCATCATACAGGGACAGGGAAGCATGAAATGGCATGTTAATTATGTTGAAATATTGGACAGATTTGTTTTGGGGGCAGGGGAGCAGGATTGAGGTCAACACCAAAAGTGCCTAGGGGTCCACAGCAATGGAGTGCCTGCCGGCTGGACCCATCAGCTTCCAGCCTGATGCCCAGCCAGCCTTCTTCCTCCCAGCTCTTGCCCTCGCTGAGTTTGTTCTTCTGTCTCATTAAATATCACGAATGTTCGTGGAGTGCCCACTGTGTGCCACACACTGCCCCTGCATAGCCACAGGGGCGTGTGGGGGGGAGACCTGTGCCCTGAGCATCTCTTATGGGGGGACACACACTTAAATCATAGAATGAATGACTAGAATTGAACACGGGGTGGGGGCGGTGGTGGTGGTGGAAGGGACCCTAGGGATCGTCCTCTGTTCCTTTTGCTTTACTGATCAGGAGTCTGAGCCCAGAAAGGCCGTGGGACTCTGCCCAGGCATTCCATGGAGTTGTTGCGCTGTGCTCCAGTGACTGCCTGCCCTCCCCGCCAAAAACCTATACAGACGCGTTCTTGCCGCGAAGTATTCTCCCTTTGTCTTCCCTTCTTTCTTCCCTTCCTGTCACTTCCTTTTTTTCTGGCACTGTTGTGGGGCAGCTGGAGAGGGGGTGGGTAAGACAAAATTCTCGCCCTCGGGAGCATTTGCTTTCGAGAGCCAGTAACCAAGAAGCCAACTCACAGGACTGACAGCGGGGAAGAACTGGGGGCCGGGTTGGGTTTAAGTAGGGTAGGGAGAGGTCAGACCTCGCTGAGAAGGTGACGTTTGAGGAGGGAGCGGAGGACAATGTGAGCTGGGTGCTCATGTAAGGGGAGAGGAGACCCCGGCCAGTGGCAACATCAGGAGCAGTGCTCTGCGCTCGAGAAGCCTCACAACATTGATGGGTGTCATGGGTCTGCCCATTACTGGTGCACATTCATTGCGGGGGTGGGGGGAGGGGGCTGAAAGAAGCAATGAAGGATCCCGGTCAGGTGTCCAGGTGCTTGTAATGGGGTTAAGTTGGTCTTTTGACATGTTGGCAGGAAGCATCCTGTGTGACCTGAAACTTAAAGTGTGAGCAGTAGTGACCAGAGTCAGATCGTGGGTCCCCTTTGCTTTAGTCACCCGGAAAACCACGGCCATTGTTGTGTCTCTTTTTCTCTGCCTCCTGCTTTCTCGAAGCTTCAGAGGAGTTTTCAGTGAAGCAGTGAGGTGGGCCCTGGGGGATGGCACGCCTCCGCAGGAAAGACCAGAGACCGTGTCACCTTTCTCTTTCAGACGGCCCGTCTGAGGACAGTGACCTCAAGGACGCCTATCTCATTCCGAGAAACATCATGGCTGAGCCAGACTACATGGAAGATGACAATCCGGAGCTAATTAGGCCTCAGAAACTAGTCAATCCTGTCAAAACATCCCGCAACCATCAGGATCTTCACAGGGAACTTCTCATGAATCAAAAAAGGTACGGTGGTTTCCTGAGCAGAATTTTCCTTTGGGGACTTCAGCTTCAGAGATGTTTACCTTTCTTGATGGTTTTTAAGGCTGCCTTGTTCCTTCTGGTGTCCTTGAGCCAGGGCACCTCCTCCCCCCCCATAAAGTCCCGTCATCTGCTGGAGTGACTCTGCATTCTACAGAACTGTGTCCTCTTTGAGAATAGACACCTGCTTTAGAATTTGGACGTGAGGGGATCGATTAAGGATAAAAGAGGATCCTAAGTTGAAGAGGAATACCTTATTTGTTAGATTTGTAAAAATTCTGAATTTGCCCCTTACATTTGGGGCATTTATTATTTTTTTGGAAGAGAGAAAACACTTACCTTTTATCTTCTTTGTAGACAGTTTGCTCCATGTGTGCTATAAAAAATTTGGATGTTGGGTTGGTATAGTCTGCTTTTTAAGTGATTCTGGGCAGGGCAGGTTGACTGGGAGAGCCAAGGATACAAAATTATTTTTATTTATTAGGACACAGAATTACTTACTTCATGTAAGAGCCTTTAAGCTTCCTTTGGAGCTCTTCTTGGATCTTCAGAATGAAACTGTTGATCTTAACTGTGGGACCTTATAGGTCCTTCATTGCCCCACTCTTTACTCAGCCTTAGTAGCTACCCATTGAACTGAAGGATATACAGACCAAGTTAAGCAGCCGGGTCATATTTTAGCAGGAAGGCCTAATTTAAAAATAAAAATAAAAAAACGTGAAGAGATGTTGGCGGCAGTTCTCCTTCCCTAGTGCACCCCTGCCACGCATTATTCACGTGCCCCAGTATGCTGTTAGATTCATGCTGATTAAACTGAATGCACGTTTGATCCTTTTTGAATAAGTGCTTAGCTTCTAACCATCTTTGTCACATAAAAGAAAAAATATATAGAATTGATATCATGCCCAAAGCAAAGCAGAACTGTACGTTCCTAAATAGACCACAGAGTTTGAAGACAGTCTTACCTGGGAAATGATGGCCTGCATTTTGGTACAAAGATCAAAAGTTTAATGTACTCCAAAAGAGTAGCAGTTGCCACTGAGTGGTTTTCTGATCGTCTTTTACCTCTTGGTCCTCAGTTGCCTTATCTGTAAAGTGGGAGGAGGGGACTTGGTTGATCTCCAGTAAGAGACATTCTGGCCCAAGCTGTTTTTGTTTTATTTGGTTTGGTTTTGTTCTTCTATTATATCTATGAAAAGGCTCCAAGTCGGAAGAGAGGCAAAGGTAAAACCAAAATTGGCACACTTGTTCTCTGAATTATAGCCTACAAATTATTCCACAAAAATGTACTTAGTACCCTGGGTTATATCTAAAACGTATAGGTTTGTACAATCGAATCTGGTTCCAAATTTTCTAGAGTAGTCATTTTCTGTGAAAATAGACCTTCCTTCTGTCTGACTTTCTCTGGCCCATGATTTCTTTTCCTTGTTTACACAGCTGACTCTTTAGCCAGGCCCAGCTCAAGTAATTTGGGAGAATGCTGGTGTTCCCACAAGTATCATGGTGTAGAGAGGATGTTGCTCTGAGGTTAGAGGGAAATCATCTAAATCCTGGTTTGCCATTTAACTTGACCTACCTTTATGACCTTGGACAAGGTCCCCCTTCCTGACACACGTTTCTTCATATATGAAATGGGGGATAAAAATATCCTTCTTACAAAAAATAAATAGGGGATGGGGCACCTGGGTGGCTCAGTTGGTTGAGTGTCCCACTTCAGCTCAGGTCTTGATCTCATGGTTTGTGAATTTGAGCCCTGTGTCCAGCTCTGTGCTCACAGCTCAGAGCCTGGAGCCTGCTTTGGATCCTGTGTCTCTCTTTCTCTCTGCCCTTCCACTGATCATGCTTGCGCGCGCGCGCTCTCTCTCTCTCTCTCAAAAATAAATAAAAACATTTAATAAAAACAAAGTAAATAAGGGCGCGTGGGTGACTCGGTTGAATGTCCGACTCTTGATCTTAGCTCAGGTCTTGATCTTAGGATTGTGAGTTGAAGCCCCACGTTGGGCTCCATCCTTGGCATGGAGCCTACTTAAAAAAAATTTTAAATAATAACGTGTGAATACCTGTTAAAATGACTGGGGTATAACAAATGCTCAATTCGGGGCGCCTGGGTGGCTCAGTTGGGTGAACGTCCGATTTCGGTTCAGGTCATGATCTAGCTCATGGTTCATGAGTTTCAGCCCTGAGTTGAGCCCTGTGCTGACAGCTCAGAGCCTGGAACCTGCTTTGGATTCTGTGTCTCCCTCCCTCTCTCCTCCTCCCCCACTCACACTCTCTCTCTCTCTCTCTCTCTCTCTCTCTCTCTCTCTCTCTCAAAAATAAATAAACATTAAAAATAAATTTAAAAAATAAATGTTCAGTTAGTCCCATCCATGTTCCACCTCCCATGTAGCATCTTCTGAAAATTCCCATTGCTTCTTCCCCCTTTTCTCTGAAGGGCTGTGGCCTGGCTTTTGAAGTATATCAAGAGGGGGAAAAGAAACCGAAAAGGCAGGAAGGTGGGTTTCAAAATCCAATGCATGTATCTCATCCTATGTTTTCAGGTTTTTGAAGATGAGATCTTAGTTTGGTGGGGTCCTCACATTAGAAATACAGTTGGTTTGTGGAGTGAAAATGTCTCAAGCAGTTTCTTCTCTGATTTATCTTCTATCATATATACTTACTAGAGACTCTGGGGTTTTTATTTAGAAATAAAATTTCTAAATTTAGAAAATCTAGAAATTTTTGTGCCAAATGATAGGAAGTTTCAGAGGGATAATATATATATTTGGTTAAAGGATAATTGTACTTGGTTTTTGGCTTGAATCATAATGAAAGTCTGCTTCCTTTTCTACAATTTGTAAAGGACCTTCCCATATTTTATCTTAACCAGTGATCTTTCCAGTAACCCAGTGTGTGTTATCTTGGGGTTACCCTAATTTGACATATAAATACAAGAAAACTCAGAGAATAAACATAGAATAAAAAGCAATTCATACAGATAAACCAAATAGAGTAATAGTATCACTCAGAAAAAAAAGTGGAGACAAGAGAGGGAGACAGAAATGAGATCAACGCAAAGCAAGCATTCCATGGAGCCCTGTACCTTTGCTCTACTTAGGCATAAATTTGGCTCAAAACCCGGGAGCATTTGGTTCACAGAGTTTTTCAGGTTACATTTTAGAGATCATAAGATAAAAGCAGATTCACTGTTTAGGAAAACAAATACTCGTAGATACTCATAAATACTCTGAAACCTACACCCTGTCAAGGATATAATTCTCCTCTACTTACCGTCTTTTGGATCTAGATCAGTTTTAGATTAAGAGTTTTTAAATTTTGATCTGGTTACAGTCTGCCATTAGGTCTGATTATGAAGACCTTTGGTCAGCTTCTCAGGTTCTGTAGGTATTCCCAGTGGCTTAAAGGGCAGATTTCAAGAGGCATTATTTTTTGTAGTTGGCAGATTTCGAAAGAAATTAGTTTTTGTAGTTGAAAGATGAGTGTTCGGGACACCTGGGTGGCTCAGTCGATTGAGCATCTGACTTCAGTCAGGTCATGATCTCACGGTTCATGAGTTTGAGCCCCACAGCAGTCTTGATGCTGTAAAATGTAGGGATTGAAGCGCAGAGCCTGCTTCAGATCCTCTGTCCCCCCATCCCTGCTCGCCTCTCTTTGCCCCCCCCCCCGCCCTTACTCAAGCTCTCTCTCTCAAACATAAAAATGTAAAAAAAAAGTGCTTGAGAGGTCTTAAAAATGTAGGGATATTTCTTATATAACTTAGAGAGATTCTATCTTCTCTACAAAGTACTTTCGGTCACAGATATAGAATATCCAATCACCTAAACACATCTCTAAAATTGGTTCTTTGGCTTGTACCTCCCAGTCAGCAATTTCGTTTCCTGTGATTTTCGTTGTTCATTTTATATGCTTTGCTGGACAGATAGTTCCTCAGTAGATACTTGTTGCTGTACCACGTGGCAAAAAATATGGGAAGTTGAGTTAGAAGTATTTGCATTTAGAATCCATGCAGGTAGAAATGACTCAAGCCAAAAATGTAGATAAAGACAGGTCAAACCAGAAGATTCCAAGATTTAAAGATCAAGGACTTGAAATCCAAATGTAACCCTTCCCTTCCACCTTAAGAAAAAAATTAGGCCAGGAGATATTTGGCTGGGTGGGGAGGGGAGCTGTTCCGGTAGGGTTTGAGCCAGCCCTTGCCTCTGGCTCCGCGCTCTCCCAGGTGAGGAAAGAGGGAATTTCACCTTTATGGGTTTTATGTGTCTGGGGTGGGGGTGGAGTGAATGAATATAGACCCTTCCAGTCTGTCCCTTGATGTATTCAGTGGTTTATGTCAAATGTGAAATGTACCTTCAAAAGTTGTCTGTACATGTCATTGCTAGTGGTAGAAAGATAAATTGTTGGAGCCTCTCTTGGAGGGCAGTTTGGAAATATCCACTGAAATGTAAAATATGCTGGTCAGCCAGCAGTTGTACTTTTTTGCATCTAGCCAACAGAAATAGTTCTATAAAAGGGCAGGTATACATGTATAAGGAAGTTCATTGCTGCATTGCTTTTAATAGGGAGCAACTGGAAACAACCTAAATGTTTGTCAGGGGAGTGGGAAAATGATGGCACTTCTGTGCCATGACATCTTAGGCAGATGTTCAGAAGAATGAGGAGGAGGCCATAGAAAGTATGGAAGAGGACAGACCAAAGTCTTAGTTATCTGTGGGTGTAAGAATGGGAAATGGTCCGTGGGGCAAGGACTCTACTCTGTACAATTCTAACCACATAGAATACAGTGTATGTGGTGCTCCCAAGATTTGCTTAACAGGGAGTTTAGGTGTGCTTTTACTTTTACATATATGGGTGCATATGTTACCTACCTTTTTTTTGTTTGTTTTGTTTTTGCAAAGAGCACTTACGAATTTAAAAAACTATCTTGGGTGTCCTCTGTCACATTATAGTCACAGGAACTAGACCCAGAAATAACTGTTGGTGTCGAGTGGTGCAAAGCCATCAGGACTTAAGCACCTGTCAATCATAGAGGAATTGAAAGTGCTTGTTAATTGTATCTGTCAGAAGTGATTAAAGAGAAATCAGCTGTTAGCATGCAAAGAATGACACTATAGTCCATGAGATTTGGAGTGGCTTGTTTTTGTCTCTGGGCACTCTCTACAGGCTGATCCAGTTTTCAACTCAGAATCATATGGGCAGTGCTTGACTTTCCATTCAGCACAGAAAGTGAAGTGATCTTCTGTGATAAAATATTAACTAAATTTGCATGACTTTTTGACTGCTGTAAGTGCAGAACATTTATCAGATAAGCACCATTTCCCTGAGCTTTCTGTGGCTAAATATTTTATCTTACTGTCTCCATTGTGTAAAGTCTTTGACTAGAAAATGAATACTGGATGTTAGTTAAACCCATTCATAGGCTGCAGCAGAATGCCAGCTTAGTGTTCATACATCAAAGTTGTTGAGCATCCTTTGCATAATCCAGAAGAATTTAATAACCGTTGAGGTTAATTTTGCCAGTGAAATAAAGGGAAAGGAAAATTTTTGAAATTTCAATTATGTAGATAGCTAAATTCTTAATCCTAAAATTTAAGTCCCTTAATTCTGTCTGTGGTATCCTACTGAAGCTTTTTAATAGTCATGGAACTGAGTGGGTCTTTACTCAGATTATTTACAAACATATTTTCTTATGCTCAGGTGCCACTTACATTTATTGTGAGCAAAGTACCATAAGTAGTTTTTATTACACTTCATGTTTAACTTCCAGAATAGTTCCTCGATACTTCTGTCGACACCATAAGATCTTTTTTTTTTTAATCTTTATTTTTAAATTTATTTATTTTGAGAGAGACAGAAATAGCGTGAGTCGGGTAGGGGCAGAGAGAGGGGGAGAGAGAGAACCCCAAGCAGGCTCCGCACTGTCAGCATGGAGACTGATGAGGGGCTCAAATCCACGAAACCGTGAGACCATGACCTGTGCTGAAACCAACAGTCGGACGCTCAACCGACTGAGCCACCCAGGTGCCCCCATCATAAGATCTTAGTAACTGCAAAACACACTAATTAAATCACAGAAGTAACTCATCTCCTTTCCTTTGTTTCTTCTTTTTTTTTTGGCTGAATTTAATGCTTTTCATTCTTCTTTTTTACTAAAAGTTCTGCTAATGAAAATTGGGAAAATGAAGATACATGTTATTTTGACTATGCATCCTTTATCTGTAGTGATGGCATATACTGATCTTTACTCTGTAAACAACTTTGAAACATTTGTGATTAAAAAAATGGAGATAGGGGAGATGCCAGAATCTTAAAAAATTATAGTTAGATAAATGAAGAAGTGTGAAATTGAGGATTTGTTTACAGATGAAATAGTGTGAACTTGAAAGACATTGAGAGGAGTGTGTTGACGAGTTTCTTGCAGCCAGAGCCCACACTTGGGAAATTGTTATTTGATTTAACAGTTACTCAGATGACTCCCAGATGCTGAGACACATTGGTTGATTGAAATAGTTTAGAGAACCACCACCAAGGTAGACATTCCTGAATTACAGACTAGCAGTCACCATCAGCAGGACCAGAAGGTGCGTGGGAAGGTGCATGGGCCCATCTCAGTCCTGAGTTGATTCAGTAGGGCCCTTCCTGCTGCCCAGAAAAGCCTGGGTCACTGACAGGTCAAGTGTGCATGTGTGTGGGTGCCTGAGAGTGAATACGCCCACCATCACTTCCACCCTATGCTGCCTGAAATTGATGATGTTCTTCCTGTTCTGTGGTTTGTTTCATTTTTATTTTAAATGCTCTTAGTAAATGTTAGTATCAAGTTGAGATTACTTGAGAGCTAGTGGAGACTTGCTAAAGAGAGAAGGAAGACAGGAGGAGGTAGGCTGACTGAGCCAGCACCGTGGAAAGCCTGGACTGAAGAAATCTTAAGGAAATGGTAGAAAAATAGAAACCAGCAATGTCCTAGCTAACAGTTAAACATAGAAGTTCCACCTAAGGAAATGTCCTTGACTTACCCCAAACATTTTGGGTGCAGGGTTGCTAGGGAATGGTCTAAGTTTTGCTTTTGTTTCTCCCCATCTGCAAAGAAGGCAGCCTGATTTATCTCTTAGAAAAGTAAAATTTCCCTGAAGCCTGATTTCTGTGCATCATCAGTAGTAAACTACACATCTGAAGCAGTTCCACTGAATGGAGCACTAGGAGTCAAGGGATCAGAATTCTCTGCCCCCCAGCAGTGATGAAATCTTAGACGTGCCTTCTGGTATACAAGAGCCCTACGACAAATTTGAGAATTTTGGAAGAGGGGTCCAGGGCCATTTTGCTGTTTACATTTCTGTGCTAGCCTAACTCTAGGCAATATGTATGTGTGTGTGTGTGTGTGTGTGTGTGTGTGTGTGTGTGTGTATTTAGTATTTATTTTGAGAGAGAGAGGGAGAGAGAATCCCAAGCAGACTCCGTGCTGTCGGCACAGAGCCCGACGAGGGCTCAATCTCACGAACCATGAGATCGTGACCTGAGGTGAAACCAAGGGTCGGATGTGTTGCGTCTTGGGAAGGTTTCCCTAAAACTTCAGGTGGAGGCACCTCATATTCTGGGTATCTCCATCCTCACCATCTCTGTCTATCTCCATCATCTCTGTTCTCCTCTGTCATCTCCATCCCCATCATCTCCATCTCTGTTTTCTCCATCTCCACCTTCCTCATCTTGTGTCATCCCTGTCCTCCTCTTCTCTGTCATCTCCATCTTCTCCGTCTCCATCAGCATCATAAGCGATCATAATACCCATTGAATGAGCCTGCTATTCCGACCTTCCCCCCTCCAAACCATCCTCACTACCCTTTACATAGCCTAGTATCTGGCACACAGTAGGTGCTCAGTCCATTTTTATTGAATGAATGCATTTTGCGTACTCTTGGAAGTTGTTCTTGTCTCTCTTCCATGCTCGTGAATTCCTGACACCACCCGTGCTGACTGGCAGCTAGTAGGCATCATAGTGATGCTACTAATTCAGTAGACCCCTTTTCTGTGGCTGACGCCGTAAATTTCTGTTCATGATGGGTGTGCCCATTAGATTAAAACTTTCTTTTGTTTTTGTTTTTAAGATTAAGACTTTCTAATTTTGTTATTTATTTACTTATTTATGCAGGGGTCTTGCCCCTCAGAATAAGCCAGAACTGCAAAAGGTGATGGAAAAGAGAAAACGAGATCAAGTAATAAAGCAGAAAGAAGAAGAAGCACAAAAGAAGAAATCTGACTTGGAAATAGAACTATTAAAACGGCAGCAGAAGCTGGAGCAGGTGAGAGTGAGATGAAAGTTGTCTTTTTCCTTTATTCAGATCCATCTGACATTCAGTATTATGTGAGTTTAAGGTGTACTGCGTGCTGACTTGGTGCATTTATATTGCGGGTGTGTTTGCCACTGAAGCGTTAGCTAGCGCCCGTCACATCACGTAATTATCATTTCTTCAGCGTTGGGAACTAAAGGTCTAGCCACTTAGCGTGTTTCTGTTCATAGCGTAGTTTTGTTTGTTTATGTTCATAGTGTAGTTTTGGTGGCTGTAATTACTGTGCTGTGCTGTGTATTACTTCCCTACTGGTTGCAAGTTCCTACCCTTAACCAACATCTCTCCCGTTTCCCCAGCCCCTGCTAGCCGCCATTTTACTCTCTGCGTTTACAGTTTTGGTTTCTCTAGATTGCACGAATAAGGGAGATCATGCAGTATTTGACTTTCTCTGGTTGACTCCTCTCAAAAGTTATCTCTTCTGTCCTGAGAAATAAGAATGTTGGAACAAGCAAAATTTACCAGACCTGTCAGATGTAAATGCTGATTTCACAAAAGGAAACTATGAGACAGAATGTCAGCTAATGGGCTAAATAAAACACATTCAAATGAGGTAAAGACAAGGATTCAGGAGGCAAAGCCCAAACTGGGGAATATCACTGAACTCACAGCAGAGCCCTGGGGAGCTCAAGCAATTGAGTGAGATTCAGCCTCACCAACCAACTGCACATTGGTCTCGGGATCCTGTTTCCGTAGCCTTGATTTTTGGGTTTTTGGTTTTGGTTTTGCTGGTAGTACCACCCGGGGGGGCTGCTGCTCCCTCGCAGGATGACCCCAGGCCCTGCACATGTCCGTACATATATACACCTAAGGTGGAGACTGGGAGAGAATTTCCTCCACTGGGAAATGAAGGTGTTAGGGACTTTGGAAAGAGGAGGAGTGTTTCGAAAAGCCTCTCATTTTGTAAATAATTTTCCTGTTTCTGAATTTCATTTAGCATGAACTTGAGAAGCAGAAATTGCAAGAAGAACAAGAAAACACCCCAGAGTTTGTGAAGGTTAAAGGCAATCTCAGGAGAACAGGCCAAGAAGTGGCCCAAGCGCAGGAGTCGTAGGCCTGGGCCACAGAGACCGCGCGCCCAGCACACCACACGGGGAGGCCGTGTGCAGGTGTCTCCGCAGCACTTAAGCTCAGGGCAGAAGCCCCTGGAGAGAACCCCAGCCAGCAGAGAATTGTTACTTTAAAAAGGATTTGGTTTTGGTTTTCCTACAATCTGGGTGGATAAATGACCTGTGACAGTTGATTTCTATTCGCCAAATGAAGGACGTTGACCAGCACTTAAGTTGGGATAAGTGAACCTGTGTTCAAAGACTTAAAAAAAACAAAAACAAAACCACAACAGCAAAAAAGAAAGAGGACACTGGAATAAATTCTTCAGAATTGCACTACTTGGTTTTTCTTTCAGTCCAAATTTAGTGGGGCAGAGAGCCTTTCTCCTTCTAAAATCTAAAACAAAAAACAAAAAACAAAAAAACAAAATGTGTTTTGTTTTTTCCTTTAAGTATCTGCTAGATAATTTAGATCACATAGAAAGGCATTGATCTGTTGCATCTTATATTTGTAAATTCTCTGTTGAGAATCCAGAATTGTCTTGTGTAGTCCTACTGTCACCCGTGTTAGGTTGACACCTGAGAATGTTGATGTTAATGTTGAGCACAGCTGTTACCTTTGTTGGCATTAAGATTCAGAAATAGGGTGAGAAGGTTTAAAAACATGGAAACAAAAATACCTAAAAATACGCAAACAAGTTACACGTAAAACATACGGAAACAAAAAACACATAAAGGTCCATCTTGATCTTATTTTAATTGCTTTTGGTTCTCTGATACTAGAATGCTCCATAGTGACAGTCCAGTTCAGAGAAGGCACATTGTATAAATCCAATTCTTGCTTTGATAACTATTAGGATCTTGTTTTGTTTTGTGTTTGAATTTCTTGCCGAGCTAGTCCCTTTATATGAAACAATCCTTCCGCTCCTTTGGAGTATAAAAACTAGTTCCATATAACCCAACTTCAGTGTCAAAAGTAGAGGGTCCAAATCTTTGAGAACAGTGTGGGGGAAACTCCCATCGGGAGCCAGGCAAGGAGGACTTGTCTGGGTATTCTAATGTGAAACAAACGTAGATCGGTCTCCAGGAGGCCTAGGTGGAAGGTTGATAGCATCTGTACATTTTGGACATCATTAGAATTCCCAGTTTTGGAAATTTCGGATCAAGGATCACATACTGCTTTGCCTTTTTTTTTTTTTTTTTTTTTTTCCGGTGAAGAAAGACTCTTTCGCTGCTCTGTCAGCAGTGATGACCACCGTATGCACCTCAGGAAATGCTGAGGTGAAGGGAGAGGCCACCCAGCTTCCGCACACCAGCTAGCTTGCTATCCTAAGTGAGTCCCAGGCGGACAACAGCGAAATCCTTACGCAAAGTACGTTTTATTACCGCTGGTACATTTTACTGGGGGTGATCTGGAAGAATTCATGTGGATTCAGTATGTTCTCCATCCAGATGATTCAGCCAGTAATTTCTACATTGCAGAGTCCTCTCCTTTAAAGGCTCATAGAAAACTGGATCCCGAGCTTTTAATCCTAATAAGCATAGTAGAAATTAGCTTTCTATGGGAATGCTTTAGTTTCCATAGTTGACAGGCTCATACTCAGTCCTCATGTGAACAAGATGAAGGTAAACACAGAGACAGCACATACTGCCAGTTAGAGGACATGTCGACCACACCCGCATTGGGTGATTTCTCACCAGTGGGTATTATTTGAACGAAACATGAGATGCTGAAGATAAAATGTTGCTCTGTAATAGTCTACTTTTGAAGGATGGAATGGTAACTATTTTTTTTCCATCCTCCTTTTTGAGAGAAGAAGGTATGTCACGTGATCCTCTTGAAGGTACATTTCTGATTGCACGCTGACTGGAGTGCTGTCTTTGTGTATATGGACCAATGATGAGATTTGCAGGATGAAGATTTAGGACTAGCTCATAGCCTTTCACCTAACTGGATGTTGGATCTTAAGTCCTGCGTCTCTGAAGTAATTCTGCCACTCGATAGAATTCTCAAGGGTCCCCAACAGACTCCTTTAGAAGGACCGATTCTGTTCCTAGAACTTACCTAGAATTCGTTCTTCACTGGGAAGAAAAATGACAAAAGCATCTCCCTCCCAGTCTCACTCCCCAGTCTGCACAGTTACATGTAGCGAGTACTACAAGGTCTGGCCAGAAGACTTGTAAATAGCGTGAGGTGATGTCTTATGACCAAACAGTGGGATGTACAGGTCGAGAAGCTCCCTGAAGCCGTCAGCTCAGCTCAGCTCACAAGCCTGAGTTTAAAAGGGTGCCAGTCTCCCCTCCACACGTTAATACTGTACGGTCCAAACCCCTAGGACTCCTGAACATCCGGGCAGTTTTGTGCTTTGAGCCACTTTTTGACAGAAATGGCTCCATTTTTCCACTCTGTGGTTTTCTTAAAATAGTTCAGTGTTTTATAGTCTCCTGGTAGTAAAGTAGTGTTGCTTTCTAAGCTGCAACAGTTGACTTTATTCTTCTACTCTGAAAAATCTTGACTTGTTTGAGTGTATATAATATATATAAAGGGAGCCTTAATGGATTTGTTTTCATAATTTAATATTTTTTGTATTTGCTCTTGTATAATTGTTTTTAATGGAAAGTATTACAGAACTGAGGGTGGAATTCTTAGAACCAAAGTTATTCTTAATAAAAATCACCACGCGCTTGGACCACGCAGCTGTGTTTGTCTGATCTGTTGGAGGTGGATATCTGGAACCGAAGGGGGGTTGCTGTGTTCACCTTCAGTAGAAGGTGGTTTTAGGGTCTTCCTTTGGTGACTGTCCTCTTGGACACCCCCCGCCGCCCCCATCAGTTATGTCCTCTGTCTTGCTTCAGTCAGGCTGACAATTCATTGTGTCAAACAAATTCATGGTAAGGGATCATGCTACTTTTTGTATAAAATATGTGGTATTTTAGCAGCAGCTAGCTGTCCATCAGATCAAAGGATTCTGAATTCTAAGTTGCCTGGTAGAACAGTGGGAGGTGTATTTTGGCAAGGGCCATTTTTTAATGCCGTGAGCTAGTACATATAACATATCTGAGGTGTGACCATGAAATTATTCTGCTTATTTAGCTAGGTTAATGTTACCCTCCAAAAGTGACTTTGGGAAACTGTATGCTTGATTATACTGCACTATTAGTTAAAATAGTTTGGAGATTCCAGTCTCTCTGTGCCTTTTTTTTTTCCAGCCCCGAGTTATTACTCAGTTTGATTACCCAGCTGTATTAGACTCTATTTTGAAAATGAAATGTACTCAGGGCAGTGAAGATTTTCTACATCCAAGGGTAAACCATGAGTTCTAAAGGGCAGTGCAGAAGATGGGTTAAAAACACGACTCGAGCTACAACTGCATTCTTGTAATAACCAGGCAGTTTCCCAAGGGGGCAGTTTTGAGGCCATTAACTCCATTTCATCGAACCACTCTACGCTTGCTTGTTTCTTCGAGTAAATAGTAATAGATGTGAAAAAAGCAGAGGGCAATTAAAGTGTTTGAGAACGTTTAAAATGCTAATTGCAGCTAACAAGTATTGGAATACAACTACCAGGCTTACATTTACTGGTATAAAGAGAAATGAAGTGTTTTCTCTCTAAGGTCTTGGGTAAATAACATCTTTCTGAGGTAGCCTCACATTTACAGTTTCTTTTTTTTGTTTCTCCTCTTGAGAAGATGCAGTCTGATTATCAGCTGAGATGTTTTGAATGTCTTCCTACTTGTTCCTAGGTCTCCTAGCAAGATGGTAATCGTCAACCAGAGTCTGGGAAAAAGGACGCTTGGTTATTTATCGAGACGATGTTGATTGCTGCTGAGTGGTGTTGTTCCCAGGCCCCTAAGGGTTAGGGAACATATTTGTGTGTGTCAGTGTGAATGTGTATTTACACATTTGTATTGATTTTATTTTTGTATCTATGGTGATCAAAAATTATGAGCTCACATTGACAGTCTCAAATGTAACCCAGTAGTACATGCTGGCTTTTCCATTTCCGTACTTGTTGCTTCTTTCTCTAGCAGTGAAAGCCTTCTCCATGTACCTACTTATTTTCATAGCCTCCCCATATGTCACCCACCTCCTGCCTTCACTCGGCCACCATCCCCACGCTGGCCCTGCTTAGTGGCTTTGTGACTCGATTTTTTTTTTTAACTTTTCATTTGTTTATTTAAGAGAGAGCATTATTTTGGGAGGGGCAGAGAAAGGGGGGAGAGAGAGAACCCCAAGCAGGTTCCATGCTGTCAGTGCAGAGCCTGACTCGGGGCTTGATCACCCGAGTGATTGGGGCTTGGGCCACCCAGGCACCCCATTGGACATTTAAGCATGTATTGTAAATATAAACTAATAATTGTCTAAAACCTCTTAAAGTGTGATTACAGGTTTAGTATGCCTAATTATTTTGAAACCTTCAAGCTCTTGAAACAGGATGTGAACCATGCTTGATGTATCAAGGGTTTTTGGAGAAACAGAGCCAAGAGGAAATACCAAACATTTAGTGGAAGATCTGATTGGTTGACTGATTGGCAGACAGGCAGGCAGGCAGACAGACTTATGAGGAATTAGCTCACGCAGTTGTGGAAGCTGAGAAGTTCCCCTGTCTGCTGTCTGCAACCTGGAGACCCAGGAGAGCCAATGGTGTGAGAAAGTTGGGTTTTGAAGGCCTGATGACCAGGGGGAGCCGATGGATGATGTGACTCCTAGTCTGAGAGGAGGAGAAGACTGATGTCCCAGCTCAGAAGTCAGGCAGAGAGAGAAAGGGAGTGAAACCTCCCTTCCTCTTCTGTTCTGCCAGGACCTCAGTGCCCTCCGCGGATTGGACGAGGTCCCCCACCCTGGGGAGGCTAGCCTGCTGAGCCCACTGACCCAAATGCCACTCGCTTCTGGAAACACTCTCATGGACAAACCCAGAAATAATGTTCAATCTGGGTGCCCTGTGGCCCAGTCGAGTTGACACGCAAAATTGACCATCACACTTGAGTATAGTGATTAACACATTATTAAAAATAACTCCCATATTTCACAAATCAATTTGTGAGCTTTATGTCGAAAACCATTTACTTCGGAAATACTTTCCTACTATTAGGGCTGTATTTAGTTTCATATCCTCCTAGGGAATTCAGTCCTATCTCACTATGTTTCCTGGGCTTTTAATAATCTTACACACAGCCTAGGAGAACAGGAATTCCTCAGACTGACTGAGAGCGCCATCTAAGGACATGGAGCCTGGCTGCATAGTCCAAGCCAATTAAACCACGAGCCCCAGGCCTTGCGTTAAGTCTTTTTATAATTCTTACTTCCTTTGTCATGGGATTTTTAAATATCTTACCATGTATGTTACTTTAATTTTTTGGAACTTGATGTCTTTCCCAGAATTGAAGTTTGTTTATTGATGGATTGATTGACTGCACCAGTAGGGGAGAGGGACAGAGGGGGAGAGAGAGAATCGCAAGCCGGCTTCACACCCATCATAGAGCCCAACGTGGAGCTCCATCCCACAACCGTGAGATCATGACCTGAGCCGAAATCAAGAGTCGGATGTGTAACCGACTGAGCCACCCCGGTGTCCCACCAGAAACGAAGTATTCTTTAATTTTGCATGGCCAGCATTGCCTAATTCATCCTGCTTGTATGAGACATTGATCTTGTCCATTAACATTATTGAAATTCAGATATGTCTTATCAATATCATGTAGGATCCGTGGGATATATTGAGGTTAATTAGTAGGATCATGTTGAGATTTTGTCTATAAAGAATCATCAAGTCTGTGGTGAATTCTTTGAGACATCTGACTATTATCTTGGGCGTACTGTTATATCCATGTAAGTTTGTGACTATCTGATCAGTGACTCCTTTTCTTCTTGGTTATTATATGTGACATATGACCACTGATGATGATCAGTCTTAACTTCTTGTACTGCTTTTTCTAGTTTCTTAATCTTTCAGATTTCCTATATTTATTCTTTATGCATAGCTAGAAATAAGCACATGCCCATGCTTTATGAAAATATATATTCTTAAAACAAAATACTCTCATTGGGGATGTGGAGAAATAGTTACTGTTATATAGACACCTTTGGTGGGAGTGCAAATTGGTAAAGCCAGCTCTAAAACACACGTCTTCACATCCTCTAGAAGATAATCAAAAAGACAGGTGTTGACTAGGATACTGGTGAGAATATAACATGGTGCAGCCACTTTAGAAAAGTCCAGGAGTTTCATAGAATGTCAAACATAGATCTATCATGACTCCACAGTTCTGCTCCTAAGTATACCCCCAGAGAAACAAAAACATACATCTGTGGGTGCAAAGTCTTGCACGCAGATGTTCACGGCAACGTGATTCATAGTGGCTAAAAAGTGGAAACGTCCAAAATGTCTATCAGCCGGTGAGTGGATAGGCAAATTGGTATATCCCAATGGTGGGATATTATTGAGCAATGAAAAGGAATGAAGTATTGATACATGGATAAAGTACCACATGGATAAACCTCAAAAAAAGCAAGCTAAGTGAAAAAAGGCAAACACCAAGGACCACACACTGTGTGGTTACATGTATGTGCCATGTCCAGAGTAGATACAGGAAGTGCTGTAGTGGTTGCCTAGGGCGGGGGATGAGCATGATGGGAATGGGGCTGCAAATGGGCATAAGGTTTCTTTTTGGGGGTGAAGGAAATGATTTAAAATAAAATTGTGATGGTCGTGTAACTCTTTAAATATACTAATAATCATATTAACATAAATATTCTAATACCCACCCCAAACTTTTAGGGTATGTGAGTAATCCATCAATAAAGCTTTTAAAAACACACATATCCTGTGACACACAATTACATTTCTAGGAATTTGGCCTTCAGGAATATTCATGTGCACAAGGGTGGTTGGCCATCTGCAGCAATTCTCAGGAAAACAACCCAACTATATAGTTGTAGCTTACTAGATTAAGTATAATACTTCCCTATTTGTGTCTATGGACTATTATTATATTATTGTACATATATGGAAATAAGACTTTGAAGCTATCCTGTTATATAAAAAAAAGCAAGCTGTAGAACAACACATAGTATAATTTCATTTACATGAAAATATTAATATATATTTAATATATATGTATATATAGCAATATGCCCATATATATATATATATATATATATATATATATATATGAATGCTTACAACTAGGACTGGAAGTTTATCGATCATGTCAACAATGGGACAGGGAAGGCAACTGGAATCAGAAGTAAAAGGGGGCATCCATGTTTCACCTGTATATTTTTATATTCAAAAAGTTTTATACAATAAGAATGTGTTCTTGAATCGCTAGTATTTAAAAGGGCATAAGAAGCAAAGAGTTGGAAAATATGTCTACTTCATACAAAATTATCTCTTAAAATTTAAATGCGATTCATTTCATGATTATTTGCATGGAGAGCGTATATATGGTGAGAGATTACAACAGAATGATTTCAGTGTTCCAAAATAGCAGAGTAAAAGTGAATCCGTTTTAAGAAACTGTCAAGAATCCAATTATTTTAAGCACACAGGCCTATAATTGATGTAGAGGCAAAGAGAAAAAGAGTCCAGTGAAGGAAGAAAGAGAAGCGTAGGCTCCAGAATGGCAGTGAGGAAGCTTTCAGCTCTATGTCGACCCCCAGTGATGGAACAGAGACCTGAGCCATGGCTCCTTGTAAGGGATCCACCTGCAGGCTTCACCATGAAAACAACTTTGCCCTTTAAAATATTTGCCCTGCCACTGGAGTTTTAAGGTACTGTGGTTATAGGATTAACTACATTTTTCCTCCTGTTATTTTTATTGGCCAAGGCCAAGGTGCTTGGGAACGTGAGGAAACGCAGTTCACTAATGAACTGTTAAGGCGCCCTGTGCGCACAGGACCTTCCTGGCCCCTATTCTCTCTTGGATGATGGCGAAACTTCTGTTCACCTCCTCCCTTGACTCCAAATGGGGCCTCCGTCATATTGCTAAGAATACTTCCATGTCTCTTTCTGCTCCTGAATAATGCTCAAGATTTAAGCTTGGAAGAGGAGCTAGCCAAGGACTGAGGAATGGTGACTCTTGGCCTTTGATGGAGGCCTGGTAGAAGCTGGGCTAGAGGTGGGCTGAGGATGGAAGGCACCACAGAGAACACAGGTGGCAGCTGTTGTGACTTCGCCATCGAAACTGGAGGTGCACTCCCCTGGGTACCTCCTTGGGCATTTGCAGATGGTTATGTATTCATTCTAGAGATTCCAGGGGAATGACTGCACCTGTGTCAGGCAGGTGCCAACAAGGAGGGAAGAAGCATGATTAAAACATCACATAACCAGGCGGCCAGAACTTTACACAAGGAACCGGGAACCAGAATCAGGCTTCATAGGGAGCCTCTCTGGAGCTAACAGCCACACCAGGACGTTAACACAGAGAATATTCACTGTGTAAACTCAAATGAGCAAAGACTATTTTCTGGCTGTTGTAAATTGGCTTCAGGGTGATGAGTTGGTGCCTTTGTTATCCAGAGATGGTTGTTTTCGGTGTGTGCTCTTTCTTTACATTCCCCTTTCCTTCCTTAATGATTTCAGTGTTTCCTAAAGATAAGCAGCCAGATCAACCAACTAAAATTACTTACCGAATATGTTTAGGAAATATCTTGCTGGGAGGTGATCCCAGCTCTTGAGGGGTTTATAATCTTGTTCAGAGATAACGCATTGCATAAGACGTAATAAATAATAACAAGCATTAAATAAAATGCCACATCAACACCTACAAGGTAAGAAGCATAGGAGCAAATTAAGAAAATATATACACTAAGTCAGATGGTTTTATTGCTGTGTAGGTGGTCACATAAATGTTCTCTGAGGGAGGCAGTGGAAATGATCAGTTCAGATAATGTTTTTTTTTTTTTTTTTAATTTTTAGTTTTTTAAAATTTATTTTTGAGATAGAGAGTGTGAGTAGGGGAGAGGCAGAGAGTGAAGGAGACACAGAATCTGAAGCAGATCCCAGGCTCTGAGCTGTCAGCACAGAGCCCGACTTGCTCCAACCCACAAACCACAAGATCATGACCTGAACTGAAGCTGGAGGCTTAACCGACTGTGCCACCCAGGTGCCCCAGTTCAGATAATGTTTTAAATTAAATGTGAATCTTCTTTATCCTTGATCTTCCCTTCTGCTTCACAGACATTTCTTCCAAAAATAAGACCAGACAGTTTGAAACCTCTGTTTCTTGTGAGTACCAGCAGCGGGAGGGAGATTGTGGAGGGGGGTGATGGCGATCAGCCCACAGTCTCCCCAGTGACAGTAGTATTGCCAGGTAACATCTTTCCTTGTTTCTTTCATTCTTTTTTAAAATTTAATTTATTTAATTAATTTACTTTTTTAAAATTTACATCCAAGTTAGCATATAGTGTGACAATGATTTCAGGAGTAGATTCCTTACCCATTTAGCCCCTCCTCCCTCCCACAACCCCTCCAGTAACCCTCTGTTCTCCAATTTAAGGGTCTCTTATGTTTTGTCTCTCTCCCTGTTTTTATATTATTTTTGTTTCCCTTCCCTTGTGTTCATCTGTTCTGTGTCTTAAAGTTCTCATATGAGTGTGAAGCCATATGATATTTGTCTTTCTCTAATTTCGCTTAGCATGGTAGCCTCCAGTTCCATCCATGTAGTTGCAAATGACAAGATTTCATTCTTTTTGATTGATGAGTAATACTCCATTGTATGTATGTACACACACACACACACACACACACACACACACACCACATATTCTTTATCCATTCATCTGTCGATGGACATTTGGGCTCTTTCCATACTTTGGCTATTGTTGATAGTGCTGCTGTAAACATTGGGGTGCATGTGCCCCTTTGAAACAGCATTGGATATTCGTTCCTGCTTTGTCAAAGATTAGTTGGTCATACGTTCTGTGGGTCCGTTTCTGGGTTCTCTATTCTGTTCCATTGATCTGAGTGTCTGTTTCTGTGCCAGTGCCATACTGTCTTGATGATTACAGCTTTGTAATACAGCTTGAAGTCCGGGATTGTGATGCCTCCTGCCTTGTTTTTCTTTTTGAAGATTGCTTTGCTTTGGCTATTCGGGGTCTTTTATGGTTCCATACACATTTTAGGATTGTTTTTTCTAGCTATGTGAAGAATGCTGGTGTGATTTTGATAGGGATGGCATTGAATATGTAGATTGCTTTGGGTAGTATTGACATTTTAACAATATTTGTTCTTCTTACTCAGGAGCATGGAATATTTTTCCATTTTTTTGTGTCTTCCATTTCTTTCATAAGCTTTCTATAGTTTTCAGTGTATATATTTTTCACCTCTTTGGTTAGATTTATTCCTAGGTATTTTATGGGTTTTGGTGCAATTATAAATGGGATTGATTCCTTGATTTCTATTTCTGTTGCTTCATTGTTGGTGTATAGGAATGCAACAGATGTCTTTGCATTGATTTCATATCCTGCAACTTTGCTGAATTAATGAATCAGTTCTAGAAGTTTTTGGTGGAATCCTTTGGGTTTTCCATATTGAGTATCATGTCATCTGCAAAGAGTGAAAGTTTGACCTCCTCCTGGCCGATTTGGATGCCTTTTATTTCTTCGTGTTGTTTGATTGCTGAGGCTAAGACTTCCAATACTGTGTTGAATAACAGTGGCAAGAGTGAACATCCCTGTCTTCTTCCTGGCCTTAGGGGGAAAGCTCTCAGTTTTTCCCCATTGAGGATGGTATTAGCGTTGGGTCGTTCGTATATGGCTTTTTTGATCTTGAGGTATGATCCTTCCATCCCTACTCTCTTGAGGGTTTTTATCAAGAAAGGATGCTGTATTTTGTCAAATGCTTTCTCTGCATCTATTGAGAGGATCATGTGGTTCTTGTCCTTTCTTTTATTAATGTGATGAATCACATTGATTGTTTTGCAGATATTGAACCAGCCCTGCATCCCAGGTATCAACCCCACTTGGTCGTGGTGAATAATTTTTTTAATGTATTGTTGAATCTGGTTTGCTAGTATTTTGTTGAGGATTTTTGCATCCTTGTTCATCAGGGAAAGTGGTCTATAGTTCTTTTTAGTAGGGTCTTTGTCTGGTTTTGGAATCAAGGTAATGCTGGCCTCATAGAAAGAGTTTGGAAGTTTTCCTTCCATTTCTATTTTTTGGAACAGCTTCAAGACAATAGGTGTTAACTCTTCTTGAAATGTTTGGTAGAATTCCCCTGGAAAGCCATCTGGCCCTGGGCTCTTGTTTTTTTGGGAGATTTTTGATTACTAATTCGATTTCTTTACTGGTTTTGGGTCTGTTCAAATTTTCTATTTGTTCCTGTTTCACTTTTGGTAGTTTATATGTTTCTAGGAATGTGTCCATTTCTTCCAGATTGCCCATTTTATTGGCGTATAATTGCTCATAATATTCTCTTATTATTGTTTGTATTTCTGCAGTGCTGGTTGTGATCTCTCCTCTTTCATTCTTGATTTTATTTATTTGGGTCCTTTCCTTTTTCTTTTTGATCAAACTGGCTATGGTTTATCAATTTTGTTAATCCTTTCAAAGAACAAGCTTCTGGTTTCATTGATCTGTTCTGTTTTTTGTGGGGGTTTGTTTGTTTGTTTGTTTTTGGTTTCTACAGCATTAATTTCTTCTCTAATCTATATTATTTCCTGTCTTCTGCTGGTTTTAGGTTATATTTGCTGTTCTTTTTCCAGCTCTTTAAGGTATAAGGTTAGGTTGTGTATCAGAGACCTTTTTTCCTTCTTTAGGAAGGCCTGGATTGCTATATACTTTCCTCTTATGACCACCTTTGCTGTGTCCCAGAGGTTTTGGGTTGTGGTGTTATCATTTTCATTGACTTCCATGTACTTTCAAATTTCCTCTTTAACTTCTTGGTTAGCCCATTCATTCTTTACTAGGATGTTCTTTAGTCTCTAAGTATTTGTTACCTTTCCCAATTTTTTCTTGTGGTTGATTTCGAGTTTCATAGCGTTGTGGTCTGAAAATATGCTCAGTAAGATATTGATCTTTTTGTACTTATTGAGGGCTGATTTGTGTCCTAGTATGTGGTCTATTCTGGAGAACGTTCCATGTGCACTGGAGAAGAATGTATATTCTGCTGCTTTAGGATGAAATGTTCATCTGGTCCAGTGTGTCATTAAAGGCATTGTTTCCTAGTTGATTTTCTGATTAGATGATCTGTCCATTGTTGTAAGTGGGATGTTGAAGTACCCTACTATTATGGTATTATTATCAATGGGTCTCTTTATGTTTGTGATTGATTTATATACTTGGGTGCTGCCACATTTGGCACATAAATGTTTACAATTGTTAGGTCTTCTTGGTGGATAGACCCCTTAATTATGATATAATGCCCTTCTTCATCTCTTGTTACAGTCTTTATCTTAAAGTCTAGATTGTCTGATATAAGTATGGCTACTCTGGCTTTCTTTTGTCAACAATTAGCATGATAGATGGTTCTCCATCCCCTTACTTTGAATCTGAAGGTGTCTTTAGGTCTAAAGTGGGTCTCCTGCAAACAGCATATAGATGGATCTTGTTTTCTTATCCATTCTCTTACCCTTTTGATTGGAGCATTTAGTCCATTGACATTTAGAGTGAGTACTGAAAGATATGAATTTATTGCCATTATGTTGCTTGTAGAGTTAGAGTTTCTGGTGGTGTTCTCTGGTCCTTTCTAGTCTTTGTTGCTTTTGGCATTTATCTACTTATCTATGTATCTATTTATTTATTTATTCATCTTTTCTTCCCTCAAAGAGTACCCCTTAAAATTTCTTGCAGGGCTGGTTTAGTGGTTAAGAACTCCTTTAATTTTTGTTTGCCTGGGAAACTACTAATCTCTCCTTCTATTTTGAATGACAGCTTTGCTGGATAAAGCATTCTTGGCTGCATATTTTTCTGATTCAGCACACTGAATATATCCCGCCACTCCTTTCTGACCTGCTAAGTTTCTGTGGATAGGTCTGCTGTGAACCTGATCTGTCTTCCCTTGTAGGTTAAGGACTTTTTTCTCCCTTGCTGCTTTCATGATTCTTTCCTTGCCTGAGTATTTTGTGAATTTGACTATGATATGCCTTGTTGATGGTCGGTTTTTGTTGAATCTAATGGGGGTCCTCTGTGCTTCCTGGATTTTGATGCCTGTGTCTTTCCCCAGGTTAGGAAAGTTTTCTGCTATGATTTGCTTACACAACCCTTCTACCCCTATTTCTCTCTCTTCCTCTTCTGGGACCCCTATGATTCTGATGTTGTTCCTTTTAACGAGTCACTGATTTCTCTAATTCTTAAATAATGCTCTTTTGCCTTAGACTCCCTCTTTTTTTCTGCTTCATTATTCTCTAAAGTCTGTCCTCTATATCGCTGATTCTCTGTTATGCCTCATCCATCCTTGCCACCACGGGATCCATCTGTGATTACAGCTCAGTTATAGCATTTTTTATTTCATCCTGACTACCTTTTACTTCTTTTATCTCCTCAGAAAGGGATTCTCATCTATTTTCGACTCCAGCTAGTATTCTTATTGTGATTCTAAATTCTGGTTCAGACATCTTGCTTGTATCTGTGTCGGTTAAGTCCCTGGCTGTCGTTTCTTCCTGCTTTTTCTTTTGGGGTAAATTCCTTTGTTTCATCATTTTGAGGGGAGAAGAAGAATCAATGAGGTAAAAAAAAATTAAAATTAAAGAAGTCAAAATGAAAAAATTAAAATTAAAAAATTAAAAACAACACACACACACACACATACACAAATCAAATAAATGATGCTAGATCCTAGGTGTGTTTTGGTGGTGTTGAAAGGGGCTTGTTAGATTAGAGAAAAAAGGGGGGGGGGGGAAGGAAATCGTTTGAAAATTTGAAAAAATGAATACACTGAAATACAAAAATATGAAATGATGGAAGTAAAACAGAATTTGAAAATTTTACAAAAAAGTAAAAAATATAGTAGAAAAAATTAACGAAAAATATTTTTAATAAAAATTGAAAAAAATAAATTTTTTTTCTGTATTCAAGAAAAAGAAAACAGAAAAGAAAAAAAAAAAGTTGAATAGATGGACCAGCGAACAGACTGAAATACGATTGAAATTACTTCGTTTTCCCCTAGAAGTCAAACTACGAAGCCCTTTATAGTCCACAAACTAAGTAGGAGGAAAGACTTGTGTTCCTGAAGCGCGAGGTTGGCCTAGTCTGGCGGGGCTTAGTGTAATGGCTCCGTTCTCCACTAGATGGCGCTGCGAGCCTACTGGGGTGGATTGCTGTGGCGCTTGTTGGTGCGTATGCGCATGCGCGGAATTGGTGAAAATGGCTTCACCCAGCTATCCGGTCTGTAGTGTTGGAATCCTGTTCTCCCAGATCAGCAATCGCGCACCTGTCCTTTGTCTCCGGCTTCCATCCACTCCCCACTTTTACACCGTCCGTGACCAAGCCCCAGGCGGCACCTCCCTCTTGACTTTTCTCTCAGATGTGGCTGTTTTTCCCGACCCCTTATCTCTGAGGGACTGTGGCTTTGACCCGTTCCACCCCTCTGTGGGAGGGTCTCACCGAGCCATGGCCGGTCCGGCTGCACCCAGGGATGTTCGCGGGGCCGTGCTTCTGCCCATGCCCAGAGACTGGTGCCAGCCCGCCCCAGAAAAGGTTCACGCTATTGTGAGCAGCGGTGTTTCAGGGATTGGGGCAAATCACAACACACATCTGGCACCAGGCTTCACCCTTAAGGACCTTGCCCCAGAACCAGCGAATGTGGTTGTTCTCCCGGGTCCACTGGAGCCTTTGCCTTTGAGGGAGCTACACAGCCTCTTCCAGATGTCCTCCCAGCAGGGGAGCCACCTCTCCCCGGGTGGCCCGAAGCCTGGACGTCACGCTGCTCCTGGGGATTCGCCCTTCCCACCAGAGCACCGCCAGGTATCAGCTGCGGAGTTTCCGACTCTGCGCTCCCCCTGTTAATAGAGTCTTAATGGGATTTAAACCCTCTCCTTTCTCCCTTTTTAGGTCAGCCCCTGCGGCTGTTTCCACTCTTCTACTTTCTCTCCAGTTGCTTTGGGCGGGGGTGCTTTTCCCGTATTCTCCCCTCCTCCCCAGTCTCCGTCCTCTCTCCGCTTGCAAAAGCTGCTCCCTGCCTTCCGTGGCTTCTCTCTCCCCCAGTTCACGTCTCCGTGCTGCGTACCTGCTGGGTTCTGTGGTTCAGGTTGTGCAGGCTGTTGTGTTAATCCTCAGATCGGTTTTCTAGGTGTGCAGGATGGTTCGTTATTGATGTGGCTGTATTTCATGGACGCGAGACACACACAAAAAGTTCCATGCTGTTCTGCCATCTTGCCTCGTCCTCCTTATTTATTTCCGAAGACCTTCCCGGAGTGCTCGGGGTTAGGCTGTGGGTGCGTTTAGGTCTTCTTTCTTCATGAAATCTGAAGCACCGTGTGGGTCGCTGAGGCATGCTTAATACCCACCACCTGGCAGGCTGGGCCCCCCACCCCCACCCCCCGTACCTGAAGTGGGTCCACAGCATCGAGTGGAGCTCCGGTGACAGGTGCATTTCCTGTCGGAGCTGTTGGTCCCTTTTATCACGAGGTTCTGTGTGGGGGATACAATGCTGAGCAAAATCATGTCCGGTCCCTGCCTTTCTGACAGCCGGGGTGAGTGCTCCGAAGGTCCAGCAGGGCTGCAGGAGCCCAGAAAGCGTGAGTGGGTCCACAGGGTGTGTCCAGCCAACAGATCTAGCCAACCGGAAGCTACCGGGCAGTCAGGAAGGCCCGGAGGAGTCTGACTGGTGCGAGTGGGAGTGCAGTGATTGCCCTCGGGCTTCCACATATGTTTCGGAACAAGGGGGCTGAATCTATAATCAGGGCTTAGATAAACCCAAATGTAAGCTATTTATTTACACTTGTTGATAAGCTATTATTAGTCTTCAAAAATAAGTCTCTGTCCTCATCCCCAATACAACTCATTGTGTCTCCGCCCCCTCCTCCTCACTCTCCCTGCAATCTGTCCCTGCTTACTGCAAAGCAAGGCACAAGAGATATCTTGACTGCTGCTCATAAATTATTTAGCCAGGTGAAGTCTTTTTTTGCGAACCTGGAACCTTGAGGCTCTAATGAATCAACTTTCTGTGGTGACTACTTTCTTTACCTTATTTTCTATAATGGCCCACGTTTCTAATGTTTATTTATTTTTTGAGACAGAGAGAAAGAGCATGAACAGAGGAGGGTCAGAGAGAGAGGGAGACACAGAATCTGAAACAGGCTCCAGGCTCCGAGCTGTCAGCACAGAGCCCGATGCGGGGCTCGAACCCATGGACCTCGAGATCACGACCTGGGCCGAAGTCAGATGCTCAACCGGCTGAGCCACCCAGGCGCCCCTAATGGCCCACGTTTCTTATGCAGGATCTGGAGGCCTCTTGCCAATGTTGTATTTAGCCAAGCTGTGCTGGCCTTTTCTGCAGTGTTTAGTTTTCCTCCTATCTTACTCTGCACGTGGTAGCTTTTGCCAACATGTGTGTTCCAGAGAAGACTCATTCCTTCCCGAGGCCACTGTCTCCTCTCCCTAGTGTGTTCTCACACTTCATTTTGTGTCGACTCACATTTATTGAGCACCCACTGTGTGTGCCAGTCAGGATGAAGATCATACGGGACCAGAACACAGTCCCCATTCTTGAGCTTATATTCTTGGGAAGAAGACTCTACCAGTAAACAAGAGAGTCCCCCACATGCAAGGAGACTCCCCTGTGTTGACCTTGATGAGAGTGGCTATGGAGAGTGTAGGAGCCATGAAAATGCACATACATTTTTATAAGTGTGAAGCAAGTTCAAATTCAGGTGTCACAAGGTAGTACCATGGCCTTGTCTGGGTCCCCATAGGAACACAATTATCTGCTTATGTAAGAGCAAAATGCCATGAGCCAAAAGCAACAGCCAACTCCCGGTTCTCTGTGACTTCCTTTCCCCAGCTTGCCACTAATTGTTGGACTAATTCTCACTGGCTGACAGCATGAACCAGGAGGTATTTGGGGCTGGCCGCCTTCACTAGAAGGGCTGTGTGTGTGTGTGTGTGTGTGTGTGTGTGTGTGTGTGCGCGCGCGCGCGCGCGCGCGCGCGTCCGTCTCAGGGGAGGGGCTGCTCTCCATAACCAGTGTTTGATGGAGTTTATATTGGGTGTTGCTTTGAAGTTTCGGAAAAATTGAATGGACTATAGAGTAAGGTTAGGTGTGCAGGCTCTGGTTTAAGTTTTAGCCCCACCACCTTCTAGCTCTGTGATCCTGGGAAAATTAATTCTCTGGCGTAGCACCTCATCTGAAAAATGGGGTAATGAATGTACTTGAGTCCGTGAGTTTCTGTAGCAGTTAAAGGAGATCATCCATGCAAAGTTAACATTAGCGATTGTTACTGTTGCCCTTCTTTGTTTATGTTTGTTATCTGTGTGTTGTGTTGCTGAGGTTTGAGTAAGTGGAGGCTCAGTCATCAGAGACCTATGTGGGGTAGAATTGCTGTGGGGCTGTGTTGCCTACAGAATCAAGATCTGTGGCCAAGGCAACGTTCCTTACAAGACCCTCCTAGGCATAGTAGGATTTCTAGCCATACCTACCTGTCCCGAGTTCCTCCTCTAAAAGCCTCTAGCATTAACCTTTAAAATGCCAAACAGTTTAGATCTGTCAAAGTTCCAACATGTCAGTACCTGGGGAGACACAACACATTTAACTACTGCAGAGCGGAGGCCTCTTGGTGCATTCTCAAGCACCGGGAACAGTCAGGACAACCCCTCTTGGCCAGGCCATGAGCAGTCAGGCCTGGGGAGGCTGAGCAGGAGCCCTGAGGCGCCAGGAACAGGAGTGTGAACGGAAGTGGGTGGTGTGGATGTAAAGGCACTTGAGGGTTGGAGGCTGGTGTTTGGGGCATAATGCTTGGTGTAGAGTAGATGCTCAATAAATACTCGCCATGAAACAACAGGACCTGGAGAGAGGCAGCTTGGGTACTGGCTGGCATCGGCTGTCTCTCGTGTGCCCTATGTCAGCCCGGCTCAGCAGATGTCAGGGGCCAGGAAGGAAGGCGGCTGGTAGAATTGCTCGCAGCCACACCTTCTTAACTCAGATGAACCTCTAATTTAAAGGCTTGTAGGAGTTAAGGCTTCCTCTGAGGGGCTGCTTTAGTGATGAGGCAAGACAGCCAAATGAAACCTCTTTCCAGTAGGAAGGTCGGTGACGTCAGGCTTCTGCAACTCGGATTAACTCCTTTTTGCTAGTATATTTTAATGTACAGTATTGAGTGGTTGAGAGGCTTAAATAAAATAAATTCAAGCCCTTGCCTCTGTCTATACAGCCCCTCCAAATAGCAGTCAAGTTGCTCTTACTGTCCTGAAAACAATGCAAGATGCTGCCACCTAGTGTGCGTCAGCAGAACTTTAAAAATTTTTAAATTAGCATTGTACTTCATGAATTCCTTTGTTATTTTTATTATCATTTGCCCTGTTGGGCTCAGATTTTTTTTTTTTTTTCGGAACCTTAATCTGTTCTTGGTCTCAGATGAACCAAATGTAAACAACTCCCCCCCCAGTTCGATATGCCGGGTTTTCCAGCTCCAGTGCTGGAGAGGCAGGGGGCGGGTCACGGAGCCTCCTGATGTTCAGTTTTCCTCATCCGGGAAATGGGCTGACCAGATGTGGCCCGTATTATGAGGCTCGCAGCTTCACCCCCTCGCTCCTCCCAGCCGGGGATCAGCCATGCAAAAGGCTGCCTTCAGCACTGGATCCCCCGGTGGGCAAGGAAGGGAGGCGCTGCCCGCTGGGAGCTGGCGATGCGGGGAGGAAGTCGACGCGCACAGGAAGTGAGCAGCCACACCTTTCCCCACATGGACTCATCCAAGGCTCTCTTACTCCATTCTCTGCTCACGTCTTCACCCTTTCATAGTAAGAGTTCTCTCCGGAAACCCGAACCTGAGCATATTACTGCCTTGCTCAGAAATCTCTCTAGCACTAAGAGCGGTCACCCCTTATCTGCGGGGACACGTTCCAGGATCCCCGGTGGGAGTCTGAGACCGCAGACCGTGCAGAGCCCAGTATAAATAGCCTCAGACAGTACCCAGCCTATATATAGGGCTCGGCACTGTCTGAGGCTGGTTCTGTTTTCTATTTCTATTTATGTTCAATGTTTTTTCCTATACACACCTACCTACGATAATGTTTAATTTATGAATTAAGCACAGGAAGAGATGAACAGCAATAATCAGTGATAAAATAGAACAATCATAACAACACGCGGTAATAACACTTCTGTGAATGGGTCTCTCTCCGAATATCGCATGGTGCCGTACTCACCCTTCTTGTGACGATGGGAGATGGCTAAATGCCCACGTGATGAGATGAAGGCTGGAGAGCTGGGGGAGGGACGTAGGCACTGTGACAGCCCGAGGCTCCGCTCGGCCTTCCGACGATTCCGAAGGGAGGCGATCTGCTTTCGGACCTGGTTGACCTGGGGTAACTGAAGCTGCAGAAAGCGAAACCAGAGGTAAGGCGGGGCTGCCGTGCGATCAAAGTGCAATTTCCCTGTGGCGGCAGCTAGCGCTGCAGTCGCACCGGCGGGCTTCCTCCGGCTAGCGGAGGCTTTCTGAAGTAACGGCAGCTGATCTTCACCGTGTGTCCGTTCTTCTGCCTGGTGTGGCATCTGCTAACTTTCGCCGCAGCCCTGTTATTACCCCCCGTTCGTCTATGGGGAAACTGAGGCAGAGAGAGGCGAAAGAACATGCCTGAGGTCACGCGGCCACGAAACAGCAGCCCCGCCAACTGAAACCCAGGTCCACCTGCCTGGAGAGCCCATGCCCTTAAGTCACTCCTATGTTACACACGCCGCCACATTACTTCCTGCCTCTGCAGGAATGGAAAGGTGCTTGCTTTTCCATTGCCACCTGGTTGAGTCTCACTCATTGCTCATGACCCGGCTCACATATCCTGGCCACCAGGCTGCTTCTAACATCTGTACTCTGCTCCTGCTCTGCCACCCCCAGCCCTGGAGGGGTCACTGCATGCGTCCTGCCCTCTCCTGCCAGGCAGAGGTCGTGCCTATATCTGCTTCCCTTGATGCAGTGCAAGTATCTTTTTTTTTTTAATTATTTATTTACTTATTTTGAGAGAGAGGCAGAGAGCGTGAGTGGAGGAGGGGCAGAGAGAGAGACACACACACACAGAATCCAAAGCAGGCTCCAGGCTCTGAGCTGTCCGCACAGAGCTGGACGTGGGGATCGAACCCGTGAACTGTGAGATCGTGACCTCAACTGAAGTTGGATGCTTCACCCACTAAGCCACCCAGGCACCGTGGAGGTTTTGCTAAATTGGAGTAAAGGAACAAACAGCACAGGAGAAAGTGCTCTGAAAATGTAAAATGCCACAAGTCAGCACACACTTTGAAAATTTCTTTATAACATATAAACAGATTTAGAATATAAAATGTTCATTTGTTTCTGAGCACGTTCTTTTTGATTTTAGTCCATATTCTATACCAACTAAGGATTACTTCTACCCTTCTAACCAGGGGTCACTACATGGGGAATTATTCCCATTACTTACTGAGAAAGAGATTTGAAACTGTCCCTATGAAGACCTGGCAGAAAAGCAAGCCTGATCTTCCCTGCAGAGCTTCAAGAAACTTCAGTGAAGTGACTCCTTGGGGGGAAAACCTTGCCAGGAAATGGAAGGGACCTGGCTTGGAGTCAGGTACTTGGTTCTGGCTGGAGCCCTGCCTCTCACTGAGGCAGAATTTCATTAACCTTCTCAGCAGAACGAAGGAGTCTCAACATTATTTCTGAAGTCTCTTGCAGTCCTCTGGTTCTTATGTTCAGGTCTTGGCTGTGCAGCCTCATTACTGAGAGTTACTTAATTGATTTTGAAAATCAATTTCCTTGCCTATAAATTAGAGCTGGTCTAATTTATAGTAAAATTGGAGGCATTGCAGAGAAATATGAATGTTAATTGCTCATGCAGTTTAAAATCTGATAAATGTAGAGAAGAATGGAGGAGCACAGTGTTGCCAGAGTTAAGTTAAAAGGGATGGCTCCCTAACCGTGGCCAGTTTGCTCTTTTTGGGAAGACGAATTAGGTAGATGAAACCTGAAATCTTCTTTCTTTAGGGTGACAAACAGATTTATATCCTCTGTGACATCAGAAACTATGTCTCAAAAAAAAAAAAAAGTATGTCTCTCATTCTCTAAAAAAGACTGTCTTCCTCTTCCTTTGGTAGCCACCCCCCTCATTTCTGGGCACATCTGTCTCATGGCTCTTCTGACCTTCCTGTGCAACAATTCCAGACTCAAAGTCTAGCAAGCCCAAGGTTTTCTTTTGCCTGTTCATTTGGTTGCTAATAAAAATTGCTTTATATGAAATAATTTGTAATTATAGGGGAAATATCACCTTAAAAAACCAAAATACTCTTCAATAATATGTGCTTTAAAATTTGTTGTTAAGGGGCGCCTGGGTGGCGCAGTCGGTTAAGCGTCCGACTTCAGCCAGGTCACCATCTCGCGGTCCGTGAGTTCGAGCCCCGCGTCAGGCTCTGGGCTGATGGCTCGGAGCCTGGAGCCTGTTTCCGATTCTGTGTCTCCCTCTCTCTCTGCCCCTCCCCCGTTCATGCTCTGTCTCTCTCTGTCCCAAAAATAAATAAAAAACGTTGAAAAAAAAATTAAAAAAAAAATAAATAAAATTTGTTGTTAAGTTTATTTATTTATTTTGAATGCCTTGCAGGCTCCACACTGTCAGCATGGAGCCCAATGTGGGGCTTGATCCCATGAACTCTGAGATGATGTGAGCCGAAATCAAGAGTCAGATGCCTAACTGATTCTCAACAAAGATCACTGTTGATCTTTGATCACTTTGATCACTGTTGAGTGATCTTTGATTCTCAAAGTAATCTCAATAGGTGTGTGTGTGTGTGTGTGTACACGCACGTGCACGTGTGTGTTTGTATAATTCAATAAGTAGACTCAATATTTATATGTAAGAATAAAGAGCCAACTGTAACCAAGGCGAAGAGGTCATCCTAGGATGGCTCTTACCAAGGCAGATACCGAGACAAAGTGTAAACTAGACAGCTGACCCCTGAACAACGCAGGTTTGAACTGCAGAGGTCCACTTATACATGGATTTTTTTGGATACAGTACAGAACTGTAAATGTATTTTCTCTTCCTTAAGATGTTCTTAATGACATTTTCTTTACTCTGGCTTGCTTTATTATAAGAATACAGTATATGATAGATATATCATGTAAAATATTAATCGACTGTTGATGTGACCGGTGAGGCTTCTAGCCAACAGTAGGTTATTAATCATTAAGTTTTTTGGGGAAAAAAAGTTATGCATGGATTTTCAATGATGCCCCTAATCCCTACATTGTTCAAAAGTCAAATGTAATAACTAAGATTGTGTGATTATGTGGTATGGATGTAGAAATTAAAAAAAAAAAATAGAACAACGGAACAGAATGGGTTCCAAAAAACATATCTGCAACAGATATTGTCATTGGTCATACAAATAGCTGATTTACAAACCTGGAGGGGGAAGGATTGACATTTTAATAAATGTTGCCGAAACAATTATTTATCCAGGTGGGAAAAATAAAATTGGATTCTACATCATACCATACACAAAAATCAATTCCTGGTGGATTAAAGAACCACAATATGAAAGCAAAAGTTTAAAGCATTTTTAAAAGAATATTTTCAGGACTCTAGAATGGTGACATGTTTCTTAAGACAAAAATTGTAAAAAACATATTTGGGAAATAATAATTGACCAAGGGCTCACATTCAGAATATATAAGGCAATCTTATGAATCAATAAGAAGACATGTGGCGCCTAGGTGGCTCAGTCGGTTAAGCATCTGACTGGCTCAGGTCGTGATCTCATGGTTCGTGGGTTCGGGCCCCACGCTGGGCTCTGTGCTGACGGCTCAAAGACTGCTTCGGATTCTTTGTCTCCCTCTCTCTCTGCCCTTCCTCCACTTGCTCTTTGTCTCTCAAAAATATAAACGTTAAAAATAATTTTTTTTAAAAAAAGAAAAGACAAAGAACTCAGAAGAAAATTGCATTAAGGCTGTGAACAAATATTGCACAAATCAAGGAAAATTCAGCTGCCAGAAAACATGAAGGACAGCCAGCCTCCTTAGTAATTATAAATGCAGTTAAAACCATAGTGTAATGCCATTGCACGCATACTAGGTTTGGAATTTTTTTTTTTTTTTTTTTAAATTTTTTTTTCAACGTTTTTTATTTATTTTTGGGACAGAGAGAGACAGAGCATGAACGGGGGAGGGGCAGAGAGAGAGGGAGACACAGAATCGGAAACAGGCTCCAGGCTCCGAGCCATCAGCCCAGAGCCTGATGCGGGGCTCGAACTCACAGACCGCGAGATCGTGACCTGGCTGAAGTCGGACGCTCAACCGACTACGCCACCCAGGCGCCCCTAGGTTTGGAATTTTAAATGACTGACAACATCATGTTTGGCGAGACTGTGGAGCAACCAGAAAACTACTGTATACCAGAGTGGGAGTGAGTTTTGCTGCTGCAGTTTGGAAAACAGAGGCTATTGCTTTGTAACACCGTGCAGGTGCCCACTCTAGGACCTAAGAACTTCACTGGTGTGGACGTGTATTAGTTTTGCAGTGCTGCATAACAAAAACCACCACAAATAGATAGCAGCTTAAAATATCACACACTTAGTAGCTCACCACTCTGTAGGTCAGGAGTCTGATGGGTCGGGCTGGTTTCTCTGCTTAAAGCTCTCGCGAAGCCAAAGCGAAGGTGTCAGCTGGGCTGGGCTGTTGTCTGGAGTCTTGGGGAAGAATCCACTTCCACGTGGGCTCATCGAGGTTGTTGGCAGGATTCAGTTCTCTGTGGTTGTAGCCCTGAGATCTCATTTCCTGTTTGCCGTCAGCGGTGGGAGGGTCCACTCGCAGGTTTTAGAGCCCTCTTAGAGCACACCAAGTCCTGCTTTGAATTTCTCGGACTTCTCCTTCAGCAAGCAGCTGGAGAAAACTCTGCTTTAAACACTTGAAAGGTCCATTTGGTTAGGTTAGTCACCCTGGGGTGACTGCCTTTTGATTAATGCAGAGACAAGTCCTTAGGAACCTTAACTACATATGCAGAATCTCTTTTGTCATGTAACTTAACATAATCACGGGCGTACTATCTCCTGACAGTCCCAGTCTCAGGGAGTAGGGTGGGAAATCTTGGGAGGGATTTTTTTTAATGTTTTATTTATTTTGAGACAGATAGGCAGAGTGAGAGGGAGAGAGAGACACAATCCCAAGCAGGCTGTGGGCTGCCAGCACAGAGCCCGAGCTGGGGCTCGATCTCACCAACCGCGAGACCATGACCTGAGCTGAGATCCAGAGTCTGGACGCTCAACCAACTGAGCGATGCAGGTGTGCCAAGAGGTATTTTAGACTTTTGCCGGCCCCATATGTATCTATGAGAAACTTTCCTGTACATGGGTACCAGGAGCCAAATACAAAGATGTTCATAATAGCCCCCAAATGAATACATGCCCAATGTGTATTGCCATTGGATGAATAAATTGTGATACAATCATGAGGTGAAATTCTATACAGCAGTAAAAATAAGTGAACTACAAGTACATTCATCAACAGGGACGAGCCTCACCAACGATGCTAGGCAAAAGAATTTTTCACAAAAGAATGCATACAGTGTGGCTCTTTTCATACAAAGTACAGGTGGAGGCAAAACGAGACTATTGTGTGGCAAAAGCTAGTGAATGGTGACGTGCTAAAAGGGAATAAAGGACTCTTAACAAAAATCAGGAAGCAGTCACTTCACATACCTCTCTGGTTGGGAAAAAGGATGCCTCAGGGAGAGGATGCTGGGAGTTTGTAAGTGTTTCTGATGTTCTGATTCGACTTCATAACCTGGGTCATGGTTGTATGAGTGTTTGCTTTATGATTATTTATTGCGTAGGCATGGGTTTTATACACTCTTCCATAGGAGGAAGTATTTCACATTGAATTTCTTTTAAAGGGTGAATTTTCAGTGAAGCCTTATGATTGGTGTTATAAGAAGAGCCTCAGCGATCTAGGAAGTGGACACTAACATGTCTGGGAAGGAGAAGGAGACCAGGGTAGTGCAAAGGAGCCAACCAGGAGGCTTTCCCCAAACGATGGCCCCAAAGGCAAGGATCTCGTTTCATCTCTGAGCAGGGCGTTGTCCGCTGCTCTGTAATCATGTCTCGCCTGTCACCCAGGACTCCCAGTGGGTTCTAGCCACTGCCCGCACACAGTGGCAGAAATGCAGAAATGCAATTTTACTGTTCCAAGGAGAGAGGGGGGACAGTGTGGGCACACCAGTATTGCAGCAAAGGGATTCAGATTAGATTTGCTTCACCTTTTAGTTTTTAAAAATCGATAGCACTGGCAACGCTTGTAATAAATCTGTAGCAAATATACTGGCCTTTGATGTTTGTCATTGCAAACCTAAGACCCCTCATCCCCCTTTCGCTGGCCCCCTGTTGTGAGGCTGAGAGAGCAGTGCAAGCACTTCCTTCTAGGAAAGTTCACTTGGAATTTTCTGGAAACACCAGATCCCTATAAAAATGAAACAAACAGAAGTGAAGGGGAGGAAGGCCATGCCTAACAATTGCTTATTACCCTCTCTTTATCCATTGTAATTTCTTTTCGCCCTAACATCTATTTCCATGTCTCAGTTAAGTGTTCAAGAGACTTTTCTGCCTACAAGAGCAATGAGGCACTGGACCATGTGGCCATTCAAAGATGGAGCCTCCTTTGTTCTTTGAGGGTGAACTTTGGATGTTCCCAGTAGAAATGTGGCAAAGGGCCCTCAGTGTACATCATTTGGGTAGATAAAATCCATGTGGCAACGTCTTAATTCAGTCAGTTCCATGCATAAAGGAACTCAGGTCATGATCTCCAGGTTCATGGGATCGAGCCCCACGTTGGGTTCCATGCTGACAGTGCAGAGCCTGCTTGGGATTCTTTCTCTCTCTCTCTCTTTCTCTGTCTCTCCCCTGCTTACACTCTTTCTCTCTCAAAATAAGTAAATAAACCTTTTGTTTTTTTAAAAGAGAGACTTGTTTTCCAGCTTGCCATTCTGTGAATTTTGAATGAAAAAGAAAAAAAAAGTAACAATTTTCTATTGCACCAAGCACGAAGGTTGTAAAAACCCTTCGCTTGAGTTTATGGTATTAAGATCTTCAGGGCTCAGGATTCTGAGTCATTTCTGTATCAGAAATGAAAAGTGGAGTTATGCTAGTTAATGCAGAGCAGCACAGCACATATCTTTTCCCCTAAAATGGGTTTATTAAGTGAAATGCAAATATAATGGGTGAGTGGGGATGGCCTATGAAGGTAATGTAAAGACATATCCTGTACTGTTAGGCTCCAAAACCTTGCGTTAGGTCTGAAGAGTATTAAACCTCAAAACTTCCCCTTGATGGTTGTAAAAGCAGATTCCCGTGTCGTGAGGAAAAAACAAGCAAGCAAGCAAGCAAACAAACAAGCGCCTGCCTATAGAGGTCACTCATCACATTTCAACTATAGATTTCCTTAATAAACACAGGAAAATCAGAATTTAAGCCAATGAATAGTCAGTGTGAAATATATATGTATTTCCTGCCTGGCTCCTGCCTCCCGCTGAGGGCTGTGGCTCCTCTTGGGCTGCCTGAGCACCTCTTTGGCCTCTCAAACATCCAAGTGCCCAGGAATCAATACCTGTGCTGCTCCACAGAGCCCACGGGACCAAGGTCCAATTGCATCAGTAAGTAAACTTCCTAGAATATATGGCAGGTGAGCCTTATCCCCTGCCCCTCCCTCCCTCCTTTCCTTCCTTTCCTTCATTTCCTTCCTTCTCTCATGCTCTTGCTTTTTGTTTTTTAATTTTTTTTAATGTTTATTTCTGAGAGAGAGAGAGATAGTACAAGCAGGGAAGGGGCAGAGAGAGGGAGACACAGAATCCAAAACAGGCTCCAGGCTCTGAGCTGCCAGCATGAAGCCCTATGAGGGGCTTGAACTCGTGCACTGCGAGATCATGACCTGATCCCAATTCAGACGCCCAACCGACTGAGCCACCCAGGCATCCCATTTCATGCTCCTGTTTTGATTCATAAAGACAAGAGTGTTGTGGCCAAATCTTCTGAATCTTGATTCTACAAGCATTTGATAAAAACGCCACCTCAGCCTAGAAAATCACCTGTCATCTTTTGCATGACATGTGCCAGTCACAGCTTCCCCTTTTATTGGAAAATGGCTTCAAGCCAGCTAGAGGTTCAGGGAGCACGCCGCAGTGAATGTGACCATGCGAGGGCATTTCACGCCTGAGTGAAGTGCTGGGCAGCCCGGAGGCTGTGGGAGGTCATAGTTTTCCAAGTACGAAGATCTAGACTCAAATCCTGCTTCATTTCTGCATTCACTTCACAAACATTTGAGTGTCTGCTCTGGGCCAGGTTCTGATCAGAGAGGGAGGGAAGAAGGCTCACTGGCTGCATACTCTAGGAACTTTACTCACTGATGCAGTTGGATCTTGGTCCCATGGGCTCTGTGGAGCAGCACAGGTATTGACATATTGGTAGACAGACAAATTCTTTGTCTTTATGGAGCTTGCAAACTAGCAGAGGGAGCGTGTAATAGACAAAGCGAGTAAATTCCCGTACTTTGTTATTGTTGATTCTGGGAAATACAGAGTTTCCCTTAAGCAGTTCTGAAGTTGAGATGCCTTCTACAATCACTGGTATGCTGGAATTTCTGTTGGCCAGGCAGCTCTCCCTTTACGTATTTGTCATTGCCTGTGAATGTGCAAGCCCGTGGATAGCTGTTCATATGGTTGCTACTTCAGTTCAGGTGTGCATGTTGTTTGTATGTGTAGGACTTAATGCACCATTTAAAATGTCTTCAGGGGGTCACCTGGGTGGCTCAGTCGGTTAAGCATCAGACTTCAGCTCAGGTCATGATTTCACCATTCATGGGTTCGAGCCCCACGTCGGGCTCTGTGCTGACAGCTCAGAGCCTGGAGCCTGCTTCGGATTCTGTGTCTTTGTCTCTCTCTCCTCCTCCCACACTTGTACTCTGTCTCTGTATCTCAATAAACAAACAAACAAACAAACAAAGACATTAAAATGTCTTCAGGGGCACCTGGGTGGCCCGGTCAGTCAGTTAAGCGTCTGACTTCAGCTCAGGTCATGATCTCACGGTTTGTGGGTTCGAGCCCCATGTCGGGCTCGCTGCTGTCAGCCTGTCAGCATGGAGCCTACTTTGGATCTCCCCTCTTTCTCTGCCCCTCCCTTGCTTGCGCTCTCTCTGAAAAAATAAAACATTATAAAGATAAAATAAAAGTATAAAATAAATAAAATAACATAAAATGTCTTCAAAAAAGATTCTATGATAATTGTGCATTAAAACAAAATGTTATCATGCACCCAGAGAGGTGTGAACACCAAGAAGCAAATACTCATTCTTGGAGAATGATCACAATTCCATATTTTCTAATAAACAACCAGCAGTGTTTTGACACAGTAAGAAAGTGGGGGGTACCCCCAAGTGGAAGAAGCTGTGTCCCATCTTATTAGTGAGCTATATTTGCAGAAGGATGGACTGTCACATGCCAAGGAATTCAACCAAAGGCAGGAAAAGTCTCGTAAAACCTCTAAATTGCTAAAGGAAACTTGAGAGTTTCGACCTCACGTTAAGGCCATGACTCACTGGCAAGTCTTAATGGCACACAACATATAGTGTGCCCTGAAATTCATGCTGCCTCAGCTGAAATAAGATATTTTGTGTGTCAGATGCGTCGTGCAGGAGAGGACAACAGGGGGTGATGCAGGGAGTGGTGTGCAGGTTTCAGTGGTGTGGATGTGCTCGCTGAGAAGGTGGCCTTTGAACCAAGACCTGGAGCTCAAAAGAGCCTTGCTTCCTTCCAGCGGAGGACCGTGCCGGGAAGAACAACTGAAAAAGCAAACTTACTTAAGGCTATACTCCAGCCAAACTCGAAATAATTTAAGACTCTCGCTGGCATGTAAGATCTACGAAAGACAGAGACATTGTCCCCTTGTTATCACTAGATCTCCGTGTAGCGTGTGTCTGAGGCATTCAGTATTTGTGGATTAAGTGAATAAACTCACCAAAGGGAAAGAAATGCTACCGTGACCAGTGAAACTATTAATACTTGACGTTACATTTAAATAATAGCTGTTAATGTAGTTGTGAGGTTTACCACTGTTGTAGTCTGAATATTTGTGTCTCCCCAGATTCATATATAGGAACCCCAATGCCCAAGGGGGATGGGATCAGCAGGTGGGGCCACGGGGAGCACTCATGGATGGGATTAGTGCCCTTGTAAGGAAACCCCACTCAGCTTTCTATGTTTTTCTGCCACGTGAGGCAGACAAAAGTGTGCAACCCAGAGGAGGGCCCTCACGTGGCTGTGCACACACTCTCCTCGGACTTTCAGTAGGTGAACGGGTAAATAAACTGTGGTGCATCCACACAGTGTAATATTATGCAGTGCTAAAGAGAAATGACCTATCGAGCCATGAGAAGACACAGAAGAAACTGAACATGCATGTTCCCAAGTGAAGGAAGCCATCTGAAAAGTCTACCTACCTTATCATTCCCACTGTATCACATTCTGGGAAAGGCAGACTATGGAGAGAGTGAAGGATCGGTAGTTGCCGGAGGTTGGCACGGTGTCGGAAGGGATGAACAGGCAGAGCACAGAGGATATTTAGGCAGCGAAACTACTCTAAGGACACTGCAGTGGTGGATTCATGTCATTTTACATTTGTCCAGACCCACAGAGCACAATATACCATGGGTGACCTTGAGGTAAACTAATAATGCGTCAATGTGGGTCCATCTGTTGTCACAAATGCCCCCACTCTGGTGGGTTACGCTGATGATGGGGGAGGCTGCGTATGTGTGGGGGCAGGGGGCATATGGGAACTCTCTGAACGTAACCCTCAATTTTCCTGTGACACTGAAACTGCTCTAAAAAAATAAAGTCTATTTGGGGCACCTGGGTGCCTCAGTCAGTTTGAGTGTGTGACTCTTGATCTCAGTTCAGGTCACGATCTCACAGTTCATGAGATTGAGCCCCACGTCGGGCTCCACACTAACAGCATGGAGCCTGCTTGGGATTCTCTCTCTCTCTCTCTCTCTCTCTCTCTCTCTCTCTGCCCCTCTCCTGCTCATGCGCGCTCTCTCTCTCAAAATAAAATAAACTTAAAAAAAAGCCTATTAGAAATAAAGGAAAAAACAGTACAGAAAAGGCCTACCAATAATATTTCTAATATTAAAACTAAAAGTCCACATGATTTCAACAAAGCTTAAGGGCCAGGGGCCAGTAAGACGAGGAGGACGTAGGGGTGCCCGGGTGGCTCAGTCGGTTGAGCTTCTGACTCTTGATTTGGGTTCCCCTCACGATCTCATGGTTCATGAGTTTGAACCAGGCCTTGGGCTCTGTGCTGACAGTGTGGAGCTTGCTTCTCTCTCCCTCTCTCTCTCTCCCCCTCCCCCATTTTCTTTTCTCTCAAAATAAATAAATAAACTTTAAAAAGAAGATGAGGGAGTATAAGCAGTTGTGAACATCTCATCTTGTTTGAGTAGAAGAGAGAGGTTATAAATACTATTCAATTATTGATGTTGCTAGAAAAATGCGTGTTGAGTTAGTTAAAAATTAAAGTAAAGCTAGTGGAATAGAAACAGAATGTAGAACTTCAAAGAAAAGTACAGAAAAGAATAAAGGAAAACTTAATGAATCCAGTGTATGTTAGGAAAGTAAAAGGAAAATACTGGGAAAATATAAATTGAAAACACAACCGGCAGGCAAGAATAGCATGACCCCTCCTAGCAGGGCAAAGGCGAATTCCCCCCTTAAGGGAGAGGGACAGGCCAGTCCTGGGTGTGGTGAGGGAAGAGGAGGGGACTGCAGGGGACATCCCTTAGGGCTCCTCCTCGGGAGTGGGTGCTGGCAGGGGGATGCTCTGGGGGCGAGACCCCTTCATCTGAGAAAGCTTGCAGGTAGCAAAGGAAGGGAGTTTGCAAAACCTGGTTCATCCCTTCCCAGCACCCGCCCCCCTCCCCCACTTCCCAACACCCACCTTGGGAGGTGTCCGGATGTTTCTAGTGGTGGGAAATCCGGAAGGCCTTAACTCACAGAAGCAAAGACATCATCACCTTTCCCTCCTGTGCACGCTGTAACGCACACGGCTCCCCCTTGGGGACCGCATACTCTGGCTCGCTGGTCCCCCATCGATGTTGGTATTCTGTCCAGCAAATCCTCCCTCGCCCGGCGAGCTGTGGGCCCTGCATGAAGCTGACGGTGTGGACCCGGCACCCGTGCAATCACAGCAGTGTTTCTGTCTATCCCCCGCCAAATGTCCCTTTGGCACCGTCTTGTCCCGGGCAGCTCTGAGCTGGAGGACTTTGCGGGGCTGTGTTGGGGAAGGGCTTCTGCTTCTCAACGAGGCTTCGCTCTGCAGGTGCTGACTCACGGTCCCTCAGCCCGGATTTGTTTTTCCGTCGGTCCTGCCCCGTCTGCCCCACACCTCTCCACAGTGCTCCCAAAGTTTCTGGCCTGCTGATGGTCCGCTTGGCTATTTCCCAGCACTCTGTTCTTTGCTAATTTTTATGCCCTCTGGTCATTTCAGTGGGAGTTTGAGAGGAAGGGGATGTGAATGGCCGTCTGAAGATGTAAGTTACAGTTGCAAAACGGCAACCTTGTTATATGGAGTGTATTCTGCTTACTTTGAGGGTGGCAGCACTCAGTGGGGTGTACCAAGTCTGGTACAATATGTTTGTTAAGAAACAAAGCCCAGTCTTGTGAGCACACCAACCGTGCTTCCCCAGGGCCTTTGCATAACTCTTCCCTCTGCTGGGCTGACCTTTCCACCACGTGCTTGCATAGCTTATTTCCTCTTCATTCACTTCTCTGCTCAGATATGCCCTCCTTGGAGAGACAGTTTCTGAGTACTTTTATCCTCTCTCTCCTTCCTTGCTTTATTTTTACCCTCTGTCTCATTCCTTGCTTTATTTTTATTTCTTAGCACTTATCGCTCCTTGACATAGTATATATTTATCTGTTTGCTTTTGCCTTTCCTGTCAATAGGTATAAACTCCAAAAGGGCAGGGGCTTTGTTTACCAACTTCTCTATCCCTAGCATCCAGAACAGTACCTGGCACACGGACGTACTCCATCCACATTTGTGAATATAAGGATCTGTGATCGTGGAGGAGGGCGACTAGTCCATCTGGGTTGGCTGGACCGCAGTCCCCACTTCCCTTTCTGTAATATCACATTCACACAACAGCTTGCCTTATAGTTTTAGTAGTTTTTCATTTCTGGATAAAAAAAGTATCTTGCATTTCACTGCATAATAATACATCGACATTGTGGTTAACAAATCAGCCCTCTGTGACACTGAGTTACAGAGCCCAGAGATGTCACCATGTCAGAGGTCTAAACCCTGCCGCCAGTCTTCCTGGTGTCTGTGGTGTCCCTCTGAGTATAACCTTTTGTCTGTGAGCACGTAGCTCGGATCTGCCAGCTGGACAATCAGTCAGAGATAATAAGGCGATATAGCAGTTCCCAATGGCTATGTTTGGCTGGTTCTGTCCTCGGCCGACATGATTTTATTAATACCAGCCATCACTCTTTACCATTCTATTATTTTCCAGTGTGATTAATGGTGAGACTATGGATGAAAGGAGCTTTACAATAGTAAATGATTATTTAAGTTATGCTTTGACTACCTCCAGCTGCCTGTTCAAGTGGAAACCGACTGTTCAAGGTGGAAGGTAATTGCTAGATGTAGAATTTAAGTACCAAGAAGTGTTCAAGTAGGAAGGAAGGTCCTAAAGAGGGCTGTGCATTGCGGCACACGGCAGGCTGGCCTTCCAGGACAGCAGTCAGCCATCCTGCCAGCAACCTGCAGGCACCACAGTCCTCCAGGAGAGAGACATAAGCCAGGAACAATAATCGTTGTGAAGGAGGAAGGAGGGAGCAGAAGAGGCAGAGAGGAGGAATAAAGAAGAAATTGTTTTGGTTGGGAAGTAATTGAATATCATCACAGAATTTTGCTCTCTGACCTCAGTATAAGCACTTCTATCCAGAACGCTTATCGAGTAGGGCAAGAATCGGTCCTCACTTTTCTATTGACTTCTGGAGGTAATACAGAAATCAGTGGAAGTGCTCAGATGTTGTCAGAATTGCTCTGGACATCTTCAGCCTGGAAGCAGCATTTCAGGACACAGATAGCAGACATCGAGAGGCTTCCAGTTGTGACGGGAAGCTGGTACTGAGGGAGAGAAGTGATAAACATGCTGATGGCTTCTCCCAGAATTCCTCCTTTTTCCATTAGTAATTCAGAGTCTTGGGTTAATGTCAAGAAGCCAGAGTCTGCCCTGGCTCTCAGAATGACTTCCAGGATATGTTATTGATCTCTAATGATGCCATATTGGAGCCAAATAGGGCTATAGGTTAAGACTAGCTTAGGGGCAACTGGGTGGCTCAGTTGGTTAAGCATCTGACTTTGGCTCAGGTCATGGTCTCACAGTTTGTGTGCTGACAGCTCAGAGCCTGGAGCCTGCTTCAGATTCTGTGTCTCCCTCTCTCTCTGCCCCTCCTCCACTTGCACTTTGTTTCTCTCTCTCTTTCTCAAAAATAAATAAACATTAAAAAAAAAAAGACTAGCTTAAAGGGTAGTTTTAATGAAAGCTCTGTTACAGGAAAATCCCACCTCTCATTGGAACAGTCCATAATTCCCTCTTGGTTGATCGCCCCCTGTTGGCACCAAAACCAGATGTGATGTTAACAGATGGGCTATCATCAGGGAGGATGGAAAGATTCCCACAATACAAGTTTTGCCTGCAGTTCAGCCTTAACGTTGCCTTCTTACATTCTTCTGGTTTGTGCTCAGCCTATTCAGACGGGTAACACTCCACCCCCAGCCCTTAACGCTTTCCAGACTCCGTTTAACATGTTGGCAACAAAGATACTGCTTGAATCCTCCCCCACCGTGTCTAGTGGCAATATCTGAGGAAAATAACGCAATTACATAGATTTTAGCAAAAGGGGTACATCATCAACAAGGGGCCTTGATTAATGACTAAAAAAGGGGAAGACTGTACATGGTTAAAAACATGGACTTGGGAATCCCAAAAATCCAAGAGCTCCTACCTACTTGGTGGCATTGTGAATTTTAGCTAATTACCTGGTTTCAGCAAACTTCAGTTTCTTTATGTGTGAAATGGGAGCCTCTGTCATGTGGGTTCTCAGATAAAGGTTCTCAGTGCCAGGCCTTGCATATTCTAAATGCACAATAAATAATTGCATTTACAATCACTGCCATTGCCATTAATTCCAGAGAATAATGGGAAGAAATTTTAGCCTAAACAAAGTTGACTGGGAATCTTCTCTGGCCAGATTCCCCACAATCGAATTGAAGAATCCCTGAACAGGTTGTAATTGTGATAAATGCAAACTGGGCGATCTTGTGTCCCCCCAATCCGTCTTTCATACAGTCTCCAATTTTTATTTAAACAGTGAAAATCTTACCACGGAGACCTCTGGAAAAAGGTCTCCAGATCTCTCCATGGGGCCCTCTGTATTGGTCCCCCTGTAATTCTGTAGTTCTCACTTGCCTTTAAGAGAGACCGCAGACTCCTGAGCGGATTCTGATCACACGGAGCCATTTGTAGTGGTGCTTGTAGATGCCGGGCTTCCCCCAGAGTGGCCCCCTCTTCTCCCCTCCCTGCCTTTGTCCACTTCCGGCACCACCATTCATCATTCAGGTACAACCCATAGGTGACCCCCTCTGAATCCTTGGCTCAGACCCGGCCATTCGTTCCCTCCATTGTGCTGGAGCCCTGGGCGTAGCTCTCTGGTGGCATGTATTTCACGGGTTAGTGGGTGGTGGCCTCCCTGTCTCCTTCCCCCACAAGACTATGAGTTTCTGAGGCGTTCAGGCCATGTCTTGCTTGCCTTGGAGGCCTCTGTGCAGGACCTAGTGCCCAATAACAGAAGATGCTCAGCAAGGTAGTGGAGTGAAACAACGAATGACAACCAGTGGCAAGCGGGATGGGCTTCCCGTCGATCTTGATGCGCCAGCTAGAAGCGCTGCCATTTTTTAATACGGTTCAGTCCTAGGTGCCATGTGCCCCCTTGCCCTGATTATCTGTTGGTCCCTGAGAACAGAGACTATATCTTCCCTCTCTGTAGTTTGGAGCCCGATCGAGTGCCTGGAACATGGGATTTATTCCATAAATGTTTTTTGAGCATATAAGTGAAAGATATGCACTTAATATTCATTTGGGACTTACTTGCTTTTGGTATTTTTGTTGACTTCTTAGGTCTTAGACTTCTCAAAATCACTTTTAGTTTCAATCCCAGGCATGAAGATTTAACAGGCCCTTAATAAATAGCGTTTGGTTGCTTAAGGCTTTCCTTAATATTGTATGTTACCACTTATATTCTATCATTATTACATTTCTTAAAATTATCCCGGAAGTGAAAGACAAACGCTTGTATTAAACCTTTAAAGCCAGGCTTGCTCCGAGAAACAGTATTGTGATAATCCTAGATAAATAGATAAATCCGCAAGTAGTCCTGCTGGGTAGCAGAAAAGTAGCTCAACACTAGAGGTCCCTCTCTGCATATGATCCAGTGGCCCTTCCCAGGATCCTTGCCAACTTCGGTGGCTTCTGGCTTGGAGCAAAAAGTGAGGAGCAGAGGAAATTTGAACCAGTAAATTCTTTGTGGCATCGCAAATTAGATCTTACACATCAGGCCTGCATTGCTGAGGCTCTGGTGGACCACAAGAAAAGTACTATTTTCTGCCCCCAAATCCTAGGCCCAGTTTAATTTTATTCTATTTATATCTGGCTCTTGAATTAGCCATGTGACTTTATTCAGCTCTTTTTATCTCATCCCCATCTGGGAGGCAATCTGGGTTTGGTTGCTAGTTTTACACTGAATTATCACGGTGGCATATAAGGAAGGAACGGTGTTCCCCCATCCCTCATAGTGGCAAATGACAAAACTAGGACAGTGTGATAACGACTTGGGCATCCTTACTCAAGGGAAAACACGGATGGAGGAGAATGGAACCTCACAAGCGGTAGCACACTCTTCCCGGTAACCGTATCCATTCTCCCCTTTGAGAGTATTGATCTTCCCGAGGGATTGTGGACAAGAGCAAGTTTTAGAGTCTTAGAAGAGGCAATGTGGAAACAGGGCATGATAGACTAGGAGGTCAGGGATTTCCTCTTAAGGTAGCAGAAGGTGGCCAGCAGAAGCTGAGCTAGCTAAAGCTATGATAGAGGATTGTGATTGGTGTGCATCAGCTGTCCTTGACAGCTGTTTTCTGTAAGCCAGGCTCACTTGGGTTTAGATTTGCCATGTGGGCCAGGCCACTGGGGTGGCCTCCATTTTGTGGGGTCCAGTATATGAAATGAACTGTATCAATTCCCCCCTTTGAGAGTCTTGGTCAAAATTTAAGATATTAGTGCCGCTCTGAGCTATCACTTTTTGTTGATGTTGGAGTCGGGTTGGATCCCCAACTGGAAATCATGGGTTCAGATATCAAGGTCTCTGTCCTTTAAGTGACCATTTTCTTCATCTTGTTTTTGTTTTTTTTTTTGTTTTGTTTTGTTTTTTTTTTTTTTTTTCAACGTTTTTTATTTATTTTTGGGACAGAGAGAGAGACAGAGCATGAACGGGGGAGGGGCAGAGAGAGAGGGAGACACAGAATCGGAAACAGGCTCCAGGCTCCGAGCCATCAGCCCAGAGCCCGACGCGGGGCTCGAACTCACGGACCGCGAGATCGTGACCTGGCTGAAGTCGGACGCTTAACCGACTGCGTCACCCAGGCGCCCCTTCTTCATCTTGTTTTTGGCATTCTAGGTGAAGGGAGATCATTTGTCTGGTCACCAGTGGCTGCACATATGCATATAAAACTTTTGAGAGAACACAGCGTATCAGGGAGACTATTCGAATGACCATAAACAGGATAATAGCCAATGTTTGGAGGGTATTCTGAAGCCACAGTGCCTGTGACCCAAACTAACTTAGATCAAAGAAAGGCTCCTGTTGAAGGAGTCGCTTTTGGGTTTTTTTTTTTTATTTATTTTTATTTTTTTTTTTTAACGTTTATTTATTTTTGAGACAGAGAGACAGAGAGAGACAGAGCATGAATGTGGAGGGTCAGAGAGAGGGAGACACAGAATCCGAAACAGGCTCCAGGCTCTGAGCTGTCAGCACAGAGCCCGACGCGGGACTCGAACTCACGGACCACGAGATCATGACCCGAGCCGAAGTCGGCCGCTCAACCGACTGAGCCACCCAGGCGCCCCCGAAGGAGTCGCTTTTGTAAGCCAAACGGCCTGTCCAGTGATCTCATTTAGTGGACTCTCAACCTCCCCAGATGTGTCGCTCCAAGTGCAGTCAGACGTGTTGGCCACAGCACAGACACCCCTTTGCTCAGCTACAAGACAGTCAAAGGCTATCCTATTGTCAAAGACAACTCTGGCCAGAGAGTTTAGGGATTTTTGTTGGACACCTATTACTGCAGCAAGAGATTCCACAATACCTTCAAGAGTTAAGGAGAGGTTCCTACTCATAGCTTCATAGATACTTACTCTGAGCCAGGGTAGTAGGGATCTGCCAAAGGAAGTGATTTTTGAACCATGAATGCCTCCTGGCAGTTCCCATTTGAGTCTGTGAAATGGGTTGAGAAGTGTAAGCCCATCACGAAGGTTTGGTTGTGGACCAACCTTCCAACCATTTCCATCTATTTAAACATCGAGCTGCCCATCAATGGGAGGTGGGGGGGGGGGATAGTCCTCCACAGATAAAGGTAAGCCCAGGAGGAGCACAGTGCCTAAAAGTGTCCCATGGTGGAGGCTGTTGAAACAGCGGAGTGCATGGCAACCAGCCGACGCTCTGAACTGGAAAGATTACAGGCCCTGGAGGCAAGTCCGATCGAAGGGTCTATAGGCCACAAGACGGCATTGTACCAGTTTCTCTTTCTGTTACAGAGACGGGATGGGAAGTTTCTCAAGTTCGGAGTTTTTAACTGGAAGCAGGGGCATTCACTTACAGGGGACAGGGTTGGGGGGTCTGACACTATAGACAGTGGGCTTGGTGTGGACCAGGAAAACAGCCATTGGAAATCAGACAAAAGTGTGTAACAGGCAGAACAACAGGATCACCAGCATTATGGACTGACCGGGGTGTTTGGTGGCAAACCCATCAAGCAGATAGGTTTCCCCCTCTCTGTGAGCTCCAGAAATGTGGGTGACAGCATTAATTTTCCAGGTGGTAGAAGGAGAAAGAACAGCAAAGCAGATACCAAAAGGAGAAGGGGTTTTGTGATGAGAGGGGAAGGGACCAGGATTCTTGTTCTAATGTCTTGGGTGGAAGGAGGCTACTTTGTGATTCCAGTGGATTCTCATCCTAGTGAGCCTGATTTTGAGGTCCCCTCCAGTGTTTGCACCAGACCCGGTGTCACATGGGGCTTCTTCAGCTGCGAAATATGTACCTAAGTTTCAACGTCTTGTAATTTGGCAGGGAGTCAGGGCTCAGGAGCTCTTGGTAGCGTTCTTTCCATGAATGTCACTTTTGCAAAAGCATTACAGTGAAACAGTAACTGTCTGTAAATGACAAATGGCTTAAAAATGCCCATGGTTAAAAATCTGAGGGAGATGGGGCACATGGGTGTCTCGGTCGGTTAAGTGGCCAACTCTTGATTTAGGCTCAGGTCATGATCTCATGATTCGTGAGATTGAGTCCTGCATCAGGCTCTAGGCTGACAGCATGGAGCCTGCTTGAGATTCTCTCTCTTCCTGTCTCTCTGCCCTTCCTACACACACACTCTCTCTCAAAAGAAATAAATACGCTTAAAAAAAGGTAAACTTTATTAAAAAAAAATCTGAGGGAATTCATTTGATAAGGAAGTGTAGTTATTTCTGTGGCATAAAATAATTTAGGGTAATAGTTGGACAGTAAGAATATTGACAAATTTCTAGACTTTAACCAATTTTTGGAATACCCATATTAGGAACATACATCCAAACGCATGTAACCTAAAGTTTATCATCACTTCTTATTTGACAATGCTACCAATGAAATTTAACATACCAAATAAATTTAATTAGTTTGACATCTCTCCTTTACAAGGTGAGAGGCAAATCCTTTGACATTTTCCAGGGACTCTCTGGGATATCTCAAAGTTACTTTGAGGTCGAAAGACTCCATTCAGAATTTGGTTTGGCGAAGCTATCAAATGGCAGAAGGTTTGAACATTTGACTAAATAGGATCACAGATCATTAGAAAGTAATACTTAATTGCCTATTTAATCAAAGTGACAGTAGAAGATGTTAGAGGCAAATGCAGAAGGTTACGTAGTGATGAACAAAACTCAGCTCCTTTAATATTGAGAAGATTGGATTTTGTTAAGTAATCCCACCTAAGAAAGACAATATGAAGCCCAGTCAATTATTTTGCTAAGACACAAAATCTTTGTTGTCCAAGTAGATTACTCAAAAGGTTAAAAAAAAAAAAAAAAAACTTTCACAATCTCTTATGCAGAACAGACTAATAGTTCAATAGTTCAATAATTCAAGAACTTTGTCCTTTTAACAGAGAGAAAACCAAATTCTAATTTTGTTCCAGTGTACTTTTTATATTAAACTCGTTTTTAAAAACTTAAATAAATCCATTCCAACCTTAGCCAGCTTAGCCACACCTAGCATTCCTTTCCCAAGATTCCTTTCTCGTAAATACTTTACAGTTTATTTTTAATATCCATTCAAGTTTGTCTTCATTTTCCCCTCTTTCTCATTCTGGATCAGTAATTTTACTTTAGCACAAAATTACTCTCTTTTCCCCTTAACAAAAAACACATACCCATACCTCAGACATTTTCTTACCAAAAACACATCTTACTTTCCTTGCATAAAGTTGCTAACTTTATTTTTTCTAGTAGTTTTAATTACATATATTGATGAGAATTCTTAACCCTTAGAATCATTAATTTCTGGTGAAAACCAGAAAGTAAGTACTTATAGACTGTCAAACTACAATTCTGTTTATTGGCAAATTGATATATATATAATTTCTAGAAGTACATTCTTGTAGTAAATTTTTCAATGTGGCATAAAACATGTTTATGAATAGACTCAAATATCTTTAGTTCCTCTGTAAAAGGAAACCAAAAAGTGGATAAACCTATGTTTTGTAATTAATGTTTCAGTATTTTATCTTATGTGGAAATCATCTAGATATTCAATGAATATTCATTATTTAACTTATTTCAGTATAGAGGTGCCCGGGTGGCTCAGTCGGTTAAGTGTCCAACTTCAGCTCAGGTCACGATCTTGGTGTTCGTGAGTTTGAACCCCACATTGGGCTCTGTGCTGACAGCTCAGAGCCTGGAGCCTGCTTCAGATTCTGTGTCTCCCTCTCTTTCTGCCCCATCCCTGCTCAGGCTCTGTCTCTCTCTGTCTCTCTCAAAAATAAACAAACATTAAAAAAATTTTTTTAATGAATTCATTTCAGTATAACTTTAAGGTTTCAAGTTACCATATTTTTAAAGTAGACATCCCAAGAGCGTAATTATTGCTGAAAAGTTTATAAACTTTGTATCTTACTTATATCTATTTGATTTACTTGTTCTTAACAGTTATGTTTAGATTACTCATGAAAGACTCATGAGACATTAAACAGCTAAACACTTTAACTCATCTTTCTTGCTGACAAATTTTGTAACAGAGATAACATGAACTTATTTGATTGTTAGTTAACCTACAATAAAAGTATCATGCAGGATTATATTTAATATTGATAGCTCTAAAGACATGCCTGTTTTAATTAAACTAACAAACTAGCTCTTATTTACTGAAGATTATACTAGACCATGTGAACTTGAACATTGGCATTAGTTTCTACATTTCTAAGAGTATACTTGATTTTTTTTTTTTAAGTAGGCTTCATGCCCACCGTGGAGCCCAACGTGGGGCTTGAACTCATGACTCTGAGACCAAGACCTGAGCTTAACTGACTAAGCCACCCTGGTGCCCTGAGTGTATACTTAATTTATATAAATGTTTAATTTCTTTAAGCTAATCAAATAGAATTCTTTGCAAATTAACTTTGACGATAGCGGGTAGAAGAAAAATCACATGTTTATAACATACATACATAGACATACATAAGTAGGCAAATGAAAATAGATCTGATAGCCTTGTTTTAAATTTTTAACCCTGAGACAGGTACGATAATGTAAAACTCACTAATTTATAAAACAACGGTTGGATCCAAATTGTGTTCCTAGCAAATAGAATAAATTAAGCTTATTTGCTCAGATGGCTTCAACTTTATAAGGATTTTTCATTTGCCAAGTTTCCAAATTGCCTTTTCCTTTTCTTCTCTTTTTTCCTTCCCATAAGAATTACCTCCCTGAAGTTTGCATTTCAAAAAGATGGTCCTCAGTTCCTGGAGAAAATTGGGTAGAAGATTTACATCTCAAAGGCACAGGGAAATAACACTAGCCCCTCCAAGAAGGATTTTGTTTCCTAAACTCAGAATTTTATAACATCTCCAAGCCTTTAGAGATGAATTGGGGAGGTTTTGGGATTGGTAAAAAGCATAGGTGGGCTTTGAATGAGCTGAATTTTAATCTTAAGGTGATGCAGTAAGATAAGGACAGTTATTTTTAATTTCTCAGGATTGGGTTGTCATCTGAGTGACATCACAGGTGGACCCACCGACTCCACATTTAATCTTTAGTTTGCTTCTTTATATCAGAGAGAAGATCTTCAAGTAAGATGGAGATCAAAACATTACTATGTTCTCGATTTAGAGCTGTTTGTCTTTGGAATGTTGTTTTCGTTTTGTTTTGTTTTTTGTTTTTTCTTTTTTTTTCCTTCTGGGTGAGTACATAGCTTAATTTAGCTTAGGGGAAGAAGATGTAAAAAAAGTTCCTATTAGGCTCTGATTATCAGCTTTCAATCTGGCCAATTTCTGACCATAGAGCTATTTAAAAATCCTTTCAAATATCTTGTCAGGTTTCACCCAAAACAAATGTCAATATTTCTGGCAGTATTGAACAACCCCTTGGATGCAAGAGGCATCCTCAGAGAGGGTGCACAAGTTCGTACCTTCTCGAGATCCAGAGACGCTGCCCAAGATCACCTGAAGAAAGAAAGATTTAGACAATTCCCCCAAGAACCAGAAAGAGTTGAGAGGACGCCAGCCACAAATGGAGAAAAATCCACATCTGTTTGGCCAAATCTAGCCGCAGGCGGGCTGTGACCCACATTTTTGTCTGGTCTTATATTTGGAGCCCCCAACGTGATGTTTGCCAAGCCAAGTTCTCAGGACACAACACGAGACAAACCAGAAGGCAACAGTGTTCCTGGGAGAGAAAGGATCAATAGCCAGTGGGTCTGAATTTGGAAGGGAAGGGATGTGAAATTTTACCTTCCTCTTCACTGGGTACAGCAGAGGTTTGAGAGAGCTGGCTCTCGTAAGGATTCTCACCCTTTGCCCACTTCTGCCAGTTTTCCCAGGATCTCGCCTATAGGGTCTGGAGCAAGTGGGGGATAGAGCGGAGAGTGTGGCCCTGGTATCTACCAGAATTTGGCAAGGTTTTCCATTAATTTTAATTTGAGTTTCCCCTTGGCTGTGTAAGGGAATAACTGGTAGCAGTTAAAAGAGAATCCCTTGGAGTCCTCTCAGTCTGAGAAGGGCTCTTATGGGGCCCCTCCATTGAGTGTAGATATGGGGTGCCTGTAAGACCACTAACTGGGCGGACTTCTAACTACAGTCATGTATCTCTGCAGAGTAGAAAGACAGTTGAGATAGAGGATTAGTAGTCTGTAAGTACTCAGGCAAAGGAGGATAAAGGGGGGTTGAGAGTCACATCGGCCCTATGGTCTTTGGTTTTAGATACCTCTTGTGTCTTTAATTTTTCATTAGCTTTTTGCAATGACTTTTTCCATGAAGCTATTTTGGAATTTTGAAGCCTTTTGGAAACTTCTTCATGCCAATTAAAATAGGTACCCCATTCTGTTGTTGATTTGGGAACAATTTGTAATTTTTCCCCAGTACTTAAGGGGCCACTTCCCCCCATACAAAACTAATCACAGCAAAATTTTACATTCTTCCATCAAATTAAAAAGGTAATCAAGGTCATGTTTCAGGCCATGAAAAATAATGTAAAGACCTAATTTAGGATTTGACAACCTGAGAGGATTTTACTCTGTATCCAATGTCTCCTTTTATAGATAGGGAAATTGAGCCCCAGGGTGGTTCAACGGATTCTCTAAGTCCATATAGTCAACTGGGTTAGAAGGCTTCAAAGGATAGAACTAAGATCAAAATTAAGAACTAGGTCTCCTGGTCTCTAGGAAATTGCTCTACACTGAGAAAGAATGACTTGACAGCTATTTGTGTGGATTCTTTTATAGATTCAGATTCTTTCTGAACCAAGTTTCTTTCTACTATTTTCAGCAAAAGATAAAGTTTTTTATTTTATTTTTTAATGTTTGTTTATTTATTTATTTATTTATAATGTTTATTTTTGGGAGATAGAGCAACAGAATGGGGGAGGGGCAGAGGGAAGGGAGACACAGAACCTGAAACAGGCTCCAGGCTCTGAGCCCATCAGCACGGAGCCCCACATGGGGCTCGAACCCACAAAGCGCAGGCTTATGACCCGGGCCGAAGTCGGATCCTCAATGGATAAGTTTTTTAAATCACTGGCCACTCTCTGATTCATTCTCTCTGTCTCAGCATCACTATTAAGAAAATTTTTATTTTAATTTGAAAACATCCCTAAGCTAAGTAGAATTATTTAAGAGAATAAGTTACATTAATTTCATTGGTATTCTTGAAAAAAGGTAGAAAACCTTTTTAGTGAATAAAGTGACGATGTAAACCGATGAGGCACTGGACAATGTCAGTGTCAAAATAAAAGACAAATATACAGATGGAAAGAGAAGAAAAGAGAGAAAAAAGAAAGCAGAATAGAAATCTCACAGAATATTTTATTTCTCATTTTTGAAAAATGTTTGGAGGAAAATTTTAAGAAAGTAGAGTGAAATGAATCAATCTATAAAGCAGGAAACAACCAAAAACCGAGCAGTATTTTGACTTCAACCCACTCAGACCAGCGGGGCCAGAATGTCTTTATTGCCAAAAAGCAGCTGGTGTCTGAGTATAACCACCACTGCCCTTTTTAAAAAATTGGGGTATAATTGACATATAATATTGTATTAATTTCGGGTGTACAACATAGTTATTCAGTATTTGGATACACAGCAAAATTATCACCACAATACATCTACTTAGCATCTGTCATCATACATAGTTACAAAAAATTTTTTTTCTAATGGGAACTTTTAAGATCTCTTTTAGGAACTTTCGAACATGCGATACAGTATTATTAACTATAGTTGCCATGCTGTACATTACATGCCCATCACTTACTTATTTTATAACTGGGAAGTTTGTACCCTTCACCCATTCCATCCCTGATTCCTGCCTCTGGCAGCCAGTGATCTGTTCTCTGTGTTTATGAACTTGTTTTTTCTTTTTCTTTTTTTTAAGATTCTACTTATAAGGGAGATCATATGGTATTTGTCTGACTTATTTCATTTAGCATAATACCTTCAAGGTCCATTCATGTTGTTGCAAATGGCAAAATCTCATTCTCTTTTTATGGCTAAATAATATTCAATATATATTGAATAATATTTATATATTATGTAATATTCAAAATACTGTGTAAATATACCGCATTTTCTTTATCCACTTATCCACTGATGGACACTTAAGTTATTTCCATGTTTGGCTATCATAAATAATGCTGCAGTGAACATGGCGGTGCATATATCTTTTTGACTTGGTGTTTTTGTTTTCTTTGCATAAATACCCAGAAGTGAAATTGCTGGGTCGTATGGTAATTCTATTTTTAATTTGTTGAGGCACCTCCATACTGTTTCCATAGTGGCTGCACCAATTTACATCCCCACCAGCAGTGCATAAGGGTTTACCCTTCTCTACATCCTTGCCAACACTTATTTCTTGTCTTTTTGAGAACAGCCATTCTAACAGGTGTGAGGTGATACCTCATTGTGGTTTTGATTTGCATTTCCTTGATGGTCATCTTTTCAAATGCCTGATGGCCATCTGGATGTTTTGTTTTTGTTTCATTTTGTTCTTTTGAATAACATCTATTCAGATCTTCTCATTTAAAAAAAATTTTTTTTAATATTCGTTTGAGAGAGAGAGAAAGACAGAGTGCGACTGGGGGAGGTGCAGAGAGAGAGGGAGACACAGAATCCGAAGCAGGCTCCAGGCTCTGAGCTGTCAGCACAGAGCCCAATGTGGGGCTTGAACCCACGGACCATGAGATCATGACCTGAGCTGAAGTCAGATGCTTAACCAACTGAGCTTCCCAGGTGCCCCTCTTCTGCCCATTTTTATTGGGATTATTTATTTTTTTAATATTGAGTTGTATGGTTTCTTTATATATTTTAGATATTAACCCTTATCAGATGTATGATTTGCAAATATTTCCTCCCATTCAGTAGGTTTTAAATGTACTTCTGAAATGAACGTGTCTAATTAGAACATTCCCCATAATAGCCATTATAATTCTGCTAAGATTTTGCATTTTGTAGATCTGTACAACTTCCAGGACCACAGTTCTTAGACATAAAATAAGCAGTTGTGCTCAAAGGTGACACATTTAATTCTTTGAAACTTGGGGACCTCATTTCTTTAGCCAAGCCTTGGGTCTGTTGGAGCCAAATTAATACATAAGGGGATGTGCCCTTGAGTTAGGGATTTTGTGGTGTTTTAGAGTGTACCCTGTTGCACAAAGACTTTCTTGAGATTGGCGGGTAACCTACTGTCAATGTAACCCATTTCATGAGCAATTTATTCTAGCACAGAGACCTTAAAGTTAGGTGGCAAACACTCTAACAGCTTTTAAGTTGTTGACCCATGCCCACCAATTCTGCAGCTGTGGCTGTCAGACTCCCATGAGCAATAGATCTATTATTTCTTTCACAAGAAGATTTCTTTATAGTGGTGGATGCCCTCGTGGCTATTAATAGTCCTGACTTAGGCCTACTTAGATTTTGACATGGTCAAAAATGTCCAGATTTCTCCTCTAAATTTATTTCTCCAAGTCCCCCAACAGTTTATGCTGTGATCTTAGCCTCAAGTCTCTGTGAGTCCTCTGATGGCTGCCATCTTGTTTTCTTAGACCGAGGGGTATCCATGATTTTCCGTGTTGAAAGAATCCTCTCTAATTCAACTAGATTTACTGTTTGTGGCTGCCTGCGCACAGTTTCTGAGATCTGTGAGGACCTCTTGAAGGCATTTACCTGGTAGATGAGATTCAACACAAACCCAATGTTGTGAGTTCACTACATCTCACCTGGAAAATCTGGAGTTGGAAGGATTAAGACAAACTCAAGGAGCTCAGAATACAAATTAAACAGAGCTCGATCTGAGAGAAGCTTTTGGGAGATCCTGGAAAGCAGCCTAAAAGGCAGAGAATCAAAAGGGCTTTGTAGGTACCTTCACCTGTATCTAAGAGCGGTCCCTGGGAACTTCAGCAGCCGTTTCTGAGTCCCATCTTGTCACCAAAACTGTCCAGTGACAAGACTAAGACAATTAGTAATGAGTTTGATGTCCTTTATTCAAGGCAAAACAGTCCATGGATGGGGGAGTACAGTGCCTCACGAACAACAGAACATGCTTGCTGAGGGATTTGGGGCAAGAACAAGTCGTATGAAGTGTTAGGAAAGGGCGTGACAGGCTAGCAGGTCCTATCTTCTACAGCAAGGTGAGCTAGCCAAAAGCTGAGTCACAGGAGTGAGACTGGTGTATGTTAGCTTTCCTTGACAGGTGTTTCCCATAAGTGAAAGCTGACTTAGGTTTAGGTTTGTGATGTGAGCCAGCCCACTTGGGTGGCGGGTGAGGGAAGGAAAGCTCCATTTTGTGGGTCCCGACATACAAGTTAACTTTCTTAGACAGGAAGGATATAGGAATAAACTCAAGGGTTGCCAGGGTCTCATAGCTCAGGCTGTGCCTTATCCAGGGCTGGTTTCACACCTTAAGAGTCAGGGCTCCTCACAGCCATGGAACACTTCATTATTAAAAAAAAAATGTTGTGGGGCGCCTGGGTGGCGCAGTCGGTTAAGCGTCCGACTTCAGCCAGGTCACGATCTCACGGTCCGTGAGTTCGAGCCCCGCGTCGGGCTCTGGGCTGATGGCTCAGAGCCTGGAGCCTGTTTCCGATTCTGTGTCTCCCTCTCTCTCTGTCCCTCCCCCGTTCATGCTCTGTCTCTCTCTGTCCCAAAAATAAATAAACGTTGAAAAAAATTAAAAAAAAAAAATGTTGTTTGAAATGTTTATTCATTTTTGAGAAGGGGGGGGGATGGGTAGGGGCAGAGAGAGAGGGAGACACAGATTCTGAAGGAGGCTCCAGGCTCCGAGTTGTCAGCACAGAACCTGACAAGGGGCTCGAACCTACGAACCGTGAGATCGGGGCCTGAGCCGAAGTCAGACGCTTAACTGACTGAGCCACCCAACTGCCCCTGCACCTTCCTTACTGACATACAACTGTATGTGCTGCAGAGGAGAATCAAGGAAAGAATCCTTATTCTTTCCACCAAGGATCAATGACTCATAACAAGAAACCCGTAGAGGAGCACACGAAAAGGATAAACACTGCTTTGAAACGACGGACACGTTGGAACTTACGTTATAAAGACTAGAAAGACGACTTTCAAGGAAAGAAGAAAATTAAGTTTCAGGTTTTTGCCTCAGTGCTGATGGAGTCAGTAAGGAAGAGAAGGCAAAGGTGAAGAAGGAAGGGTTCCCTGGAGCCTCCTTGTTGCTAAAGCAAACACAGCTTTTTCGGGACTGACTTTGTATGATCTCCCAGTTGCACCACTGCAGGCCTGGGAAAGAGGCCGCCCCCTTCTCTATCTGTACCACAAGGGGCCTTCACCCCCCTTTCCCTGTGTGCACCTGCCCCTTGGCACTGTGTCCCCGGTGATGCACACGGGCAGCGCGGGCTACCCTGTAGAGCCCAGAACTGGGGAAGAAGTTAGTGGCAGCCCTTCATGTGGGCTCTGGGCAATCTGATCATGGAATTCTGGGGCCTAGAAGTTGCGAGGAGCTATGGTCGCTGATGGGGTGATATCCTCTCAGCCTTGTGGTCCCCTGTCTCAGGGCCTGGACCCTGACTGTCCAGGTCTAAAGGTGATCTCAAGGTCTCCATTCTTTTCTGGTTCTACGTTCAGTGCTCCCTGACCTCAAGCCTTCCCAACTCAGGGCCAGGGAATATCCCATGACTGATCTAACCACATCTGGTGGCTGAGTTCTTAAAGATTTTTGCCAAATCCGGTGGCTTTGGGCTTGGCATGATATGTGTCACTAAGGAAATACAAACCAGCAAATATTTGGTCAAGGCGAGCTTTCTTCTGATGGAGAGTTGAGAAGGGGTGGGAAGTGTTAGAAAATTATACAACTTTTCAATGCAATTCTGTATCCAGGCAAAACTCATTTTACTGCACTTTGCAGATGTAGCGGCAAGGGAGGGTCACCCCAAGATGAGCCACTTTGGCATGAAGGTTATTTTGAGTTAAAAAGCAATCAAGGGGCGCCTGGGTGGCGCAGTCGGTTAAGCGTCCGACTTCAGCCAGGTCACGATCTCGCGGTCCGTGAGTTCGAGCCCCGCGTCGGGCTCTGGGCTGATGGCTCGGAGCCTGGAGCCTGTTTCCGATTCTGTGTCTCCCTCTCTCTCTGCCCCTCCCCCGTTCATGCTCTGTCTCTCTCTGTCCCAAAAATAAATAAAAAACGTTGAAAAAAAAAAAAAAAAAAAAAAGCAATCAAAACCCAACAGAGTCAGGAAAAACTCTTCCCCTCTTCCCCCACAACTGCCTAAAAACAATTTAGAGGACCTGCTCCGGGAAGAGAGCGATCACCATAGATAGCGACATTTTGATAGAAACCAGGTATGCTGGACAGGGAGAAGCCTAGCATGGCCGCTGATCTAAGTTCTCTCTTTGTCCCATGGGTTGTGAGTGGCCCAGCAAACATTCGTTTGCCAAACACTTGCTCTTTTTCAACTACCTATGAATTGCATTTCTTCCCTTTAAAGTCCCAGGCCCCTATTTCCTTCCCCTTAGATCAGAATAGCTTACATATCTCGTTTTACCTGTCTTTGAAATTTCCAGGTCTGTGTGGATTGTGGATTCCCTGAATGTATACTATTTTTTTTAAGTTTATTTATTTATTTTGAGGAGGGAGTGAAGGGCAGAGAAAGAGAGAGAGAGAGAGAGAGAGAGAGAGAGACAGACGGAGAAAGACAAGGGGACAGAGGATCCAGAAGGGGTTCTACATTGACAACAGCAAGCCCAATGCAGAATCCCAAGCAGGTTCCGTGCTGTCAGCGCGGATCCTGACACGGGGCTTGAACCCACCAATGGTGAGATCTGAGCCAAAATCAAGAGTTGGATGTTTCACTGACTGAGCCACCCAGGAGCTACCCACCCCACCCCCCAGCCCCGCACTCCTTTGTGCCTTATGTATGCTATTAAATTTGATTTTCTTCTGTTAATCTGTGCCAATTTGATTCTTAGTCCAGCTAGAAGGACCTTGAAGGGGGACAGGAATTTTTGCTCCCTGACACAGATTCTGTGTTCTTTCACAAACGGAAGTTTTGTGGCATTGTGCAACCCTGCATTGTGCAATTTTATTGGTGCCATTTTCCCAACAGTATTTGCTCTATTTGTGTCTCTGTGTCACATTTTAGTAATTCTCACAACATTTCAAACTTTTTCATGATTACACTTGTTATGGTGATCTGTGATTAGTGATTACTAATCCTTCACTGAAAGCTTGGATGATGGCTAACATTTTTTTAACAATATTTTGGACATTAAGGTACGTGCATTCTTTTTTTAGACACAGTGCTATCGCACAATTAATAAACTACAGTATAGTGTAAACATAAATTTTTTTATGCACTGGAAAAGCAAAAACTTCATTTGACTTTCTTTATTGCGACACTTGCTTTACCGGGGTGGTCTGGAACCGAACCCGCGGCGTCTCTGAGGTGTGCCAGTATATCACCAGTGCCCTGGCTTGTTCCAGAGGGATTCTTGACACTTTCAAACCAGGCTACATCAAGAGAATGCTGAGGGTCTGCAAGTGGAATTTAGAACCCCCTTGAAGCCAAACCCCTTTGCCTGGAGTGTGGCCAACCAAATTACAAATGGTCAGGGTGGGGGTGACGCCACAGACACAGCCTCTCATTGGGAATGACGTTACATTTCTGACGCCTTAGTTTCAAAGGCTGTGTGTCAGATTATAGACGTGTTAGTTTGCCACCCTGGAATTCTGCTTGGGGTCTTGGCAGAGTCTCTTAGCTGGCTGTGACCTGGCCACAAACTGGGAGGAAGTTAATGTGTTTCACATGTTATTGGCAACCCTGGGCCCTCCTACAGTAGTGAAATAACTCAGGAAATTCTTTTGCTGACTCCTTACTGTTTTTTTTTCCCTACAGAGACACAACTCAGGGGCCTCTGTGATTTCCAAATCAATGAGCAAGAACACCTGTGAATTGCTAATGGCTTGAAACTTTGGGGAAAGAAAGCTCCAAATGTGACAGTGGCATTCTGATTAATTTAGGGAGGGGAAAGGTGCAACCTTGGATCCAGAACGAGCTGGATTTTCCCAGCATCTTGTACCTTGTTTGGTTATGAACACGTACAACCTCCTATGAGGTGCGCAGATTCTGAAATGGAATCCAATTAACCTTTTGCAGAGTTTCAGCTAGGAGGCTGTAAAGCACATTTGTTTCCCCTAATTCTGCTGTTGTCATGATGCTAATCGATGATAGCACATTGAGGGACCTAACAGTCATTGCGTTTTTATAGTCTGGCAATTAACTTCTCCATTTTCCTGCAGGCTGGAAGGCTGGAATCCCAAGGCAGGGTTCTCCCTCACAGCTTCCCTTGCTTCTGAGCTGTGTGTTTGGCAGGTGCTGGAAAAGCCCACCATACTCTCCCCTCACTGGGATTATAGCAGAGCAACAATTAAGCCTCAGTAAGAAGAATGTTGGCTTCAAAACATTACAAACTCTTTTTATATGGAATGCTTATATTTTGGAATCATAGAGCCTCTACTGTGCCGGTAATTTGAAAATTAGTATTTCTAGGGCTCCTGGGTGGCTCAGTTGGTTGAGTGTCTGACTTTTGATTTTGGCTCACGTCATGATCTCAGAGTGGTAGGATCGAGCCCCACGTCTGGCTCAAGGTTGAACATGAAGGCTGCTTCGGATTCTCTGTTTCCCTTTGCCCCTCCCCCACTTGTGCACACACTGTCTCTCTCTCTCTCTCTCTCTCTCTCTCTCTTTCTCTTTCTAAAATTAAAAAAAAATCACTTCTGAGAGATTAGGGTATTCTGGTTATAAATTGCTATGTTGCAAATTACGCCAAAAACTTTAGTAGCTTAAAACAAAAATATTCATGTATCACCACTGTACTGGTGTGCTGGGCAGCCATAACAAAGTACTGCAGACTGGTGGGTGAAACGAAGACATTTTTTTTATGTGTGTGGTTCTTGAGGCTGGAAGTCAGAGATCAAGGCGTAGGCAGGGTTGGTTTCTTCTGAGGCTCCTCTCCCTGGCTCTTCAGTGGCCATCTTCTCCCTGTATCCTCACATGGCCAGTCTCCTCTCCACTTGTCAATGTCTTAATCTCCTCTCCTTATAAGGACACTAGTCATACTGGATTAGGGTCCACCACAATGGCCTCATGTTAACTTAATTACCTCTTTAAAGGCCCTGTCTCCAAATACAGGCATATTCTTTTTTTTTTTTTTTAATGTTTATTTTTGAGAGGGAAAGAGAGAGAGAGAGAGAGAGACAGCATGAGCCGGGGAGAGGCAGAGAGAGAGGGAGACATAGAATCTGAAGCAGGCTTCAGTCTCTGAGCTGTCAGCACAGAGCCTGACATGGGGCTCAAACTCATGAACCGCAAGACCATGACCTGAGCCAAAGTTGGACACAACTGGCTGAGGCACCAGATGCCCCAAAATACAGGCATATTTTCAGGTACTGGGATTTGGGGATTCCACCTGTGAATTTGGGGAGAACACAATTTAGCCTGTAACAGTCATGCGTCTACCATTTGGACATAAGTCAGTAGAGACGACTCATTTGTGCTCCACAACATCTGGGGCATCAGCAGGGATGACTAGAACAGCTGAGGCCGTCCAGGATCTCTCTCTTCATTGGCTCTCTCCCTATGTGCCTTTCCATTACTGGCTGCTTCAGGATGGCTGACTCCTTACTTACTTGCTGGGTCTGGGATTCAAGAAATTGAGGGAGAAGATGCTGCGAGACCTTTTACAACCCGGTCTTAGAGGTCATTGTTAGTACTCCTTTAGTCAAGGGGGTCACACAGGGCCAGCTCCAATTCAGCATGAGAAGGGTTTGGTAAGCATGTGAATACTGGGAGGTCTGAATCATTGGGATGCCGTCTTGGAGGCTGGCTCCCACGGGAAAGAATATGGGTCTAACACACAGAGCTGAAAGGAGGGTAGACTCTTGGGACAGACAAGATGATCATGAGTCCGGTCATGGCAAAGGGAGAAGGGAGAGATTTGAGGAATGTTTTAGAATTAAAATTGAGGGGCGCCTGGGTGGCTCAGTTGGTTAAGTGTCCAACTCTTGATTTGGGGTCAGGTCATGATCTCAGGGTCATGAGATTGAGCCCTGTGTGCTTGGGATTCTTTCTCTCCTTCTCTCTCTGCCCCTCCCTTCCCCTCCCCTCCCTTGCTCTCTCTCTCTCTCTCTCTCAAAACAAATGACTAAACTTAAAAAAAAAAAGCATTTTTCAAAAAAAAATGTACAGGGCTTTGCCACTGGCTTGAGTATGAGTGTGTGTGTGTGTGTGTGTGTGTGTGTGTGTTGGGGGACATCATATCAACAAAATCTCCATGGAACACTTGGGGCCAGATTGGTCTCAATCTTTAAATTACCCTAGGACCCCAGAGATCTCTAGCTATGGAGAAAAGAACCTTAGTGCTGTGACAATGACCCCTTGGTAGGGTTTTCAGGAGGATTAAATGAGGCTTATTTCATTCCTATGAAGGGCCTGATAGCTGGTAAGTGATAAACTGAAGTTCATTTCTTTCCCTTTATGGTCTTATGATAATTTATGGTCTTAAAAATTTTTCTTAAAAAAATAAGGTTTTAAAAATAGTAATTCCACTTCCTTAGTAATTTCAGAAAGTTTATTTCTGGCTTAGGCAGTTTCTAACTCTGTGTAATAGATGAACCAAGGCACTATAGTTTAGCAGGGTGTCAAGCCAACAGTCACCCCAAAGGTATTTGAAAACCAACTTGTGAAAAATCTTTCCATGATTATAGCAACTGTATTTTTTTTTTTTTTTAGTTGGCTGGGAAACAAGTCCCAAGAAAGTGCATAAAATGGTTCCCAGAGAAACGATAAAATCCATAGGGAAAGACGTCAAGAGGCTATTCTTCCGACTTGCCCACAAAAAAGAATAAACACTATGGTCTGCCCTGAATCCAAAGCACAGCTTTTGGAAAATAAAGATTTATGATCTGGGTATAAATGGTGATGAATCACTTGGCGATACATGTTTTCTGGCACAACCTGTCAAAAGTAACGAGCCGTAGTCTGTTCCAGAGTTCATCTGTTTGTAAGTGTTCCCTGTAAAATATGGAAGAGAGTGGAACACAATTTGTCTGAGTCTTTGTGCGACTCTCGTCCAATTACTGCACTTCTGTCCCTGTCACCAGTGAAAATAAATGGGCTGATAATTACAGCCTCAGATAGTCTCATAGCCTGCATTTCCCTGAGCTTCACCAGCCTGTGTGTCTAATGGGGTCACATTATAAGGCATAACTCAGATTTTATTATGTCCTACCGATGCCCCCTTGCCCCTCTGCTCCCCCCGCCCACACTGACCTCCATTTCAGTGCAAGGTTCTCCCCTTCTCCCTGGGGTGTGCCATACTTGCCCTTGGATTAAGTCTGCTCCTTGGATACCGTCTCTGTTCTGGGCATGCAGTGTCCTCCTGGGTGCATCTGAGGTCCTACTATTTTTGCTGGGCATTATGGTCTTCCTTTGTTACCATCACATCTTTTCCTGGGTACTGCCCCTAATTCCTGGGACCCTCCTGGTGCCAAAGCTGTGTGGTGGTCTGTGGCAAGACAGGCTAGAACCAACACCTCTCTCTTTGTTATTGTGTGGGGTGTGTGTGTGTGTGTGTGTGTGTGTGTGTGTGTGTCTTTAATCTATAATGCTTGCAACATAAAGGTTTACAAAGATATTAATGAAAAAGGCTATCTGGTTTGACTTGTAGCCTTCTTTCTCCCTCAGACCCAAGTAAGAGCCAGTGTGGCCCTCCTAGAACCCTTGCTTTCCATGCCTGGCTCCTTCTCCCCCCCACCCCCCACTCCAGAATGAATTCTCTCCCGGGAAACGCTTCAGTACCCAGTGCAAATAGTGAGTCTGTCTTGCCAGGTCACCATATAGGTTCAACAAATATAAACCCCAGATCAAGCTGGGACTTGCATACATTTTCTTTTTAATGAAATATTTGTAGTTCTTTTGTGAAGGTTTTCATGGTTACCCATGAATCCCTTCTTGGGAGGTGGAGGAAGGAGCCATGTGAAAAGTGGGGCACTATAGCACTTCTCCAGGCTGGCTCCCAGGGCGTGCTTGACCATTTCGTGAGACCTTGACCCTGGCTACGTTGCTCTGTCTGTCCAATAGGTAGTGGACACCACTCGTTCTCTTTGATTTCTAACTGGCTCTGTTAGCAATGCTGTGTCCTAGGAAAGCCACTGTGAACAATCACAGGTATGACATTCCTGCTGGCTGTTCGGAGGAACAATGAGGACAGAAGGATGCCTGTTTGGCATATTCTGATTTTTATTGCTTCTATTTTTAAAAGAATATTAGTGTTTATTATTTTTTTTGAGAGAGAGAGGGAGAGAGAGAGGGAGAGAGAGAACAAGCATGCGGCACAAGTAGAGGAGGGGCAGGGAGCAAGGGAGACACAGAATCTGAAGCAGGCTCCAAGCTGTCAGCACAGAGCCTGACATGGGGCTTGAAATCAGGAACTGCAAGATCATGACCTGAGCCAAAGTTGGAGGCTTAACTGACTGAGCCACCCAGGCGCCCCTGATTTTTAATGCTTTTAAATCAATTTTGTTTACGTATCTAACTTCAGATAATGGATAATGGTCCTTTTTTTTTTTTTTTTTTTTTTTTTTTTTTAATTATGAATAGGGAAATTGAGAAAAAAAAATCCAGGAAGTTAAGAAAAACCTCTGAGCCCTTCCAGGGCGTCTTTCTCCTAATCTTCAGTGACCTGCCCTGGAAATGAACTTGCAGCAGGGCTTGAAAATGGAGAAGACGTTAGTACCAAAGCAGACCGATGCTCCCTTCTAAAGTTTGGGCCCCATTCCAGGGTTTCAGCACACATGGTCTGTCTTCTTCCAGGATGACTTCATGACATACTGTTGATTTTCACGAGCCATGAAGGACACCAGTCCAGGTCACAGATGGCTGGTCCTAGTGAGTCACACTTGCAGTTCCAAAGATCTCTCTCTGAGAGCATGATTGATGGGAGCTTAGGGAAGACGGCACTTAACCTTTCCAGAGGTGACCATGGAGCCACTCAACTGAGCTGAGATTAAAAAAAAAAAATCTCATGAACCACGTTACAATAGCAGTAACAGGGATTTGAAAAAATAAGTACCCAGAATCCCAATATACCAATAAATAGCTATTTTATTTTTTCTGTGTTTACCTAAAGTATAAGAAGCAAAAAAAAAAAAAAAGTATTAAAAAGAAGGGGAAGGCTTTGAGTGAATGTACAAAATTGACTAAATATACATGTAAAGAGAGCTACTTGGGTAAACGCTATAGTTGCTATTGGATACCCCTAATTTATTAAAAAGGCTTTAAAAAGCCAAAATGGGAGAAAGCTGTATTATTTTCACATATCCTGCCTGAGTTCCCTTTTGTCTAAGAGGAAGAGGTATCTGAATGCCTTTTATTTTTAAAAGAAACCAATCAGTTTATTGCTTGTTAAGAACTTTTTACTAATGATAAAAGTAACATACACTATGGCAGAAAATCAGTAAAAATAATAAGAAAGTAAAAATCACTAGTGATTTCACCACTAGGGACAATAGCTGTATTTTGTTTATTATTTTTTTAATAGTGTCTTCTCTGTGCATCTATGTGTACTTTAGAAACTGAATTTGGTTGGTCATGCTCTCCTGACAATGTTTATTTCTGCTATTTTTACTTACTGTTATATGTACAGCGTCTTCAGTGCCATTAAATATTACTTGAGGGCATCATGTTAAATGGCTGTATCAGCATCCATCCCAGAGACTTCTATCACTGAACATTTGATCCAACGTTTTTCATAATCACTTCAGTGAACAAGTTTGTACATTGACCTTTGCTTGGATTTCAGGAAAATTCCTTAGGGAAGATGCTTAGAAAACATCCTGCCATTAGCATGAACAGTGACATTCTTTGTTTCATACTTTTTATTATCATTTTGGTGGTTATTTTAGGTTTTACAACATAATCTTTGACTTCTCAAAGCCTAATTAGTATTTGGTGATTTTGCCTTTCTTTGGGTAAGACAAGGTCCTTATAACACTTTCCAGCTTATAGGTGATCATGATATCCTATATGAATTCTCTATTTTCTATCCCACAAAACTTTTTTTGGGTTTATAACTTGTCAAAAGTTACTCATATTTACTCACAGATTTACCCTTCTCTTAAAAAAAACTTTTTTTAATGTCTATTTTTGAAGGAGAGAGATACAGAGTGTGTGTGTGTGGGGGGGGGGTGGTCGGCAGAGAGAGAAGGAGACATAGAATCTGAAGCAGGTTCCGGGCTCCAAGCTGTCAGCACAGAACCCGATGCAGGGTTTGAACTCACAAACCATGAGATCATGACCTAAGCTGAAATCGGACGCTTAACCGACCAAGCCACCCAGGCGTCCCAGATTTACCCTTTTCAACCTGCCTCATTTCTTCCTACACCAGTGAACTTTATCTGGGATAACTTTTCTTCTACCTGGAGAACACTCTCGGTGTCTCTCATAGTGCATGCCTGCTCGGGGTGAGTTCTCTGCTTTTTTTTGCAGGGAAATGTCTTTCTTCCCCTTATCAATGGATGCTTCCACTGGACAGAGTTGGGAGCTCTTTCATTTCTTTATTTTCTACCTTACTTTTCTTTTTCTTTCCCGTCTAATTATTGCTCCTTTAAAGATAATTTGCCCTTCTTTTCAGACTGATTTTAAGATTTTAATTTTTATATAGTGTTTTAAAGTAGTTTTACTAATATGTACCCAGGCAAGTGTTTCTTCCTTCCTTCCATCCTCTTGTTTGGAATTTGCAGGGCTTGAAATTTGTGGCCCCATATCTTTTATTAGTTTGAGACAGTTTTACCCAAGTATTTCTTCTCTCCATTTTCTTTCCAATCTCATTCTGAGACTCCACTTACATGGCTATAGACCATTACCCAGCAACCTGTATGTTTCCTACCTTTGTTTTTTTTTCTTCCTGTATTTTTTGTCCTTCTCTGTGTTTCATTCTGGAACTTTTGTTGTCAGCTACGTGTAATTTGTTAATTCTTGCTTCACCTACCCCATCTGCTGTTACATTCTTTGAGTTTTCAATTTAAGTTATTGCAGGTTTTAATTCTTTAATTTTAATTTTTTCCTTTTACATTTCAAACAGTTTTGCCTTCTCTGTTGAAATTCTCAGTCTTGTTTCTCCCCTTGAAAGGTTTTATCCTAAAGTCTGTGTCTGGTAACTCCAGTGTCTAGAATCCTGTAGGTCTGCTTCTCTTGTTTGTTGTTTCTGCTCATTTTTATTCATGTTGCCTCATCATTATCTGTGCTGGGTTATTTCTGATTGTGAATTTAGACTTGTTCGCAGAAATACTGTGAGGCCAAGAGGGATTGTATCTTTCTTTGCCACTAGGATGGGTGACATGAACCATCTGAGAGTTTCTCCATATGATTTCAGGGATTGGGATCATTCAGATGACTCAAAGGGCCTCCTGTGTCTCCACATTATTTTGCTCTGAAGCTGGAGCCTTTTACAGCCCTGACCCAAGAGAGGGCATTCACCAGGACATCCCTGTTGTCAGACTCTGGATCCCAGCCCTTTTTCTCCGTCAAAAGCAATGCTTAGTCTTTCAGCGATGGCCATAGAAGTTGGCAAATACTTCTAGGGGAAATCAGCCTTAAATACCAGCTGATGTCCCTGGACCTCTACCCTCTCCCAGGTCCTGTCCCAGTAATTCCTCACTCTCTTGTCACCTCCCTTTTCTCCCACAAGGCCAAGAGCAGAGTTGGGAGGGCCCCGATGGGTCCCTCTGCCTCCTTTGAAACCCAGAACAGCAGCTGGGGAGGACATTGCAGACAAATCGGTGACACCACCATCACCCCAGCGCCAAGACAGAAAATCCATTTCATTGCCTACCTGAAATAACTTCCCTTCTTTCATTCTGAATTTCAAGTGTTATTGTTTTCTGCCTTAAAATTAAACCCAGTGAAATGCCATTCTTGATGACAGTATCTTGATGCTTATGTCTTTGGCAGATCTGCTTTAAGTGGGAAGGGAAATTTCTGGTAGGGCTTGGGTCCTTTTTCATCCTCATATTTCTTGAAGAAGGTGTATCAGATAACAACCCAGGATAGCAAAAACGGAAAGTGTGAGGCCAAAGCCAGCCATCTCCCTGGCTGATCCCAGTTCTGATGCGTTCCAGATCCTCAAAATACCATGGCTTTATTTTCCCCCATGCCTATCAGCCAAGTCTGACCTTCAGATTGACAGAGAAAATAAGCATACTCTCAGGAAGGGAATGATGTCAGCTCGGTCTTTGTTGCTTTTCATCCCTGGGGGGCGGGATGCACAGCACATTTCCCAGGAAACCACCCTGGTGCTATCTTAGCCACAGTCTCACAAGCTTTACAAATGTTAGGGCCCGAGAGTGCAGGATTGCTCACGACTTCAGGGTAGGCACGACCTGACTTCTCTCACTCGTGCTTGACAAAATCTCAGGCTGTCAATGGGAATGAAAAGAAGAAAGTAAAAGTTAGAGCGACCGCATTTTGTACTCTGCTTCCTTTTCTTTAACGACATTTATCCAGCTAGAAATGACCAAGGGGGAGCTGGGAGCTTGCGGAGCTGGGCGGAGAGGCCTGGCCACACTGGGGGAGGCCTGTGTGATGACGTCTGAGGAGCCCCATTGCTCTGCTCAGAACTTTGCTTCCCATGCCACCTGGCACATTGGTTCCTGGCCTGTGGCGAGTGCCTGACAGGAGGGGAGTTGGCAGCGTGGGGTGCCCTGTGCAGGGTGGATTTTGTCCTCATCCTTTGGGGATGGAGACAGAGGGTCACAGCGGAGCTTTTCCAATGGTGCTCTTCATTCCTCTGCTTCTAGACCCAGGAGCCTTTCCCATGTTCTGGTTTCTATCTTGTTCTCCATTAGTCCCTAACTAATAGTTAGCTGACTTAAGTGTAATCCCAGATATACTATAAGCGTCATCTCCGTCCAGCCCCCAGCCTCTGGGATTTGCCCGCAGGAAGGTGCAGCCATGCGGCCTCTACGATGTGGCAGACACGTGCTATATGCTGGGGGTACGTGAGTGAGCAAGACGCTCCCTACTTGTACATTCTAGTGGGAGAGATGGACGAGTGAGGGATATATGAAGGCTACAGGAAGTACTCTTAGGACACATAGCGTTCTCACGGGAGACGGAGTCATGGAAGACTGGCACTTTCTACAGGGAGCTCAGGCGGGGCTCTCTGACAAGGCCACGTGTGAGCAGAGACCTGAGGGGAATGGGGGAGCAGAGACCGTGGGCATATCTGCAGGGAGGGTGTTCTCAGTGAGGACCCGATGCCAGACCTTGCCTGGGGACCGGAGGCCCTACGGGGAAGCAGGTGGGGCTGGAGCAGGATGGGTGTGGTCGTGTGGGAGCCAGGCTTATGGGGGTCAGATGGCGCCGGGCCCTGAGGGCCTCGGTAAGGAATCTGAATTTTACCCTGCCAGATGGAGAGCCTTGGGAGGGCCTTCGGTAGGGCAGTGACAGGATCCAGGGTGTTAAGCCCGCTCACCACGTCTGATAGCTGGAGAAGGCACCAGTGGGCAAGAGGAGCAGCAGGGACACCGGTTGGGAGATTATCCCAGCAGTTCGGTGGCTCCAGCATTCTGGGGATCAGCATCCAGTGATCTGCCCTGCTAGTCCCCATGACTGTAATTTTTTCTTGTTTGAATCCTGCCTCTCTTTGATTCTCTGGGGACTGGCCCCTCCAGGTCTCTGTGCCTGGACACTGATTTCATACGTTACCTGGAGCCACAGGGCTTCCTTTTCTTACTGATCCCTCCTCCCCACCCCAGGGAGGGGGCCTGTCCTTGGAGCCCTGGCCTGTGGCATCAGGTTCTTCCTGCTTCTCTGTGCCAAGAACTGTGCAAGAACCTGGCGATTCCGAGCTGGACAGGACAGACATGAAGCCCGTCCACAGAGGGTTATAGTCTCACAGGGGAGACACAACATCAAAACATCAAGGAAACTAACAAATACACAGCTGAAACCAATGAACACCTTAATTATATGTTTATGAATATTTAAGTCCTGTGAAAAACCAAAGAGACATGAGAGGGTGAGTATATTAGTCAAGGTTCGCCCAAGAACATATATATATAATGTATTTCTGTAGTATAATATACTGTATTATAATCATAATATTATATCATATAAATATATTATATGAATGCCTTATATTATATAAACAATATGTAATATACTATGTATAATATATAAATATTATATTATATATGATATTCTATTTAAAATTTTTTTTAATGTTTATTTACTTTTGAGAGACATAGAGAGACAGAGTGCCAGCAGGGGAGGGGCAGGGAGAGAGGGAGACACAGAATCCAAAGCAGGCTCCAGGCTCTGAGCTGTCAGCACAGAGCCCGATGCAGGGCTCGAATCCATAGACTGTGAGATCTTGACCTGAGCCACCCAGGTGCCCCTATGTATAATATTCTATATATATGTTATATATGAAGGGAGGGAGGAGAGAGGGAGAGAGAGAACGTATTTATGCCTTTCATATATATGTTAGATATAGATGTATAATATATACACTATTGAGAGAGAGATTGTCAGGAATTGGGTCATGGGATTATAGAGGCTAGCAAATCCAGAATCCACAGAGCAGGTCAGCATGCTGGAAACTCAGGCAGGATTCCTATGTTACAGTCTTGTGTCAGAATTCTTTCTTTTCTGGAGATCCTCAGTCTTTGCTCTTAAGGCCTTCAACTGATTAGATGAGGCTCACCACACCAGGGAGAGTAATTTGCTTTACTTAAAGTTAATTGATTGCTAATGTTACTCGTATCTAAAAAAAATACCGTCACAGCAACATCTAGACAGGCGATGGACCAAATAGCTAGGCACCATACCCTAGCCAAGCTGACACATAAAATGGACTTATGTGGGGGCTGACTTTAGTAAAGGAGACTTATTTTAGACAAGGTGAGTGTGGAAGCTTTCTGTGAGGAGAGGACATTTATATGTGGATTAAAAGAATGAGGAGGATGTAACCATGTGAAGGAACGGGAGAAAGTCCCCAGGGAGGGGAAGTCATGTGCACGGGTCTTGAGGCAGAGAACCTGGTGTGTGCAGAGCAGTGGAAGCAAATCTGGACAGTGATGAGAGGACGGAAGCAGAGTTGGAGAGAGAGATGGGGGCCAGGGGCTCACTTGTGCAGGCTCTTGTAGTCCTGGGTAAGGGGTCTAGATTTCATTCCAAGTACATAGGGAACCTAGTGTGAGGTTCTAAGCATAGGAATACTGTGCTCTTACTTAATTTTGAGAGATTCCATCTTTCTGCTCTTTGGAGAGTGGCGTGGGTGGGGAGGGCTGTGATTTGGGTGAGGTGAGTGAGGGGCCTGCCTCAGGTGCAAAACGTAAGGAGGTACAAAAAGCTCAGTCATCAGGATAAATGATATTTTGATGCAATAATTTCAAAACTCAAAATTAATGCCCCCCAAAACCCAGGATGTGCAATGTATACAAATTGTAATTTTTTTAATGTTTATTTTTGAAGAGAGAGAGTGCAAGCAGGGAAGGAGCAGACAGGGAGACAGAGGATCCAAAGCAGGTTCTGTGCTGACCGCAGAGAGCCTGATGTGGGGCTCATACTCACAAACCGTGAGATCGTGACCTAAGTCGGATGCTTAACCGACTGAGCCACCCAGTCGCCCCACAAATTTTAAGTAAAGATAGGATCCAACGGTGCCACCCTGAGCCATACTGAGGCCTGAGGCAAAAGGGAAAACGTTGCTCTGATATACATGTTTATATATATATTTTTTTTTTTTAATTTTTTAATATATTTTTTAATGATTAGGTTTTCAGGACATTATAGCAGTTGCAAAATGTTGAGAAGTGGGCAAGTGGGTGTGCTAAAACTCACATGATTATTTTAGATAGAAATATTTGGAAAATTTATTGATATCTTTTCTAAAATTTAACATTCACGGAACACTCTTTAAAAGTCACTTTCTCCCATTTGGTGTCGCTTACAACTCCCGACAGAAAAGAAAATGAACAAAGAAGTAGATTTGGAAAATACTACAGATGTGTTCACTTCCAATATATCTAGAAAGCTAAAACGATAATAAATTCTGTTTGGGACAGAAGTAAAATAGTTAAACTTTAAATAGCATTGCAAGTTTTAATTCCTCTAACTTTCCAGTGTTTCAATATTTTCAACTACATTAATGTTCTGATAAACATTACTATTGACACTTTTCCATAAAAACCTGTGGATAGAGGTGAACATTTTTCCTTCTGCCCTGGCTTCCAGTATAACTTCGTGTGGCACTGTTATGTCTTTATTTATAATTCTTGTATTTTGTTCCTCATGAATACATGTGATTTTTAAAAAATGTTTATTTATTTTGAGAGAGAGAGAGAGAGAGAGAGAGAGAGAGCACGGGGGAGGGGCAGAGAGAGAGAGAGGGAGAGAGAGAATCCCAAGTAGGCTTCACATTGTCAGCACACAGGCCGACACGGGGCTCGATCCCACGAACCGTGATCACGACCTAAGCCAAAATCAAGAGTCAGACTCTCAACTGACTAAGCCACCAGGCGCCCCCTAAATTAGATTTTTGAAAACTGTTGCACTGAAATAGAATTTATCCTGATCCCTGCATTTTTCAGTATGTTTCGCATCCAAGGTGAGCACCTGCCTCACCTAATTTGGACCCTTATGGGGAGTGGGGTGGTCAGTGAGAGCCTCCTGTACAGCCCAGGTGAGGGGGGTGGTAGCTTGGGCCTGGTGGTGGAGGTGGAATTGGAGAACAATCTGAAAAGTGTAAATGAGTATAACCACGTGGACAGCAGGGTTATGGTTCCTTGTTGCTCTAAGGATAATTATTTGCTGGTTCTTACTCTGCCTTCCTTGGCCATGTGGAGTCAGGATGTAATTTTCCTCTAGCGGTATAGTTTTCCAAAGCCGTATTTCAACATCACATACTCCTAGGCCAACGTTTTACATCAGCAATTTTCTTTTAACACTTTGGACGTTGGAGTAAGAAGGAAATATATTCTATAGGCAGTTCTGTTTCACAGTCAGGCTCTGCAGACTGAATAAATGTGGCACCAAAAGCAGCTGACCATAATCACATGAAGGAAATAGTACCTTCCCTTCAAGAGACCCGTGCAATGAATAAACCAATGTGGCCTCTGCGGCCTTACGGGACCGTCTCCCATCTGAGACTCACAGATGTGGATGGAAACTCAGCCCATGGTGACTGCTATGAGCATCTGATGAGTGATTTTTATTAAGTCTTCTAAATTTTAAATAGTGACAGGTGTAGGGGGTATAATAATGATACTCTGAGCGTAGTTCCTATGGATATGATGATTCTGGCATGGATGGGGGAATCTTCCAGTGATGGTTTTTTTTTTTTCTGAATGTCTCATTAATTTTCTTTCTTTCATTTCCTTTTTAATTTTTTTTAAGGAAGCTTATTCTAGTTTAAACGATATTCTCCCAAGGAAAGAGCATGTGCAAATTATCTTTTGTTAGAAGTAAAAGGGCATGTCATGAATGCTTTTCCACTGTAGGGTTTCGAAGAATACCTTCACTCTTCTGGACAGAGAAATAATTGACTCTGAATTAATTATGCAATGAAGATTAAAATGTAATTTTCATAGCCGGGGTCCTCTGGGTACTTTACCTTTCCATCACAGGTGAGGCAAAACTGCTGGGTTTTCCTTCTCTCTGAGGTACCACGTATCGATATGGGCCATGTGTCAAATCTAAGAGGGGATCCCATTTGGGGGGCACAATGGCAGTCATCAAAGTGACAGTGACCGTATTTTTTTTATTTTTCTACACTCACTTGGGATCTAGTTTTGGAGCTAATGACCATAAACACCCCAACTGTTGTGTCTTAGGAGAACTGGTGACGTTAAACGCCTCTCTTTATTGCATTCATTCAATATGTGTCGTGTGCCCACATGTGCCCTCTGTGGTGCTAGAGCTGAAGGTGTAACACTGAAAGGAATGTTTTGTTAAACACCTGTGGATTTAAAGCCTTAAGGTGTATGTTTTGAGTGGTCAGTCAGACTGTGCCTTGTAGGGAGAATCCTTGGTTTCCAGATGGCAGAGAGGTCCCTGTCTTAGTCAGCTCAGGCTATTATAACAAAATACCACAGATTGGGAGGCTTCAGAAACAGACAGTTTTTCCTCATGGCTCTGGAGGCTAGACATCCAAGGTCAGTGTGTGGGCAGATGTAGTTGGCGAAGGCCTGCTTCTTGGCCTGTAGATGGTCGCCATCTTGTATGCCGCATGCTCACATGACCTCTTCTTTGTGTGTGAGGAGAGAGGGAAATCCTCTTCTCATAGGGACATTTACCCCATCATGGGGGCCTCACCCTTGTGACCACATCTAAACGTATTTTCTCCCAAAGACCCCAGTTCCAAATACTGCCACCCTGGGAGTTAGGGCTTCTACCTATGAATTTGATGGGACACAAGCATTCAGTTCACAACATTTCCCTTGAAGAAGGAACCAGCCCAGGAAGTGCTGCTCGAAGGGAGGTATGTCTGATCCCTGCCTGATCTCAGAGGAACCTGAGGAACGAAGGGGGAATTGTGTGGGCAAACCCCTTCCTCCTTCTGTCCCTCAGATTCTCCACCCTGAGCAGGCCTGTTGACAATTCTCTCCACAAAGTGAGGAGATTTAGTCGCGGGCATGCTCCCCAGGCCCAGGCTTGCTGGTGGCTAGAATTTTCTCCACCCTCATTTAGTTGGGGTGCATTGGGCCACTCTGTGATCTGAGGTGCCCTGTCAGCTACTCACTAATTTCCCCCATACTTCCTTTCAATTCCAGCTTACCATGTCTTTGCTCATAAAGCCTTTTACTTTTTTAAGTTTATTTATTTTTTAAGTTTATTTATTTATTTTGAGAGACAGAGAGAGAGAGAGAGAGAGAGAGAGAAAGCAGGGGAGGGGCAGAGAGAGAGGGAGGGAGAATCCCAAGGGGGCTCCGCACTGTCAGTGAAGAAGCCAATGTGGGGCTTGAACCCACAAACTGCGAGATCACGACCTGAGCTGAAATCAAGAGTCAGACACTTAACTGACTGAGTCACCCAGGCTCCCCATGCCTCTCAGCCTCTTTCCTTAGTCTTCCTAAAACGGAAAGAGGCCATGCCATAGCCCACGTGACCAGCACCCTTTAGAAGAAGAGTGGGATCCTTGCTTTCTCTCAGGAGCCGTCCTGCTTGCTCCATCACCAGAGGCTTCCAAAGAGCATCTCAAGGCACCTGGGTGGCTCAGTTGGTTAAGTGTTCAACTCTTGGTTTCAGCTCTGGTCATGATCTCATGGTTCATGACTTCGAGCCCTGAGTCAGGCTCCACTCTGACATCATGGAACCTACTTGGGATTCTCTTTCTCCCTCTCTCTCTCTGCCCCTCACCTGCTCACTCTCAAAATAAATCAATAAACATTAAAAATAGCAACAGAAAACCAAAGAGTGTCTCTATTGTGAATGAGGAATGCCCGAAGGAGGAGTTTCAGATGTTGGAACTCCCGTGGATAGAATTCAAATCCCAGCTAATGGGATGGCCTCAGGCAAGTCATTTAACACTCTGAACCTCATTTTTCTCTTTTTGTAAAGCAGAGAAAATAGAATCTACCAGGATGAATTGTTTTTAGGATGTAAGATTATAATCTCTGTGAGATGTAGGTATAGACACACACATACTTCCCCTAGAGGCAATGAATTAGTATTCATTAATTCAGAGGTCAGGTGACTTTCTAGAGCATACCCACTCTGAATAACCAGTATTGACTGTAAACCAAAATGCTGAGCTGGCCTGGAGATTGGTTAGCTGACCTCTCTCAACCTGGAAGGGTGTGCCTTCCAGGCAAGGAAGCTAAGGCCACAAGTCCTCGACATGTGACTTTAAAAAGCTCCTTTGTCCTTGTCCTGCTGGGTGGGCTGGGCCCTCCATGTCTGAGGGAGAGACTCTGCTGGACGAGCCAGGCAGGACTGGTCCACTTGGAGGCTCACAAAGACTTGTTCCTTCCTGAAACAGATTTCCCACACAGCTCTTCCAGGGAGGTCTCAGCTGAATCAAAAGGACCCATTTCTATTCATGTGGTTGGGATATCAGATCCAGAAACTCCTCTGCATTTGGCTTTCTCTTCTGTTTCCTTTACTGGAATGAAGTGTGATTGAGCATTAAATATCACAGTATGTGCGTATACACCTATTTGTGTATCTCTTTGTGTGTGTGTGTGTGTGTGTGTGTGTTCACGTATGTGGGTACGTGTATGTGCTTGAGGGATTATGTGTTTGTACATGCATGTACACATATTATGTGTATGTGCGTGTGCATGCATTAATGTGTGACCCACGTATGCATGTGTTTTCTCGCACGTATGCACGCATGTGTATTTGTGTGTTTATGTGTTTTTGTATGTCTCGTGTATGTGTGCATGTGTGAGTATGCGTGTGCCTGTGTGTACGTGTGTGCGCGTATGTGTACTGGAGGTTGAGTGTTAAGATTCAAGGCAGGGGAAGGCAACCAGCGCAAGTAGTGAATTTAAAGGTGGCAGAGAGACAAGTGACATGAATTTCTGCAGCGAGGCAGCTTCCGGGGCTGGAATGAACTTAAAAGATGTCAACATCCTTTCCTAGCTCAGCGTTTGAACCACAGCCCAGGTGGCGTCTTCAGCATGATCAAAGGGAGACAGACACCCCCCTCCCTTTTATCGTTCCTCTTCTCTCCTCCTCCTGAGCCTCTCCCTGTCCTGCCTGCTTCCTCCCCTGTCGTCCCCTCTCTCACCCAGCCCGTGACTAGATCTCTCTGTCAATTACTATGGCTTTAAAGCCAGCTCCTGTCACACGTCCCTGCACCCGTGCCGAGCCTCACTGACCTATTCCAGTCGAGAGCAGAACCTTCACTCACCCCCCGCAAGCCGGTGGGGGTCTTGGGCCAGCAGCACCAGCCTCCCTCGTCCCTCCCAAGGCTCTGGGAGCCGTCACTCAAAGCTCCGACACGGGAGGAGGTGGCGGCCATAAGGTACCACGAGCGAACGAACACATTCAGCATCCGTGAAGGAAAGCATCCTCCAATGCGGGGACACCTGCTTCCACACCCCAGTGTGAAAAGACATATGGGGCGTCCTGCTTTCACGTTCATTCACCCGGTGTAAACACTGCAGACTGGCTATGAGAGGGTCCAGGGCTTAGGTGCCACGTGGGGGAGTGGGGAAGTTAGCTCTGCTCCCTCCATACTCGTTCATTCGCTGGTTTGTTTGTTCACGGTGGATAATCACGGAGTGCCCACTCTGCCAGGCACCGCTCCAGGTGGTCAGACCCTGGACTCTGCCCTGACTCAGCCACCCAGCCTTGAAGATAGTGACTGCGTGTTTGGGAACAACAGAACATCATAACATTTGGGACCCGATTGCCAGGAGATCCCCCGACTTAGGCCTCCCCCTCACTTTCAGCAACCTTCAAGGTCAGGAGGAGTCTCCAGGTGTGGCCATCGGTCCCCCTTTGTCAGGGCAGGGACAGAGCTAACAGTCCCCAAATCCTCTACACTCCAGCCAGGGTCGCTCAACTTCTATTGGACTTGTTAACACTTTGCAAGACTTTAATGCACAAAGAGTTCTGGGGCTTGCTTTATTTTGTTTTTAAAGATTACTTTTTCAGCTTCAGATCTGGATGGAGACTTGTACATACGTTTCTAACCCTGAAGCAATGTCTAACCTATGGCAACTCACTTGCCTTGGTTTGGCCTCACTGTTTTACCCGGGGGATAGGGGGAATAATAATTGGGAATAGCTTACATAGCTATCCCTTTATACATTCAAAATGATTTATATACAGTATGCCATTACATATACATTTCCTTTTTCACATGGTTGTAGAAACAACGGACAAAATAGTTATTGCTGTTTCTGGAAGAAAGAGTTCAGAGCACGTCTAAATGGATGGTTTCTGTGTAATGACAGAGTAGGCTACAAGGATATTTTTTTTTTTTTCCATAGCACACATTATTGAAAAAGAAGTCTATACATTTGGGTCTTCAGCATATCAATAATTAAAGAGGATCATCAAATAAATATTGCAGCCATCTCCCCTTTCCCCTCTTTCTTTCCACATGGGCACCCTGACATTTGTGCTATAGGAATGGCTGACAAATCTGTTTCCTGTTGAGAAATAAACTGCTTTTCCAACCCAAAGGGGCGCCCACACAGGGTCTGCTCTTATAAGAAGACGTAAAATATATATTTTGATTAAAAGAAAATGTCAACGAGGGGAAATATTGGGCTTTTCTCCTGCCTGCAGCCAAGAGCCCTAAAGCCAAGGTTGAGACTATGAGAAATTAAAAGTTGTCTACAGAAAAAGCCCCAAGCTCCATAGCACTTTGTAACAAAATGTTCTCAAGGTAGGCTTGGTACAGAAGTGAAACTTTTCTGATCCATCTAAATTCCATGGCTATTCATTTCCTCCTTCATTTCAAAAAATACTTTTGTTTGCTAATTTAAAAGTTATTGTGATGGGGCACCTGGGTGGCTCAGTCAGTTGAGTGTCCAACTTCAGCTCAGGTCATGATCTCATGGTTCACAAATTCGAGTCCCTCATCAGGCTCTGTGCTGACAACTCAGAGTCTGGAGCCTGCTTCGGATTCTGTCTTCCACTCTCTCCCCCTCCCTGCTGGTGCTCTGTCTCTCTTTCTCCCAAAAATAAATAAACGTTAAAAAAATAAAATAAAAAGTGTGATATAGTTTAAACATAAAAAAGATTTTCTGTATCCATGTTTAAGATATGAAGGATGATTAATAACTATATACCCATCGTCCAGTTTGAGAATATTATGAGAACTCGGGGTGCCTGGGTGGCTCAGTCAGTTAAGCATCTGATTTCAGCTCAGATCATGATCTCGTGCTTTGTGGGTTTGAACCCCACATCAGGCTCTGTGGTGACAGCTCAGAGTGTGGAGCCTGCTTTGGATTCTGTGTCTCCCTCTTTATGCCCCTCCCCTGATCACACTCTGTGCATCTCTCTCTCTTTCTGAAAAATATATAAACATAAAAAAAAATTTTTTTAAAGGAGCATTATGAGAACTCTATGATCATATTCCTCTGTGTTAGCCCCTAGCAATAAATACTATTTTAATGTTTGTGTTCACCATTCCCTTGCTTTTGATTACAGTTTTACTAAGTATGAATCCCTAGACTAAATGGCTTCATTTTTGTATTTTTGACCGTTTTATGAATAATATCCTACTGCTTTCATTCTTTGGTGACTGCCTTTTTTGCATTTCATGTTTCATAGATGCATTCTTTAAAAAAACTTATTTATGTATGTAATTGTAATTAGTTAATTTTAACTGGTCTATATTCCATAGAATGAAGGGGCCACTATTTATTTACCCATTTTCCTTTGGAAGGACATTGATTCTAGTTTCTTTGTTTTGTTGTGTGCATTTGAATTACAAATAGCGCTATTAGGAGCATTCTTGACCAGGCTCCCTGGTGCTCCCGTGCCAGAGTTTCTCTAGAGTAGATTGTCTAGGAGTAGAATTAATCACAGGAGCATACAGCGTGTGCCTCTCCAGCTTTAGCGAATAATGTCAAATTGCCTCCCAAAATATAACAATTTACACCCTAGCAGGGTATAAAAGTTTCCATTGCTCTCCAAACCTGCCAACACTTGATATTCTGTAACTTTAAAAATGTTTGGTTGGGGTGTGTGTGTGTGTGTGTAATACATTGGTATTCATGTTGTTTCTATTTATATTTCCTAGGTTACTATTTAAGTTGAGTACTTTTGCATGCTCAAGCATTGATCGTTTCTGTTTTCATTACTGGGAAAATGTTCGTAATTTTGTCCATGTTTCTGTCCTCTCTTTGTTAATATTGTGTCACTTCTTTATAGATGCTGTTGTATAGTTTACATAGTTCTTTTTTAAAATTTTTTTAATGTTTATTTTTGAGAGAGAGAGAGAGAGAGAGCGCACGCGCAAGTGTGAGTGGGGGAGGGCAGAGAAAGAGAGGGAAACACAGAATCCAAAGCAGGCTCCAGGCTCTGAGTTGTCAGCACAGAGCCCGACGTGGGGCTCAAACCCGCCAGACATGAGATCATGACCTGAGTTGAAGTAGGACCCTTAACTGACTGAGCCACCCAGGTGCCCCTATATAGTTCTTTTATAGATGCTGAGCACTAATTGTCAGTTATACTGCATATCCTCTGGCTTGTGGTTTGATGTTTAATATCTTTAGACTGTTGTTTGATAAAGAGATCATCTTAATTAGAATGTCAGCATTGTCAGTGTTCATTTTATGGTTTGTCCTTTTTGCATATTGAGCCAGAATGCCTTCCCTGCCTAAAGCTATGGAACTGTGTTCATTACAGTTAATTCTCTATTCTACCTGGGATTAATTTTTGTGTATATTGTGAAGAATAGGTCAAATGTTATTCCCTAAATGGATAACAGATGTTCTACCACCATTTTTGAATAATCCGTTTTGTTTCCATGATCTGCAATAGCACGTCTAGGCTTTTATATATATGTACATACATATATATATATATATGTGTGTGTGTGTGTGTGTGTATGTATACACACACATATATACACATATATATAATTTTTATATATTTAATTAATATATAATTAAATGATATATAATTATTACATATAATATAAATTAATATTTAATTAATAATATATATTATTGGTTCATGCAAACTCTTCTATTATCTACCTCTCTTCCCGCCACCCTTTCTGTTTTTCTGTTATTTTTACTTCTATTTCCCCACTCCCATTTGCCTCATTTTCTCATAGGCAACCTTTCTAAACAACATAATGTGTATTCTTTTGCTTTTGTTTTGCACATGTACTTATCACATTGCGTGTGTGCACCATGGGCTTTATTGAGCTGTGATTTATATATAATAAAAATTCACCCATTTTAAGTGTATACTTAGATGAGTCTTCGCAAATGTATATAAGCATGAACTACCACCACATTCAAGATACAAAATGTTTCTAGCACTCCAAAAAGTTCCTCCATGGGTACTTGTACTCAATTCCTCCCCTCCTCCCCAGCCTCTGGCAGCTGCTGATCTGCTGTCTCTATATTTTTTTCTAGAACTAAATATAAATGGAGTAATATTATAGTCTTGAGTATCTGAGCTTTTTGTACTTTGCATGATGCTCTCAGGATTTCCCCATGTTGTTGTATGGCTCAGTAGTTCATGCCTTTTCACTGCTGAGCAGGATTTCATTGTATGGATACATCACTATTTGTTCCTTAACACCATGACGGATGTCTGAGTTGTCTCCAATCTGGGAGGCTATTGTGAATGAAATAGCTATCAACATTGTATACGAGACTTTGTGTGGAATGCATTGTCATGTTTTAGGTGAATAGCTAGAAGGAGGTTTTCTAGGTTGTATGACAGGTGTATATTTACCTTAATTAAACCCTGTCAACCGTGTTTTCCAAAGTGGGTATGTAAAGTGATTTCTCAACAGCAAAGAATGAGAATTTCAGGTTGTCTGCATCCTCACCAGTAAAAATATTGTCAGTTTTTAAAGATTTTTGCCATTCTAATGGCCATGTTGTGGTACCTTCTTGTGTTTTAATTTGCATTTCCTCAATGACTTGAGATGTAGAACATTTTTCCCCCTCTTTGGGCTGTTGGCCATTCTTAAGGCTGTGAAGTATTTGTTCTCATCTTTTGCCTATATTGTTTTTTACTAGTTGATTTTTCTCATTGCATTGTAAAAGTTCATTATATATTCCATTAAAAGTCCTTTATCGGATATATTTTTTGCATATATTTATTTTCTCCAGGATATGACTTGCCTTTTTATTTTCTAATAGTGTCTTTTAAAGAGTAAAAATATTAAATTTTGATTTATTGGGGGACCTGGCTGGCTCAGTCAGTAGAATATGTGACTCTTGATCTCAGGGTTGTGAGTTTGAACCCAACACTGGGTGGGTTGGGGAACACTGGGGAAACCTACTTAAAATTTAAAAAAAAATTAACTTATTAAATCAAATTATCCTGTAGTTCTTTGATGGTTTATGTTTCTGTGCCCTACCTGAGAAATCTTTTCATTTTTTTTGACCAAAGTTCACAAATAGGTTTTTCCTATGTTTTCTTCAGTAAGTTTTATACTTGAGATTTTACATTTTGGTCTTTGATTCATTTTGAGTTGTTTTTTTAATGGTATGAAGTTGAGTTTTAGATTCAGCCTACTGGGATTTTGAGTAAGGTATGCTGAAGAATCTCCTGCAGGAGACTGGTACATGATTTTTGTGTTAATTGTAATCTAAATTCCCTCTTGCAGGGGAGACATATCCTAGATCATTTTGCTTTTTCATTAAGGAGCTGATATTTCACTTCAACTTTCCAATCCTTAAAGTTCAAACAGTGCAAGTAATTTTCACTTTTGAAATGAAAATTTTTTATACTGTAAAGTGCATGGTGAAAGGCTATATAACGATCTTGCATTTTAAGACAAATATTCTTTTATTTCTGTTAAAGCAAATATATAATTATTGTTCCCTCAGCAACTAACTTTAATTTAATTTCACGTTAACCAAACACAGACAGTGAGAAGACAACTCTGTGAAGATCTAATTATAATAATAAATAAAATAATTTATGCAAGGAAAAAAAGAGGATACTTACATTTATTTATTTAGTTAGTTATTTAAATTGTTGTCAATATTTTTTTTTAGCTTTATTGAGGTATAGTTTACAAAATTGTAAGATTTTTTAGGTTAAGCCAGCTCTAGTTGGTTTCTCTCTTTACTCACTGAAAGTGTCCTAGAAATGGTCAGGGGAACACTAGTACTTTGTGGAAGGGTAAGGTTGATATTATGTTTCCAGGTAAGTCCAGATAATCGAAAAGGTCCAGGAGTCTGAGGATGATGGAAAAATATAGTAGAAGGCAGAAGCCAAGTGTTATGGGTTGAATGTGTCCCTCCCAATTTCATGCGTTGAAGCCTTAACCCCCAATATAATGGTATTGAGAGGTGGGGCCTTTGGCAATAATTAAGGTTAGATGAGGTCATGAGGATGGGCACCCATGGTGGGTCAGCACTGAGAGAAGGCCACGTGCAGACAGGAGAAAGTTGCTGTGTGTAAGCCCAGATGAGAGCCCTCCCCAGGAACTGAATCAACTTGCACCTGACCTTGGACTTAATAGCCTCCAGAACTGTGAGAAATAAATGTGTATTTTTTAAGCCACCCCATCTGTGGGATTTGTTATGACAGCCTAACCCGACTAAGACGGCAAGTCATATGCTTTCTGCTCCATTCACTCTACTCAAGCCTGATCAGGGCAGACTCCACCCTGGGGGTTAAGCAAGGCCAGAGGAAGGATGTAGGAGAGACACTGAGCACGAAGGAATAGAACTAAACAGTCTGCACACTCACTTCCTTTCGACTTTGCCATCTTCTTAGCTTGCCTCTGTAGGTCTAGGCATCACTGCCCTCTCTCTCTCTCTCTCTCTCTCTCTCTGCCTACTTTTCTCCCTCCTTTCCCCAAGACACAGGTGTACCCCTCCACTCCCCCCACACCACCTACACACACCCATGTGCCCACACTCCCTACACCCCCACAGGCCCCCCCCATTGCCCTCGTCCCTCCTCCTACATCCCTCCTGCCTCCAACTTTGCCAACATGCCTTCAAATGCAGTAGATTCTGTGGTGATGAAGAAAGTCTCTATTTATGTCCCCTAACTTTATTAAAATATAAAGCAATGAAGATTAGCTCAGACACAGTGTTTACTTCCAACTTAAGTTTTTCTTTGTAGCAACTGATAGACATCCTCAACTTCCCTGACTCGGCTCTCACTTCGAACTTAGAGGGTTTAATGGGACGGTTTAAGTCTAAGGAAGATGTCCCCATGGTGCTCCCGGCCAAATTTGCCTAATTCATTGCCGTTGCTCTGAGGTCAGCCACCAGCTACCAAATCTTGCAAATTTGCAAAGAATTGAAAAAATCTCTGGAGAAGAAAGTCAAGGAAAATAAACGTGTCCTCCCATGGCCCTTGCTCACTCGATCTGACAAGTGTAGATGATGTTGTTTGAAATACTTTCCAGTCTGCCAAGAAGTGTCCCCTAGTGGAGTCTATGGAGGGAATAAAGTCCTTGAATTGTTACACACTGCTTTGCTATTTATGAAATGGCATAGATTTGAAATGAAAGACTTATTAAGTCATTGGGTCCGCTATGGCAGCACAGGCCTCTTTCTTTCTAGTATTTCATTCAGCCTGCAGTGTTTGGCTATTTTATGTCTATAATTTAAAAAAAAAATTTTTTGGGGCGCCTGGGTGGCGCAGTCGGTTAAGCGTCCGACTTCAGCCAGGTCATGATCTCACGGTCCGTGAGTTCGAGCTCCGCGTCAGGCTCTGGGCCGATGGCTCAGAGCCTGGAGCCTGTTTCCGATTCTGTGTCTCCCTCTCTCTCTGTCCCTCCCCCGTTCATGCTCTGTCTCTCTCTGTCCCACAAATAAATAAAAAAACGTTGAAAAAAAAAAAATTAAAAAAAAATTTTTTTTAATGTTTATTTATTTTTGAGAGAGACAGAGACAGAATGCAAGTGGGTTAGGGGCAGAGAGAGAGGGAGACACAGAATCCGAAGCAGGCTCCAGGCTCTGAGCTGTCAGCACAGAGCCTGACACGGGGCTCGAACTCACGAGCTGAGATCATGACCTGAGCCGAAGTCGGATGCTCAACTGACAGCCACCCAGGAGCCCCTATTTTATGCCTATAATTATAGCAAAGTAGCACAAGGCCTAGGTCAAATCAAATTCATCTTCGGATCTGCAGTACCTATGTTGGTAAAGGCAGCTCATAGGTATTTAATGAATGTTTGTTGAATAGAATTAAATCGACATTTTATCTAAAGCCCAGCCTTTGGCATATTGAATTTTTCTAGTTTGCTTATTGAATGAACATTTGTTATCTGCGATACCTGAAGCACTGGTTACTTATTTCTTGATAATTCTTTGATATACGCACAAAAACAGATTCATCCATCTTCACAAATAAATACAATGAAACACATGGTACAATGGAATTCTTAACAACCAACCTCATGCTGCCTAGCTAAAAAAAAAAAATAGCATCAACTCTCTTTTAAAAATGAGCGAGAACTGTGTGTAAAGAATGTAAAACAGATTCTGTTTTGTTTCTTTTTTCGTTTGAAAGCAAGTCTTAATAGACACCACAGGCAAACAAAAAAGACTAATGAGAAACTGAAAACTACAGAACTTATAAAATGTTCTTTGTGATATGACCAATCTTACAGAAAAACAGGAAAGATATAAACGGCTCCTATAAATGGGGAGAGTGAAATAACTAAGGGGCTTACCTTTTGTGCTGTACATTACTGCTCAATTTTTCATCGACAGGATAAAAAAAATTTGTTTTTCAAAAACAAATACATAAACTTATGCTGTGTGCAGACTATTTTTAAAGACATGCTTATGGGTAATGCCTGCATTTACCTTCTATGATTCTCCAAAACCGTTCTTACAAGGGATTGTTATAAGGTGACTTCTCTGTGCCCAAGTTGTTACTTTGTGTATTTGTTGCTCTCTGGAAATGATGAGGGAAGAATAGAGAATAAGGAGTATGATAAAATTAAACATTGCAGAAGCAGGGCACCTGGGTGGTTCAGTCGGTTGAGTGTCCAACTCTTGATTTCAGCTCAGGTCATGATCCCACGGTCATGGGACTGAGCCCCATGTTATTGGGCTCTACTGAACGTGAAGCCTGCTTAAGATTCTCTTTCTCTCTCTCTCTGTCCCTCACCCCCACTCACACTCTCTCTCTCTCTAAAATTAAAGAAAACATTTTAAGAAATTGCAGAAGCAGAGATTTTCCCACATGTTAAGCATCCCAGAGCTATTTGGCATTCCTTGCTGTTGTCATAAAACGGTGCTATCAGTTTTAAAGAGAATTCCTTTCCTTGAGTCAATGGCTTTCCTCAGAGTCCCTGAAGGAAAAGCACAAGGTCCTGAAGAACCATAAGCTTTCCCAGAACTGCTTTCCTTTTTGCTAATTCGAACCTGGTTGGTTTCACCTGCAACTTCAGTTCTTTTCACTCTTGCTATGCCGCCATTTGAAATCCTTGGTGATACCTGGTCCCATCACTTGATTATAGTTAACAGTGCTTGGGAAATTCAAATCCTTAAATCATCAGCTCATGTCATGCTTCATTATCAATCTGAGTTTGCACTGAATATTCTTCCGTCTTATTTTCATTTGCAATAAGAAATGTGAAGGGAGAAAACATCTCAGTGCATCACCACCCTGCAGGGCTGGCTTCACTGCCACGCTCCCCATAGTTCTTTTAATGCTCTCTTTCGCCATCTTGAAACTCTTCATGCTTATTGAACAAGGGACTCGCGTGTTTATTTTACTCTGAGCTCCTCAAATGATGGAGCTGATCCTGTTACCAGCTGCCCTGATCTGTTTCTCAGAGAAGCAGAAAGCTGGAATTAAGTGAAACACTCTAAAATGCACTCCCTCAATGAGGCTGAGAACACAGTGGATTTTGCTCTGTTTGTTCATATTTGCTGAACACAGCATCTTGGCGGGAATCCCAATTCTTCCAGGGAAATGGAAGTAGGGGTCCTCCAAGCCGTTGGTTATTATTCCTTAAAATGTACTTGAAGTCTAGCATGTGTTGCCGGCAGCATGAAAGGCAAAAACAGAGTTGCATATGAACACAGGGTGGTACAGGAGGAGACTGGTGTTGTTCATGCTGCCATACTTTTGCCAGACATTTGGCTACTCTAGAGCACAGAGTACGGCCAACTATTTTAATGCACTTTGTGTTAAACTGTGATATTAAAGTCAAGTCAATCCGTGTTTCTGAGTCATTTATTCCTAACTCATTGAAATATTATTCTTAAGGCCCTTTGAAGTCTAGAAAAACCTCAGAAGTTCACAGATGCATTCTCAACTCCTTTTTGCTAACATTAAAAATAGAAAATTGAGATTAGAGAAAAAGGCACACTTGGGTGCTGTTGGTGGAAATGCAAACCAGTGCAGCCACTGTGGAAAACAGTATGGAGGTTCTTCAAAAAGTTGAAAATAGAACTATCTTATGATGTAAGTATCACACTACTGGGTATTTATCCAAAGAATACAGGAGCCCTATTTCAAAGGGATGCATACACCCCGATGTTCATATCAGCATTATTTACGAGAGCCAAGATATGGAAGCAGCCCAAGTGTCCATCGATCAATAAACAGATAACAAAGATGTGGTATACATACCTATACAATGGAATATTATTCAGCCATAAAAAAATGAAATCTTGCCATTTGCAACAACATGGATGGAACTAGAGGGTATAACGCTAAGCAAAATCAGTCAGTCAAAGACAAATACCATATGATTTCACTCATATGTGGAATTTAAGAAACAAAACAAATGGAAAAAATAAAAGACAGACAGAGAGAGAGAGAAAGAGAGGAGAGAGGACAGAGAGAGAGGGAGAGAGAAATCAAGAAACAGACTCCTAATTGGAGAGAACAAACTGAAGGTTACCAGAGGGGAGGTGGGGGGTGGGGAATGGGTGAAGTAGGTGATGGGGATTGGCGCACTTGTGATGAGCGCCAGGTAATGTGTGGAAGTGCTGAGTTATTATATTGTACATCTGAAGCGAATATAACACTGTATGTTAATAGACTGGAATTAAAACTTAGAAGAAATACAAAAATAAAAAATTGAAGATTATGCCATATAACTGAAAATAAGAAGTTGTGGAATGTGGTTTGGGACTCAAAAAGTGGCCAAGTGTTTTCAGTTAACCAGGGTATCTGACTTCATGCTCTCCTGCTTTCACCTCCAGCACAAACTCTGTCACTTCCTGCAAAAACATGGCCACTCTCTTTAGCTCTGGCTGACTTGCACTGCATGTAAACCAAGATAACCCAGTCACCTCCTCCAGGACTGCCTTTTGTCATAGAGCATAGTTCTCAATGATGGATCTAAATAGAATTATATCTGGTCTCAGATGATCAGATGCCACAGGAAGTATGCATTTCATTTCTGTCTCTGGATTTTTGGTGACCTTGGGTGGGTCTTCACTCTTGTAGGACCTTGAGTCTCAAAAGTAGACTTAAATGTTCCTTCATCCAAACTGCCACCAAGATTGCCATCTGCTCTTTGATTCCCATTTTGGTTCCCATCGTGCACACATCTGAACCACAAGCACCACTCTCTGCAATTCAGTGGAGGTGCTGTTGATGGTATGACGTGGCCCAGCTATTGTAACATAGAGATGACAATATTTTCCTTTGAAACCATGGTGTGGGTGTAAACGCCAAAGGGTACGTTTGCAGATGTCTTATACATGTTTATATCCCCTCACGCTTCTTAGCATAGTTCCTTACCACAGAAAACTCTCTCATTTTACATTTCTGGTACGAATACAATGCTTTTAATATCGTGAGTAGAAACTCAGATGAACTTCTAGTGGTGATTTCTAAGTACGTGCCAGAAAAAATTTGAAAACCCTTTTGCGATCCTCAACACTATGGTAAAATTTTCTGCTAAACAGAAGTAGGTCGAATAATCAAAAGGAGTCTAAAATAAAACTTTATAATTTCCTCCAGAATGGAAGCTCCTGGAGAACAGGGCTGTTTGTCTGTTTTGATCGCTGATGTGATCTATCAGCTTGATGGGTACTCGAGAAAAATTTGTTGAATGACTGTCATTAGGAATGGATGGGGGACACTTAGAGAAGCCGTGACTTCTCCCCAAGGATGAAAGCTACGCTTCACTATCTACCTTAATCCCTTTTTGCCCTCATCCCAGTTAAAAAAAAGAAATCCTCAAAGGAAAAAATCTCCCTCTGCTGCAGATGACTAGAAGCAGGTCAAAGTGGTCTCTGGACCAAGCACATAATAGCTTTGGAAAATGTTACAATTATTAATGAAACATAACTATTTGAATCATAATTATTTATAGGAAAGTGCAGTAAAGAAGGGATTGAGGCTTTGGAAATATATTTTGTTTTTCACCAGGGCCCAGTTATTTTTTTCTGATACATGTCCACTCATGTCTGAATTAGCCTACTTCATACTTTGTACCAAGATGGACACTGGTTCCTGAAGCAACATACAAACACTATCATGTAATTGACGTGGCTTTGGAGATGAGATTTCTTTCAATCTTTTGGTTGCAGCTCCATTCTCAGCCTTTTCATTTATTTTCCCAAATAGGAGGTTTTAAAATCCAGAAAAAATTACAGGACTGTTAAGAGCTCAACTGGAGCATAACTGGAAGACTGGGTGACTCATTTGGTTAAGCATGAGCCTCTCGATCTCTGCTTAGGTCATGATTTCATGTTTGTGTGTTCAAGCTCTGCATCGAGCTCTGCACTGACAGTGCAGAGCCTGCTTGGGATTCTTTCTCCATCTCCCCCTCCCCTCTGCTCATGCTCACATTCTTTCTCTAAAAAAATTAAGGAAAAGGCTCTTCCCATTCATTTTCTCTTTTAATGGGTCTCTATGATGTAGTGATAATGAGCCAAGCCCAAGTACTTGTGGCCACCGCTTACTAATTACTTCATTATTCCTGTATGTTTCTTAGAACAGTTTGCAGTTAGGCTGGGCCGTATGACTAGTTCTGGCCAATGGACTGTGTCAGGGCTAGGACAGTCAGGATGATCCCTTTCTTTCCCTAGTACAGTGACCTTGTCCACTGTTGAGATGGCAGCACCATAAAATAGCAAAATCCTTAATCCCTGAGTCACCAGGTGAAAAAGAGTCCCTGGCAACCTGCAGTGGTCCTTTATTCTGTTAAATCGCCAAGGCTCTGGGCCTCATCTGTTAATGCAGACAACATTTAAAAAAAGCTTTTTTTTTTAATGATAAGTTAGATTTTATTAAAATGTAAAACTGCTTTTGAAAAGACAATGTCAAAAGAATGAGAAGACAAAACACAGATTGGGAGAAAATATTTGCAAAAGGCTTATCTGATGAAGGAATGTTGCCCAAAATATGCAAAGAACTCAACAATAAGAAAACAAAACAAAACAAAAAGACAGTTAAAACATGGGTCAAATCGGGGCGCCTGGGTGGCGCAGTCGGTTAAGCGTCCGACTTCAGCCAGGTCACGATCTCGCGGTCCATGAGTTCGAGCCCCGCATCAGGCTCTGGGCTGATGGCTCGGAGCCTGGAGCCTGTTTCCGATTCTGTGTCTCCCTCTCTCTCTGACCCTTCCCCGTTCATGCTCTGTCTCTCTCTGTCCCAAAATAAATAAAAAACGTTGAAAAAAAAATTAAAAAAAAAAAAAACATGGGTCAAAGACCTTAACAGACACCTCACCAAAGAAGATACACAGACAGCAAATAGGCATAGGAAAAGATGCTCCACATCACATGTCAGCAGGGAAATGCAAAAATTTATTTATTTATTTATTTATTTATTTATTTATTTATTGTTTAATTTCCATCTGAGTTAGTTAGCATATGGTGAAACAATGATTTCAGGAGTAGATTCCGTAATGCCCCTTACCCATTTAGCCCATCCCCCATCCCACAATCCCTCCAGTAACCCTCGTTTGTTCTCCATATTTAAGAGTCTCTTGTGTTTTGTCCCCCTCCCTGTTATATTATTTTTGCTTCCCTTCCCTTATGTTCATCTGTTTTGTCTCTTAAAGTCCTCATATGAGTGAAGTCGTATGATATTTGTCTTTCTCTGACTAATTTCACTTAGCATAATAGCCTCCAGTTCCATCCACATAGTGGCAAATGGCAAGATTTCATTCTTTTTAATTGCCAAATAATACTCCATTGTATATATACCACATCTTCTTTATCCATTCATCCATTGATGAGTGGCCCCTTACATACTTTGGCTATTGTTGATCGTGCTGCTATAAACATGGGGGTGCATGTGTCCCTTCGAAACAGCACACATGTATCCCTTGGATATGCCTAGTAGTGCAATTGCTGGGTCGTAGGGTAGTTCTATTTTTAGTTTTTTTGAGGAACCTCCATACTGTTTTCCAGAGTGGCATCACCAGTTTGAATTCCCACCAACAATACAAAAGAGATCCTCTTTCTCTGCATCCTCACCAACATCTCTTGTTGCCTGAGTTGTTAATGTTAGCTGTTGTGACAGGTATGAGGTGGTATCTCATTGTGGTTTTGATTTGTATTTGCCTGATGATGAGTGATGTGAGGCATTTTTTCATGTGTCGGTTGGCCATCTGGATGTCTTTGGAGAAATGTCTATTCATGTCTTTTGCACATTTCTTCACTATATTATTTGTTTTTTGGGTGTTGAGTTTGATAAGTTTTTATAGATTTTGGATACTAACCCTTTATCTGATATGTCATTTGCAAATGTCTTCTCCCATTCCGTTGGTTGCCTTTTAGTTTTGCTGATTGTTTCCTTCACTGTGCAGAAGCTTTTTATTTTGATGAGGTCCCAATAGTTCATTTTTGCTTTGGTTTCCCTTGCCTCCAGAGACGTGTTGAGTAAGAAGTTGCTGCAGCTGAGGTCAAAGAGGTTTTTGCCTGCTTTCTTCTCGAGGGTTTTGATGACCTTACATTTAGGTCTTTCATGCATTTTGAGTTTATTTTTGTGTATGGTGTAAGAAAGTGGTCCAGATTCATCATTCTGCAAGTCGCTGTCCAGTTTTCCCAACATCATTTGCTGAAGAGACTGTCTTTATTCCACTGGATATTCTTTCTTGCTTTGTCAAAGATTAGTTGGCCACACGTTTGTGGGTCCATTTCTGGATTCTCTATTCTGTTACATTGATCTGAGTGTCTGTTTTTGTGCCAGTACCATACTGTCTTGATGGTTACAGCTTTGTAATACATCTTGAAGTCTGTGAGTGTGATGCCTCCAACTTCGGTTTTCTTTTTCAAGATTGCTTTGGCTATTCTGGGTCTTTTCTGGTTCCATACAAATTTTAGGATTGTTTGTTCTGGCTCTGTGAAGAATGCTGGTGTGATTTTGATAGCTATTACATTGAATATGTAGATTGCTTTGGGTAATATCGACATTTTAACCATGTTTGTTCTTCCAGTCCAGGAACATGGAATATTTTCCCATTTTTTTGTCTCTTCAATTTCTTTCATTAGCCTTCTATAGTTTTCAGTGTATAGATTTTTCACCTCTTTGGTTATCCTAGGTATTTTATGGTTTTTGGTGCAGTTATAAATGGGATTGATTCCTTGATTTCTATTTCTGTTGCTTCATTGTTGGTGTACAGGAATGCAACAGATGTATTTGCATTGATTTTATATCCTGCAACTTTGCTGAATTAATGAGTCAGTTCTAGAAGTTTTTTGGTGGAATCTTTTGGGTTTTCCATATTGAGTATCATGTCATCTGCAAAGAGTGAAAGTTTGACCTCCTTCTGGTCGATTTGGATGCCTTTTATTTCTTCGTGTTGTTTGATTGCTGAGGCTAAGACTTCCAATACTATGTTGAATAACAGTGGCGAGACTGGACATCCCTGTCTTCTTCCTGGCCTTAGGGGGAAAGCTCTCAGTTTTTTCCCATTGAGGATGGTATTAGCGTTGGGTCGTTCATATATGGCTTTTTTGATCTTGAGGTATGATCCTTCCATCCCTGCTCTCTTGAGGGTTTTTATCAAGAAAGGATGCTATATTTTGTCAAATGCTTTCTCTGCATCTATTGAGAGGATCATGTGGTTCTTGTCCTTTCTTTTATTAATGTGACAAATCACATTGATTATTTTGCAGATATTGAACCAGCCCTGCATCCCAGGTATCAACCCCACTTGGTCGTGGTGAATAATTTTTTTAATGTATTGTTGAATCTGGTTTGCTAGTATTTTGTTGAGGATTTTTGCATCCTTGTTCATCAGGGAAAGTGGTCTGTAGTTCTCCTTTTTAGTAGGGTCTTTGTCTGGTTTTGGAATCAAGGTAATGCTGGCCTCATAGAAAGAGTTTGGAAGTTTTCCTTCCATTTCTATTTTTTGGAACAGCTTCAAGACAATAGGTGTTAACTCTTCTTGAAATGTTTGGTAGAATTCCCCTGGAAAGCCATCTGGCCCTGGACTTTTGTTTTTTTGGGAGATTTTTGATTACTAATTCGATTTCTTTACTGGTTTTGGGTCTGTTCAAATTTTCTATTTGTTCCTGTTTCACTTTTGGTAGTTTATATGTTTCTAGGAATGTGTCCATTTCTTCCAGATTGCCCATTTTATTGGCATATAATTGCTCATAATATTCTCTTATTGTTTGTATTTCTGCAGTGCTGGTTATGATCTCTCCTCTTTCATTCTTGATTTTATTTGTTTGGGTCCTTTCCTTTTTCCTTTTGATCAAACTGGCTATGGTTTATCAATTTTGTTAATTCTTTCAAAGAACCAGCTTCTGGTTTCATTGATCTGTTCTACTGGTTTTTGTTTTGTTTGTTTTGTTTTGTTTTGTTTTGGTTTGGTTTTGATAGCATTAATTTCTGTTCTAATGTTTATTATTTCCTGTCTTCTGCTGGTTTTAGGTTTTATTTGCTGTTCTTTTTCCAGTTCTTTAAGGTGTAAGGTTAGGTTGTGTATCGGAGAACTTCCTTCCTTCTTTAGGAAGGCCTGATTGCTATATACTTCACTCTTATTACCACCTTTGCTGCCTCTGAGAGTTTTTGGGTCGTGGTGTTATCATTTTCATTGGCTTCCATGTATTTTTCAATTTCCTCTTTAACTTCTTGCTTGGCCCATTCATTCATTATAGGATGTTCTTTAGTCTCCAAGTATTTGTTATCTTTCCAAATTTTTTTCTTGTGGTTTATTTCGAGTTTCATAGTGTTATAGTCTGAAAATATGCATGGTATGATCTCGATCTGTTTGTACTAGTTGAGGGCTGATTTGTGTCTTAGTATGTTATCTATTCTGGAGAATATTTCATGTGCACTCAAGAAGAATGTGTATTCTGCTGCTTTAGGATGAAATGTTTTGAATATATCTCTTAAGTCCATCCGGTCCAGTGTGTCATTCAAAGGCATTGTTTCCTAGTTGATTTTCTGTTTAGATGATCCATCCATTGTTGTAAGTGGGGTGTTGAAGTTCCCTACTATTATGGTATCATTATCAATGAGTTTCTTTATGTTTGTGATTAATTGATTTATATACTTGGGTACTGCCACATTTGGATCATAAATGTTTACAACTGTTCGGTCTTCTTTGCTGATAGACCCCTTAATTATGATATAATGCCCTCTTTGTCTCTTGTTAGAGTCTTTATTGTAAACTCTAGATTGTCTGATATAAGTATGGTTACTCTGGCTTTCTTTTGGCGACCACTAGCATAATAGATGGTTCTCCATCCCCTTATTTTCAGTCTGAAGGTATCTTTAGGTCTAAAATGGGTCTCTTGTAAATAGCATATAGATGGATCTTGTTTTCTTATCCATTCTGTTACCCTGTGTCTTTTGATTGAAGTGTTTAGACCATTGATGTTTAGAGTGAGTACCAAAAGATATGAATTTATTACCATGATGTTGCCGGTAGAGTTGGAGTTTTCTGGTTCTTTCTGTTCTCTGGTCCTTTCTAGTCTTTGTTGTTTTTGGTATTTTTTTTCTTTTTTCTTTTCTCCCCTCAGAAGAGACCCCCATAAAATTTCTTGCAGGGCTGGTTTAGTGGTCATGAACGCCTTTAATTTTTGTTTGCGAAACTTTTTATCTCTCCTATTTTAATGACAGCCTTGCTGGATATGGCATTCTTGGCTGCATATTTTTCTGATTCAGCACATTGAATATATCCTGCCACTCCTTTCTGTCCTGCCAAGTTTCTGTGGGTAGGTCTTCTGTGAACCTGATCTGTCTTCCCTTGTATGTTAAGGACTTTTTTCTCCCTTGCTGCTTTCACGATTCTTTCCTTGCCTGAGTATTTTGTGAATTTGACTATGATATGCCTCGTTGATGGCCAGGTTTTTTTTAATCTAATGGGAGTCCTCTGTGCTTCCTGGATTTTGATGCCTGTGTCTTTCCCCAGGTTAGGAAAGTTTTCTGCTGTGATTTGCTCACATAAATTTTTGTGCTCCTTTTCTCTCTCTTCATCTTCTGGGACCCCTATGATTCAGATGTTTTTTCCTTTTTAATGAGTCACTGAGTTCTTTAATTCTTAAATTGGTGCTCTTTTGCCTTAGTCTCCCTCTTTTTTTCTGCTTGATTATTCTCCATAATTTTGTCCTCAATATTGCTGAATCGTGCTCTGCCTCATCCATCCTTGCCACCGTGGCATCCATTTGAGATTGCAGCTCAGTTATAGCATTCTTTATTTCATCCTGACTACCTTTTACTTCTTACATCCACAAAAAGGGATTCTAATCTATTTTCAATTCTTATTTCAATTCTTATTATTGTGATTCTAAATTCTGGTTCAGACATCTTGCTTGTATCTGTGTTGATTAAGTCCCTAGCTGTCACTTCTTCTTGTTCTTTCTTTTGGGGTGAATTCCTTCATTTTATCATTTTGGAGGAAGAAAAGGAATTACTAAACTAAAAAAAAATTAAAAAATTAAAAACAACACAAAGAAATAAAATAAAGGATGTTAGATCCTAGGTGTGTTTTGGTCTGGTTGTTGAAAAAAGCTGATATATTAGAGATAAATGGAAAGATAAGAAAATTAAAAAAAAGAAAAAAGGAAAAAAGGAAACTGTTCGAAAAGTTAAAAAAATTAATACAATAAAATAGAATAAAATTAAATGATGAAAGTAAAATAGAATTTAAAAATTTACAAAAAAGGAAAAAATATAGTAGAAAAAAATTTAAAAAAAGCTTTTTAATAAAAATGGAAACCAATAATAGTCTTTTTCTTTCTGTATTCAAGAGTAAGAAAAGAAATGAAAAAGAAAAAAAAGTTGAATAAAAGGAGCAGCAAACAGAATGAAGTACGATTGAAATTACATCTGGTTTTCTGGAGAAGTCAAACTATGAAGCACTTTATAATCTGTAAACTAAGTAGGAAGAGAGACTTGTATTTGTCAAGAGCGTTGTTGGCACAGTTGGGTGGGGCTTAGTGTAATGGCTCCGTTCTCCACTAGATGGCACTGCTCAGCTTACTGGGGTGGATTGCTGTGGTGCTTGTAGGCGTGTACACCTATGTGTGGGTGGGGTGAAAATGGTGTCACCCAGCTACCCAGTCTCTAGTATTGGAACTGTGTGCTCTCCACGACTGGCAGTTGAGTACCCTTACTTTGTCTCTGGCTTCTTCTCACTCTCTTCTTCTACACTGTCTGTGACCAAGCCATCAGGCTACCAGGTGGCACCTCCCTCCAGAGTTTTATCTCAAACGCGGCTGTGTTTCCCGACCCCTCACTTCTGAGTGATTGTGGCTTTGACCCACTCAGACCTTCTGGGGGAGGGTCTTACCGAGCAATGGCCTGGTGCTTGCCTGCCCCCAGGAACATTCACAGGACCATGCTGCTGCCAATGCCAGAGACTGCAGCTGGGTGCTGGCCCAGCCCAGAAAAAGTTTAGCCATCTTGTAGCAGCAGTGTTTCAGGGTTTATGGAAAATCACAGCACATATCTGGTGCCAGGCTTCCCCCTTAAGGACCTTGTTCCAGTGCCAGAGAATGTGGTTGTTCTCCCAGGTCCGCTGAGAACTTTGCCTGTGGGGTGGCTGCACAGCCTCTACCAGATGTCCTCCCAACAGGGGAGCCTCCTCTCCCCGTGTGCCTTTCCCCATGTCTGGGCCCACCCGGACTTCACTCCGGTCCTGGGGATTCACCCTTCCCACCAGAGCACCACCGGGTATGGAACTGTGGAGTTGCAGACCCTGTGCTCCCCTGTTTATAGAGTCTTAATGGAATTTAAACCCTCTCCTTTCTCCTTTCTCCATTTTTTATTCAGTCCCTGTGGCTGTTTCCACTTTTCCACTTTCTCTCGAGCTGCTTTTCCCATACTCTCCCCCCATCGCCATCCTCTCTCCACAAGCAAAAACAGCTCCCTGCCCTCTGTGGCTTCTCTCTCCCCCCAGTTCACCTCCCCGGGCCGCATACCTGCCAAGTTCTGTGGTTCAGGTTTTTCAGATTGTTGTGTTAATGCTCAAATTAGTTTTCTAGATGCGCAGGATGGTTTAGTGTGGATCTGGCTGCATTTAAAGGACAAGAGACGTAAAAACAACTTCCCTACTGTTCCGCCATCTTGGCCCCTCAAAAAGGATTTTTTTTAATGTTTATTTATTTTGAGAGAGAGAGACAGAGTGTGAGTGGGAGAGGGGCAATGCGAGAGGGAGACTGAATCTGAAGCAGGTTTCAGGCTCTGAGCTGTCAGCACAGAGCCCGATGTGGGGCTTGAACCCATGAACCATGAGATCATAATTTGCGCTGGTCAGACACTCAACTGACTAAGCCACCCAGGCACTCTGATGCAGCCATTAACTCCCTACATGAGTGAAACATCACTACCATGTGAAAGGGGAAGGATTAACCGTAGGTTCAAAGTCTGATTGATCTTTTCCTGCCGGTAGAATTCATCACAAGTCTTGAATGTGAACCTATAGGCTTTAAAAACAAAAAACAGAGGGTAAATACCAAAAGAAGTTACAAATATTTGTTTACTCATGTTCACAGCAGCATTATGACAGTAGCCAAAAGGTAGAAGCATCCAGGTGTCCACAGATGAATAGATAAACAAAATGTGGTGAATACATACATTCGAGTATTATTCAGCCTGCAAAAGTGGTGGACTTGTGATACAGGCTGTGGTACAGATGAACCTTGTAGACCTTGTGAGACGTGAAATAAGCCAGTCCCAAAAGGAAAAATAGTGAGTCCACGTGTGTGAAGTACCCAGAGTGGTCAGATTCACAGAGACAGAATGTAGAATGGGGGTGGCCAGTGGTTGAAGGAGGGAGTTGTTTAACGAGTACAGGGTTACACTTGGGAAGATTAAAAAAACGCTCTGGAGATGAATGGTGGTCATGGTTGTACAACCATTCGGATATGCCTGATGCCACTGACACGTACACCTCAAAAGGTGAAAATAGCACATTTCATGTTAGGTGTATTTACCACAGTTAAGAAAAAATTGAGAGAGGGAAAAAAGAAGAAAGGAGAAGATTATTTAACTTCTGTTCAGGGGAGAGCTCTCTGATTCTTTAACATCTCTGGGCCAGAAAATTCTCACATTTTCTCAACTCCCCTTCCTAGGTTCTCCACGCACTCTTCTCTTGTAATCTTCCTCTCCAAGCCGTCATCTCTATGACTGAGAGGTTTAGGGCCAGCTCGTATCCCCAAGTCCCTGCCTCTCCCACTTGCTTCCATGTGGGAGTCACCCAGCTAGTCGCTGGGTTATTTTTCTGAGAAAATTGTTCTGCAGGCAGTTGTAGATTTGGTGTGTCTGTGAGACGAAGTGAGTTTGGGACCCTCCTAGTCACCACGTTGAAGGGCAGTTAAGTTCTGAGTGAAGGTGCCATTTTATTTTAAGTAGTCTCTACACCCAACGTGGGGCTTGAACTCATGACCCCGAGGTCAAGAGTCCACAGTGCGCTACCGAGCCAGCCAGGTGCCACCTGAAGGTGCCATTTTAAATGGGCCGATCTGAGGGACCTCCAGAGAAGCGGAGTTTCCACACAGCGTGATGAAGGTGAGTGAACCCCTGGTGCTCACCTGGGAGGAGAGCATCCTAGGTGGAAGCGGGAAGGACAAGTGCACAATTCTTTGTTTCTAAACTATATTTCCATTGGGACCACAGTTCTTATGGACATCGTGTTATGAAGCAGTACTTGCTTTTACTTGTCTATCATCTTCTTTTTTTTTTTTTAATTTATTTTTGAGAGAGGGAGAGAGAGAGAGAGAAAGAGAGAGAGAGAGAGACAGGGAGGGGCAGAGAGAAAGGGAGACACAAAATCTGAAGCAGGCTCCAGGCTCTGAGCTGTTAGCACAGAGTCCGATGAGGGGCTCGAACTCATGAACCGTGAGATCATGACCTGAGCTGAAGTTGGATCCTTAACTGACTGAGTCACCCAGGCATCCCTTGTATAACATCTTCTAACTAGCGCCTGGACCAGCCAGTGCTCACAGTGTCAGCTTTCAGTGATGCTCTGAGCCTTGGTATTCCAGGATGGGCTACAAAGGTGCATTCACCCTATGTTTCTGAGGTCATGAGCTTCCGGGGCTGCTGTTCCTATCTCCCATCCTTAGACCAAGGCCTGTTTTCTTCTTAGTGTCTCTTACTGTGCCCTTTATCAAAGGCTAACTTTACCACCTGCCTGTTGATTTCAGTTGTCATCACCCACATTCAGTGCAGGATTTTGTACAAGACTAGGAGGATAATATCTTAGGTTTCATTTCCAATCATCATGCCCGATGAAGCAAAGAGCATCAGGTTTGCTTTCTGAGATAGATAACTCATATTATTGAGTTGAGTGCTTTGGGGAGGAATTAAAATGATTCTGCTCTTCTTATATTTATTAGCCACCATCTTTATCAGGAATTGTTTCATTGCAATGAATGGGAGCCAATTTATCAAAGGTCAAGATCCATGGGCAGCCTTCTCCTGCCACCCTGGGGTCATTTGGAAATATGTAGAAGACATTTTTTGTTTGTTTGTTTTTAAAGTAGGCTCCACACCCAGTGTGGAGCCCAACAGGGAGCTTGAACTCACGACCCTGAGGTCAAGACCTGAGCTGAAATCAAGAGTTGGACATTTAATCTACTGAGCCACCCAGGCACCCTGGGGGCACTTTTAATCATCTAATCTCTGTATCTCCTATGGTCCCTGCTTTGTTAACCTTCTTTCTCAGCCAGCCTCCTAGTTTATGCCCTCCATAGCTGCAATAGACTGAATGGGTCCCCACAATATTCATGTGTTGAGACCTAACCTCCAATGCGATGGTATTAGGAGATGAGGTCTTGAGAGGTGATGATTAGGTATTGGGAGATGATGAGGTCATGTGGATGATACCCTTGCATGGAATTAGTGCCCTTGGAAAACAGATAGTAGAGAGCTCCCCTACCCCTTCCAGCACGTGATGTGAGAAGGCTGTCTATGAACCAGTGGCTCTCACCAGACACCGAATCTGCCAGCATCTCTGTCTTAGACTGCCAGCCTCCAGAACTGTGCGAAATGAGTTTCTGTTGTTTGTAAGCTACACAGCCTATAATGTTCTGTGGTAGAAGCCCAAGGCAACTAAGACAGTAACTTTGGTGGGTCTAACTTGACATGAATGTTAGTTCCAACACCATGTGACTGATTCAAGCTCTGTTTGTCAGTTGCACATGCCTTTGTGGTGTGGGAGGAGCTGATGGCCATAGATCAGGTTCTGCCTTTCCCAGTCCAAATGGTGGTGGTGAGTGGAGTGGCATCTTCCAAGCTGCAGTGAGGTAGATTCTTTAAGAAGGGGCTATTGATGGGGAATGAATGGTGGGTGTCTTTGGCTCAGCAACATAAGTCCATGTAGTTCATGGGGACACTTAGTCAATATTAGTAAATTCCAGCTTCAGGTTAAGACATTATCTTGAGCTCATTATTCTTCTAAAGCAACTAAACTAATCCTGCCAGCAGATTAGCATAGAAGTAGAGAAGCTTAACCTGATGTGCTTCCTTTATTTCTGGCCCTTTATGATCATAAAGCAGGTTCAAAGCTGAGTTTTAGTCTTCATTTTGAGTTTTTCTGGGTTTTCACCTAGCTTGGTCAGAATATTAATATTTAACTTGTAATGTCAAAGGTAGTCAAATCATAAACTTTAAGAAAATTTTAGAGATAGTGCAGAGTTTTAAAATGGAGATAAGCCACTTACTTTGTAGTGATGCATAAACTCTGGGGCACTGGAGATGTTAATTAATTTTAATAGCTCCAAGGACATTAATTAATATTTATTGAGATCCAGCGAGGTTTATTCAATTTGGTGCAATTTAAAAAACAGTAAAGTTCTTTGCCTCTAATATTTGTTGAATGTTAATCACATGAGACAACTATCATTGCCATCACTGAATTAGGAATAAAAGTAAAACCATTTTTACATAGACAAAAAGTTTTAAATGTCTGTTTTTCTAGTTATTATTCCCTTAAATCAAATTGAAGACTTCAGAAGTGCTTCTAATACAATTAAAATTCTTCTTTCATTGAAATATAGAAAGATAGAGTCAATTGTTACCTTATAGACTTAATGGTAGTCCCTGGTTGTTTTAAGAGAAAAATGAAACCTAATGAAGGGGCTAAGTGACAAGTTTTAAGTCACATGGCTAATGGGATATCTTTCCTGATTAGGTTATTCCCTTAATAACTATGCTGTGAGCTTGTTGGATGCTCTCTAGGAAGAGGGGAAAGTTGCTTGGAAAAAGGGCCCATCAGTATTGCTAACTGGAGACAAACAAACTGGTGTTTCCTTAATGAGATGTTTTATGATTCCAAAAACACTGAATGATGATCAACTTTATATATATATATATATATATATATATATATATATATATATATATATATATATCTTGACGGGGAGGGGGCGAAGAGGCAGAGAGAGATGGAAAGAGAAAAGAGAGAGAAATCCCAAGCAGGCTCTAAGGAGCCTGACTTGGGGCTTGAATTCATGAACCTGTGAAATCATGACCTGAGCCAAAGTCAAGAGTTGGACATTTGACCGACTGAGCCATTCAGTTGACCCCAACTTTATATTGTTTTTAAGAAATCTGTTGTAACATATCTAAATGTGCTTGAAAATTTATGTACTGATGTTCTTTTAGGTTTTTATTTTGAATCTTCAAACTGTTTCCCCCCCTCCCCAGAAAAACAAAACAAATTCAAAGTTATCAGGGAATTATCAATCATGTTACGGAGGAACTAGTGGGAAATAGGACCAATATGTAAAAACTAATCAAATCGATAAATAGGTTCAAGAATAAAGGATCCCCCTGAAACAGTAGCAAAGAGTCTTCTGAATGGAGAACAAAGCAGATTTTCACAGAGATCAGAAGCATAATGCTGTAATCATTTACTTTTTTTTTAAACTGAGGCTATTATAGATATACATAAAATGTAATACTAATCTGAAGCATTCATCTGGATGAATTTTTGTACATATAGTGTGTGTATTTCCATGTAACTACTACCCAGATCAATACCTCCAGCATCAACCAAGGTGCCTGTTCCCAGTCTATACTTTATCCCTGCTAAGGAAACTACCATCTGACTGCCAGCATCATTGGAGCATTATATTTCTTAAAGTTTGAAACTAGGAAATTATCATAATTTATTTGCCATTCATTAATTTAATAAATATTTAACGACTATAATAAACTTTACACAGGCATTGGACATCACTGGTGAAAATGACAGACACCATTTCTCATTAGTGTAAATAATGCTGTGATCATTTTTACTGCATTTTGAAAGTCTTTTTTCCCTTAAATTTCATTCCAATTGTGTATCTTTAGGAAAGATATTACATATATCATTTTATATTATCTCTTATAGTTTTAATATGTGATTTGAACTTTTTAAAAAATTTTTTTGAGAGAGATAACTAGAATGAATGGGGAAGAGAGGGCAAGAGGATAAGAGAGGGAGAGTGAGAGAGAATCTTAAGCAGGCTCCAAGCTCAGTGTGGAGTCCGATGTGGGGCTTGATCCCACAATCTTGTGATCATGATCTGAGCCGAAATCAAGAGTCAGATTCTCAACCAACTGAACCACGAAGCACCCTTAAAACTTTTTTTTTTTTTTGAAGTGTAAAGAAGAGAATTATGAGAACAAGAGGATATAACTTTCTTAGTTGACCCACTGGGAACACTGGCTCTCAGGACCAAGCAGCTATAGCACTTTTACCAACTTGGGACAGCACCTCTTAGTGAAGGTAAAGCGCCCAAACAGAATAAAATGCACGGACTTGTGCATTATGCCCTAAGTTGCTGTGATGCAGGAGAGGGGCCAAGGCCAGCTGTAGGAAGAGGAAGACAGAATGTCCCAGGGGAAATGCATGGGCTCCCGCTGTCTGTAGGTGGAACTAGGTCTCCACAGCTGATTTCACTTTTGAAATATATTAGTTGTACTCAAAGGGCAAAATGGGCAGGTGAAACTCTTTTTTAAAATTGAGTATAATTAACATGCAGTGTAATATTAGTTTTAGGTGTACAATAGAGTGATTCAACAATTCTATACATTATGCATCTAGTTAAGTGTGCTCTTTAATACCCTTTATCTATTTCACCTGTTCCCTGTCTACCTCTCCTCTGGCAACCGCCAGTTTGTTCTCTGTGTTTAAGGGTCTGTTTTTTTTCCCTTTTTTTATTTGTTCTGTTTCTTAAATTCCACATATGAGTGAAATTATATGGTATTTGTCTTTCTCTGACTGACTTACTTCACTTAGCGTTGTACACTCTAGGTCCATCCATGTTATTGCAAATGGCAATATCTCATTTTTTATAGTTGAGTAATATTCCATTGTGTATATATGCCACATCTTCTTTATTATACATCTATGGATGGACACTTGAGTTGTTTCCATATCTTGGCTGATGTAAATAATGCAGAAAGACATAGGGGTGCATATATCTTTTCAAATTAGTGCGTTCATTTTCTTTGGGTAAATACCCAACAGTGGAGTTACTTGTACACTGTTTGGAATGCTAATTAGTGAGTCTTGACTGTTCTATCAGAAGTCTCCCTGCAATCCCTATATCTAAATGATGACTAAAAGCTTGCTGAGTGTATTTCCCAGAAAGAAACACACTCCAAAGTTTACTTAATTATATGTACTATTCTGTGCCAGTATTCTTGGATATTTCAGCCCTATCATAGGGAGTCAACTTATGACTTTCATACGTGAGAACTGAAGTTAGACACAGTTGTTTTTGGAAAGGGGAAACACACCTTTCAGTTTTTTAAAAACAATTTTGAAAGAGATGTCCACTTTCACTCTTTCTAATAAACAATTGGCACCAGTGAAAGCTAACCAATCTATCTCCATAGGAAATGGCTTGTAGAGAGTGGGGCTTGATCTATATAGATTTATGGGGTCTCCAAAGCAATCAACAGACAGCCATTTACCATTTACCAAAAAGGCTTGGGAAGGAAATAGTAGACAAGTTCACAGACTAATGTCCCAAAGAGCTGTTGAGTTTGCTCTTTTTTCCTTCCTGGAGGGAATGGGAGACTTCCCAGATGAACATTTATTTCAGACAATTAAATAGAAGGTCATGATTGACATGTTTTCATGTTTTCTTTCTTGGCTTGACATAGAAAATCTACTGGAATCAGGCTAATTTACAAATGAAGGGGTTGATTTTCCCTTTGGTTTGTGGGCATAATTGTCTCCATTAACTTTAATGGGAGTTTCGGGGCCTGGTCTGAAGGGAGAATGGATGGTTTATAGTGAGTGCCGGCTCTGTGCTATTAAATCCATGGGGAAGAAATGCAGTGTATGTTTCGACACCCAACTTCTATACCGTGAAGAAAATAGAAGCTGTTTGAAAGCATTCACATTTTTCTCTATCAATGCCTTACAAAGAAATGAAATGAAAGCCCAGCGTGCACAAGAGCGATTTTATGTGGCCATTGAAAAGATTAAGGATCATCTTAAAAACATTGCAAACATTTCGTCTGGAGTAATGGGGTTGTGTGCAGCAAATAAATGCACAGCAACAGAAAAGCCCAGCTTCTGCATCTTCTAACCAATGCAAGTTCAGGTTGGCCAATAGAAACTTCCATAAAATTCAGAGAGTGGCAATCTAATCCTCTGAGAAATGAATGTAAGATATTATCAGGGAGGTATTTCACAAAGAGGGTCTCTGTTTCACTCTTTTAAGATTGTGTATCAAGAGTCCTCTAGGCATCTGGACAAGACACTGAATTCACAATTATGACGCCATTAGATTAATGGTATAACCATCACATGGCATTGTGTACTATGTGGAAATGACAAAAGGGCTCTGGGTGAGTGGAACTCTACTCTGGATTTAATTTATTTTCTGAAATGTTAATTGTCTTCTTCAGTGCCTGGCACATAATTGGCACCCAGTAGTATTTTTTGAATGAAGAATGAGTGATGGAGTGTTTACAATGCAGAATACAGTGTCTTAATCAAGAGAATCAGATATGGTCCTTGCTGTCAAGAAACCACTGTCTAATAGTTTCACATACACAACTAGCGTGTCCTTTTTTCAGCTCTTATGTGTAATCCAAACACAAGGCTTATTATCTTGACTGCAGTATTTTTTAAAAAGTATAATCCAGGTGTAATGGGAGAAAACAGAAGGAGTGGTGAATTTTGCCTGGGAAGTTTTCATGAAGGAAATACCAGTTGACTTAGGCTCCTGTGATAGGAAAAGGGATGAGCAGAGAATCAGAGATGTGAAGATGCACATCCTTTACAGGGAATAACAAACAATCTAGTATGGACAAAGCTAACTTGGTCTGTGTGGGAGGACAATGGATGGTAGAGGTGTAATTGTAAAGAATCTTGAATATTATAGGAAAGACTTTGGGTATTTGTCTTTTATTAAATGCTGGAATCGCTGGCTCATTTTTAAAATTTTACTTTGTTTTTTCAGAGAGAGAGTGCATGTGATCGGGGGAAAGGGAAAGAGAGGAGAGGGGGAGAGAGAGAGAGAGAGAGAGAGAGAGAGAGAGAGAGAGAGACAGGCAGAGAATTCCAAGCAGGCTCCATATTTAGCATGGAGTCTGATGGAGGGCTCGATCCCATGACCCCAGGATCAGGACCTGAGCCAACATCAAGAGTTGGACACTCAACTAACTGAGCCACCCAGGTGCCCCGGACTCATTTTTAAAAGAAAATTAGGGTGATGTCATGATTAAATCTGAATTTTAGAAGGACGACTCTGACGTCAATATAGAGAATATATTGAGAGGGAGAAAAAAAGATTGTAGACAGTGATGTTCATTACAGCGATCATTGTAATTTGATGATAATGAGCAAGAGTAGGGTCAAAGGCAATGGGGCTGGGTCTGCCTAACCATTCATTCACCCTTACACTCCCCCACCTGTCTACCCGCTCATCCTTTGAATCATTTACTCAATCAATAAGTATTTATGAAGGGCTGGAGTCAACACGGGTGCTTCCTTCACAGGCACTTTGTCTCCTTCACTCTCTTAACAAACCTTGATTTCTTTCTGATACTGAGTGGCCATGTGCTTTTGGAGAGACTGAGCTCTTCCTCAGTCCCACGCTATTGATCTTAATTAGTATAAATTATTCATTAATTTATTCAGTATTTATGGAGTACCTTCTAGGTTATAGGTACTGTTTTCAGAACTGGGGATATAACAGTGAGATGAAGAATTATGATTTCTCCAGTTAAGATGCTCACACTCTGTTGCTGGAGACATTTACCATGACTGGAGTACATAAAAATTAACGTTAGTCAGACTTGTTTTTTAAAATTATCTTTTAAATGTTTATTTATCTTTGAGAGACAGAGAGAGACAGCATGAGCAGGGGAGGGGCGGAGAGAGAGGGAGACATAGAACATGAAGCAGGCTCCAGTCCCCTAGCTGTCAGCACAGAGCCTGACGCAGGGCTCAAACTCACAAGCCATGAGATCATGACCTGAGCCGAAGTCGGACACTTAACCGGCTGAGCCACCCAGGCGCCCTACTCCAGTCAGACTTGTAATGCTTATCCATATCTTTTCCTGGGCATACCCACTCTCTTACAGTTAGGCAGGACCAAAGTGACTCATCATTTCTTAGCCAGGATCTCTGAGTTTGTGTGGTGGACCAGTATCCTGCTATTACCTGAGTAGGCTTTGCTTGAGCAGTAGATAAGTTTCTGCTTATACAATAACCAAGATTTTCAGAGTTCATTGTTAGTGTAGCATAACCTAGCCTAACCCCACTGACACAACGATTAATGCTAATATTCAGGTCTGAGTTAAGTGCTGTGGAAGCCCAGAGAAAGGAGAAAATGATTGGGATTTAGCTGAGCAGGTAGGCAAGCAAGAGGCTTCAATGTAGCAGAACCGTCCTGGGCAAGGCTTGGGGGCTGAAATGGCCTGACAAGTGGGGAGATTACTTTGGCTGGAGGTAGAGTGTGTGGCCTAGAGAACGGCTTTTGTCAGTCCAGGAGTTCAGCTCATTACTGCAGAGTGCCTTCCCAGCATGCTGATTGTGAATGGTGGAAGACAGCAAGAGTCCCCAGTATACAGAGCAAATCAAATGTCAGAGCTTTTACTGAATCATAATAATTAGGGGTAGAATTAAGGGTTTCCTTTCCACTTCAGACTTTCAGCTTTTGCTGCCACTAAATAGCATTGAATGAAGTGATACAACCTATTAGGGTCTTTCACACAGCTCCCTTTGGGCCCATGGAGATCCCTTTAGAGAGATTAAACTTTGGAACCAATGGTGTAAACAGGAATTATTCAGGCAGAATTAATAAGAGTGGGCGGATGCCATTTGAGTTGTACATATTTATAGTTTAAAAAAAAAAGGAGACCTAAAAATACCCTTAGAGCAGTGACATGTTTTGTGGCAGATGTAGTTTGATAGTGAGCGACAATTACACCATTCACCAGGCGTAATTATTTTTTAAATGTCTCCTCTATGGCTCATAAACTAATAAAGAAGTACATGCTGTCAGAGAACTTGTTAGACGTCTCAAGAAAACGCATAGGCTAGAAAATACTCTTTAGTTACTTTGCAAAACTAAAGAGAATTTTGCTTTTCCCTCCGTAGTTCTTGACGTTAAAAAAAAAAAAAAAAAACCCGGTAAGTAATCAGTGATTTCTTAACACTCAAGACTATAAAGTCTTCTACTTGAAAGCAGGAATGTGCGAGTTGTTTTTATATTTCTCCCAAAGTGTAATGCAAGCCAATACAATAAGTGAGTTTATTCAGTTGCACAACAAATATTTACCAAGTGCCTACTCAGAGTCGGGCAGTACCCTAAGTGCTAGAGGTACAGCGGTCAACAAGCTGGACTCATTGCTGCCTGAAGAAACTTGCATTTGAGTGGAGGAAGAGATTAGAAGCCAATAAATGAATAACTGTAAATGATGTCAGGTGGTGGTCAGGCTACAGAGAAAATAAAGAAGGGGTGGGACATATTGAGGGTTGTTTGCTATATCATGTAGAGTGGTCAGGGAGGGCCTCACCTTGGTAAAGTGACATTTGTTCAGAGACCTGGAGGAAATAAAGACCATGTGGATATCTGGGGAAAGATAGATCCTGGCAGGAGGGGCAGCCACGCAAAGACCTTGAGGTGGGGTGTGCTTGGCATGTCGTAGGAGCAACGAGAAGGCCGGTGTGGCAGGAGGGCAGTGAGCAAGGGGGAGACTGAGTTCAAAGGGATCTTGGGTCATATCCCATAGGACTTGTAGGTCGTGCTAGGGACTTTGGCTTTTGTGCCGAGTGGTCAGGGAAGCCACTGAAGACTCCAGAGGAGTGTGTAGTCTGGCTCTTAAGGGCTGAGTTGTGTCCTCCTGAAATTCATTTGTTAAAGTTCCTAGCCCTCCAGTCACAGAATGTGGCTGTATTTGGAGCTAGGGCCTTTAAAGAGTTAATTTACGTAAAATCACGTTATACGCATGGACCCCGGTTCAAGATGAGTGGTATCCTTACAAGAAGAAGAGATTAGGACACAGATACACACAGAGGAAAGGCGATGTGAAGACACAGGGAGGAGACGGCCATATGCAAGCCAAGGAGAGAGGCCTCAGGGGAAACCAATCCAGCCTGCACCTTGATCTTGGATGTTCTGCCTCCCGAACTTTGAGAAATAAATTCCTGTTGTTTAAGCTCTGTAGATGGTGGTACTTTGTTATGGCAGCCCTGGCAGACTAAAGCACTGACCTTCTTTTTAAAACAGATTATTCTGGGGGTGCCTGGGTGGCTCAGTCAGTAAAGTGTCCGACTTCTGCTCAGGTCATGATCTTGCAGTTTGTGAATTTGAACCTCGCATGGGGCTCTGTGCTGGCAGCTCAGAGCCTGGAGCCTGCTTCAGATTCTATGTCTCCCTCTCTCTCTACCCCTCCCCTGCTCTCTCATTCTCTCTCTCTCAAAAATAAATAAACATTAAAAAAATAAAAAAAAATAAAACAGATCGTCCTGTCCTCTGTGTGAGTACAGAATGTGGGGGGCAAGGGTAAAATCTGGAAGAACAGGTAGATGTTATTTTAATAATCCAGGTGGGATTTGCTGGTGCTCAGCTCTGAGAGGTAGGAATGGAGGAGGTGTGAAATGGTTAGATTTGAAATATATTTTCAAGGCAGAAAGGAGGGAATTTGTTCTTGGCTTAAGTGCTGGGTGTGAGAAGAAGAGAGGAGTCAAGGCTGTGTCCTAGGTTTTGGCCTGAACAACTAGAAAAATGGCACTGCTGTTTACTGAGATGGGAAAGACAGAAGAGGAGCAGTTTGGGAGGGCGGTGGGGTGATCAGGGAGTATGACTGGGGTGTGTGAGTCTGACAAGTCTATCAGAGAGCCGGTAAATGCATCTTCAGCCAGGTAATGGGAAAGAGAGTTTCAAGAGCCTTTGTCTACTGACCACTCGCTAGGTGATTATACAAGCTCATTGACTAAATGAGTGAATGAATTTGAAGATGAAGATGTTAGCTGTGCTTTTTCTGACTTTGGGAAAAGCATATTACAACTCGGCATTTGAACAAAATGTCAATGCTACTGCAGAGACGTTTTGTTGTAAGCTATATTTTTACAAGTTATGTGAAGGCAGCTTAGGGATTCACATTGTAAAGATACGGGCTACATTATTGTCTTGAGGGTATTTTCCAAATGTATTTAAATGAGACATTTAATTTGAATAACAAGACGTTTGATATTCTATAACCTCTCTGGAACAGTTCTTTGTGCTTTCGTCTAATAGGTGTTTAGTCCATCCTGTCCCCTTAGGTCTGTCCACATCGTGGCCTCTAGGAGAAGCCTGGAGAAGTGTTACCCTACACTGACATGGCTAAGAGTGTCCACTTAGTGATTCTACACATCTTTCAGATGATGTGTAGTGTCCTCTAAAGGAGATAGAGCACATTAGGGAAAATTTAAAATTTCATCCAGTGGGCATACTGTGACACCTATAAATATTTGTGAATGTAATTGGTTTTTAGCTGTGACTTCTTCCTTGACACTATTTTCATAACATTTCAAACTTAGAGATAAGTTTCAAGAATAGTGCATGGAATTTCTGAATACGCTTTGCCTGAAATCACTAATTATTTCCAGTTTACCTATTCCCTCTTTGACTCTTTCTCTCTCCATGCATGCACATGTGTACATTTATTTATTTATTTATATTATTTATTTTCTTTATTTAGTATTTATTTATTTTATTTATCTATTTTTTTAGCTATATGAAATTTATTGTCAAATTGGTTTCCATACAACACCCAGTGCTCATCCCAAAAGGTGCCCTCCTCAATACCCATCACCCACCCTCCCCTCCCTCCCACCTCCCATCAGCCCTCAGTTTGTTCTCAGTTTTTAAGAGTCTCTTATGCTTTGGCTCTTTCCCACTCTAACCTCTATTTTTTTTTTTCCTTCCCCTCCCCCATGGGTTCCTGTTAAGTTTCTCAGGATCCACATAAGAGTGAAACCATATGGTATCTGTCTTTCTCTGTATGGCTTATTTCACTTAGCATCACACTCTCCAGTTCCATCCACGTTGCTACAAAGGGCCAGATTTCATTCTTTCTCATTGCCACGTAGTACTCCATTGTGTATACAAACCACAATTTCTTTATCCATTTATCAGTTGATGGGCATTTAGGCTCTTTCCATAATTTGGCTATTGTTGAGAGTGCTACTATAGACATTGGGGTACATGTGCCCCTATGCATCAGTACTCCTGTATCCCTTGGGTAAATTCCTAGCAGTGTGCACATTTTTTTAATTACACGAGAAAAAGTTGGAAACACCATCCTCTTTTATCCCTAAATACTTCAGTCTGCATTTCCTTAAAATGTGAATATTCTGTTACATAATCATACATTATCAATATCAGGAAATTTACCATTTATATAATGTTATTTAGTCCATAGTCCAAACATACTCAAATTTTTCATTAGTGGCAATAATGTCCTTTATAACCATTTTCTCCCCCTGGCATGGGATCTGACGATCCAAGGACAAAGATGGCCTTTATTTGTGCTAGCTTCTTTTTCTATAATCTAATAGTTTCTCAGCCTGTCTTTATCTTCTTGATTATGACATTTTTGAAAAATAGAGGTCATTTATTTGATAGAATGTCTATTTGGCTTGTTTCTATCTCTTCATGACTAGATTTGCGTTCTGCATTTCGGCAGGAATAGCACAGAAGTGATGTTGAGACCCTCTTGGTGCATTGTATCAGAAGGCACATGCCTTTTTGTCCCAATTTTGGTGATGGTCATTTTGCTCGCTTGTTAAGGTGAGGTTGCTCCCTTGAATGTTACTTTTGCTCCCTCTGTAGTGAATAAATAATTTCTGGGAGATACCATGAGACTTCTATAAATGTCATGTTTCTCATTAAGCTTTTGCCTACCACTTTTAGTATCTGATGATGAGTTTCTGTCTCCAGGTTGATTAAGCTATAGGACATCTATTGAACTAGACATTTATAGGGTTATTACTTTTTAGATCTGCCTGTGGAGTTCAGTGGATCATCACTGAGCATACATGTACTCATGGCTTTCTTTGGTCATAAAGGTCATGATTAATTAAAATGCTCTGGCAAGGTGTCACATCCTGGGAAGTCAAAGGGATCTGTTCTAGCACTCATTTAATATTTGAAGACCGACCATCTTACAGAGTTGACAGTTCTGGATATGTGGAATGTGTATGACGTACATGTACTTCTGGGTAGTACAGAATAAATGTTATAAAGTAAGTCCCTGATATGAGCTTTGTTTTCATTTACCCTTCCATTCAGAAGTGGAATGAACAACATTCCGTTACTTGAAGGTTTCATTGATGTTTCAGTAAATTAAAGTATTGCATAGCTAAATGTAAAAAGACCATCTTCCAAGCACTTTCAGGAATCTGTATTTCTTATGACAACATGGGAAGTTTATAGATGTCATCACCCACACATGTCTGATACCGTCCTCCTCCTCTTCCTGTTATGTAAGTTTTGTGTTATAGGTCACATGCATTGCAATTTTTTCCTCAGTTTTTTCATGATTAGCAACCATGTAATACCTCAAAACCCAAATTAGGGTACAAATTATGTGTTTAACTGATAATCCATACAAAACAGTGAATATCATTGCCCCAAGAGTATTGGATCAATTCACAAACAATGTCACAAATAATAAAATTTGTAAATATTCAGCAAAAGGAAACAAAATACTCAGAGATTCTCAGTTTCCTGTGTATGTCAATGGCTTTCAGGTTACCAGGTTTTCTCAGGTGGCTGTGATACTTATATGTTAATTCTGCCTTGGCATGGAGCCCATCTTACTGGAGTGGTCCTGGCCTAGCCAGGATGTTCACCAAGATCTGGCCCCTTCCCAGCCTCTTTCTAGCCCTCCTAGGTACCCATACAGACTCAGGGGCTTGTGGGAGACATGTGAATAAAAAAAGAACAGAACAAGGATTTGCCACCACGAGTAGTGAGTGCAGTGTGACTGGACACTCTCACCCCGCCATTTGCTAGCGGCTTTCTTCAGGACCCTGTGCTGAGTGAGGCAGAACCGAGTTTCTGTTTGCGCGCGGTCGTGGGTTTCATAAACAAGTCTCAGGCATCACTTCCAGTGAAGAATGTTTTAGATTTTTTTTAGAATTTTAGATGTGAATTTTTAGAATTTTAGAATTAGAAATTTAGAAACTTAGAATTTTTAATGTGCTCTTATATTGCAAGACCGAACTCACAGTCTGTTCAGAGGCAGCAAGCGACAAGTTATTAAACTCTGATTTTTGTTGTATGTGCTTAAAATGAGGACTCCTAGGTTTCGGTTTGATTTTAGTGGAAGGAATGGGAGTATAGAAACCTAACAGAGCAGGGGAGACTTTCATTATGATGATGGCCCAGAGTTACATCTTTTTGTAGGATGTGAGCCCAGTAAACTTTCAAAGGGAGAAAATACACAGACCTTGAGCTCATGCCGAGATGATCACTTAAGGAACCCCTAATCTCCTTCGTGGGGACTGAATACTCTTGCATCCCCAGCGGCTTTCTTTTCCTTGTGTTCTGTATTTACCATGCTTTATTTACAGGAGCAGGAAATCTAGCACCGCGTGAGTAGATTACTTCTATTGTAGTATTTGGCTTGGTGCTGGGACACTGAGTAGCTCATAAGATGAATATACTCTTTTGACATATGTGTATATAAACCTGGTAACATTTTCAGCAGTGTTCTTGAAGCTTTCAAATGTTCGCTGCTATTTAGAGGAACTAAGAGTTCAATCACACAGTCATTTCTTTATGTAAATTCAGATGAGGCACCTATAGATCCACAGTGAAATCTTCACCCTTTTGGGGAGATAGCTCATGCGGCCGGGGTAGTCTGGCTGCCTCATGTTAGTTGTGCCCACAGGTACTGCTCCCCTTCAATGCTTGTTTATTGAACTAGAGCGGGCTAATAGCCCACTGTTTTATTAAGTGGAAGGGTTTATGGGCAGTTAGACGGTCAATAACATTGACCATTCATAAATCAAATAATTAAGTCAAATGAAGCCCACACAAGGTAAGCTGACACTTAGATAGAAAGTAACTTCCCAAGGGCACTTCACCTGGTACAATTTATTTTGCTAGACTTCAGGTTATTCTGGGTGTAGCTGGGAGTGGTAGTTTTGGTTTGGGGAATGCGTAGTAATACACAGAGCGCAGCCTGAACCTGGGCAGTTGTTTTGATTCTCCCACTACTGTGCAATGGCACTGTCGCATTTAGCGAGCTGTTCATTCCCCAAGGGTACTCTACAAGGCTCTTGTGAACCTGCCAGGACTCAGACCGGGAAACTAATGTCACCACACACACCTCACCTTCCTACAGAGATTTATCTGTTCCAAAGAGGAGTTCTCACTGGCTGCTTCCTCTAGGGAAGAGCAGGAAAGTTCTCAGAGCCTTCTCTCAAATGCCCTCCGTGCAAGATCAAGGGGAGGAAATCAGGGAAACAAAAGAACTCCCGTTAAACTAAGTGCCATCTTTAGCTTTAGAAATCGTAATGATAATAATGCTATCATTTGCCATTTACAAAGCACCTGTGAGATGCCAAGCATTGCACCGTAATCTTCGCACACATTGACTCACAAGCTCGAAACAGCCTTATGGGGCAGGTCCTGTCCTCCTTTAACAGATGAACTGGGCTCCGAATATGGAGCAAGAAGGCCGAAATTTAAACCCAGATCAGACTGCCTTCAGTAAGCATTTAGTTGGAAGAATAAGCCAAGGCCAGATGACCCTGGGGGTGGAGTAAACCAACTTCTCTGTAATACAGATTTCTAGGGCTTATGCCTGAGCTGGGAGTGTGAGTAGGGGATACTGAGCTGTGGAGCTTTGTGGTTCCAACAAGACAATAACGACTACTCATGCAGTGCTTAGTAGGTGCTGGTCGTTATTCTGAGCTCTTGTGTGTATAATTACACAGTGATTGCTCCCCCTGATCCTGTGAGATAGGTACTGTTGTGATCCCTGATGCACTTCCATAGGTAACCAGCAGGCTCCTGAGTGCTCTGAATCTTTTTTTTTTTTTAATGTTTATTTTATTTTTGAGAGAGAGAGAGAGAGAGAGAGAGAGAGAGAGAGAGAGACCGCATAAGCAAGCACGAGCAGGGGAGGGCAGAGAGAGAGAGGGAGACAGAGAACCCAAAGCAGCCTCTGTGCTGACAGCAGACAGCCTGATGTGGGGCTCGAACTTGCGAACCATGAGATCACGACCTGAGCCAAAGTCAGATGCTTAACTGACTGAGCAACCCCGGCGCCCCAGTGCTCTGAGTCTTAATGGCACAGTAGACACACACTGAGATCTGACAGGAGTAAAGACAACAGCTTTTTCTGTTAACAGTCCCTATAAATTCCATTTGTTGTAATATTTTGGGGTCAATGTGTGCATTGTCTGAGAAAATCTGAGACAACTGTCTGGTATATACATTTTGAATTTAACATTTTTCTGTTTTGATTATAAGCACAGTTTTTTATTTTATTTTATTATTTTTTAATTTTTTTTAATGTTAATTTATTTTTGAGAGAGAGAGAAAAAAAGAGAGAAACAGAGCACACGTAGGAGAGGGGCAGAGAGAGAGGGAGACACAGAATCGGAAGCAGGCTCCAGTCTCTGAGCTGTCAGCACAGAGCCCAACACGAGACCCGAACTCACGAATCGCGAGATCGTGACTTGAGCCAAAGTTGGACGCTTAGCCAACTGAGCCACCCAGGTGCCCTCAAGCACAATTTTTTAAAAAATAAAGTAATTAAAAAAATTTCTAATCATAAGCTTTTCAACGGGAGGGCACAGAATCTGAGAAAATCCTCACTCTTTGAGTAAGTCAGGTCATTTGGGAGAAATCCGAAGGAAGACATGGCATCTCAAATGTCTGCTCAGCCCTGAAATTACCTGAACAGGGGGAATAATTGCTGTCAGTGGGGATTGTTCCCAGGCCTTTAACTGTAGCAAAGGGAACAGATAGGCACTCCAAATGCTCTTGATTAAAAACTGTGTTTCTGGGGCACCTGGGTGGCTCAGTCGGTTAAGCGTCCGACTTCAGCTCAGGTCACGGTCTCCCGGTCCGCGAGTTCGAGCCCCGCGTCAGGCTCTGGACTGATGGCTCAGAGCCTGGAGCCTGCTTCCGATTCTGTGTCTCTCTCTGTCTCTGCCCCTCCCCCGTTCATGCTCTGTCTCTCTCTGTCTCAAAAATAAATAAACGTTAAAAAAAATTAAAAAAAAACAAACAAAAAAAACTGTGTTTCTGAGTTCTGCCATAATCAGAACACACCCACAGGATGTCTGAGGGAGACTCAGAGGCCAGTAGCAGTTCACCTGTCATAGGTGTAATAACCAGGTTATTTATTTACTTAAAATGATGTATAGTTTAGAATAGAACTGTGATGACAAAAAAAAAATCACAAACCTCCATTATCCGAAAACTTCAGATATTCTGAAATCTGTCATAAAATTATTTACAGTTTGTTTTGAATTAGAAAATTCAAATCCACAAGGAGAATACATATTTTTTCATGGTCCATCATCCCCTGACTCTGAAAAAACAAATCTCTGGTTGTTGTTTCGCTATGGTTTTATTTCCAAGGACATCTGTGTTTTTCGGACACAGGCTGGCACCTGTGTGATGGTGTGGCTGATGGCTCTTGCTGGTAAGGAGCCGTCCCGATTTGCTACTCACTCCTGGCGATCTCCCTGCTGAAGGTGGCTCAGCCGAAGGTAGGGTGGGATGGTTGTACCATTTTTGCCCGATGGCCGAAGGGAAACGGAGCGAGAATAACAAATGTGTTGGTACTAAAGATGATTTAATTCCGCGAGATAAGCTGCTGCCTGGACAAGTGACACTGCTTCAAGGACAAAGCTAGGACAAACCAGAGCCTGACACTCCACATCCTTCATGGCTGGTTCTCCACCCTCTTGGCTGACACCGGGAATTCTGGCAGTGACAAATTCTTCACCTTGGCTTAACCTCTTTTTGTCTTCATCTCAACTCAAAGCAGTAACTTTCTCGCTTTGTAGTGCAGAGAAGTGGGTTTTCTGGCTAGGAGCGTCTCCACTTAAAGTTTTAGTGTTTTTAGCAAAGAATTTTAGGTGAAAATGTAGCTACGGTTTATATTTTTGTTTTTAGTATCTGTTTTACCTTAAATCTCGTGGGAATATGCTAGGGACATAGGGGTCACCAGAGGGGACGAGACCAAAGGGGCAGACAGAGAGAAGAGAGAGATAGTCACCCACAGGAAGTCAGATGGGTTGAAGACCTTGGATGGGGTGAAGGACAGGGAGGTGAGAAGCATTCACAAGAGTGGTGTAAAGGTAGAAATCAAGGAAATAAGCAACATATGGGAACAACGCGCAGCAAGAAGCCAAATGAGAGGGTCTGGGCTCCAGAAAATTTAGGTCAAGACATTTCTTCCATTTAGTTTTAGAATTTAAAAATAGCAGTAGGTTATTGGTTTTTATTGAAAAAAAAAAACTGGGGGGGGGGGTACTGTTTACACACACCTGTGACTATTGTCATCATCTCCCTTGCCAATTAACATAATGAACAAATCTAAATTTTCTGTGATATTTTTAGTCTACAAGCTTGTTCCCTGTGGTGTTGGCATGTTGAGTAACAAATATTTTTGTTTCATAAAGTTCAGCATGGCTATATGAAGAGTGGAAAATATGTTTCCAGTTAAGATGGAAAAGGAGTCCTTGGTCAAATGACTGTTAAAATATAAATAAGAATTGGAATGAAAAAAATCCAGAGAGTGTTGTAAAATGCACTGTGTTGGCTGTGACACTAGTTATGATTTTGATGGCCAGGAAAAAATTACAGTGTTTCCCATGCCATCGAAGGGCTAATATCACAATTTATGGACCATATAACATGTTTTATATAAACTCCTGGGAAATTTAAAAACTATATATAATACCAGGATGATACTTGAGAAAATAAAGCATCTTGTTTTAATTCTCTAAGATGGTTTAAATGTTATTAATGTGTGGGAGTTCACAACTCCCTGACCTTTTCCAACCCTGCTTTTCCGAGGAAGAAAAGGACAAAAGCCACATGCAGAGGTTCCTGTGAAAATATTTCTTGGAGGTGGTGGGAACAGAGACAATTTTTATGGAGGAACAAGGGAACTGGGGGCAGAAAAGGGAGCAGGAGGGGTGAATTCGGTTAGTGTGAAAGAAGAGTGAATCTTGGGAGATTTGGTAGCCTATTAAGAGTTGATGGACTAATTTTTTGACCTGCCTTAAATGTTTGAGAGAAAAACAAGGATAGAAATTCCTATCTGGTTATTCTTCTTTCATTGTGACCCTGATCCAAAGTTATACAGTGAGGGACAGGACTATGTAAGAATTGTTAAATCAAAGTGACAGGAGACTAGCTCTGCTGTAAGCTAGATCCATGTTGGAGGACAAAAGCCCATCGGTTCCATCCTTAATGTATTCAATCTTTATAACAACTGTCTAGTGATGATGCCATTTAATCTCATTTGCAGTCAAGGTACTCAAAACTTAGCAAGGCTGCTTAAGTTAACCAAGTGCTGACAGCTCGTATCCCATACCCCATGTCCAGTGGGCTGACCCCAAGACCTGACACCTTTCCTCCCATCCTAAACAGCCTTTGGGTTCAGGATCGCTTCTCAATTCCTTCCATCTGGGGCCCGATCACAAGTCTCTCCCATGAGATGTTCAGCAGAAAAGGTGAGAGACAAAATGCCAATTTAGGTGTAGCTTTGCTGCGACTGGCTTGTTTGAACTCAAGGGGCTTAAAAATCTCTTGGATCTCCCTAAGCAAAAAAAACCAGACATAAGAATGTTATTATTCTAAGTCTCGCAGGGAGTTTGTGAAGATTCAGAAGTCAAGGCCTGCTATAAAACTGCTCAGGAGAAAAGGACTTAGTAGAGTCACCCAGAATCAGAGTCCTTTCCGTGATCATCCTGAGGTCTTTCTCAGGACCTCAGTAAATGAGTGCCATGGCAAGTCTAGAGTTTACTGGGACCTGGGTTACACTGCTGAGATAGAACTCAAAATCTGAGCTGCACTTCTGCTGTGTGAGAATTGGAGGTGAGAAGCGATAGGGCCAGAAATGCTTTCCCAGGTGTCTACTTAGCAGGTAAGGTTCTTTGAGTTCGCATGATGATTTGTGGACTGGTGTATCAGACTCTGTAGAAGGCACCCTCTCTGAACACAGGTGCATGACTAGATGGAGGCTGGCCACGGACACCTTTGCTAGCCTCCTTTCCCTGGGATAAGTGTCATTGGCAATAATATGGAATTAAATTCTAGACCTTTCGTCAAATACATTCAGAACGCACTCACTTGCCCATATTGATTTCAGAATAATTACACCTCCAGCAGAGGGTGAGCCTCCCAGTGATTCATGTATTGCTTGGAAGGTAGCGATTCTTTTGATGCCAGGAATTACTCAAAACACATCTTAAAATAAGGGAATTCAAAATACTGGACAGTGGGAAGGCCACTGGATCTTGTGTCTTTGTGCTCAGGCAGCTGTGTGGGGGGTAGATGGCCTGTCCTCCCCACAGCCATCTGAGCCTGAGAAACTGGGAAAGTAAAGCCATTCCATCAAGAGAATAATAACAATTTGAAAGAAGCTTCTTTGCTTTTTGTTAGATCCGAGCCATGGCAGATTGGATCCAAAAGAAGGGATGTATCGATTCGAGATTTTCTTCCGCAGTGCGGTGACACGATGAGGGTGACCTCATCTGCTAGACCAGATCCCGGTATCCTAGCAAAAGACAACAAGACATAACAATAGAACAGCATCCAGGTTGACCCCAGGCCATCAGTGGGTAGTCCTGGGCATTCTGTCCAGGTAAGGGAAAGAGCTCATTTCAGACATAGCGTCCTTTCTTTAAGGCTCTAGAAACTCTCTAAAGGGATACTTCCTCTCCTAGCCCAGAACCTCTAATTCTCCTGCAGGCCGACTTTGTGCCAGATCCTAAGAAGAGAACGTTGACAGGAAATTCAGTGTCTCCTTACATTACCCCTTTATTTAAACATTTAAATGTGTTTCATTTGTTATTGTTGTTGAGTAGTTATTTTTAAGCCAGAATGCGTCTCCATCCTTCCACCATCTATTTTGGGCACCCATGAGACAAGGAGCGCTGTTAGAAATCAGTGCTGTCTGTGGCTTTCTAAATTAGCTTAAGGGATCCAAGAATCCTTATGTGCCCTAAGCGTTGTGAGTTGCCTGGATAATAATGACTTACGTACATATGTGAGATTCATGGATTTTGTTGTAAGAAATCAGATACAAACTTGTTTATAAACATTATTAAATTTATCGTAGCCTTTTGCCTTATTCACTGTGTACTAAGAATATAGTGGTGACCATGTATTTTTTGGAGAACCACAAAGGGATTCTAATGTTGAAAAGGCTGGAAGTTAGTGGAGTAGCAGAGTGAGATTCAGAAGAGCACCCACCTCTCCAGACTTTCTACCACTTTGGTTTCTGAGACTAGAAGCTGTTTCCCTTACAGGAACCATCCAGGAAGGACCATGCCTGGAGTCAAATGACCTGTGTTTGAATTCCGGTTCTACTCTTCTATGCCTAGCTATGCAACCCTGGCAAAGTCTCACCTGTAATATGGGGACAATTATAGGGCTACTTAAAGTATTTATTATAAGGCTTGGAATATAGTTAATACTCAATAAACAATAGCTATTGCTTTTCTTTTTCTTTTGAATATAACAGCTGCAACTTTAAGAAACCAAGGCTGTGTAGTTTCTTTTTTTAAATGTTTGTTTTATTTTTCAGAGAGAGAGAGAGAGCCAGACGCATGGCTTGATCTCATGAACCGTGCAATCATGACCCAAGTCTAAATCAAGAGGTGGAATCTCAACCGACTGAGCCACCCAAGTGCCCCAAGAATGTGCAATTTCAATTTGATCAGACAGAACCCCTGTAGGTGGTCAAGTGCTCTCATGAGGAGGCTTTGATGAGCTCTGTAGTGGGGAGTTCCTTCTGTGGAAGAGGCTACAGAGGATAAGATACTAACATGATCCCCAGGAAACAAAGCTGATGGAAATGTTTAGTTTTGTTCTAATTGAACCAACTCAGCCCATATTTATGAGTTTCTTTATTTTTAGGGGCACCTGGGTGGCTCAGTCTGTTGACCATCCAACTTCAGCTCATGTCACGATCTCATGGTTTGTGGGTTCGAGCCCTGCGTCGGGCTCTGTGCTGACAGCTCAGAGCCTGGAGCCTGCTTTGGATTCTGTGTCTCCCTCTTTCTCTGCTCCTCCCCCACTCGCACTCTGTCTCTCTCTCAAAAATAAATAAACATTAAACATTTTTTGAAAAATTACAAAAAAGGGTTCTTTTGTTTTTCAAATAAAAAGAAGCCAAACTCTTCCGGATAGACATGCCTGACAGAGTGGGATGACCAAGCAAGGGTAGCGTCCAGGCTCCCGTTGGGCTGTCTGCCTGTGTCCTTCGACATTGACGGCAGGTTCTGGAAGACAACCTGGCAGCCCTCGCAGTCCATTAAGACAGCAGATGCAAACACACTCAGAAGCCAACTGCTGCAATCAGGTTAATTTCAGCCTCATCCTGCGGCTGTCCCCTCACAGCCGATGCCAGCTCAACCCAGAACTGTGCAAGGTTAGGTCACGGTAAAGCTCCCGCTAATGGGCATTTCTCAGTAGGGTGTGTGCTAAATAAATGAAAAACTGGGTGTCTGTGTGGCTTCTGCTGGGAATCGAGCTTGCCAGCCCATCAGCAGGAGATGAAAGCAGGGTAGAGCACACATAATGGGAGACAAACGCACAGAAGTGGAGTCGGGTGACAGAAGTCTTCGGACTTGATCTGTGTTCATTTCCTAGAAGATCAGATTGTTTCAGGAACAGCGGACTTAATTGGGTTCTGTGACTGAACTTTTTATGAAGCAATAAGGTTTATTTGTATTTTGCCATGGTGACAGCAGTGTGGCCATGTGGAGAAACAGGCAGACGGAATCAAGTGATTCAGCGACCCAGTAACAACTCAAGTTGGAGTTTAGATCATCTGTCCTTACCTTTGCTCTCTGTACTCTCTTTTGCCTACTTGTGGACCCAAGTGTGTACTTAAGATTGAGAAAATTTGCTGTTAGCCATGCTGTGTGTGTGTGTGTGTGATTCAGAGTAAAAAATAAACTTTGGGAAAATGAAAGAATTGAAGGCTGCCATCGTTCTGGTAATAGCTTTTCTACTACTGGAAATGTGCTTTTTCTCTCTCACCATTAAATTTCTGATGATTGTGGTCCTCTGATAGGCAGGTCCTCCTGTTTACCGTGGTGGTGCCCCTCCTTCTCTTCCTTCTTTTCCCGGTGCCCAAGTCAGGGTAGCCCAACACTTAGCTGTGTGCACCTGCTCTTTGCCGGGCATGTGGCAGAGCTTTGGGCACGGGAGACAAATGTCTGGTCCTTGCCCATAAAGACTCCAAAGTCTAGGAGTGTAGGCTTGCCACCCCCAGAGGGAAATGGCACAGCAAACAGAGCGGGAGAATCTCAAGCCCATGTTCTTTGCTCTGCGGTTCTTACCTAGCCTGTACCCTAGGCTCATCTGGGCTCATGGATGGGTACGAAAGGTGAACAGAAGCTTGTTTAATTGCACATTTTTTAGGAATGATGATTTAAATAGCAGTGCTGCCCTTGATGAAGAGCCTGGGCACTGAAATTAGCATGGACAGAACTGGAATGCTGATGTTGCCATTAAGCGCTGCGTGACCTTGCAGAATGCACCTTACGCTCTCTGAGCATCAATTTTTATATATGTCCAAACAAGCGAATAATACCTACTTTGTCGTGCTGTTGAATGACAAAGTGACTAGCACATAGTAGGCACTTAATAAATGGTAGCTGCTGTTATTTTCTAGTTATGTGTGCTCGTGGCCGAGTTCGTTAATGTCTGTGAAGGGTAGGACTGCAGTACTGGGGGGAGAGGATAGCACGGACAGGTGACACAGGAGCCATGGATGGCTGCCCAGGAATCACGGTGGGTGTGAGGAGGTGGGGGACACTGACAACATCTTTGCTTTGGCAGCAGCTGAGTTTTCTCCTATGGGAAGGAAATGGCATGTTCAGCCAGCCAGACAACCAAGCTGCTACCATCAGAGAGCCTTTGAAACAGAGCTTTGCAAATGTGTTCCATGCAGCCTGAAGTAATGAGATTCATGCTTCTTCAGTGGTAATCCTCTACTAGACAGCATTTTAAATCTTTTCCTATTTGGTGCATAGAACCGAGGCCCAGGATATACATATTTCCAAGTGTCATTTTTAATTTAATGCATGATTGAATGTATTACCACTGGCACAGCTAAATGGTTAAACTAGAATCCATCAATTTGTCCTGAACTGTTGACATGCAGGGTAATGCTACGGTTAAATTAAATTTAAATATAAGAATGAGAGGCAGCTTGGTTTCCTGGCAATCCTAGGGCTTTGTCAGTGAGGCCTGGCTGCAGCGGAAGAAGGACATTTTAAAATATGAGGTACATTTCTCCCCTCCCCTCCGTATGGCTTGGAAAATTGCTGATTCTTTTGCATTTCTGGTTATTTTCCCTGAGTGGCAAAGCAGACCAGGTGTCCAGATTCTGGCAGGAGGGCATTGTGCAAATGTAAAAGCAAATCACTGTTAATAGGAAAAACCTGGTTTGCAAATCATAACATTTCAGAACTAGAACAGATTTGGGAGACCCCCGAATGTCAGAATCAGGGAGATGGGCCAGAGTTTCAGCCTAGCTCAGAGAGGCTGGGAAGCCTGCCCAAGGACATCTGAGATGAGAACCAGGCCCTCCAACTCAGAGAGAATGTTCTCTCCCTGGCATTTCTTTATACTTGATACAAAGATGTGGCCGAGTGTCCTCTGTTGCTCACTTCTGTGAGAACTTGGGCAAGTGAGTGAACCACTCTGAGCTCAGTTTGCTTGTCTGTATAATGGAGACAATATCACCAGCTACCTCATAGGATTGTCGAGAAGACTAAATGAATTCTAGGTGTGAAATGGTTCAATCAGTGACTGGTACTTGATAAGAGCTCAATAAATATAAACTATTCTGTTCTGTTGTACTGATAAAAATAACTTTTATTATTGACTCAACATTTTCTCTAATTGTTTTTCCAGGATTGGGGACTCCCTAGCCACCAAGGGTAGCCCGTAGTTCTGTAGCCTGGGTTCTCCCATGTTCTCTTTGAAATATTTAAGATAGCCTGTGCTATCTTTTTTTTTTAATTTTTAATGTTTATTTAATTTTGAAAGAGAGAGAGAGAGAGAGAGAGAGAGAGAGAGAGACAGAGTGTGAGTGGGAGAGGGGCAGAGAAAGAGAGGGAGATGCGGAATTGGAAGCAGGCTCCAGGCTCTGAGCTGGCAGCACAGAGCCTGACACAGGTTCAAACCCACAGACTGCAAGATCATGATCTGAGCCGAAGTTGGACACTTAATCGACTGAGCCACCCAGGTGCCCCGGCCTGTGCCATCTTAAATTAGTCTCTTAGGGCTGTCCTAAGAAATTACAGCAAAGTGTGGGTTAAAACAACAGTCATTTATTCACTGATAGTTCTGGAAGCTAGGAGTCCATAGTAATGGGGACAGCTGGGCTGTGCTCCCTCTGAAGGCTCCTTCCTTGCCTCTTCCATTTTCTGGTGGTTCCAAAATTCCTTGGTTTGTTCCCACATCACTCCAAACTCTCTTTCCATCTTCTCATGGCCTTCTGTTCTCCATGTGACTGTCCTGTGTATATCTCTTATAAAGACATTTGTCATTGGATTTAGGACCTACCTGGATAACCCAGGACTTATTTCCTCTGTGATTTTATTGTGACATGCTCAGCTTAATTATGTCTGCACAAACCCTTTTTCCCAAATAAGGTCATATTCACGTTTACAATTCTAGAACATGGACATAACCTTTTGGGGGCCACCATTCAACTGGTTGGGGTGATATCTGGGCACTGGAAATGGAACAAAGCTGGAAGAGATTCAACCCATAGACTTGACTTTGATTGAACTTTGTACTAACCCACCATAGTCTCTGATACTTAAAGGGATGGAAAATGGTAGAAAGAGAGAGATGATGTGATTGGAAAAACTTCACTTGACTGATCAAAATGAAACATGTATTGTGACTGGTAAATAAGTTGGGCCCTCATTCATTCATTTATTCATTCAGCAAACATGAATTGATGACATACCTAGTCCCCAGCTTTATTGTGTGCCATATGCCAGAGATAGAGAGTTGAAAAAAGACAATGTTTCTGTCCTTGTGGAGCCATTAGTCTGGAGAGGAATAGACATAAAATTTAAAAATTATAAAACAACATAATGAGTCCAAAGCTTGAGCTGTTTTCAAAGTATTATAAGTTTAGAGAGGGGTGGGGTGGGGGTAGAGAAAAGAGAAGGGTTGAGTGGTTATGTCCTTTCAGGCTTCCTGAGGGAAGTGACAGTGAGTCAAATCTCAATGAAGGAATCAAGTTGAACACAAAAGGTTCATGAGCAACCAACTGCATGAGCAAAGGCACAGGGGCAAGTCAACAAATATAGGGACCTAGAGTCAATACAGGCTCCTTGCAGTACAGAGAGGGAGACAGGGAGAGTTCACGGAGTCCCCAGAAGTAAGGAGGGCAGATTATGAAGAGCCTTGCTCTGCTAATTATAGAGCATGATGCTTATCCTATAGGATATCCTTAAGGGTTCTTGACTATTATAAGCAATGTAGAGTCAGACTTACTTTGTACAGGACGCTCTTGACTATTGCAGAAGAGACTGAATGGAGGGAGCAAGAATGGGGGCAGGAGATCAGACAAGGGGGATTTTGTAGAAACTCAGTCAAAAGATAATGAAGACCTGAATTTATCTACTAAATACTGTGAGGAAAAAGTATATTTAAAAATTGCCTTCCATATCTCCAGCCTGGGTGACAGGAATAATGGTGGTGGCACTGAATGGATGAGGGGTAGAGAGAAGAGCAGATTTTGACAGGAAGATCCTGATTTCTGCTGGGGATGTCCACATATAGACATTCAGGTTGAAGGAGCCAGGTGAAAACAAACATGAGTTGGAAACATGAGTTTGGGGCGTGGGGAGAGAACTAAGGTGGTGATAATAGCTTTGTGAGTTACTAACATCTATATTCCTTTCTGAGAACCGCTGTAACAAAGAACCATAACCTGGGTGACTTAAAACAACTCAAATTTATTCTTTCATGGTTCTGGAGGCTAGGACCCCCAAATCATCAGGATTGGTTCCTACCAAAAGCTCTAGAGAGAACTTGTTCTATGCTTCTATGCTAGCTTCTGGTGTTTACCTACAATCTGTGGTGTCCCCTGGCTTGTAGAATCATCCCTTCAATCTCCCTCTCATGGCCTTCTCCTCTACATCTGTATCTGTTTCTTATCCTTCCGTTATAAGGACACCAGTCATATAGGGTTTAAGCCTCTCCCACCCCAACTCCCTATGATCTCATCTTAACTAATCACCTCTGCAAAGATGCTATTTCCAAAAAAGCTCACACAATGGGAGTAGATTAAATCATTTGAAGATAAGAGCAAGTTGAGGACAAAATACCTACTTTTGTCATTGAAGTATAAAATATTATGTTAGTTTCAGGTATACAGCATATTGTTTTGACCTTTGTAGATGCTGCAAAATGATCAGACCAGTAAGTCCAGTTACCATCTGTCACCATACGAAGTCAATACAATATTATTGACTATTTTCTCTATTGTATACATTACATTCCCATGACGTCTTCATTTTATACCTGGAAATTTCTACTTCTTGATCCCCTTCACCCATTTCACACTTTACCTCCCACAACCTTTCTCCCTTCTGACAGCCACAATCTGTTTCCTGTACATCTGGGTTTTATTTTTTTTTGCTTGTTTTGTTTTTTAGGTCACGAGCATAATGAAAAACATGTGGTATGTGTCTTTCTGTCTGACTTATTTCAACTAGCATGGTACCCACAAAATCCATCCATATTGTCACAAATGGCAAGATTGCATTCTTTTTTATGGCTGAGTAGAATTCCATTGCATGTGAGTGTGTGTGTGTGTGTGTGTGTGTGTGTGTGTGTGTGTGTGCGTGTGTGTATTGCATCTTTTTATCCATTCATCTACTGATAGACACAGGTTGTGTCCATATTTTGGCTATTGCAAATAATGTAGCAGTGAACATGAGGGTGCATATATCTTGTCCAATAAGGGTTTTCATTTCCTTGGGGTAGATACCCAGAAGTGGAATAGCTGGATTATATGGTAGTTCTATTTTTAACTTGTTGAGAAATCTCCATACTGTTTTTCCCAGTGGCTGCACCAATTTACATTCCCACCAACAGTGACAACTGTTGAGTATGGAATATCTTTCAACTTATTTGTATTGTGTTCAATTTCTTTCATCAATATCTTGATAGTTTTCAGGGTACAGGTTTTTACCTTCTTGGCTAAATTTATTCCTAAGTATTTTATTCTTTTTGATGCAAATGTAGATGGAATTGTTTTCTTAATTTCTCTTTCTGATAATTCATTGTTAGCATATAGAAATGAAACAGATTTGTGTATATTAATTTTGTATCCTGAAACTTTACTGAATTCACTTATTCTAACAGTTTTGTGTGTGTGTGTAGAGTCTTTAGGGTTTTCTATATATAGTATCATACCATCTGCAAATAGTGAAAAGTTTTATCTCTTCCTTTCTAATTTGGATGGCTTTTATTTTTTTGTCTTGCTTAATTTCTGTGGCTAGGACTTCTAATAGTATACTGAATAAAAGTGGGGAGAGTGGGCATCGTTTTCTTATCTGATCTTAGAGAAAATACTTTTAGCTTTTCACCATTGAGTATGATATTAGCTATGTGTTATATATGGCCTTTATTATGTTGAGGTACATTCCTTCTCTATCCACTTTGTTAAGGTTTTTTTTTTTTAAATCAAAAATCGATGTTGATTTTTGGCAAATGCTTTTTTTTCATGCATTGAGATAATTATATGACTTTCGTCTTTTATTTATTAATGTGGTATATCATGTTGATTGATTTGTGGCCATTGAACCATCATTGCATCCCTGGAATGAATCCCACTTAATCCTGGTGTATGATCTTTTTAAAGTACTGTTGAATTAAATTTGCTAATATTTGGTTGAGGATTTTTACATCTATGTTAATCAAGGACATTAACCTGTAATTTTCTTTTTCTGTAATATCTGTGTTTAGTTCTGGTGTTGGGTTAATTCTATCCTTGTAAAATTAGGTTAGAAGCAAGATCTCCCATCAATTTTTTGTTTTTTTTTGTTTTTTTTTTTTTGTTTTTTTTGCAAGAGTTTGAGAAGAATAGGTATTAAATCTTTTTTGAATGTTTGGTAGAATTCACCAGTGAAGCCATCTGGTCCTTGACTTTTATTTGTTGGGAGTTTTTGATGACTGATTCAATCTCCTTACTAGTAATCGGTCCATTCAGATTTTCTACATTGTCTCCCTTAATCCATGGTTTTGCTGTCCACAGTTTTAGTTCCTGCAGTCAACCACATTCCAGAAGCAGATGATCCTCCCTCTGATGTCAAAAGGTCAGTAGTAGCTTAATGCTATGTTACGATGTCTGTGTCTTTCACCTCACTTCATCTCATCACATAGGCATTTTGTCTTCTCACATCATTACAAAAAGAAGAGTGAGTACAGTAAATAAGGTATTTTCAGACAGAGATCCCATTCACATAACTTTTATAATCGTATGTTGTTATAATTGTCCTATTTTATTATTATTGTTGTTAATCTCTTACTGTGCCTAATTTATCAGTTAAACTTTATCATAGGTTTGTATGTATAGGAAAAAAATAGTACAGATAGGGTTCGGTACTACCTGTGGTTTTAGGCATCCACTGGGGGTCTTGGAACATATATTCCTGTTGTGCGGGCAGAGGAGCCTGTGAATGACAGAAATAGAGTCAGAGGACTGAACTGGGAGAAGGTGTACAGTAAGAGTCAAAATGGAGAGTTCTGGAGGAGGAGGATGTGAGTGGGTATTGACAAGCTTCTTAGTGAACAGGGCTGTCCTTTGGAACTGTTAACTGAGGGGAAAGGAAGTGAGCCAACAAGTAAAGGACTGATTGGCTGAGCTAAGGACCTTCTTCAAGTGTAGATCATGAGAAGGTAGACACACTGTCCAATCTTCATTCTTCCTAACTGTTACCCTTTGTGCTTAGAAGCAGAGAAGGTAGAACATGGTACCTATGCAAGGATGAGGGTTTGGCGGGGAAGTAGGCAAGAGGCGCTGGGTGAAGAAGAACTGAGTGAAAGAGAGAAGAGCTCAGGTGACCAGCCATAGAGTTGAGACCAGTAGAGAGGAAATGAGACTCGGAGGCACTGATAGACTGGGGAGAGAAAGGCAGCAGTTGATTAGATTATGCAAGGTAGCACACAGTGCCTAAATATGGGTGCTAAATAGCTATTAACAGTAACTTTAATTTTCTCATTTCAACCAAGGTAACAGCATTTCACAAGTTCTCCATCAACCTCATGTTGATGAAAGCGAAACATGTAAGCTGAGTGAAGGTGTTGTGGGTCAAGAATTGTGGCTAAACGGAAATTTAGTGGGACAGGAAAATGCATGAGTCCACAGGATTATTGATGGCTCACAAAACCTTTCTTGACCTTATCCAAAGTCACACTGATAATCAGCGGTGGAGCAGGGGCTAGAACCAGGGCAACATTGATGTCAGTCACTTTGACTCCCATATGTAATCCATTACCAAAACCTGATGACTCTCACTTCTCAGTGCACCTTTTCACCCATCTTGTCTTTTCCTTTCTACCACCTCTACCTTACCTCACAACCTCATCATCTTGTGCTAGACTTGAGTGGGAAATGTCTAGGTGCTGTCCACAGCTCAGTCCCCTCTGTCCCTGATTTTGTTTCATAAGCCATAGAATCAAGGAGTTTCCAGACAATAATATGGGACTTCCAATGGGTCAGAATGTCTCTATAGACTCTATACCTTTCCCCTGTTGAAAATGCTTTGTGACTCCCCATTTTCTACAAGGCCTTTGCTATCTGACCGTCCTCACTTTATTCTTCTACAAATTGTTCTTTATGACTGGACTGGCCAAGTGGTTCCTTACCAGCTTGAAATCGCTCTCATTGCCTTCTTGCACACCAGAATTCTCTACTTGTCTCCAGCTCTACTTATTCTACACATTTTCAAGTCCCAACTTATGATCTGTGTCCTTCGTGAATTCTTCTTGTGTGATTTCAGCCTTCCACTGGCTTTGTTTCTTCTGATGTCCTTTGGCTTCTATTAACTGTACTGTTCATGAAGCATATTTCAAAGATTTGTCTTATTATTATTATTATTATTATTATTATTATTATTTTTGCATTTCTTTTACGTTCTGCCAGATTGAAAAATCCTTGGGGAAGCAGCTTGGTGTGGTGGATGGTTCTGGAGAGAGAGTGAGATAACCTGTGTTATAAATCTAGTTTTGTTAAGTTGGTGAGTTGGTAACTGTGATTTTGAGGTATCCATAGAGCATTTATTGTTGTTTCTGTGTATTGTAGGACTTAAACTCATCTCTCCTGCCCTCATCACAAGCTTTCTGAGATCAGATGAGGTAGTGCGTGGGAATGTGCTGCCCTGGTAAAGTCCCTTCACTTGTTAGGACTGAATAAGTGACTGGAACTTCATTCAGAAATTCCCCTTTTGGTAATTATCAAGTAAGTGAGAGCCGGGGGTGGGAGGCCATTATTTCTGATGTGGCTCATAACACAATAGTTGGCCAAGTGAAGTTAAGCCCAGAATACATCCACAAGGATGGTCTGTTTTAAAGTTTTAAAAGAAAATGGACTCAGATGTGTTTATTACTAACTTTCTTTCACATGTTTGCCTGGTACCAGCTGCTACAAACAAAGTAACCCCCACTTACATATCTTACATAAAGAAAGGAAGCTTCATGTTTTCATGAAAATGAACCAAACGTTTTTCATCGAACCTCCTTCAGGACTCTCCTACGAGAAAGTCCCCTCATTGCATGGGGCAAGACATGGTGCTAAATCCTCTCGTTTTTGTACTGTTTGAATTTGTATCTTCATTTCTTTTGAAGCCCAGACTCGATGGGTGGAGGCAAAAGAAAGGTGGGCTCCATCCACAGCAGCGACATCAGATACAGCCGGCTGGCCGGCCTTGCCAGCCTCGCTCAGCCTGCTGTAGGCAGTGTTCCACAGCAGGGGAGGTGGCTGTCCAGCTCCTGGCATGACATCATCAGCTGTGCAGCTGTGAGCCTGGCACATCATCGCATGAGCTTGGTGGTAGACCGCCAGCCACTGAATTAGAACAGCTGTTGATTGGGATGGAGAGCCCAGCAGATGGGTCAGTTAAGCCTGCTGCTTGTGGTCATAGCGTCATTTTTATCACTGTCTTGTTGATGCAGATTTAAGTACTCAAGTGATTCCTTCCTTCCTTCCTTCCTTCCTGACCCCTGGCCTTGAAGATGACAACCACATTTTGTAAGACCTCAACACTTTTCTTTTTACAGTCACTTTCCCCAGGCCCGTGCTTTCTTTCCACTCTTCTCCAAAAAGGGAGGGAACCATTGACGTCATCAGTTCTGCGACTGATTATGCCATGATTAGAATCCAGGAAACTTAGGAAGCTGATTTTTCTTGCTGTCCTTCTTCTATGATGCCAGAACTTGGAGCCTTCGGGATCTTAGAGGGAACTTCAAAGCTGATGTAACTAATAACACTGTGAGTTGGCTGGTGAGGGAAATGGATACCAGACAAGTCAACATGAGGATGATAGAGTATGGGGCCTCCTGAAGCGTGGTGCCAGAGTCACCAGGATGTCCATTCCTGGCCACCATATATCAAGGACTCCTGAAATTTGACCAGCAGAGGATCATTCTTTTAACCTAAACCTGTTCTTTTATCAAAGAGCAAGGGCACCTGGTGGGGGGTGACCAGTTCATCTGCTTTCAGGCATGTCTACCTAAATGTGCATGAGTTTATCCGATCACTTCCTGAGATTGGATTTTGTTGGAAGGATGAAAGAGGGAAAACGATAGCATGAGACATCTGAGTCGTGTGAGGAACGAGGAGAAGGGACATCGATAAGAGAGGGTAAAGAGAAGGAGGCTAAGTTCATATACATTGCTAGGCTTGGCACTGTGAATGAACAGAATGATGGAAAATCAGGACATTTTGATGGAAAATGATCATCAGAATACTGGTCTCCTGGAGAGAGACAGGAAGCCATCCAGCCAACACAGCAGTATATTGATTGGGTTCCAGGGATCCTTTCTTACACGATTTTCTTCTGAGTGTAAAACACAGCCTGATACTTTTCAATATATTTTCCTTTTCCCTACTATCCCTGCACTGCCCAACAAAGCATTCCCTAGATCATTGCTGGACACTTAGCCTCCTTCCTCAGCTCTCCTGATGCCACATGAAAGTCAAGCAAGACTTTTCCAGAAAGTCATGCTATGCAGGTTAATTAGTGGAAAATACAATGTTGCAGCTCTTTTTAAAATAGCAGGTACAAACTGTTCTAGAGCCCTTAGGGTGTAAATATCATGTCGCCATTGTTTCCTCAAATTAAATTAAAACTAGCCTGTGGAAAAAAAAGATCAACTTAAAATTGCATTATTTCAGTCTTGGTTAAAACTAGAAGACATAGAAATAAAGTTGTAAGAATAAGAAATAAGGTTGTGATGGCTTTGATGGGGTCAAAACTTGAAATGGAATGAACTTTATTGATAAAACTGGTTCAAGAATTCAAAGTGCAGGGCTAAGCAATTCCATTTCTCAGCAAGATAAGAAAGATTGAATCAAGCAATGCTTATATTTGGTGGTTCTTAAAATACAATGGACCAATGACCCTCAGTCAAGGGAAGAAATCTTGTCTTTTAGTTTAAATTTTCACATGCTCTGACTTTTGTAGATATAAAGATGATTCTTCCTAAATTTTGATGAATGAAGGGCATAGACTCCTTTAGGTGAGATCTGGCTTTTCCTTCAGAGATTATTTTTTTTTGGATCATTATTATCCAAGGTTGAAACCTAAAATCATCAGCCTGCATAAACTTCAAAGTTGAAAGATAATTGTTAAAGGAAACTTGGTTTGTTCCTTTAAACTTATAAACTCTGTCATAGGAAATTTCACTTAATCACTAGTAACTAAACTTCTCTGGTTTTACCGGTCACAATAATATAAACTACGTAAGTTCTCTTGCTGGTCAGAAAAACATTTCAGGGGCTCCTGGGTGTCTCAGTTGGTTGGGTGTCTGACTTTGGCTCAGGTCATGATCTCACGGTTGGTGAGTTTGAGCCCCACATCGGGCTCTGTGCTGACAGCTCAGAGCCTGGAGCCTGCCTTGGATGTTGTGTCTCCCTATCTCTCTGTTCCTACTCCACTTGCACTCTGTCTTCCTCTCTCTCAAAAATAAATAAAGATTAAAAAAAAAAGGAAAACATTTCAGAATCGACCTCCTTGAATCCAGAATTTCCTCCTTGAGAGGCAACTGTATAAGTAAAATAATATCTTGTTTACGTCCACAATCATAAATGCTCATTATTTCACAGGTAGCCTGTCACCCCAAGACAGGTGGGAAGTCTAGACTTTCTTGGGGGTACTCCTCTCTCCTGGATGATAGGAGGATATAGGAGAGTTTACATGGTTTAAGATGAGGACTGTCAAACTTTGCTCTTAAGCTTACATGAGAGTACTGTATTTATAGGATGCATTCTACCAATCAGAACCCAGGACACTGATACCTGGTTTTATGACTGCCATAGAGCAGACGTGGGTGACTAAGGAGATGCATATACTTCCTGTTAAATCAGACACAACAGCCTCACTGAAACCCAGTGAGTTTAATATTTGCGGATAGGTCTATTGTCTGTCTACATCCAACTGGAACTCTGATTGATTTTACCCAGAATACAGCAGGAAGTCAAGGTTACATGATGAATATAGGGCATTTGCTATAATCAGCTAACATCTTTAGGACTACCATGTTCTAGACCTTTTAGCATAAATATAGCATAGTAAATAGTGTGTATGTGTGCTGGTGTGGAATGAATTCCTTCAAGGACTCCTGTGGTCCTCGGGACTCAGTGTCATTTATACAGTGTGGTGTGCATCCTGAATTCTTGACCAATACCCATCAGGCTTACTAAACCCAAAAGTGATCATTGCTAGAAGCTGATATCTTAATTTCCCTGATGAATCCAGTTCAGCAAAACATATCAAGATAGCCTTTGCTTACCCTGAGCTGCTGAAGATACACTAAATTGGAGAAATATGCATTTGACAAATATTGAAGTTGAGTTTTTGACTCACCACCTTCACCCGAGGCTTCTTATTAAAACATGTCAAGGTCAGTGACCTGAACTAGCCCACCAATTTCTGTTAACATTTTTTGGATCCCATGGTCTAGGACTAGGGGTTTGTGCTCTATCTTTTCACACAAAGTGCTTCCCTATTTGAAGAAACCTCGTAAATCATCCCCCCTTTAATGAAATGCTATTGATTTATTCATTTATTCATTCAGTTCTTTATTTAAGAAATAATGCCTACACTATTCTTGGCTGTTAGTACAGAGTTGGTTGACATATATTTTTTAAGCTCTAGGGATACAGGATGAGAAAAATAGACATGTTTTACAGTCTCACGGAACTCACAGTCTAGTAGGAAGGACAGACATTAAGTACATAATGGCAGCTAATTAAATGCATGATTACTGGTAGGTAAAATGCCCTAAGGAAGAACCGGGGTGCTCTGGGATCATCTAGCAGGGAGACTGGAGTCAGGGAAAGTTTCCTTGAGGAAGTTTAACCTGAAATAGGATGGAACCCTCTGTATATCAGTATGTAGCCTGGATTCTGGTTTTACTGGGTGTAAAAGCAGACATGCCTGGAACCCTGACTCTTGTTACTATGCCCTCGTGGCCTCATAGTCGGCCATAACACTGTTTCGCTTGGCATTTCGGGAGCCAGTCATTCCAAGGGACATACGTGAAACTATGAGGCTAGAAGGAAATCTTACAGGCTTTCTTCAACTTTGAATCATGACCATTATGGATTTTTTTTTTATCCCCAAGTATCCTGAGTTTCCGAACAGGTCAATGAATTAACGAGGAACCTTCCTTTCTACCCTAAGGCAATTCAGGTTTCTGCTCCTATAGCCGTCTGAGGGGGGACATGAAACAAGAATGGGTTTTATTAACAACAGCTTCTGCTCAACAGCTCCCTCTGTGAACACAGTCCACACATCCTTCCTGTGCCAGCCAGGGATCCCTGGGGTCTCCTCCATCTACTTCTCAGTGCCTACCAGTGCTCTTTTCTGATGATCTTGGAGTGATCCCCTCGCTTTGCTTGCTGGGTGGTCTCTTAACTGTTAGAAGGTGGAGGAAGGTCAGTAATGTATCTCCCAGACTGAGAGGGCACTTTAATACTGAAAAACAAAACAAGCTACTCCATGCCATGTACATGGTTTTATTCAGGTTAACTTATTGACAGAGATGGGCAGACAGACGATCCAGACTGTACTACACAGCTATTCTCTGCCCAGTCTGGACCTTAATCCCCAGCTTTTATGGAGTAAGGGGCATGGTTGGTGGGGCCACAGGATAGTTATCTAAAGTGGCACCATCTATATGCTAGAGGGGAGAACACGATGGTGGACCAGAGATGGAGTCAGTGTTGCCAGCACTCCTACATTTAACCGTGTTGATGCTTTTGCTAGGTATAGTGCTAGGTGGTGCCTCAATATTTTGATGTCAACTTGGGTCTATGTTTTCCTGTTTTGTTGAAATACAGCAACCATGTGCTTTGGGCTCCTGACGGCACCCATGCTTGTAGTATTCATTCCTTTGAGTCAGGTTCCAGTGTACCCCAATCAACCCGCCACGCCTCCAGAAATCGGATGACTCTCCTGGAAGAGAAAGAACAAAGAAGGAGAGTAAATGATGCCACCTGGTGCTGCCCACGGTGGGTCCCTTTCCCACCATTGTGCTCCTAACGTGTACTTCATGAGTGGCAACGTGAATTCTTTAGCTTGGAGAAAGGGGATCAACCCAAGTGAGGGAACATCATGTCTCTGAATTCAATGCAGACAATTTGGGGGAGGAGGGGCCCAGTCTATTACACCCAAGTTTAAAATTTCCAAAGCTCTGTGTGGGAGCTGCTGTTATAAATCCTGCTATCTGTTAATGGGATTTGAGCCTGAAACGCCCACATGCTGCTTTGAAATTTTCCTCCATCTGTTCATTTCTGCAAAGCTTATTTATTTATTTAGGACAAGAGAAGTGGCCTACTAATGCTGCCAGCAGAACAATTGGGATTGTAGATCTGAGGAGAAAATAAGCTGTTTGCTGAGGGTTTTTTGACATGTATCTTCTTATGCCCACTCCTCTGGTGTCTTTGGGCGAGAAGGTTCTGGTAGAAGTGGAGTAGATGAGTGGTAGACATCACCGTTGGTGCCTTGTCTGTCCTCAACGTGGCAATTCCTGGAGATTAGCTGTGTGGTGTCAGCATGGTCACTGGGAAGTGTGGTAAATGGGTTTTAGATCACAACACTGCGTGGATTGAGAAGTTATGGGTGAGAACTGTCCAAGCGGCCTTGGAAAAGAAGATCAAAGAAATACCTGAGAGTCTCATTTATGAATTGACCCAACTTAGACCTGGTGCGGGAAGGACTTTGTTTTTTAATTTGCCTTTGGGAAATTTCACCATCAGTGTTGGCTTTTCTTTTAAATTCAACTCCTGGAGTTTTTCTCTCCTCTCTTTTTTAGTTATGACTGCACCTAGGGGGCTTCCCTTCCCTTTCATGCCAGGTGGGATTTTGGCCCTGATTTCCACTCACAGCCTTTTTGGCCCACCTCTCAAGCTATTGCAGACAAAATGAGGCCAGAACTTCCATGATCTTGGCCCTTTCTCTCAGTTGTCTGCTCCTCTTGGCTGTGACACTTCTATAGACCCAGCGTTCTTTTCAGAAACAAGTGGATAACTAAGTCTTGTACCTATTTCATAATTATAACAATCTTCTTGGATGTGTTTTCCTTTAGCAGATGTTTACTGAGTGCCCAATATGAACCAGGCACCTTGGGGATACAGAAGCAAAAATATGGACAAGGTTTTTGCTCCCAAAGAGCTATGGTTGGATAGGAGAAACCTATATTAAACAAGGAAATAGACAAACACACATAATTTACTATTGTGGACAGTATTGTTAAAAAAAGTGAAGAGAAGGATTAAGAGTAGGGGGCCTGATTGAAAGGGGCGGACTTCCCTGAAGAGGTGACTTTCTCTCATGGAAGGACTTCATTTCTCCGTTCGTGTTACATTGGGACTGCACTTCCATTCAGGACAGGATTGAGGATTAAAACAGGCCTCGTCTCTATTAAAACCCAATTTGGGCGGGTATTGCTTTCCATCCACATCACCTTTGGTGCTTGATTGCTGAGATCAGGATACTACAAAACATCCAGAGGAAATTTTTTTTTTTAACATCATGTTTTCAGTGTCCGAGCAACTCATTCGGAAAGCGTCAGATTCACAGTTTTACGTGTCAGCCTTTGTGCGAAGGTAACAAGGTCCTGGGGGAGGCAGTAGGGTAGGTAGAAAGATGGGAGGAAGACATTGCTGGCAGTTAAGGCCCCAAGCAGCCAGCAGAGAATCTTCCTCCTCCATTTCTTCAGGAAATCCCAGCGGCCCCGTGGGGAGGTTGGGGAGGAGGACTGATGTAGAGGAGAACGTGTGGTAGTAACCGGCTGGCAGGTCTACCATGGAAAGCTTTGAGATCCACTCCTCAGAAACCCCGGGCTTAGATGAGCATTTCCCCAAGACTCTGCAAAGAGGGACAAGTGTCCATTAGGAGATAAAGTGCTGCCATATTGACCACTTGTATTTCCCTCAAGTTCCCAGGCGATGCTGATGCTGGTGATCCTGCGAGCCACCCCCATCTCTCTCCTTGTTTCTCTCCCTGGTCCCTGTCTGCTTCCCTCAAATTTCTCATTTCTCATATGAACACTTATTTTCACCCACACTTCTTATCACTGTTTCCTCTTTTCTGTAATTCTCCCTGGTCCCAGCCTTCAGCTCAGCTCAGACTTTGGTCCTTGCTGAAATCAGTGAAACACAAGGTCAATATTGTCCTCGCTTTCCCCTAACACAGATATGCCATCTGGGACTTGGGAGAGCAAATAGGGCTACCCCCTATCTAGAAAAGGTATCCTTTTTTCTGGGATCATTCACGGTCCACATCAGGATTGTGTCAGCCTTACAGTTTTTCCATTGCTTAAGGTGTTTTCCTTTTCATTAATAGTTTTGACTTAGACTGGTTATGAAACAGAACTGGGTACTATCTACATGGGCACACATTTCTAATGGAGTCCCATTACAGATACCTATACTTTGGTACACCTCTTTTGGATTTGTTTGACAAAGAATCTGGGAAACTCAAGAAAGGATATAGAAACAATGATCTGTGCATTTAGTTTGGATTGTGTATCTGGATTACAGTATAAACGGTGGCACAGAATGGTGTGGTCTGCAATGCAAGTCACATGTGTGATTCAAAAATTTCTAGTAATGACATTTACAGAAGTACAGGGGCACCTGGGTAGCTCAGTTGGTTAAGCATCTGACTTCGGCTCAGGTCACGATCCCACGGTTTGTGGGTTCAAGCCCCACATTGGGCTCTGTGCTGGCAGCTTGGAGCCTTGAGCCTGCTTCGGATTCTGTGTCTCCCTCTCTCTCTCTCTCTCTCTCTCTCTCTGCTCCTCCGCTCATGCTCTCTCTCCCTGTCTCTCAAAAATGAGTAAACATTAAAAAAAAAATAAAAAAAAGAAGTACAAAGAAGTGTGTACAATTAGTCTTGAAGGTATATTAAATTTACATCTAAAATATTATCATTTCTACCTGTAATCAATATAAAAATTATTGAGATATTTACTTTTTTCCCCCTACACTAAATCTTTGAAATCCAGTGTGCATTTCATACTTACCACATTTTTCATTCTGGACCAACCCCATTTCAAGCACCCCATCACCGCATGTGGTTAGTGGCTTCTGACTTTGCACAGAGCATTGTTCTCGATTTCTTCTTTGGCTTCCCGGATTTAAATAATGTCATTTTAAAATTAAAAGTCTTTCAATGCTGTTTAGCCCAAATCCCCCCCCCCCTTTTTTTTTTCTTTTTTTACAGATAAGAGATTGAGTCTGGGAGAGATAAGGTGAGTTGCCAGAGGGTGTACAGTGAGCTAGAGACCAAGTGGGCTCTGAGCCCATGTCTCCTGCTCCCCCCGCTGGGGCTCTTTCCAGACTACGCTCCATCCCTGGGGTGCGGTGACTCATGAAACTCGTCTAGACGAGGAATAGGCCAAACTTTGCAAATGCTGCATTCTGTGCTCTGCCTCTGCCTTGAGATTAAATCAGTCTCACATCCTTTTGTTGACTGCCTCCTACATGCTAGGCACTGGGAATGCAGATACACGCGTGGACAAATTCAGTGTGAGGGGGACAGACCGCTGGGCCACGAGCTGCAGCATTATGAAACAGCGTGTTAAACGGTTCGCCGTTAAGGGATGACCATCAAGGAGAGGACTGGTGAAGACACGTTCTGTAAAATGGCATGAGTGCAGAGGAGAGTCTGACAGAAGGGACAAGTGCCACTGACATCTAGGCTGGAATTGAGACCTTTGTTCATCCGTGCAGGTTATGCTATTGTGTCCTGCTGTATTAGGCAGCGGGAACTAGGGTAACAATCCAGACGCACAGTTTGCATATCTAGTGGGAGAGACATGCCAACATCACTGTGTTAAAATGAATAAATAAATTACAAAATGCAAAAAGAGGACGAGAAACAACACGGTGATCCAGAGAATGGTGGAGGGGTAAAGCTTTCTGTCGTTGGGACAGAGAATACCCCTGAGAATAAAGATTAGTGTTTTAACCATAAGAGGAATACTCCAGATTATGTAATGGCTCAGAGACTTTTTTTTTTTATTCATTCACATAAAATCCAAATGATTTAATCGGCAGGTGACTCTTCCCTGCAGTGATTCAGGGACCCTGGCCCCTTTCATCTTGTGGCTCCTCAGTTTTCAACACACCTGTCAGAGGTCACCGTGCTCCTCTGCAGTGTGGTTTCCTCAGAGGGGCTGGTAAGCCCGTAAATGATGGCTGCTTTTTGTGCCCTCCATCATCTGACACATCTAACTGCAAGGGAGGCTGGGAGGTAAAGTCTCCCTCTGCCCCCCAGAGGAAGGTGAAGCAGCTTGCTGAACCTCTAGCAAGTTTCCACCATAGATTCAAAGGAATAGAAGAACTTATAGCTGCAAAGAATTGTGGGAAGAACATTCTTGACAGAAGAAAAGACACGTGCAAAGACTCTGAGGCAAGAAAGAGCTTGGCATGTTTGAGGAGCTGAAATAAGAATGGAGTGGCTGAAGCATGGGGAGCAGGGAGAGAGTGGTGTGAGAGAGTGGTGAAGAAATGGGCAGAGGTCCAATTAGGAGAGGATGTCAGGTTTAAAACTTTTTATTGTGGTGAAATATTCATGATGTCAAATTTATCATTTTTACCATTTTTAAGTATACAGTTTGGTGGCATGAAGTACATTCACATTGTTGTGCAACCATCACCACCATCTATCTCTGGAACTTTCTCATCTTCCCACACCGAGACTATCCATTAAGCACTAGCTCCCCATTCCTCCTCCCAAGTTCTGGTAACCACTGGTTTACCTTCTTTATTTATGAATGTGACTACTTTAGGAAACTTGCATAAGAGGAATCATGCGGTATTTGTCCTTTTGTGTCTGGCTTGTTACACTCAGCATGATGTCTTCAGGGTTAATCTGTGTTGTACTGTGTATCAGGATTTCATTCCTTTTTACAAATGAGTAATATTCCATTACATGCATATACCACATTTTGTTTATCCATTTCTCATCTGTCAACGGATATTTGAGTTGTTTCCACCTTTTTGTTTGATGCTGCTTTGAACAGTGGTGTTACCAATATGTGTTTGCATCCCTGCTTTCAATTATTGTGGGTGTATATTATGAATAATTGGTGGGTCATATTGTAATCCCATGTGTAATTTTTTGAGGAACCACCATACTGTTTTCCATAATGGCTGGTACCATTTGATATTCTCACCAGCAATGTACAAACGGTCCAATTTCTCGCCAACATTTACAATGTGTTTTTTTTTAAATAATAGTAACCATAGTAATGGGTGTGGAGTGGTATCGTACCATGGTTCTGATTTGCATTTCTCTAATGATTAGTGACATTGAGTATCTTTTCACATGCTTATTGACCATTTGTGTATATTCTCTGGAGAAATGTCTATTTATCTCCCTGGCTGATTTCTTTTTCTTTTTTAATGTTTATTTGTTTTTGAGAGACAGAGAGAGACTGAGCATGAGCAGGGCAGGGGCAAAGGGGGAGGGAGACACAGAATCTGAAGCAGGCTCCAGGCTCCGAGCCGTCAGCACAGAGCCCGACGCAGGGCTCGAACTCACGAACCGTGAGATCATGACCTGAGCCGGAGTCAGATGCTTAACCCACTGAGCCACCCAGGCGCCCCCTCCCCCCTTGCTGATTTTTGAACTGGGTTTTTTTGTTATTGTTGAGGATTTGAGGATTTTATTCTAAGTGCAGTAGGAAGGCATTGTGGGTATCAAGCAAGGAGTGACATTTTAGGAAGAACCTACGCCTTACTCGGGGCGATCGTGTGACATTCTTCAGCAACATTGGCTCCTGGGTCCAGAAGCGGTGTGGGTGGATGCTGATGACATCATTAACCACAAAAGTCCCTGTTCACTATGAGCTAAAAATGTAGTGTGACTAGAGCAGAAGGCCTGGGTTCTGTCTTTCCTCCCACAAACTTCGGCAGTGGCCTATATTTTCATGCCGCTCCCGTGGTGTCCCATATTTCCCATATGCTGAGGCTGGAATGGGGTGGGGGTGGGTCTGAGACAGCTCTGAGCCTGTGAAAGGCGATTTAATTTCCAGGGCCCCTTTGGTCCCTGTGATTCTTAAAGGACCCGACAAGGGCAGGCCAATTAGTACAGGCAGTGATAAGTGGTTGCTGTGATATGGCAGAAATGCCGGTTCCTTGGGAAGCTGGTGACACTGTGAATTCATTGCACACCAGCCCGACAGGAACAGCTGGGTGGGGGTAAGAGATCAGTGAGGGGGAAGCAATAGGGTTTCTGCTCTCCTGAGAGCCAGTTCCCCTCACCTCCCGATGCTACTGCACTTTCATACAGCCTGATACATTCAAGTCAGAACGCGACATTAGACTTAACATGGCACTTGACAATTTTACATGCTTTTTACATGTTTTGTTCTTCTCATATGCTCCTGTTTACCCACTAAGGCAGCGGTTCTCAAACTTCAGTGCGTCAGAAGCACCTGGAGGGCCTGGTAAAATCTAGAGGGCCCGGCCCAATCCCCCAAAACTTCCGAGGCAGCGGGACCGAAGCGGGTGCAAGAATTCACATTTCCAGTAAGTTCCCAGGAGACGCGGCTCCTGCTGCTCATCTGGGCCTGTTCTTTGAGAGTCTCTGCACGAAGACACTAAGCGCAGCTCTTCAGGGTCATGGAGCAAGCTGATACAGAGTTCTTAAAATAGCATTAATTGTAGCTGCTGCTCGCTGTGGCCTGGGAATAGACTGCCTACCCACTTTTGCGAGCTTTTTGTCTACAGACTATGGTATGGCAGGGTGTGTGTGCGTGTGAACCCAGACATGTGAGCCCATGACCTCTGGGGATTCGTTAAAGACCACTGCTGTTTTGTGCAGAAGCAGCAGCTGAAAAGTCCCTGGTCCTGATGTGGCTGGGAGACAAATCATTCTTTCTATTGTTTTATGTGATCACAAAGAAAAAGAATATTGTCTCTGTTACTCAGGAGCACATGGCAATTCAATAACGCCCATAAACACCTTGATTTCCTGCATACAACTCATTAAAAGTATTAATTGAATGTCTATTTTATGTTCACTTTGTTTTATGTGCTGGAGATACAGCAGTGAACAAAACAAAGCCCCTGATGACGTGGGACCTTTTTTTCTAGTGGCAGGGATAAGAAATAAACAAAAAGAAAGTTAAATATGGTGTATGTCCAATGGCAATAGAGGCTATGAAGGAAAGAAGTAGACTGGAGATAGGGTGTAGTGGGGGTGAGAGAACTTGCCATTTGTGTGTGTGTGTGTGTGTGTGTGTGCACACTATGGTCAGGGAGACATCTCTGAGAAGGTGGCATTTGGGCATAGATTTGAAGGAAGTAAGGGAGTGAGCCATGTGGAAATCTGGAGGAAGAAGGAACGGCATGTGCAAAGGCCCTGAGGTAGAGCACCCATGGTATTTCAAAGAAGAGCTAAGAAGCCAGTGTGGCCGGTGTGAAGAGAGAGAAATTCAGAGAGGTAACCAGGGTCAGATTGTGTAGGACCACGTAAGCCGTCATAAAGATTGTGGTGAGGGGCGTGTCATCGGAGGGTTTTGAGCAGACGAGGGGCGCAGTAGGATCTATACATTAAAAGGCTCTTCATGTCTGCTGAATGGAGGGTGCGCAGTAGTGGAGTGGCGGGGGAAGCAGGAAGGCCAGTCAGGGTGCAGTTTCAGTAACTAAGGCAAGGGCGATGGTCAAGTGCATCAGAATGCAGAGCTGAAGGTGGCGACGAATAGTGGTGTTCTGACGGAAGAGCCAACAGGATTTACTCATTTAGATGTGAGGCGGGAGAGACAGGACCACGCCTGACCGCAGGTGTTTTGGCTGGAGCCACACGGTTGCGTTCACTGTGACGGGACATCTGCAGAAGCAGCAGGCCTGTGGTTTAGCGGTGTGCCCAGGAGAAAGAGGAAATGGCAGAAGAAAAGGAAAACAAGATGGAATACGAAAGAAAACCACCCAAATCCTACAACCTGAGCAGAGCTGCTATTTTTATTTTTTCATGATTTTTTTTTTTCCATTTCACAGTCCATATCCATGTCTAGTTTACAAATAGGAATAGCTAACATTATCGGGTGGTTAATATAGGACAGGCACCGTAAGAGGCATTTCTGTGGCATTATCTCATTGAATCCCCACAACACCCCAGAATCAAGGTAACAGACACCTGACAACTTGAGCAACACCCTGCTTACTAGTAAGCCGGGGAACTGGACTTCCACGCAGACTCCAACCCCCCCTGGTATATTACAATAAAATATTGTATATAATACGTCTTGCATCCTGTCTCTTGTACCGAGGGAATGCTTCACCTTCTGCGATATTCCTGTGTACTTTCAGGGATTGCTTTCCCTGGAATGTCGGAAATAATTAAGCTAAAGATCACCAGGGAAAAATGTGTAGCTCACAGTGAGATTTGCTGATGATGAGGCCAGGGGGTTGCTCCAGGGGGGTCCAAGGAGGACCTCATCACACAAAGGAAGTGGGGAGGTTATAATAAGACTTGGGGAAATGGTAGGATTCAGCTAAAATTCAAGCAACACGGGGTTTTGATGGGCTCAAAGCAAAGTAGAACTGTGGGTAAAGAAACTCACATCAGCCTGGGCTGAGGTGCAGACTCAGGCCTGTTTCCTCGGAAACTACAGGGTTAAGAGAACCGTAGAATGTTGTTGTATCCAAAAACCCCCATCGGAAGCTTGAGGGGAGCTCGAGGCTGTCTTCGGTGCGCTCATGGGGGAGTCCCCCTCCCCTAATGCCAGTCCTGCCACAGTGAGGGTCTCCCAGGATGCACACATGGGTGGAGCAGGTTTCTAGGGAACACACATGTTTTTCTTGCAGTTAAATAGCATCACGTTGGGAAGGTTCACCTGCTGTAGAATTGATGAGCCCAGCATGGGGATCCGGTGCCTTTCATCACTGAAGGCAGGCTTCCGAGTAGTGGTTTGGAGAGCTTGAGCAGTGGTGTTTTCGACCCAAGCAGGGAGCGGGGGAGCTCTCCAGATGGGGCACATGCTTTAAGTAACTGAGGGGCTCCAGCCAGAGCTACGGGGCCGACCTAATAACCAAGGGGAGGAATCCCGTCCTCCTGCGCTCCGTAGTCCTGTGGCTCATTTACTGAGTACGCTTCTTACTGAGGCTTTCCTCCTGCCAGGCCCTGTGGAAGCCCCCCGGGGAGACAGGGGATTCAAATACAGACTTGCCCTCCAGACACATCACGGAGTGGGGCAGACAGGTAAGAAAACACACGATTTAAATAAAATGCACAATGGAAGCAACCAGAAAACACCTTCAGCAGCATTATGTTGAGGAACCACCGGACATCAGAGAAGGAAGGGGACTTAGCCCAGATTGAAAGGTTGGTACACCGGGGCGCCTGGGTGGCTCGGTCGGTTAAACGTCCGACTCTTGGTTTCAGCTCAGGTCATGAGCTTGCGGTTCGTGGGTTCGAGCCCCACATTGGGCTCTGTGCTGATGGCGCAGAACCTGCTTGGGATTCTCTCCCTCTCTGATGCTCCCCTGCTTGTGCCATGTCTCACTCAAGTACACTTGCAAAAAAAAAAAAAAAGGTTGGTAACAGTCACAAGATGGGGTTTGGATGGAGGCTTTAGGGACACAAGGGAGTGAGGGGCAGAGCAAATGGAGTGGCTCAGGTGGGTTGTGTGGCCAGAAACCAGGCTGGATAACTGAGCAGGGGCTGCCTGAGAAAGACTGGGGCAGCCAGCAGCACTCATCACACTGTCGTCCTTGAAGACAGGGCCGTCTCTGATTCCTCCTTGACATCCACTGCACCTCGCTCGACACATATTAAACTGACCGAGGTGAGGGAAGAGGTGTCCTTTGTCCTTTAGGAAGGTAATTCTGGATGCACATGGATGAGGTACGAGAGGCAGGGTGGACAGCCGGGTGAGGGCTAGGGAGAGCCTGCATCAGGGACGGGGCAGAAATGAGCGCGTCAGAAAGCACAGGTGAGGGGGGGAGAGGGCCGCTGGGAACCTTGTGAGGTAGGAGCCCCAAACCATAAGAGGGCAGCACATGCCGCGTCCCCGGGGAGCCACAAGGAGACGCTCCAGTCTGCCCAGGTCAAGGCCGGTTCAGGGAGATAGAGCCCATTTTAGGGGTGTTTTCTGTTTTGTGGGGCTTGTCCCTGTGACTTGGTAGGAGAGCTCATTTCACGTTGCCACTTTGGCTGTAAGTGGGGATGCCCATCTGGGGTGTGACGGATGCTCTCCTGGGGCCTCCCGGGGCCATGAAGGGGGGCCAAGTGGTATATAATTAATAACTGTTAATGGCTCTGTTATAACGTACCCTCAATAGTAAACCGTCCCATTTATCTTCACTGTGTGAATAAAACACCATTTAATGAGATACTAGGAGAATTTATTGAAAGAAATGCCCACCATGTAGTGTGAGGAGGAAGAACAAAAGACCTGGGTGGGTTTTTGTTTGTTTGTTTGTTTGTTTTAGGTGCCTGACATCACTCACTCAACAAATAATTATCGAGCACCTACTGTGAGCCAGGCACCGTGCTAGGCATGGATAGAGCAGTAAAGGAGGGAAACAGGACTCCCTCTGATGGAGTAGACACTGGGTACAGGAGGCAGGCCACCAATAAGTCACAAACAAGCCAGGTAATCCGTGAAGAGCACGGATTAACAGGGCAAAGTGACGTAGCATGTCACCCGGGGTGGCCGGGACAGGCCTTTCTGATAAGGTGATGCTGTGTCCAAAACGGTGAGCCGTGGTCCATTGGCAAAGAACCAGTGGAAGAGGCGCTCAGAAAGAAGACACTGGAAATCTAGAGAGCCTGGGAGGATATGGGTTTGTGCTGGAGCAGGGCAGAAAGCGGGGACATCGGACAGGAGGCAGGCTCGGATCGCAGAGCCCTCAACACGCTCGTGAATGTTAGCTTTATTCTTGCAGCGCCTGGGGGCCACCGAAGGGGGAAAGCAGAAGAGAGAGCTGGTTTGCACTGTTAGAACATTGCTGTCTCACTGAGGGGAGAATGCACTTAAGGAAGGTGGGAATCAGAACAGGGGGCTCAGTGGGGAGGAAGAGGCCGTTGTTCAGAGCAGACGGGTTGGTGGCTTGCATTAGGCTGGTAGTCACGATGCCGGGGGGAATGGATGAGGCTGGGACATGTTCTCGAGGCAGAGTTGACCGGGCTTGTTGCTGAATTCAGTGTGCAGTTTGGGGTAAAGAGGGGCCCGGGAATAACCCCCCCCCCCCCCCGAGGTTGAGCTTAAGTAGGTTTGAGTGGAGGGTATGGCATTTCCTACAACGGGACATCTGGGTAAGGCTCAGATACTCATTGTGCCATGTAGAACGACTGAAGTCTGAGAGGCCCCTGGGCTGTCCAGGTGGAGACATCCAAGGGGCAAAGCTGGGCTGTGAGCCTGTTGCCCAGAAGCGAGGTGTGGGGTAGGAATTGGAGGGCCCCTGTCTGTAGATGGTTTCATTCAGACTATAGGACTGAACAGGAATGCGTCATGGGGAGAGGCTCGGAGAGGAGGATCCCTCCAAAGGACCACTCAGGTAGGAGGGGAATCCTGGGCAGACAGCACTCAAAAGGGCCTGAAAAGAAAGGACTTCTGGAAGGAGAGGATCGAACGTGCTGACACAGCCAGTCAGAGTGGGTGCTGAGACTGAGCCGGGGATTTGCAACCTGATGGTTGGGGACCCGGACTTAAGTGTGCGGAACTTTAGCTCTGGCATCCCTTGCTTGGAGAATGCAGGAAATGGCTGACCTTGGAGAACTTTTATTGCATTTCACATGGATAGTGGCACTTCAAGCTTCCCGGGGCCACGGATCAGATGAATGTAAATAGTTCGGTAACCACGACTGTGGTAGGAGCTGGGGAGTGGCTGGCTATCCATATTGTGAAACAGACCTAGGCTTTTACCATCAATTCCGTCCTTTCTCTAAACTTGGGTCAGAGCAGACAGCAAAATCTGAACTCAGACTGGGTTCCAGAGACCTACTCCAAATAACCGTTCAGATTGGACTATTAATTTGGCTTGTATCCCGGAACCTTCAGAGGAAGGCAGTTGGGAAGTTCCCTGGTGTTCTAGGCTTCAGGCAACTTTGATCTGGAATATCATCAGAGCCCATAGAATCATCATCTTTTTATTTTAGTGTTTATTTTTGAGAGACAGTGAGTGGGGGCGGGTGTGGAGAGAGGGAGACAGAATCCCAAGGAGGCTCTGAGCTGTCAGCCCAGAGCCTGATGCAGGACTCGAGATCGTGAACCGTGAGATCACAACCTGAGCTGAAATCAACAGTCGGACGCTGAACCGACTGAGCCACCCAGGTGCCCCACATTTATTTATTTTTGAGACAGAGAGCATGAACAGGGGAGGGTCAGAGAAAGAGGGAGACACAGAATCTGAAACAGGCTCCAGGCTCTGAGCTGTCAGCACAGAGCCCAACGCAGGGCTCGAACCCACAGACGGTCCGCAAGATCATGACCTGAGCCAAAGTCGGACGCTTAACCGACTGAGCCACCCAGGTGCCCCCAGCCTTGCACTTTCTAGAAAAACCATGCAGTGATCAGCATCGAAGGCACACAAAATAATATATGTATGTATATTTTACATGAGCATGAGTGCGTAGACCGTATGTATCTCTACCCCTGTGTGTGTATATAGAAGTATATTTATATATCTAAATGTATTTCATTATATAATGTGTATTGTTTGTGACAGTATCAGCAGTTAGGTCACCATGGAAATGAAATGTTTCGTAAGTGACTGTCATCTGGGCCTTGATGCACATTACAAGCCAAGTAGGACAGAATGGCACAAGTAGCCAGAGAGGAAAATGTCCCCTGTGTTTGCTCACTAAGGCCACAGCACTCAAGTTTACGGGTTTAAGGCTTATTTGTGGCAGAGTTGGAGGCACTGACTCTCTTGACATCTTTTTTTTTTTTAATGTTTCTTTTTGAGATAGTATGAGCAGGGGAGGGGCAGAGAGAGAGGGAGACACGGAATCCAAAGCAGGCATCAGGCTCTGAGCTGTCAGCACAGAGCCCGACACGGGGCTCGAACTCACAGACAATGAGATCATGACTTGAGCCGAGGTTGGAAACTCAACCGACTGAGCCACCCAGGCGCCCCTCTTCTTAGGTCCTTCTAGACCTCAACACATGTTTGTCTGTGGTCTTTTTATGACCTTGGACACGCTACTAAATATATATGTGCTCCCTGACGACCAGCTTTTGTCAGGAGGGTGTTTGAGCTGGGGTGTCTGTGCTCGTTCGAATGGGAGATGGGGGCTCTGGGCTCACAGACGGTATATGTTGGGCAAATGCTGGTGGACGTGGGCCACAGCCTCGCCCCAGCACATTTGCTGAGGTCCAGAGAGGCAGCTCCCGTCCCTTCGCACCCAGGGACCCCAATCCACGGATGGCCCAGCAATGTGACGTGCTGAGATGTGTTCAGAGCTCCTGGAGTGGCATGTGTGGCTGCATTGAACGTTTCCACAAAAGTGCCTCCAGTGTGGGGACTTTGTCATTTTGTCTGTAGCTCTGCTAAAAAGCTTTGTACTGGTACGAACCCCAGGCAGAAATGGCCTTTTTTTGTAAATGCCAAGAAAATCACTGGGTTCAGATGCACTGTGTTTGTAAAAAGAGCAAAGCCAGAGTGAGTTTTCACACCTGGTGCTTCCTGTGGTCCACTGTGAGTGTGACATATCATTCCACTGACAGTGATCTCATCTGCCCCGGCTGTCTTGATGGTCTGTTTCCTTAGAAAAGATGCTTTTTTTTCAATGCACAGAAGATAACCTTCTTTAGGCTTGGCTTTCTTTCTTTTCTTTTCTTTCTGTCTGTCTGTCTTTCTTTCTTTCTTTTCTTTTCTTTCTTCCTTTCTTTTCTTTCTTTCTTTCTTTTCTTTCTTTCTTTTTCTTTTCTTTCCTATTTCTTTCTTTTCTTCCTTTCTTTTCTTTCTTTTTCTTTTCTTTCCTTTCTATTTCTTTCTTTCCTTTCCTTTCTTTTCTTTCCTTTCTTTCTTTCTTTTCTTTCTTCCTTTTCTTTCTTTCTTTTCTTTTCTTTTCTTTCTTTTCTTTCTTTCTTTCTTTTCTTTCTTTCTTCCTTTTCTTTCTTTTCTTTTCTTTCTTTCTTTTCTTTCTTTCTTTCTTTCTTTCTTTTCTTTCTTTCTCTTTCTTTTCTTCTTTTCTTTTCTTTTCTTTTCTTTTTTCTTTTTCTTTCTTTCTCTCTCTTTCTTTCTTTCTTTCTTTCTTTCTTTCTTTTCTTCCTTTTCTTTCTTTTCTTTCTCTTCTTTCTTTGACAGGATTCCAACAATGGCCTTGGGAGGTGCAAAGAGTTGTGATAGTCACATAAATTTTGAACAGCAATCTGTGGCTGGCAGGGGCTGGGACGGGGGGGCTCCAGAGGGAGAGATGATCGGAGAGCTGCCCGGAAGTGTGTGTGCCTAGCGGAGGGGGCGGGTGAATGAACAGCTGGTGACAACACATTGTACTTGTAGCCACAGGAGGGGAAAGTACCAGATGTGTGGCGCTCAGAGGAGCGGCTGCTAGTTGTTGACGTGGGGTTGGTGGGATGTCAAAGACAGGAGAGGAGTGACCCGTGCTTAAAGGCCCTGATTGGTCATTCTGTGACAGATGGTGCTTAGCGTGCTACCAAAGTCTTTCTTCCTTTCTCCCATCTCCCATCTTTGCTTAGCACATGGCCTCTTGGAATAAATGATATTACCCCTCCTCCTCTGAGAATGACTCCGTGTGAGTGAGTCCTGGCCGATGGGATATAAGTGGAAGTGATATGTGAAACTTCCAGGAAGTTTCCCTCCTTCAAGGGAGGGAGTGTGCCTTTTTCTTCCTTTCCTTCTTCCTGATGGCTGGGATGCAAATACAATGGCTAGACTCTGGCATCCATCTTGGACCCGATGGAAAACACATGTGTAAGTGAGCAGAGCAGTGAGACTTAAGTGCCTATGTTTATGTAAGGGAGAAATAAATTTATGACGTAGTATAAGTCACAACAAGAGTTTTTGTTCTGGGGCCCCTGAGTGGCTCAATCGGTTAAGCATCTGACTCTCGGTTTCGGCTCAGGTCATGATCTCACCGTTGGTAAGTTTGAGCCCCGTTTCAGGCTCTGTACTGACAGTGCAGAGCCTGCTTGGGATTCTCTCTCTCTGCCCCCCTCCTGCTTATGTGCATTCCCTCTCTCTCTCTCTCTCTCTCTCTCAAAAATAAATAAATACTAGAAAAAAAGAGGGTGTTTTTTTTTTGTTGTTGTTGCTGTTCCACACAGGCAAATCCAATACCAGTTAATTTGGGTTTTACGTTTTCACTGTGTGTTATCCTCAGTGGTTTGGGACTGTGTTTCTCAATATCTAACTTCTCTTGACCAGCCCTATCTCAAGCTAGGAACCCCGAGGTTAGCCTGTGAATATTTCCAGTCTGTGCAATGGTTTTGAGTGGATATCTCTGTATCCTTCCTGTCTGTTTGGTACAAGGTTTTGGTTTTGGAATCATCAAAAACCCACTCGTTCAGCCTTGGTATCATGTGTTTCAATCAAGCCCATATTACAGAATGGCTGAAAGTGACCAGCTCTGTGACATCAGATAAGCTATTGGTTCTCAGTAAGTCCCACTTTCCCATCTTTAAGATGAGGAAACTCGTAGTCCCTTCTTCACAGCCTGTTGAGAGGATCGCCCGACAAAATGTAGGAAGAGCAAATAGCATCCTTCTTGGCAGTTGTAACTGCCCACTAAGTATTGACTGTTCTTGTGTGTCTGGTCTTTCGTTCTTGAGAGTCTCCCAGCACATGTGAAACATTGGCTCATCAGTATGCACATCCTCCCCTCCAAAAGTCATGTGAGTGAATTATGTTTACCTTCTCTATTTATAGGTATGGAGAAGTAAAATTGTATTTGCCGCAGAGCACAGACAGAAGCAGAAATCAGATCTAGTTTTGTCCCCAGATTAAAGATAACACATGTGAAACGATTTTGCTAGTTGTGCAGAGATTTGTGAGGGAAAGACTTTGGTATGATTTCCTTTTCCTTGTTTGCCCTGAAGGCCAACAGGCCAGCATCAAAGCACTTGCCTCTTACCTCTTATGTTAATGCTACTGCCTATCTTTTCCCCATCCTCGGATGATGGAAGCATTGTTCCCAACCCACCCCCCTCCCACCACCTGGCTACTGTCACCTCCAGACACTGGGCTCCCATCCGGTGCCTCTCCTTACCTGCCGCCCCCAGAATTGGTGCCTCAAAAGGGGATTTGGCATTTACTCTCATCGGCAGGAAGAGTGAGATGAGTTTAAAGTATTCGTTATGTGATGACAGGGCGGCTCCTGGATGCACGTGTCTCACAGCTGACAGGCAGGCTACCAGAATGGCCTTGGAAGGTGCATGTGGGATTTTGCGTGCCTTGCCCTTGAATTTAGGGCAACTATGGATGCAGACTTTGGGTCCTGGAGTGAGGCTGCCTGTAGTTAAACTCTGGCTCTGCGCTTTCCTCCTGTGCGAATTTGGGCGTTGCTTAACCTCATCTGCAAACGGGGGTGACAGCGCTGCCCTGACCTAGAAGATGTGGTGGCAGGACAGGGCTCCACACGACGTTTGCCCTCAGGCCAGCGCCTGACCCTGTAAAACACACGGGCAATGTCGGCTGGGTTGACAAAGTGGCGAATCTTGAGGACAATTCAAGTTCCCCCTTCGCTGAGAGCTTCACCCTCGTTTGACTCTCGGCTGTAATCCGGTGTGCCTCTTGACCTGCACAGATCTTAACTCCCCAGCTGGATTACGGGCTCTGGAATTTCTTTTTTCTCTCATTTGTCCCAGGAGGTCCTCTGCAGAACCCACCATGTACCTGTCTCAGCTTTTGCTGCCTAACAAGCTACCCTAAAGCTTGTTGACTTAAAACAATAACTGCTTATTGAGTTCATCACTTTGCAGGCGGGCAACTCACGCTCAGCGAGTCGGGTGATTCTGGTCCAGGCTGGGCTGTGCTGAGCTCATTGGGGTTCACACAGAGCAGGTGCCTAAAGGCAGGGGGACAGGGAGGTTGCAACAGTCTATCACAGTCCCTCAGAGTAGAGTTTTCATAGTTGTTCACTAACTGGGTAGTTACAATGTGGCCCTTGCCTAGCTGAGTAGCTATCTGAAGCCACTCAATCTCTACTTTGTTTTTGGAGGCCAGCGTGCGAGTCAGCTCTCTGCAGCATCACACCTGGCTGCCAGTGTGAAGTATCTCTCCCTCTTGTTGGCTCTACCTAAGAAGAGAAGGTGTATCCCTCTCCTCTTGGAAAATTCTGGGGATCCATGGATCAAAATTCCAGAGGTACTATTCACCCAGAGATACTATTCACATAGTTTTTTGTATGAATGCCCTTCCTTAATTGTGCAGTGGACAGTCTGTGCAACCATATGTGGCAGACCTCAAGCAGAATCTTTCTGGTGGATGTGAAGGTTTCCAACTATAGTGGAGGAGCTAGGTCACCCTATAGTCAAGAGGGAGGGGGAGAGTTTGCATGGGCACGAATTCTTATGTTTTAGGAGGCAGTTGGTGTCTAGGCCTCATCTACATCACCGATTAACTAAGCAGCATGCACCAAGAGACTCAGTTTGAGTAAGAGTCTGACCCTTTCAGTCATATGTTAATGATACCAGTTAATGCCACTGTAGTTGAAGGGAAGGACTCCTGGAAAGGGAGATTTATCTAAGGCCTATTATGTGCCGGACACTTTATATAGAGAGCATCTCATTTCATCTTTATACCAAAAAGGCTGTGAGATGGGTAGAGTTAGGTCAGTTTTTGCTGAAACGGAAACTGGAATTCAGAGAGGATTGCGTAGATTGCCTGAGGTCACACAGGTGGTCAACAACAGGCCTAGGATTTGAACTCTGGTCTGTCTGGCACCAAAGCCCTTTCCTCTCCGCGGTGCTGTAGCCAAAGCCTGGCAAGTAGCAGTCTGCTTGTCTATGACACTGTCCCTGCGTATTCCCCCCGGCACCTGCAGGGTGCCCACGGGGAACAGCAGTCGTGAACACCAAAACCGGCCAGCCGTGGGGGCCTCCACCATTGGCCAGGGGCTCCGACAGCGTTTCGTAGAAGGAGGAAGGAGCAGAGCTGACCAGCCAGGCTGGAGGGCAGACCACTGACTGGAAACGGATTCTGTTCAGAGGACACCGGCTGTTTCCTGGACGTGGTAAAACAGGAAATATTTCAACACTAAGGTGTAGGAGTTTGGGCAGGGAAAGATTTGATGACTTCAGAACGGCACTGGAGACTAATCTGAAAACAGCAGATACCTCCATCTGTCCCTAAAATAGTGGACTGAGCTGCATTAAAACGGACTGTGCCGACCGGCCTGGAGGTGGCATTATGTAGATTGGATGAGACCGAGAGTGCTTGGCACCAGATGATGGCTTTTATTTCTATTTATGACTGATGATGAGGGGCTTGGCCTGTTCAGCTCGGTGGCCTGGCTGTGTGGGTGCCACCTCCTGAGGGCTCAGTTGACGGGAAGCAGCTGTCAGTCCTGCCGGAAGGGTCCTCCCCCTTCAGGAAGGGAGGGAAGGAGCCGGAGCGATGAGCCGCCCCATGTGACCTCTGGACACCTGCAGGCCCCCTTTCCTAGTCTGCCCTGGGCTCCAGGAGCCAACTCCCAGCTCCCTACACGGAGGAGGAGAGCGTGGGCAGTCCACAGAGCTCAGGTTTTGACCAGTGCTGCTGAGGCACCAGGACGGCCTCAGGGCTGGGTTTGCAGATGGATTAAACCCCTTCCTGCAGTGTGGTTACAGGGAACTTAGGGGGTCGTACCTGGAGTCCTGAGGACATCTGGTCGCCTGTGTGCAAGAATTGTCACGAGGGCGGTCACCTCCTTCACCACTCTCCAGCTAAGGAGCGTCGTGGGGAGAGGGAGCTTGGGGCGGCGAGGAGGGGGTACTTGGTGGTCCTGGGGCAGCAGCCCTTTACCAAGCAGACAATGTAGACACGTGTGATCTTTCCACTGTGTTTGAGCCTGGGCATTCAGGGTCAGTGCCACACAGGAAGAGCACCCAGGGCACTGGGGAGAGAGAACACACACGGGAAAGGTGAGCTGAGCATTCTAAGAAGAGAGATTCATTACGAGAGCCATAGGGTCGGGTGGGGACTGTGATTGTGGCAGACACAGACAGTGACGAGGCTGAGGACACAGGTGGGGCAGGCCTTGAATGCCATCCCAGGGAGTTCCAGGTACTTTCTGTTGAGATGGCCTGCTCTTGCAGGGTTTTAAGTAGCCAGTAATAATGATGGCCTTTTTCTGAGTACTTAACTATGTGCTCTATAATGTACCGTTTCTAGATTTAATTCTGGAAGTCACCTTGTGAGTTAGGAGTCACTCTTCGGTTTTATAACAGAGGAAACCAAAGTACTGGTGTGTTAGCTTTCTATGGTTTCTACAGTCAATGACCAGAACGGGGATTTGTCTTTAAAACCCATCCGCATAACCAGTTTCCTCTACTACCTCAGGCCAAAAAGGGCTTAGACTAGACCACGATGGATGTGACGTGAAAGAGGACAAGGGTGTAGGCTTTTGTTCCCTGAGCCTGTGCCTGTTCCTTCACAAGGACCTCGTTAAATAAGGACGTGATTGGAGGCAAGGGGCTGGTTAGAAGTCTACTGTGATGGTTCATGTGAGTGAGGAAGTCTTGAATTAGAAGATCATCCGGCCCTCTGGCCAGATTTGAAAGCTGTTGAAAAGGTAAAATTCTTTACCCCTTGATAACTGAGTGTTTAATGAGAGACGTGTTTTGGTCACAAGTAGGTGTGTGGAAGAACGGAGGAAAAATGTGCAGGTATTCTGCGGTCATGTGTCCAAAGCTCATGGGGCATTTGAGACTACAGACGGAGACTTGGGGTCATCAGACATATGGTTGAAATTCCATGGGTTTCCACGAAGAGGACTAGAAAGGAAAGATCAGCAAGGGAGACCAGGAGAGAGAGTGATGAAGACTGAAGGGGAGAACGTACCGTGAGGACAGGAGAAGCCACCCATGGCTGCCAGAGAGGCGAAGGTTTCCCTTGTGTGATGCTCTCCCGGCCCTGCAGGCTCAGTGGGGCTCTTGGTCGCTCCTTGGGCAACTACCAGGGGTTGAAGGAGAAGAAAATAAGTAGAGAGCATGCGTAACTTATTTTAAGTATCTCATTTGGAAGCCATGCTTGGGGAAATCTGACGTAAGCAGCAGTTTCCATGGGTTTCCGCTGACTCATCTGTTTCATCAGGGGGTGGTGTTACATCAAAGATCTTCTAGTTTGAGCTTCCTAAGATTGATGTGTGATACCAGCCTTTGTGGGGAAGCACGTCTTCAGACTCATATTAATCCATTTGTCACTTAGTTACATTAGATAAGGTGCTAGCAATTCACCCTTCTCCGGGGTCCTTCTTTTGAAGAACATCCTCCCTCAGCTCCATTCTCTTGCCTTCACATTAGCATCTGATGGTGGGGGAAAAGAGCAGGGATGGAAAACACCTAGAACGCCCTGGAGTTAAGGCTTGGATTCAAATTCTGACGAAATTAGTTTGATACTTGCATTATGACCTACTTTCTATCATTATGACCCTTAGCAAACTGTTCAACCTCTCTGTCTCAGTTTCTTTATCTAGAAAACAGACATAATGATAATAACTAGCATTACTATGTAGAAGTCATGTTACACTAATTAGCTGGTGAGTCTTGGCAACAATCCAAGAATTTTTAGTATACGTCCTCTGGAAAAACTATTCTTTTTTTTTTTTTTTTTTTTTTTTAAGACTTGTTAATTTTTGAGAGAGAGAGAGACAGAGCGCAAGCAGGGTAGGGGCAGAGAAACAGGGAGACACAGAATCCAAAGCAGGCTCCAGCCTCCGAGCTGTCAGCACGGAGCCCGACGCGGGGCTCGGACTCACAAACTGTGAGATCACGACCTGAGCTGAAGTCAGATGTTTAACTGGACTGAGCCACCCAGGTGCCCCTATAGAAAACTATTCTTTACAGTGATACTAGGACATATTTGCCTTTTTCAGTATCTTTCTCCCATGAGTATATGGTGAAGTTTTCCAGAAAAGCTCCATGATGTGTGGTATGGCAACTGCCAGAATGCAGAAGCGGGTAGGAGAATTTAGCTGTCTCCTTTTAAGGCAGACATTTAAGAGGTTTTGTAAAAAATGTAAAGCCGTACCACTGTTCTCACTGAAATATATTTGCATTGAAAAATAGAGTCATTGGGATAATAGAAAATTTTCATTATTTTAAATAAATTAATAAGTAGCTATTTTTTAAAAACCGGTCTTAGTTTGAAGTTCTACTATGGAAAATATTATGGAAACTCAGTAGCCATTTAAAAAAATTTCTCTGTTTTCAGTTCTATTATGGAAACTCCACATAAACAAAAGCTCTCTGGGGCCCTCAGTTATTTTGAAGGTGTGCAGAGGGGTCCTGCCCTGAAATGAAATGAAAATGTTGGGGAACGTGGGTTGATAGCATAGAATTTGAATGGATGTGTTTGCAGAGTGCTCGGACATTGTCTGGGATATGGCAGCTCTCCAGCCATAGTAGTAACAGCAGTAATAGTAACAGTAGCAATAGTAGTAATAGTAGTAACAGTAGTAGTAACAGCAGTAACAGTAGCAATGGTAGTAACAGTAGTAATAGTAGCGGTAGTAACACTGGCAACAGTAGTAACACTAGTAACACTACCAACACTAGTAATAGTAGTAACAGTAGCAACACAAGCAACAGTAGTAACAGCAGTAACAGCAACAGCAGCAATGGTAGTAACAGTAGTAATAGTAGCAGTAGTAACACTAGCAACAGTAGTAACAGTAACACAAGCAACAGTAGTAACAGCAGTAACAGCAACAGCGGTAACAGTAGTGACAGTAGTAACACAAGCAACAGTAGTAACATCAGTAACAGTAGTAACAGTAGTAACACTAACAACAGCAGTAACAGCAATAACAGTAGCAATGGTAGTAACAGTAGCAATAGCAGTAACAACAGTAATAGTAACAGTAGCAATAGTAGTAATAGCAGTAACAGTAGTAATAGCAGTAGTAACACTAGCAACACGAGTAATGGTAGTAACAGTAGTAGCACAAGCAACAGTAGTAACAGCAGTAACAGCAGTAACACTAGCAACAGCAGTAACAGTAGTAACAGTAGCAATGGTAGTGATAGTAGTAATAGTAGCAGTAGTAACACTAGCAACAGTAGTAACACAAGTAACAGCAGTAACAATAGTAACACTAGCAACAGCAGTAACAGTAGTAACACCAGCAATGGTAGTAACAGTAGTAATAGTAGCAGTAGTAACACTAGTAACAGTAGTAACACAAGCAACACAAGCAACAGCAGTAACAGTAGCAACAGTAGCAACGGTAGTAACAGTAGTGGTAGTAGCAATAGTAGTAATCGTCGTTGTGGAACCAGGAGCTGCAGCTCTGTGACAGTCACTGTGGTGGGGACTGCTGTTGTGCCGCCATGCTTGTGGTCCGTCACAGCCTGGGTGGGTCCCGACAAAAGAGCAGCAGAGACCCAGCCGTTGCCGAAAGCAGAGCCTCCGACGCGCAATACTTGGGGCTGCCTGGGTCATTCGGGCTCTCCAGAGAAAGAACCGGGACAATATATAGAGATTTGTGCAGAGACACGTCTTATGGGAGCTCGCTCTCATGATTATGGAGGCTGGGCAGTCCCCCAGTCCGCATCTGCAAGCTGGAGGACAAAACATTTGGACAGTAGGAGAGAGTCACGATGTGTTGTACCAGATGGGGATGCTAGTGAACGTTATTTCTTTAAGAAGATGCAACAGGGGCACCTGGGCGGCTCAGTCAGTGAAGCAACAGACTTCGGTTCAGGTCACGGTCTCGCCGTTCCTGAGTTGGAGCCCCCATCGGGCTCTGTGCCAACAGCTCAGAGCCTGGAGCCTATTTCAAGTTCTGTGGCTCCCTCTTTCTCTGCCCCGCCCCTGCTCATGCTCTGTCTCTCTCTCTCTCTCTCTCTCTCAAAAATAAATAATAAAACATTTAAAAAAAATGAAAAAGAAAATGCAACAGAGGACGATGGAGTCTGCAGAGTTCAGGCTTCGCTGGCAGTGATGAGCCCCTGTGAGCTCCAGATGGCTTTGAACCCAGCCTACAGATGGGGAGGCCAGTCCTGAGGCCCACCTCTGCTGGAGGAAAAGGCTACCCTCCTGGTAGAGTAAACATGCTGTTTGCAAACTGAGTTCCAACTTAACTTCTAGAGGGAAGCTCAGCGCCCACGACCTGACTGTGGCGAACCCCATTTTAAAGCCAACAATCCTTTCGGACAAGTGCCTGTTTCAGGTTTCACGCCCAGTCACGTCACTTGCTGCGAACCCATGGAGAGAAAGGCTTCATTCTTGGAGGCCTGACAGGGGCATGAATTTCAGAGTTGGTTTGTAAAACACTGCTGTAAGTTGCGGGTGGAAGTTGCAAATCAGAACGTGTTGATTTATTCGGTTTCCAGGGACCTCTTGGTAATGACCGCAATAAAGACAAATCCAATTAGTCGGGTGTGGAAAGGTGGCCACGCGTAGTAAGTTGTGAGAGGGACGATTCAAGAGGAGGTCAGGCCAGTAAGAAGGAGCTGATAAGACGGGAGAGGGGTAATGTCCGTTGCTATGAATGAGGGAGAAATTTCGGTCCTAGATGAATGCAAGCTTCGCTGAGACAAACTCTCCCGAATCGGGGGCTGTTTCTCCCTCTGCGCTAGACTGAGAGGCTCCTGAAGGACAGTGGCCAGAACTTTGTCACACTTGTATTCCCCAGACATGGAGTGTAGAAAGTTCTCTGTGACGGTCTGTTTCCTAAACTCAAGTAGGGCTTAACCCATCTCTGAGTTGGTAATAATTTTGAACTTACACAGTAGAAGCAAAAAAAAAAAAAAAAAGTCCAGAAAACACCCGTATGTTCTGGACTCTGATTCACCTATTGGTTGGCACTTGCTTTGTCTGTGCCTCTTTCTTTCCCTCCCCTCCTCTCTGTGTTCATAATGTTATTTTTTCCTGAATCATCTGAGAATAGGCTGTTTATGTCACTGCCATGGACCCTTAAATACTTGAGTATGTGTTTGCTAAGAATAAAAATCGTCTCCACAAAACTGTACAGTTGACCTCAGTAGATTTGACATTGATACAATCTTCGCATCTATCCTAGCATCTGTATTCCAGTTTTCTCAATTATCCCAATATTGGCCTTTATAGTTCATGCCCCTTCCAATATAGGATCCTGTCTATGATCAAGTGTTGTGTTTATTGTCATGCCTCTGTAGTCTGTTGCATCTAGAACATTTCCACAGCCTTTTTTTTTATCCTTTATAACACAGATATATTCTTCTACAATACAGTCATCACTTCTTCTGGGTTGCTGTGGACATATATTCTAGATATGTGTTTGCCTTTTCTGCCTGTGGTGTCTCACACATTACATTTCTCCAAGGGCTTCCTCAGTGTCTGGTGAACTGTCTTGGGATCTCGAGTAACCTTAGAATGAAGGACCGATTTTATTGCAAAGGAAGTGACCCAGGATCCACTGGTCCTGCTGTCCTGAATCTGCCAGAGACTGCCAACCCGAATTTTGGTGTGGTCCTTTGAAGTGGCAGCTAAGGTACCAGCCTGGAGATCGCACCCTGCGGGTTTGGGGAGATTTCTTTCAAGATGTAATAAGTACTTTGAACCAATGGTTATTATATGATGCTCTGTCCTTGGAAGATAGAATCAGGACTGGATGTAGAATTAGCCCCTCTCTGTCAATCTCCGTGACCTACTGGGGAATTTCCTTCCTAGTCCCACAACTTCAGGCTCTTTTGAGGGTAAGGAGATTCTTCTAGAGCACGCCTGGAAAGGCTACCACTAAAACTAAAGGTATGGCTCCCTCCTGGTCATTTGGGGCTCCTCCTGCCAATTGTCCCACAGGCAAAGGAGTTACTGTACGAGTGACCTTGACCCTGATTATCAAGAGGAGATAGGGTTGTTCTGACATAAGGGGGCAGGGAAGGGTGTGTCTGGAACCCAGGGGGTTCACCAGGTATCTCTCGGTGCCTCATAATTGGTGATTACTATAAACAGACAATTGTGACAAGCACAGCCTGACAAAGGCACTGTGCCCAGGGGCTCAGATCCCTGTAGGAATGAAGGCCGGGGCTTCCCCCCACTCCCCATGCAAGCAGACTCGAGCAGCTGAAATGCTGCCCAAGGATGAGAGGAATCTAGAACAGGTGGTGGAACAGGGAGAAGATGAAAATTAATTTGCTTTGACACCAACTGCGATGATGTTGCCTCTTGTCCCGCTGACCCTCACGTCGAAACCCTCTTTTGTTGTTTTTAATTGTAGGTGGCCACCATCTTAAGGACACCGGCAACTTAACTTGTGGTTTGAGTGGATCTGAATGATGTAAATGCTAGACTGAAGCAGACACTCCTAGTGAAGCCCCCATATCCCTTGGCATTCCTTCATACAGCAAAGGCTGCCTACACGTTCTGTCTGAACTTCTTCCTGGTCTTGGGCACACACTCAGCCTCCTTTCAGGCCAAGGCAGAAATGTCCAAGAATTACTGGGCTGGGGGGGGGGGGGTGGGTATCTCTGAACCCATGACAAATGGGATTTGGTGAGAAAACGCTGGCTCTCTTGCCCCTCACTGTCTCTCTTGAGTATTCTCTGGAACGAGCTTTGGTTGATCTTAGTGAGAACTTGTTTGATACTGGGTCCTTTATAGCCTTCCTTCCCTTCTCTGTCTCACTTCCCTATTCCTTTATCAGTGTTCCCTGGGCCCACTTGCTAAATATCCCTGACACAGGATCTGCTTCTTGGGACACCCAAATTGGGACACCTGGGATAATGTCTCTAGGCTCCGAAGTCCTCGTGACCATCCAGTTAGGTCCTTCAAGTTTAGGGGCTTTTGCTTGGCAGCATCCGAGAGGGCTATTGAGGGGAAAAAAAAAAACTTTTCGGAGGGAATATTTGTAAAGGAAAGTACACGTAGCAAAGTTATTCAGCTCATGAATTGCCCTGAAGTCGACACCTAGATCAAGGTCTAGAGTTATTACTAGCCTCCCAGGAGTGTTTGTTGTGTGTTCAACTTAGTAGATACTCTGAAATGGTTTTCCATGTGGCTGTTTGAATTTACATCGTCTTCAGCAGGGTGCAAGGGATTCACTTGCTCAGAGTTGTTGTCACTTTTTAATATTGCCCGTTTTTCTTGGTTTAGCCATTTTGGTGGGTGTGTAATGACATCACAATGTAGCTTTCATTTGCATTTCCTGGACATCTAGTGATAGTGAACACTTTCAGTACATTTCTAGCCATTTGGAATTTCTCTTTTGTGAAGCATTGGTATCTAGTCTTTGCCAGCTTTTCTACAAGGTCATCTTTTTCTTTTTTATTTATTTTTCAGAAAGAGAGAGATTGAGAGACAGAGACAGAGAGAGACAGACAGAGAATCCCATTCAGGCTCTGCACCACCAGCCAGAGCCCAATGCAGGGCTTGATCTCACAAACCACAAGGTCACGACCTAAGCCAAAAGAATTGGATGCTCAACCAACTGAGCCACCCAGGTGCTCCTTATCTGTCGTTTTCTTACTGATTAGTAAGAATCCTTTATATGTTCTGGAATGAATCATTTGACACAGACATGTATGGGAAATAACTTCTCTCTGTGAATTGTCTTTTACCTCTTTACAAAAACATTTTTTTAAATTTTTTTTTAATGTTTATTTATTTTTGAGACAGAGAGAGACAGAGCATGAATGGGGGAGGGTCAGAGAGAGAGGGAGGCACAGAATCTGAAGCAGGCTCCAGGCTCTGAGCTGTCAGCACAGAGCCCGACGCGGGGCTTGAACTCACGGACCGTGAGATCATGACCTGAGCCGAAGTCGGACACTTAACCGACTGAGCCACCCAGGCGCCCCTTTACAAAAATTTTTAAAATGTTTATTGTTGAGAGAGAGAGAGTGCGAGCGAGGGAGGGTCAGAGAGAGAGGGAGACACAGAATCCGAAGCAGGCTCCAGGCTCTGAGCTGTCAGCACAGAGCCAGACACGGGACTCGAACCCGTGAACTGTGAGATCATGACCTGAACCAAAGTCAGATGCTTAACCACCTGAGCCACCCAGGTGTTCTGTCTTTTTACTCTCTAGACAGTAAATTTGATGAGCAGAATTTCTTAATTTTACTACAGTCCAATTTATCAATTCTTCCTTTAGTTTCAGTTTCTTTTGTGTCTTATTTAAGAAATCTTTGCCTGTTCCAGGTCATGAGAATGTTTTCATGGGGCTGTCTATATAAGGCTCTGTCTCGACCTTCTGCCCCATTGGTTGGTTTTTCTATTCTTGGATTTCTTCTATTCTTATGTTATCTTCATTACCATAGCTTTAAATAGGTCTTAATGTCCAGGGGTGGAAGTTGTGAAGCTTTATCTACCTTCTTCAAGATGGCTTTTGCTCTTTTTGGCCTTTTGTATTTACATTAATAATTTTAGGATCAGCTTGTCAGATTCTGAAACAGAAAAGAAAATTCTGGGCTTTTGTTTGGAATTGCATTAAATCTATAGACTCGTTAGGGGAAAAAATGATGTTTATAATATCACATCCTATAGTTCAAGAACATAGCATGCTCCCTGATTCATTTTTCTTTATATTCTCTCAGTATCATAGTTTTTAGTTTTGAGTGTAGAGTTCTTGCATACCATAGGGGGCTTGGGAACGTCTGAGTTGTTTCAAAGGCAACAAAAGGATAAATTGAGACGCTGGACACATTCTACTGAGTGAAAGTTGAAATGTTTTTCAACTCAATTAACTCAGTGGCCACAGACTACACAGCCATTCCAGTAAGGCTTTGGAGTGAAGCGTAATCCTCCCTTAAAAAGGAAAAAGGACCGATGTGGATTAAATTGTGTCCTCTAAAAAGATACGTTGAGGGTCCAGATCTCCTTTACCTGGACGTGGGAGGGTCTGAGAAATGCAGTTTTTGACATTTGAGTCTCTGTGATGCAGGAAGGCGCGAAAGGAAGCAGGACTGAGTGTCGAGCAAGCCAGCTTGTGGCATCTGCTGGGGGGAGGGCGCTTCTTGACTGCCTCGGCTGGTGTCAGGAAGAGAAAACCTCCCAGGTCAATTGGGAGAGACCGCATCTCAGCACTTCTCTGGAGTTTCTTGGTTGGCGTATGGTTGAATCCTGCCTACCTCTTACTCCTCGCCCTCTGGTAGTCCTGGGTTTTGAGATTTAACTCTTTCATGCCCTTTGTGAAGGTGGCATTCGTACTCTGGTTTCAAAAGCTCTGACCATGTAGAGTAGCTATTTTCCCGTCCACAGGGGAAGCCACCAGACAGCCGCTTTGTCTGTCTTCCCAACACGTTAGAGGCAGACGGCGGCTCTCGGAACCTCCGGGCACCACTTCTCTTTGCCCTCGCTTTTGTTCTCCCGGTTCTATTCCTGGGACTGGCTGCAGCTCTCAGGATAGCACCACACGCATGGCATTCTGCCTCTACATGTACCTCTGATGGGCGATACGTGTTCCGCTCCCCTGGTGCAGCCGACTGTCGGGCGCTTGTGAAATAGGATCAACAACACATGCTGCTAATTGGCACTGGTACGCACTCACACATCCGTCATGTGTGTGGTCTGGCCACTCCCTCCCATTATGGCGATCGGGGCCCACGCCTTCCAAGATTATCAGCACAGCCGCTGCCACCAATGCTGTGTGCATGGCCTCTGGCAATGGGCATCCGTGTGATCTGGTGAGGACCAGGAGAAGGTGGTGGTAGGGCCCAGACCCTGCTGCCATCTTTCCCCGGCTCTTCAGGTGGGAAAATGGCAGAGAAGCCGACCCTGTACTTGGGTTGCTTTGGTGTGAGGTACAGAGGTGGGTTTTCTCGGGCTCTTGTGACTCTTGGCCCCATGCTGTCCTGAAGAACAACGTGCTTCACCGAAAGCTTGCTCCGATCTTTTCTAAGCTCTCTGCGGGATATAAATTTGCTGCTGCAGCTGCTCAGACCATATTTAATGTTGGGAGAAGGAGGCCCTGGCCCTTGCATCAGACAACAGGGTATGATGGACTGAGTCACACTGGCTATTACTTTCATGATTCCTCAACCTGAATCGAGGTTACTGTTTGTATCAGGGTCCTGCAGGAAATAGATGGAATATTCCAGTGGAAAAATTGTAGAGAGTTAATTAAAGGGACTTTTTATCTTATTCAAATTTTTTTAAGTTTATTTATTTCTTTTAAGAGAGAGAGAGCGAGAGCAAGCGAGAGGGAGGCAGAGACAGTGAGAGAGAGAGGCAGAGAGAGAGAATCCCAAGCAGATTCTGCACGGTCAGCTCATGGAGCCCAGTGCAGGGCATGAACTCATGAACCGTGATGTTGTGAGCTGAGCTGAAATCAAGAGTCTGACGCTCAACCGACTGAGCCACCCGGGCGCCCCTTTTTATAAAGTGTATGTGGTACAGGGGTCACAAGAGATGGTGAAGCCCCCTTGGGTGAGTTGGAGCTATTTTGGCCTCTGAAGGGACAAGGGGAGGGAACCATCTGAGATCCTGGGAAGAACAGTCGTAAGGGGAGGGGTCAGTGCAGAGATGCGACCTTCAATTTGGAGACACAGCCGCTCCATGGCCACCGAGCAGGGAGGGACAGGGGAGCCATACCTTGACCTCATTCTTCCTGCCTTGCAACCTTTGACCCCTCATTGACCTAATGCAGCCAGAAACCAGAAGGCAAGGGAATCCATGTGCAGGCCACATAGGTTAGCTTTCTGGGGTGTCAGTGAAGGGTGCCAAGTGGAGGTGGAGAGATGGAAAGTCACCAGCAGCTATGGTAGAAGTGAATATAGCCCACTCTCTTGGATCTGAGAAATGTCTCATTGCTTTATTTTTCTAAATCAAGAGAAAACTGGCTCAGTATGCCGTTATTACAGTAGGTCACAAAGCAAACATCAGCCATTAGGAGGCTCCCCATATGACAGTGGGTCATAGGAAAATCCTGGCTCTGGGATGCCTCGGTGGCTCATTCTGTTAAACATCCAGCTTCGGCTCGGGTCATGATCTTGGAGTTTGTAGGTTTGAGCCCCACGTAGGGCTCTGTGCTGACAGCTTGGAGCCTGGAGCCTGCTTCGGATTCTGTGTCTCCCTCTCTGTCTGCCCCTCCCCCACTCATGCTCTGTCTCTCTCCATCACTCAAAAAGAAAGAAATGTTATTATTATTATTTTTTAAATCCTGGCTCTCTGTGACTATGGCAAAAACCGGAAGGGGCCTTTTCCTTGGATCACAGGGCCCCATCCGTAGTGGACACCTGTGGTTTTGCCAGCATGCCGCCTTGTTTTAGCAAATAGTCTATTGTGTTTATTTGGGAAATGACTCTCCATCAGAGAGATGGGTGGGATTGTCAACGAACTGTCCTGCTTTTCCTTGGCCAAAGTGCGTAGGCATTGAACCCACTGAGCCAATCACGCTCAATGTTCTGGGAGCTTGAATGGGAGGCAAACACTCAACATCTGAACAGAAAATAGGTAGAACGAAAGAGTCCCAATAGCGGAGTCCCATGGAGAATGGATGTTGCTGGTTATCTGCGTACCCCGAACTGCCTTGATTTCTATCCTTCGAGAGACCTGGCTTTTCAGTTTTCTCTTTGATTGTGTGAGACACCCTTCATCTTTTTTTAAATCACCAGCGTTGCTTTTGTGGCTCGTGACCAAAGCACCCTGATAGCGACACCATTGTTGCCATGGTTATGTGTGCTACCCGGTGCCTTTGCTGCCCTTGTCTCCAGCCAGCGGCCCTGGGAGAGCTGCAGGGAGCTCCTCCTGGAGGTCTCCCCAGCCACCACTGGCTTGTCCGTAGCTGCAGCTGGTAATGCTGTGCTTTTGACGTCCAGCCTCCCCGCCACCCTGTCTCCAGGGCGCTGCCTGGGGACACAGGGCACATTCCCATCACTTACGCAAGGTGACGTCTTTTGTGCTTTCTCTTCCCCGCCTTCCTTTCTTGGGAAATCAAGACTGAGTTGGGGGCAGTTCCCTCTCTTCCAGTCTTTAGAGCTCTTTTCTTTCTGGACAAGTCTCCTCTATTACCTAGGCAACCTTACCCTACATTCTAAATGTACCTTAACCTACATTTAAAAACAAAACAAGTCTGCAGGGTGCCTGGGTGGCTCAGTCGGTCATGATCTTGTGGTTCGTGAGTTCGAGCCCTGCATTGGGCTCATTGCTGTCAACGCAGAGTCTGCTTCTCTCTCTGCCCCTCCCCTGCTTGTGCCCACTCTCTCAATAATAAATAAACATTTTTTTTTAATTAAAAAAAATAGGGGCACCTGGGTGTCTCAGTTGGCTAGGCATGTGACTTTGGCTCAAGTCATGATCTCACAGTTAGGGAATTTAAGCCCCGCTTCAGGCTCTGTGCTGACAGCTGGGAGCCTGAAGCCTGCTTCAGATTTGTGTCTTCCTTGCTCTCTGCCCCTCCCCCACTCGTGCTCTGTCTCTCTCTCTGTCTCTCAAAAATAAATGAACAATAAAAAATTTTTTTTTTTCAAAATTAAAAAAAAAATAAACAAGTTTGTTAACTCTTCCCAAATGATAAATCTTGATTTCTAGGATTCAAACACCTTGGGACTGTGTTCCTAAATGATGGAGTGGTGAGAAAATTCATTATTTTATTGTGGGAAATTGTCAGTACAAAACCAAAAGAATATAAAAAATAGTTCATTTCTCTTTCCTGTAATATTTCTTTCTATATCTTCTGACAGAACGGATCTAAACCTACAGTGCATGTCTATGGGATCTCCTCCCTACCCTTACCCTTTCTTTCTCCCTCCCTCCCTCCCTCCCTCCCTCCCTCTCCATATTTAATTGTCATGAATATAATTTACTAAGCTATCAGGGGTTTCTCTGTATGCAAATGAACGATATTCATAATTGAGTACGTCGTTATATATAAACTGTATTTCTCTTGAAACTGCTAGAAAAATGAATGACATAATATCTACAATAAATGGATTCCTACTAATTCACTGGCACTGAGCTTTAATGATTTTAGTCAGCATAATTAAGACTACTACTCACTGTTTTTCTCTGACTTCCCTCTTAGTGCCTGTTTGTCATTACTCGTCATCTTACTACAGGGCTTATTACAGTTCCCTCCCCAACCCTTTTTTTTTTTAATGTTTTTATTATTATTACTATTATTATTATTATTATTATTGATTGAGAGAGAGAGAGACAGAGCCTGTCTTAGTGCCTGTTTGTCATTACTCGTCATCTTACTACAGGGCTTATTACAGTTCCCTCCCCAACCCTTTTTTTTTTTTAATGTTTTTATTATTATTACTATTATTATTATTATTATTATTATTGATTGAGAGAGAGAGAGACAGAGCACGAGCGGGGGAGGAGCAGAGCAAGAGAGGGGCACAGAATTGGAAGCAGGCTCCAGGCTCTGAGTTGTCAGCACAGAGCCCGACGTGGGGCTTGAACTCACAAGCATGAGATCATGACCTGAGCCGAAGTCAGATGCTTTACCTACTGAGCCACCCAGATGCCCCACCCTCCCCAATCTCTCTCTCTCTGACTAGGTAATCTCTCTCTAGTAAATGTGTGGTTCTTCTATTCTTTTTCATCCCTAAGTCCTATCTCACCACTTGTAAGAACATTTCCAAGCTTGATTGGAATTTTTTCCTTATGTAACATACAGTATACAATTTAATATATACAATATGCAATATAATATATGCAATATACAGTAATATATACATACTCTATAAAAATTTAAATACATGTGCACCCTCTCTTCCAATCATGTGTATTTGTTTGTCTATAATCTGTCAATCTCTGTTATGTCCGTGCTTAAGTAGAGAATATGTCCATATGTTAAAACTTCATTATGAATAAGAACCCATTTATATGTAATCAGCAGAAGAAAATGGAAGACAAAATTTTCTTTGCATTGATTATGCCAATTTGCATTTATTAAACTTCAGACAAATAGCAATAATTTTCTCTGATATGTTTTTTGAAGAAAAGGAATTGAAACCACCATCTATAATAACTTAATGGTAACAGGTTAGGACTTGACATTGACACAAGAATCATGAGAGTACAAAAGGGCGCAATGGCAGAGTAAGCAAAGTTGAGCTAAGAAGAGCTTATTGTCATAAGGAATTAGTAATAATTCTGGTAATCGGGAGACAGAATGGAGAGATTTCTTGAGTTGCTGAAAGTTCAAGTTTGTATTGGGAGGAGACAAAGAATACTGTTTTGTGACTTATGGTTATGAATCATAAAATGTCAAATTTTGGTGTAAAAGAGAGAAAATTAGTTGCGTTTATGTTTTGTGTCCCAGGAAGCAAAGACTAACTAACGTAAGTTCCTTTGGGGTGTGTGTCCCTCGAGTACCTTTCAAAGGATGCTTATAAATTTATGCATGTCTGCAGAAGTTGATGAGGCCCCCCAGGAGAAGAATTCTAGGTTCAAAAAGTTCTTTTTCATTACACTCAGGCATCACAGAGATTGAAATTCTCTTAGAGGCGATTCTTCTGAATTTCGTGTTGCCCAGTTTTTCATGTGTTTATAAATTTTGCAAGCCTTTGTTGAGTATGAATGTCTTCAGGGAACGGCCGGGGAGCAAACGATGCAGAAGCCTTGGTTCTGCTAAAGGTAAACAGCTTGGTGGGCTCCATAGGCCTGATAACAAATAACTATGGCAAAAGAGGACATGTGCTTCAAGAGGATATAAATGCAGTTGTGATGGAGGGCGGTCAGGGAAGGAGTGAGGAGTGCCCAGGGAGAGAACATCCTCAGGGGTCCTGTGGAGGGATCGCCTGTGGAGGGTTATGGCCAACGATGGAATATCGAAGGGTCAGAGGGTCACCAGAGCTCAGGGGACACAGTGTGCTCAGCAGACTTGGCTTAGGATTGATTTTACAGTCACAAATGGAATATAAACTTGTGAACACGCGCCTTGACATTTGAAAGCTGGCCTTCTTGGATGGAGTTTTGTGCGACCTCGCTGTGTTTTCTGGGCCTCTGAGTCCAGGCACAGAGGTGTCATTAGGCAGTCGGACATGTTGAGTTCTCAGCTTGACCCACTGCTTCCCTTTTGCTCTAGGGGCCCCGTCTCTTCCTTTCAGAACTTTTGTGAATTCCGTGCGAGGGTTCCTTCTTGCTGCCCCTGCCTCTTAAACTTGTCTTCATCCTAAAATGTCAGTGCACTGACCACCTAAGACCCTGGGGAAGTCATGCAGCCTTACAGATAGCTTTCATTTCAGGTCATTGGTTCTAATCCCATTAAAGACACTTCAGTCCCTTTTATTTCTGCCCACTGTATGTGCCCTTAGAACTTCCCTGTCACTACAGGAATCCATACCAACAAAAAGGGGTGAATCAAAAAAGAAAAATCAGTTATATTATTCCTTAGAAGCCCCTTGCCAAAAGTCCACCAGGCCATCAGTAGTTCTGGGCCTTCAGGCCAGTATTTCTTTTTATGTTTGGGTTAAGGAGTTGCATTTGGACCGTGGGTATAAGAAGGGGTCTGCAGCTCAGCACTGGTTACTGCAGCAGCAAAAAGAATGCTGTTTAAATGACCCCAGTACCACCAGGATTGATGACTCAGCGGTCCTGGCTCCTGCCTCCTGTTCAAAGCTGTGACAAGGGACTCCTCCCCGGGCAGTGAGCCAGGACCCCACCTGACTGACAGATGCCCCTTGCCCAGACCTCTCCGCTCCTCTCCCCAGGCAGAGGGGCTGCGGTGTTCCCAGGAAGAAGAAGTTGCACGACCCAGTATGTAAATGAAATTCTTGGAACAGATTTTGGAGACTTGGCAGTCCTGTCTCTTTGCTAAAAGAAATGCTCATCTTCTTTAGAAAGTGTGTGAACCTGGGAGTGACCGTATAGGGCCCTGATGAGCAGATAATTGGGACATAATGAGACTTAACCTGGTCACTTTGATGGAAAATGAGAGAGGTGGATAGATACTATAAAAAATTCATCCGGGGGCGCCTGGGTGGCTTGTCGGTTAAGCGTCTGACTTCGGCTCAGGTCATGATCTCACGGTCCGTGAATTCGAGCCCCACGTCGGGCTCTGTGCTGACAGCTCAGAGCCTGGAGCCTGTTTCAGATTCTGTGTCTCCCTCTCTCTCTGACCCTCCCCTGTTCATGCTCTGTCTCTCTCTGTCTCAAAAATAAATAAAAACGTTAAAAAAAAAATTCATCTGTCTTCATCACATTCCATTCACATCCTCAACACCTACCCCCAACAGCTAACTAAATGGACAAAATTCTGGTAACTAAAGTGGAGCTCTCAACATTGATGTATTTTCTCTCATTCTGTGTGAACAAATGGTGTATAGGACTGTTAATATTTAACCTAACTGCATGATGAAGATCGTTTCACCATAATTGGCTGTAGGGGTCTGATATTTACTATCTAGATACTGACCTTTTGGGCATCTGGTAGTTAATGATTTCATGTTGGACATTCTCTGCATTTTTTAAGGGTCTAATTAGGTTGCATGCATGTTTCCATTTGGGAAACCTAACGGAGGAAGGGGGCATTTACTGGACATTGTTTAATTCATTCTCTTAAAGCTCTTCTTCTTGCAAAAGTAGGGTGTGAACCTACTTCCATCGCCTTCCTGTTGTCTCCTCAGCTGTCTTTTGTTCTGGCCTTGGGGCAGGTTCAGGGTCCCTGAGCCCCTTCTTGTGAACAACCAAGAGGAGGTGCTCAGCAGCTGGTTTCACTACTTCTCAACCAGAAACACAGTATTTAAATTCTATATTAATACTGGACCTGCCCATATGCAGCCATGGGAGAAATCACCAAGACAGGACTTAACGTGGGGAAAAGCAAGTGAGAATACACAGAAGTAATACACATAAAGGTAACCATTTCCTAAGACACTGTGACACTTTAGGAGAAAAGGAAGAGAGCTGCTTTGTACTCTTTCCCCTTGGATTATTTATATTTTTCGGTTAATTTCTGTATTACTTGAATGGTTTTGTTTAAAAAAAAATTCTGCAATAGAAAATTTCCCTATATTGCACACAGTAATTTATTAACTAGTTCCCCCCCTAAGATTTTCAGTCTTCTTTTTTAAACACTTATAAGTGTTTATTTATTTTGAGAGAGACCTAGAGAGCGGGGAGTGGAGGGGCAGAGACAGAGGGAGAGAGCGAATCCCAAGCAGGCTCCACACTGTCAGCACAGAGCCTGATGTGGGGCTTGAACTCAAAAGCTGTGAGATCGTGACATGAGCCGAAATCAAGAGTCGGATGCTTAACTGACTGAGCCACCCAGGCGCCCCAATATTTTCATTATTCTTAAGTAAACTTCTTCCTGAGAACTTTCATAGAAATATCATATTTAGTATATTCCTATGAAAATGTAATGTTGCTGTCTTTTTACGTCGGTGAATATTCAAAATATGAAAACATTTAAAGAACAAGTCAGTGGTGGTTTGCTCATGGTCATGGAAGCTAGACCTTTGGAAATAACTCCTGAGACTCATTCCCAAACCCCCTTTGCTCCCTCTTTTATGTTAAAACACGTTGCTGGGGAATGTTTGGTTTCAGTTCTCCTGTGGAAAATCAGAAGTCGATCCTGAAAGATACAGACACAGAGAATTGCAGGTTAGGGTTTGTCTTAACTTCGTAGTAACGCTCACTTTATAAACTCAAAATTGTCTCTGCTTGCAGCTCTTGGCTTGACTTCTCTGTCTTGACATTAGCTCAGGGAGAAGGGACAGAGTGCCAAGTGCCTGCTGTGGTTCTGTTCTCAGCTTGTTGACCCGATAGGGCCCAGCCCTGTTAGTTCCCATGGGAAGGTGATGGATTGATCATTTGTTGTCAAGTTGCAGGGATTTTTCCTACTGGCTGATGCCCTGTTTGCAACTGTGCACTTAGGGCCAGAGTTCTGTGACCTTTGCAGTTATTACTAGCCTGGCTGACACCTGTTCCCGGTCATATATCTTACAAAGAGATCCTCACTTGTGAAAAAATATTTTTCATTCTGTTTTTTTTTTTTAAGTGGGATACATATCTGTTATTTATTTACCATCCCACTTACCAGTGAGAACCAGTGTTGCTATCTTCTTTGTTTGGATTTTTATGAAGGGAGGCTCCTTTCACAAATATAGCCAACGTGGAGTAGGAAGATCATCGTCTAAGTTATTCAAGCCAAAGATTACTTAAATATTTTCACAGAATACAGGAGGAAAAGAATACCTCAATCCACATTACCACATATCTGTAAAATATCTTACTTGAATTTGAATTTTTACAGACAGGTTTGGAACTCTTTTCAGCATCAATTATGAAAACACATCACAGTAATAATTAATATATTTGCCTATGTTTTAGCCATGTTCACAAATCTCTTTTTTAAGATAAACCTTTTAGGGGAGCCTGGGTGGCTTAGCCGGTTGACCTTCCGACTTCAGCTCAGGTCATGATCTCACGGTCCGTGAGTTCAAGCCCCGCATTGGGCTCTTTGCTGACAGCTCAGAGCCTGGAGCCTGCTTTGGATTCTGTGTCTCCTTCTCTCTCTGCCCCTCCCCTGCTCATGCTCTGTCTCTGTCTCTCTCAAAAATAAATAAAGATTAAAAAAAAAAAATCTTAAAATAAATAAATAAATAAAATAAAATTACAAGCCTGTAGGGGCACCGGGGTGGCTCAGTCGGTTAAGTGTCCGACTTTGGTTCAGGTCATGATCTCACGGTCTGTGAGTTCAAGCCCCACATTGGGCTCTTTGCTGACAGCTCAGAGCCTGGAGCCTGCTTCGGATTCTGTCTCCTTCTCTCTCTGCCCCTCCCCTGCTCGTGCTCTATCTCTGTCTCTCTCAAAAATAAATAAAGATTAAAAAAAAAATATCTTGAAATAAATAAATAAATAAAATAAAATTACAAGCCTGTAGGGGCACCGGGGTGGCTCAGTCGGTTAAGTGTCTGACTTTGGTTCAGGTCATGATCTCACGGTCCATGAGTTCAAGCCCCGTGTTGGGCTCTTTGCTGACAGCTCAGAGCCTGGAGCCTGTTTCAGATTCTGTGTCTCTGTCTCTCTCTGACCCTCCCCCATTCATGCTCTGTCTCTCTGTCTCAAAAATAAATAAACATTTAAAAAAGGTTAAAAAAAATGAACCTCTTATTTTTAGGAAAGTTTTAGATTTACAGACAAATGGAGAAGATAGTGCAGAGAATTCTCTTACTGTCTCACATGCAGTTTACCTGTATTATTAATGTCTTATGTTAGTATAGTGCAGTTGCCAAAATCAATATTGATACATAGTTTTCTTTTTTTTTTAATTTTAACGTTTATTTTTGAGAGAGACAGAGTGAGAGAGCGAGCGAACGAGAGCACAAGCTGGAGAGGGGCAGAGAGAGAAAGAGACCCAGAATCCGAAGCAGGCTCCAGGCTCTGAGCTGTCAGCACAGAGCCCGATGCAGGGCTGGAACTCACAAACCCCAAGATCATGACCTGAGCGGACGTTGGACGCCACCCAGGTGCTTCAATATTGATACATAGTTTTAACTGAGATCCATACTTCATTCAGAGTCCCTTCATTTTTACCTAATGACCCTTTTCTGCTGCAGGCTCTCATTCAGGGAACCACATTACATTTGATTGTCACGTCTTAGGCTCCTTTTGGCTATGAAAAAAAATTTTTTGGAGACTTCCCTTGTTTTCAATGACTTTAACAGTTTTGTTTTTTTTATAAATTTTTTTTTTATTTTTTTATAACGTTTATTTATTTTTGAGACAGAGAGAGACAGAGCATGAACGGGGGAGGGTCAGAGAGAGGGAGACACAGAATCTGAAACAGGCTCCAGGCTCTGAGCTGTCAGCACAGAGCCCGATGCGGGGCTCGAACTCACAGCCCTCACGGACTGTGAGATCATGACCTGAGCTGAAGTCGGCCGCTTAACCGACTGAGCCACCCAGGTGCCCCAACAGTTTTGTTTTAAAGAGAGAGAGTATGCAAACAGGGGAGAGGGGCAGAGGGAGAGAGGAACAATCTCTCAAGCAGGCTCCACGCTCAGTGTGGAGCCAGATGTGGGGCTCGATCCCACAACCCCGGGTTCAGAACCTGAGCCAAAATCCAGAGTTGGACGCTGAAGTGACTGAGCCACCCAGGTGCCCCGACTTGAGCAGTTTTAAGGAACACTGGTCAGGTGTTCTTTAGACTGTCCCTCGTGTGGGATTTGTGTAGTGCTTTTCTCATGAGTAGCCTTGAGTTATATAGGTTTTGGGGAGGAAGACCCTTTATTTCAAGCGTCATTTTCATCACATGGTATGAAGGGTGCATTGTATCAGTCTGACTTATCACTGTTGATATTAACCTTGCTCACATGGCTGAGATAGTGTTGGTTAGGCATAGAACTTTTTAAAAATTAATTACTTAAAATCAATGTTATCTTGGTTTTAGGTGCACAACAATATAACGATTCAACAATTCTATACATTACTCAGTGCTCATACAGATAAATGTACTCTTAATCCCCTTCAGCTATTTCACACACCTCCCCCTGACCTCCCCTCTGGCAACCACCAGTTTGTTCTCTGTACTTATGAGTCTGTTTTTTTTTTTTTTTTTTTGGTCTTGTTTTTAATCTGTTCACTTATTTTGTTTCTTAAATTCTACATATGAGTGAACTCGTGGTATTTGTGTTTCTTTGACTTATTTTGCTTAGTATTAGACTCTCCAAGTCCATCCATGTTGTTGCAAATGGCAAGATTTCATTCTTTTTTGTGGCTGAGTAATAGTCTTGTGTGTGTGTGTGTGTGTGTGTGTGTGTGTGTGTGTGTACATTTTCTTTATCCATTGATCTATGGATGGACCCTTGGGTTGCTTCTCTATCTTGGCTATTGTAAACAATGCTGCAATAAATATAGGGTGCTTGTATATTTTTGAATTTCTATTTTAATTTTCTTTGGGTTAATACCCAGTAATCAAACTACTGGGTCTTATGGTACTTTTATTTTTAATTTCTGAGGAACCTCCATACTGTTTTCCATAGTGGCTGCACCAGTTTGCATTTCTATCAACATTGCCCAAGAGCTGCTTTTTCGTTACATCCTTGCCAACACTTAATGTTTTATGTTTTTTATTTTACCCATTTTGACAGCTGTAAGGTGATTGTAGTTTTGACTTGCATTTCCCTGACGAGGAGGGATGTTGAACATCTTTTCATGTATCTGTTGGCCATATGCATTTCTTCTTTGGAGAAACATCTATTCAGGTCTTCTGCCCATTTTCAGTTGGACTACTTGGTTTTATTTGGTGTTGAGGGTTTTTTTTTTAACATATTTTAGATATTACCCCCTTACCAGATACATCATTTACAAATATCTTTTCCCATTCTGTGAGTTGCCTTTTTGTTTTGTTGATAGTTTCCTTTGCTGGGTAGAGTACTCTTTTAAATGGCAAATTTCCATTGCATATTTGAAAGATGATAAAGAAATTTATTTCTGTGTCCCATGTCAGGAACACTGCTTTTACCTGAAACAAATTATGGCCACCATATTAATCTTGTATAGTGAGAGATTGAATGGACATGGAATGAACCAAAACTACCTAAAATTGATACAATATTTGAATTTCTAACCAGGTTAAGATTTCACTGAATTTTTTAATATTTGCAAGTATAAAAACAGCTCAAAAATATTTCTAAGTATTCTGAGTTCTATAGTATTTTATTCTGCAGTGAACACCAGATTTTTACCACTGAAAGACAAAGTTTAATGTAATTTATTCATTAAAATAGTTGAACACTTCTCTGCGCTGTCATTACAGATACATATGTTAGAATTGGAAGTTACATTCTGCTTCTTACTTGCGGGGCTATTTGTGGGAAATAGTGGGGAATAAGGAAACTGCCAGATGTTGACAAAAGAGTCAGGTAATCAAGGAGGTTAAATGAAATGATAACTCATGGGCTATGTAATATGACTGAACTAAACTGCATAAAACTAGTTGTTGATAACTGCAACTCCCATCAAGTAACCCAGACACATTCATTAATCAATGTTACATACACAGACAATAAGACGTATTCACAGGGGTCAATTTGAAATATGTCAGCAAAGCACTTTGTCCTCATCTTGGTTATTTTTCATGCTGGCTGAATCATTAGAATTTCCTCTTTGCTCTCTGGTGGATGAACCATTGGTCTGCATCCATGAAAAGGCAGTGAGTTCAGTTGAACAATATATTCGTTATTTTTAGGAATATCCCTAGAGATTAATTTCATTTAATCCTTCAAAGGAGAAATATTTACCAAAATGCATTAACCCTGTGTGGGATGGCATGCTATATAAAATTACACCTGTCTGATGAAGTCTTTAGTAAAATTCAGTACCGATTCCTAATCAAAGCTCTGAAAACAAAGGAATAAAATTATTCATCCAAACTGTGATTTAAAAAAAACTTCCACTTATTATCATAGGTAAAAATCATACTGAATTTAGATATTTTCAGAGTGATTTATCTTCAAATTGATGCAAAACATAGGTGTGCTTTCATTCAGTACAATTTTTTTTATTGAGCATCTCCTTCCTAATACTGGGGATACAGTAATGGGTAAAACATATAGGAATCTTTGCACTGTGAATCTTATATTTTAGTTTGGTGCTAAGCAGGGTGGAGTGGGAAGGATATGGGTAGGGAGATGAAAAATCAGCACACATAGGTAATGTCAGGTGGTGAAAAGTGCAATGGAGATAAATAAAGCAGGAAAAGGTTAGGGAGCATAGGAGAGGAGGATATGTTTTTTAAATGAGGGAGTCAGGAGAGGCCTCCCTCAGGATCTGAAATTTAAGCAAACACCTGGAGGATATGAGGGGGTGAGAGGTGCAAATACCCAGGGAAGAGATTTCTAGGTATCCACAGCAGCAAGTGCAAAGGCCCTGAGGCAGAAGCATATCCGATATATTTAATGAATAGTAGAGTCTACTATAGCTGGGGAAAAGTTAATGAGCAGAGTAGGTTAGATGGGTAGAAGGGACAGACCATACAGGGCTTTGTGAGAAATATTGGGCCCTTGGAGAGTTTTGAGCAGAGGTGTTAGAATTTCTAACCTAAGTTCTGAGATCACTCTGGCTGCTCTTTGGGGTTGTGATTAGGAGGCCACTGTAATAACAATCCATGTGAGAGAGGATGGTGGAGCAGAGATGTTGAGAAGCAGTGGGATTCTGGAAGTATCTTGAAGGTAGAGTCAGCAGGTTGTGCTGACTGACCAGATGTGGTGTGAATTTCTTGTCATCATCAGCAGCAGGAAGGATGGAGTGGCTGTCACAAGGAATATTTTGTAGAGATTTATATTGTCTTGTCCATGTAATAAAGTACAAAAAAGAAATGAGCTTTAAAGGGAACTCCATTAGGAAACTATGATTATACACCTAGAAGAGCTAAAATAATCAACCAGAAGCTATTAGAGATAATAGAACAGTGGAGAAAAACTGCTGGTCAAAAGATAGAATAACACAAATCAATCCCCTTCTCAAATGCCTTTATTATCTAGCTAAAAATATAATAGTCAAAAGCCTTTTAATTTATGACAGCCACAACATTGAATTATATGTTAATTAAACTTGTGTAAGGGCGTATAGCACCAATCCAAAAAAAAAAAAAAAACTACAAAATTGTAATGGTGGAAAAAGGCTTGAATACATAGAAAATCTGTCCTACTCCTGGGTAGGAACAATAAATGTAAGTGGAAATTGTTTCTGGTTTAATTTGCAGTTTTAACACAACTTCAGTTAAGATACCAGTGAGGTCATTGGCATTATACAGAATTCAAAATAATTGATTCTACAGAATACTTGGAAAGAAGACAATAATATTAAAGTGTTAACAAAGGAATAATAACTATCTTGCAAAACAGACTGTTTGAAAAAACAAACTGAGCCAGCGTAACATTGGATTAGAAGGAGATATGTAGACCATTGAAATAAAATAGAGCATGCATAAATAATTTTAAGTACACCTGAAAACATAATATATGGCAAATGAGTATAATAGAATTATAGAGAACCTAATTATTTTAGACATGCTGCTAGAGTAATTTCATTTCAATGCGGCAAAAACCAAATTTACCTCAAAAAATCAAAACAGAAAATTAAACTATATACAAAGAGATAGTTTATTTATTTAACTGAAGAGGGAAACCATTTTAGATTTTTAAAGAAGTTATGAAGATGGGCAAAGGTATTTAAATAAAATTCAAGCATCTGTACAACTAAAATAAATTACAAATAAAATAGCAAAATAAAGAAAACATTTTTAAGTATTGGCAGAAATGTTCTTTAGAGTTACTGATATTTTTATTTATTATTTATTTATCTATCTATCTATCTATTTATTTATTTATTTATTTTAAACGTGTATTTATTTGAGAGAGCTCGAGCATGAGCAGTGGGAGAGGCAGAGAGACAGGGAGAGAATCCCATGGGGCTTGAACCCACAAGCCCTGATCCATGACGTGAGCCAAAATGAAGGGTGAGATGCTTAACTGAGTCACCCAGGCACCCCTTTTATTTATTTATTTAAATTCAAGTTAGTTAACATACAGTGTAGTCTTGGTTTCAGGAGTGGAACCCAGTGATTCGTCACTTACAACACCCAGTGCTCATTTCAACAAGTGCCTCCTTAATGCCCGTCACCCATTTAGCTGATCCCCCCACCCACCTCCCCTCCGGGAACCCCCAGTTTGTTCTCTGTATTTAAGAGTCTCTTAGGGTTTACCTCCTTTTCTGATTTTATCTTATTTTTCCTTCTCCTCCCCTATGTTCATCTGTTTTGTTTCTTAAACTCCACGTATGAGTGAAATCAGATATCTGTCTTTCTCTGACTGACTTATTGCACTTAGCATAATACACTCTAGTTCCATCCACGTTGCTGCAAATGATAAGATTTCATTGTTTTTTCATCGCCGAGTTGTATTCCATTACGTATATAAACCACATCTTTATCCATTCATCAGTTGATGGACGTTTGAGCTCTTTCCATAATTTGGCTATTGTTGATAACACTACTATAAACATTGGGGTGCATGTGCCCCTTTGAATCAGCATTTTTGTATCCTTTGAATAAATACCTAGTAGTGCAGTTTCTGTGTCGTAGGGTAGTTCTATTGTTAATTTTTTGAGGCACCTCCATACTGTTTTCCAGAGTCGCTACACCAGTTTGCATTCCCACCAACAGTGCAAAAGGGTTCTCTTTTCTCTGTGACTGATAACTTACAACAACAGATAGAACTTTAATATAGACAATATATAAAGAGCTCGTAAAACAATATTTTTAAAAGTTTTTATTTATTTTTGAGAGAGGTGCGAGAGAGCTGGGGATGGGCAGAGAGAGAGGAAGAGAGAGAATCCCAAGCAGGCTCTGCACCATCAGCATGGAGCTTGATGCAGGGCTTGATCTCACAAACTGCAAGATCATGACCTGAGCTGAAATCCAGAGTCAGACACTTAACCGAATAAGCCACCCAGGCACCTAATAAAACAATATTTCACTGCAACAGATAGAAATTCAGTATGTGTAATATCTAAAGAGCTTCTAAAATCTCTAAAATTAGCACCAAATCTCAAATAGGCATAGATATGTTTGTGTGTGTGTGTGTGTGTGTGTGTGTGTGTGTGTGTGTATCTATCTATATATATATATAAATATATATATATATTTATATATAAATTAAATTAGTTCCAAAGTAAATTACACACACATTAAATGATCCCATATCAGAGGGACATGCCAATAAATCTTAAAGTGAAGGTGCCTCATGCAGTAGATAAGACCCTGTCGATGGGTTCATTTCCTCATTGGGCAGTATTTTAGGCAGCATTCAAGTAAGCTTAATTCTAAGAATCTCATGATGGGGATGCTTTTGCATGAAAATAATCTAAGTATTATTATATTTAGTATAGTAGTATGGTAGTTATAGTGTATTACCTGTGATAATAACTGGAAACCAAATAAATGTTCGACACTTGGAGAGTGATGATGTAACCTATAGTTTAGTAATCTTCCGCGAGACTGTGGATTGAGTCTGAGATGGGAAATTAGAAACATATTATCAGAAAAAAAGATCATAGGGAAAAAGAGCCAGAACACAAAATTTTGACCCTGATCCAAATACTAGAAAGCATTTACCTGTGGTTAAAGGTGGAAGAGGCTATCGAGAAAGGTAGTTAAGCTAGGTGAAGGAATTTGGGATTTAATTTACGTAAAAAAAGAATGAGTATAAACACCTACATATATTAATGGATTAATTGGGAGTATTAGGAGGTTCCAGGAAATGTACCCATTGGCCCGTTTCCTGTGGTTTGACTTCCTTAAGCATGTTGTATGTTTCATTTGGGAACTGGGGTGGGCGGTATCACCTTTATTTTGAGGGTCCTTGGAGTAAAGGAATCCTGGGCATGGGTGAGGCTGGGAAAGGTGACCTAGGCTGCTCTTCTGCATGTGGTAGCATGTGACCTAGAGTTTGGGACAGGATTGGAATGTTGTGGAACTGGACTGCTCAGCAGAAGACAGAGAAACTAGCCAGTTCTATGGATTCAGCTACCCCAGCAAGGATGTGTCAGAGGAAGGCTGCGGGGACCAGGTCCCCTAGGGACAACACAGGATTGCAGTGGACTCGGCGCCCTGCTTTATAGCTGAGGACAGTGTGTCTGCTAGTGAGAGACATCTGTAACCCTGGGTGGGGGGGCCCCAGGGGAGGCAGCGGTGGATCTACTGTCCACAGGTCTGCTGTCGACGACCCAGCAGCTTCCAGGGCTTTGTGTTGTGTGGAGAAACACGGGAGAGGGACGGGAACATGAAGAGCATCTACTGAGATCAAGACCCTTGAAAGAAGGTGCTTTGCGCCCTCCTGAGCAGATTATAGTATCTGTTTCCGCTGCTCCACACTTGCGTGACATTTCTCTGCATTTTCCCCTTTCCTTCCTTCTCATCTCACGGGAATAAGCTCCCCGCTTCCCTGTGAAAAATAACCCCTCCGCCTGGACCCCCTTCCCCACTCCTTTGGTGTTTGTAGAATCCTTCTGTCTTTTCATCTCCTTGCTGGTGTCTTGTTTTGTGCCTTAAGGTACACCCAGGCTCTTCTGCCCTCGCCAGCAACAAAAAAACAACATCTTCTCCCGACCCTAATGGCTCCTCAGGCTGTGCTTTCCTTCTTTAGGTAATAAAGGATTTCTACAAACATTGCTCTTTTAGTTATTGAAAATACAATAGAAGGGGAAGTCAAAAATTTGAAATGGGGAAAAATCACTCAATTCCACCCGCTAATGGAATTTACTTTTTTGGTAAGTATCCTACCATCTGTGAGCCTTAAAAACCAGCTTTTTTGACACAAAGTTAACATAGAATAACCTGCACATATTTAAAGCACACCGTGTGATAAGTTTTGGCACATGTGCACATCCATGAAACCACGACCATAAGGAAGATGACGGATGTAGTCATCACCCCCAGGTCTCCTCGTGCCCCATGGTAAGCCCTTCTTTCTGACTCTTTGACTCACTTTAATGATTTTGAGATTCATCCATGTTGTTGCCTGTGTCGCTAGTTCATGCCTTCTCTTTCAAAAACCCCAGGTTTTTTTTTTTTCCATGCAGTAAGGTATAACTTACATACAATAAAATTCACCTATTTTTAGGTATACAGTTCAGTTAGTTTTAGTAATTACATTTATAGAATAGTGCACCTCATCATCATCACCATCCAGTTCTAGAATACGCTTTGTGCCCATTTGCAGCCACTGTCACACAGGCAGTCACTGATGTACGTTCTGTCTCTAGAGGTTTGCCCTTTTCGGATGTTTCTTATAAATGGAATACAAAATATATGGTCCTCGCATCTGCCCCCCCCTCCCCCGCCACTTAGCGTAATGTCCCTGAGCTCATCCATGTTGTAATATGTGTCACCAATTCCTTCATTTTAATTGCTGAATAGGATTTCATCATAGGGCTCTACAATTTGTTCAGACATTCGCCCACTGATGGACATTTAAGTTTCCAGGTTTTGACTTATTACAAATAAATCTGCCGTGAACATTCACGTTCAAGTCTTTATATGAACCTAGGCTTTCATTTCTCCTAGGACGGCTGGCTCAGGAGGTAGATGTGTGTTTAACTTTATAAGAAACTGCCAAACTGTTTTCCAAAGCACGTGTTCTATTTTATGTTACCGCCAGATCACCACATGCTGCCTAAAACTTGGTGGGGCCAGTCTTTTTAATTGTAGCCGTGTAATAGGTGTGTTGTCTCATTATGATGTTAACTTGAATCTTCCTAATGACTGATGCCAGGCACCTTTTCATATTATTTGCCATACATATATATTCTGTGAAGTGCTTATTCAAATCATTTGCACAGTTTTCATTGGGTTGAGTCCTTAGTATTAAGGATTAAGAAGCTTTTTTTTAAAAAAAGTTTTTAATGTTTATTTTTGAGAGAGAGAGGAAGACAGAGAATGAGTGGGGGAGGGACGAGAGAGAGGGAGACGCAGAATCCGAAGCAGGCTCCAGGCTCTGAGCTGTCAGCACAGAGCCTGACACAGGGCTCGAACTCCCAAACTGTGAGATCATGACCTGAGCTGAAGTTGGGTGCTTAACCGACAGAGCCACCCAGGTGCCCCTAAGAAGCTTTTTATATGTCCTGGCTATAGCACCTGTACCGAACATGCTTTGCCAATATTTGCTGCTATTTAATGTTTTGCTTTTTTTTTTTTTTTTAACATTTATTCATTTTTGAGAGAGAGAGAGACAGAGTGCAAACAGGGGAAGGGGCAGAGAGAGAGGGGGACACAGAATCCAAAACAAGCTCCAGGCTCTAGGCTGTCAGCACAGAGCCCCACTCCGGGCTCAAACCCATGGACCATGAGATCATGACCTGAGTCGAAGTGGTATGTTCAACCAACTGAGCCACCCAGTCACCTCCAGTGGGTTGTGTTTTTACTCTCTTAATGGTATCTTCCAAATAGCAGAAGTTTTAATGAAGCCCAGTTTATTGATCTATTCTTCTATCAGTTGTGATGTGGGTGCCACATCTAAGACATTTTTGCTCTACCATAAGTCACAAGGATTTTTCTCTCCCATGTTTTCATCTACTGATCTTAGAGTTTTAGGTCTTGTGATTAGGTCTGTGATATATTTTGAGTTAAATATTGTGTATGTTGCAAGGAATGCACTGAAGTTAATTCTCTTGCGTGTGCATATTCTCTTATCCCACCATCATTTCTTAAAAAGACTATCCTCTCTCCAGCGAATTGCCTTTGCACCTTTGTCAAAAATTAGTTGTCCATCTATGTATGGCTCTCTTTCTGGATTCTCTGTTGGTTTTGTTGAACCACTTGCCTTTCTACTACACTGTTTTTACTACTGTAAGTTGCTAGTAAGTCTCTAAGTTAGGCAGAGTTAGTTCTCCAAAGCTGTTTTTCTTTTTCAAAATTATTTTGGCTATTCTGTGTCCTTTGCATTTCCATATCACTTTAGAATTAGCTTGCTGATTTCTGCAATAAAAGCCAGAAGGGACACGGGTTGGAATTCTGTTGAATCTATGAATCAGTTTGGTGAGAATGAACATCTGTTTTTTTTGTTTTTTTTTTTTTTTAAGTTTATTTGTTTTGGAGAGAGAGAACGCACACAGGAGGGGCAGAGAAGGAGGAAGAGAGAGTCTCAAGCAGGCTTTGCACTGTCAACATGGAGCCCAACGTGGGGCTTGAACCCACGAACCATGAGATCATGACCTGAGTTGAAACCAAGAGTTGTACGCTTAACTGACGGAGCCATGCAGGTGCCACCCAGGCGCCCTGAGAATGGGTGTCTTAAGAACACTGAGTTTTCTGACCCATAAGCCCCATCTGTCTCTCCATTTAAGTCTTACTCCTGGCAGTGCTTTGTCCTTTTCAGCATACAGTTCTTTTGCATCTTGGTCAGATTTTTCTCTAAGAATTTCATATGGTCTGATGCTATTGTTAGTTGAACTTTTAATTTAAATGTCTTACTGTTGTTGACATATAGGAATACCGTAGATTTTTGAATATTGGCCTTGTATCCTTCAACTTGACTCAACTTTCTTATCCTAGTAGCTTGTTCGTAGATTCCGTCAGATTTTCTACATGAAAAATCATGTTGGATGTGAAAAAACCACTTTTTCTTTTCCCATATGAGTAGACTTCCCCCCCCGCCTTGTCCTATTGGACTGTCTAGAATCTCCCTTACCATGTTGAAGAGAGGTCCTTAGAGTAGATAACTTTGTCTTGTTCCTGATCTTAGGGGGAAAGTGGTCAGTCTTCCACATTAAGTATGGTAATAGCTGTAATTTGTTGTAGGTGATCTTTTTCAAAAATTAAAAAAAAAAAAAAAAAATATATATATATATATATATGTATGTATTTTTTTTTTTTTGAGAGAGAGAGAGAGCCCGAGCACAAGTGGGGGAGGGGCAGAGGGAGATGGAGACATAGAATCAGAAGCAGGCTCCAGGCTTTGGGCTGTCAGCACAGAGGCCAACAAGGGGCTTGAACTTAGGAACCGTGAGATCATGACATGAGCCAAAGTTGGACACTCAACCAACTGAGCCACCCAGGTGCCCCTGTAGATGCTCTTTATTAGACTGAGAAAGTTTTCTTCTATTCCTAGTTGCTTGAAAGTTTCTAAAAATCAGGAAGAGATGTTGAATTTTGACAACTGCTTTTTATGTGCCTTTTATGTTGATGGTGTGGTTTTTCTTTTTTTAGTTTGTTAATATGGTGAATTCCACTGGTTGTTTTTAGAATATTAAACCAACCATATATTCCTAAGGCCTGGCTGGTCATAGTGCATTACTTTTTTAATATATTGTTGGATTTTATTTTCTATAATTTTTTTGTTTAGAATTTTTGTATTTTCATTCATGGGGGATGATGATCTATAGTTTTCTTTTTTTAATATTCTCTTTGATATTTATGCTGGCTTCATGAAATGAGTTCAGAGACATTTCTTCCTCTTCAGTTTCTCAAAGAATTTATGGAGAATTGGTATGATTTCTTCCTTGAATATTTACTAGGACTCATCACTGAAGCCTCCTGGGGCTGGAGTTTTCTTCATGGGAAGTTTTTCTCCCTTTCCGATCTGTTTTCATTTTATTTACTTTGTATGTCCAAAAAAGTATTTATCTTGCTTTTATTTTTAGAAGATATTTTTGTTGAATGTGGAATCCGAAATGGATGATAGTTTTTCCTTTAAAATTTTGATTAAAAAAAATTTTTTAATGTTTATTTTTGAGAGAGAAAGCGATAGTGTGCACATGGGAGAGGGGCAGAGAGAGAGGGAGACACAGAATCTGAAGCAGGCTCCAGGCTCTGAGCTGTCAGCACAGGTCCCAACGCAGGGCTTGAACTCATGAACTGCGAGATCATGACCTGAGCTGAAGTCAGACGCTTAACCGACTGAGTCAACCAGATGCCCCATCCTTTAAGTTTTTTAAAGGATGTCGCTCCACTGTCTTCTGGCTTTCATTCATCCCAGCCAGAAATCTGTTGTCATCCTTATCTTTGTCCCTCTGTGCATGATAGATACATCTGTCTGCCTCTGATTGTTTTCAAATTATTCTCTTTATCACTGATACTGAGCAATTTGTATTTGACGTCCCTTGGTGTAGCTTTCTTCATGCTTAGAATTTGTTCACTATATTATTTGAGGAAATTTTGGTCTTTAATTCTTCCCATATATTTGTGTCTCTCTTCAGGGATACAAGTTACATGGACATTTGGAATAGTTTTTATGTTTTCAAGTTCACTAAGTTTTTCTTCTATAATGTCTAACCTCCATTAATTCCAACAAATGTGGCTTTTCTTTTTCTTTTCAATATTGTAATTTTTAATCTCTGGAAGCTCAGATTAGTTCCTTTTTATATCTTTCCTATCTCTACCTGACTTTTTGAATAATGTATAAAATTATAATAACTTTTAAATTTTTTTAAAAAGTTTTATTTATTTATTTTGAGAGAGAGCATGAGCAGGGGAGGGGTAGGGACAGGGAGAGAGAGAATCCCAAGGAGGCTCTGTACTTCTAGCTCAGAATTCATGAACCACAAGGTCGTGACCTGAGCTGAAATTAACAATTGGACACTTAACCAATTGAGCCACCTAGGTGCCCCTATAATAACTGTTTTAATGTGGTTTTTTCCCCCTGACTCTAAAATCTGTGTTAGTCCTGGGTGATTTTGATTGTTTTGTCACCGTCTTCTTCTTCTTTTCATGGAGCACAACACAGGGCTTGAACTCATGACCTTGAGATCAAGACCTGAGCTGAGATCGAGTCGGACACTCAAATGACTGAGCCACCCAGGCGCCCTGAGTGACTTGTCTTCTACTTAGTGGTCATATTTTCCTACTTCTTTCCATACCCAATAATATTTTTTAGGTGCCAGACATTGTAAATTTTACTGTCTTGCATTTTTGTGTTTTGATAAATGTTTTTTTAACATTGTTTTGGAACACAGTTAAGTTACTTGGAAACAGTTTGATCCTTTCGGGTCTTGATTTTCAAATTTGTTAGGCAGACTTATGGGAGTGATCAATCTAGGGCTAATTATTTCTCACTCCCAAGGCAAGAACCTTCTGAGCATCCCATCTGATGCACCGTGAATCTGTGAGGCTTTCCTGTCTGGCTGGTGTGATCAGGTGCTATTTCTAGCCTTGTGTGAGCCCCAATCACCAACCTTTCTAATTATTTTAGATGGTTCTTTCCCCAACTTTGGACAGTTTCCTCCTGTGCATATGGTGATTAGACCCAACAAAATGCTCAGAGGGGACCTTTTCACAGAGCTCTGATACTCTCTCTCTCTCTCTCTGTACCACTGTCCTCTCTGGTGTTCTGCCCTGTGAATTCTGTCCATCTTTGTCTTCCCCTGACTCTCAGTTCTTCTTAATTTAGAGAATACACTTTTAAAAATGCTTTTAAATTAATTAACGAATTATTTTGAGAGTAAGAGCGAGCGAGCAGGGGAGGGGCAGAGAGAGAGGTAGAGAGAATCCCTAGCAGGCTCCAAGCCGTCAGTGCAGAACCTGATGTGGGGCTCGAACCTACAACCTGCAAGATCCTGACCTAAAGTAAAACCAAGAGTCAGACACTTAACTTGCTGAGCCGCCCGGGCACCTCTGGGAATCTGCTTGATTCTACCTGGGTTTCCTTCTCTGTTCTGTGGCCTGGAAACACTCTGAATTCAATAACCTGGGATTATTGTAAGTCTTATCTTTGTCCTTTGTTGTCCTGTGTCCTGTGTCTTGAAAAGTATTGGTTCAGATATTTTGCCCATTTTTTTTTGTTGTTTTTTTTTTTCAGGGTAAACTTTACCCAGTTACTCCATCTTGGTGGAAAGCAAAAGTTCCTTCCTGTTCTCTTAAATACAAATATTTACATGGTTGCCATTAAAGTATATGTATCATTTTATGGTCAAACAAACATTGTAGCTCAGAAAGTTTCCATATTTCCTAAATGGTTTTCCTAATTGCCACTTTAGTAGCTGCAAAATATTTCACAGTGTGCCAAATTTATTTGAGAGCAGTTTATGCATTAAAGAATGATTTATGTTCTACCTCTTTCCAAAAAAGAATTTCAGATGGCTTACTGACAAAAAGGCCTACTAAATAAGACTAATACATTATGAATTAGAAGGGAAAACAAGGTTGAGAAAAACCAAGGAAGTAATAATGCCAACTATGATAATGTGCTGTGGGTATTCTGGCAGCCAAATGTGACAACTGTGATTAGTTCTGTTATTTTCATTATCAGAATGAAAAAGAGACTTCTAGGGAATAACAGTTACAGAATGCCTACTGTGTGCAACTTAACAGAAGGCGAGTTTGATTTTTACCTCACCCTCATGGTATTTGCTCGGGGCGCAGAGTAAATCAATGACACAGTAGACATTCTGGTTCCTAGGAGTCAAATGCCTCAGCAGGGAGCCCGAGGATAACACCAGCCATCACACAGACCACCTCAGGAGGGACAGACACTTTTCTTGTACTGAGTTCTGGTGGAAATTTTGAGTCATCTGGTGATCGTGTCTTCACAACAGCTTCATAGTAAATACAGAGGAAGTTTAATTTTCATTCATTCATTCATTCATTCATTCATTCATTCAGGTACTGGCTTTTGATAGCTGTGACACTGCACTGCCCCTTGGTTGAGCAAGGGATTACGTGTCTTGAGAGGTAACACCAGCCAAGGATGGAATTTCCTTCCTTGGAGGAAAGGACTGCTTGCTGTCCTGCATGCCTCCTTCTATGATCTGGATTGCTTTTGAACAAGGTTTTGAGAAGACCTAGGGAACTCCTATCTCACTTTTTTTTTTTTTTAATTAAGGTACGAGTCTATTTTATGCTAATTAACTCCTTTTCCTCACATGCTGCTCGGTAATCCTTTGCACTTGGACTTCCTTGTCTCTAACTCTACTGAAGGCTCCAGGCATCTTTGTGGAGACACCCTCGTCCCTGGAATCCTGGGGCTCCCTCGTTCTCTGTCAGACGCTTACTTCTCACCAACTCCCTGTGTTCTAGCTGCCTGCCCCCATCCCCGGGTTGCTGTCCTGGCCCCCTTGCTCTGTGTCCTTCACATTTCAGCACCTCCCCTCATGCCCATTGATAGGACTGAGTACCCACTGCTGTCTGAGCTCCGTGCTCAGAGCCGCACGGGTGCACAGAGGCAGCTGACAGTAGGTCTGATGTCGGGTTTCTCACTCTCTAGGACGGGGATAATAGAGCAAAGTGAATAGCTGTTATATATATATAAAAAAAAAGCAGCAACTTAGAAGTTGTCCAAACAAAACGAATAGAGTACTCAAGTGAATATTTCATGGAGGGTATAACTTCAGACATTGGAAAGTGTGTAAGCCTACACACTTTGACCACACTCACTTCATCCACCCCCCAGATTCTCCTGTCCCCCCCCCCCACTCCTCCCCCGGATTTAGCTATTTGCTCGGTGGGGCCTACGGGCCGCCACTGACTTTTCAGCTCCTAGCGCTGCCCGCCCCTGCAGACCTCTCCAGGGTGTGGGCTGCCTTTGGGACAGTCTCTAGAACAGCTGCCGAGGATGGAGCCTCAGAAGCTCCCGTGCCAGCGCCCTGTCTGACTGACCCACCGAGTCTGTGGCGCCTCCTTCCATTTCTGGTCCAGACCCCAGGCCTTTCTGAACTTCCCATGCTTCCACGTAGTACCAGGCGTTTCTCTGAAGCGCAAGGGACTTCATGCCCGATGGGGTCAATCTGACCAACAAGACGGAGACAGGAACAGGTTAGCGAGGCCCTCTGTCCCTGACGGACTGTGCCAAGGCATGCAGCTCCGTGCCCGTCCGAAGCCTTTCCCCCTGACTGCGCAGCTCAGCGGGCAGCACTGTACCTCTGCTCGCCCCTCCGGGCCCTGCCTTCCCTGCTCCTTCTCTCGCCACCCTGATAGAGCACCTCCCAGTCATGTCTAACCGAGGTCGGCTGCAGACTGTTTTTTCCTAAAGAAGCTGGGCAAAGGTTCAGCATGACGTTTTTTGGTTTTTTTTCTTTTTAAATATAATTTATTGTCAAACTGGCTTCCCTACAACACCCAGTGCTCATCCCAACAAGTGCCCGCCTCCCTGCGCATCACCCACTTCCCCACCCCCCCATCCACCGTCAGTTTGGTCTCTGTATTCAGGAGTATCTTGTGGTTTGCCTCCCCCCCTCTCTGTTTGTAACTGTTTTTCCCCCTTCCCCTCCCCCAGGGTCTTCTGTTCAGTTTCTCAAGATCCACATGAGCGAAAACCTAGGATATCTGTCCTTCTCTGACTGATTTATTTCACTTAGCATAATACCTTCCAGTTCCATCCATGTTGCTTCATGTGGCAGGATTATATTCTTTCCAGCATGAGGTTTTCCAAGCAAAGTAGGGAGAAAGAAAGGCAGTTATGCTGACGCCTGGCACCAGCAGATGAGGTCAAGTCTCCCAGGCCTGCCTGTGCAACCCGGGCGAGTCCTGTACCCCTGGGCCTGCAAAGGCTCCTGCTGGGCCCGCAAAGGCTCCTGCTGGGCCCTCGATGGGCACACCTTCCCCTTCCCACCACACCCAGCAGCTGCAGTAGCACAGTATTAATTTCTCCCTGTGCTTTCTGTGTTTTACAAGCTCATGGTCCGTGTAGAATTATAAAACACAGGTCAGAAGAAAGACATTCTGCTTATTCCTCAAGTTCCAGCTTAAAAACTGCCATGTTCTTGAAGCCAAAAGTAAACGCTCCCTACTCTGCATGGCCCAAACTATTTTTAAAACATTTTTAAAATTATTTTTTAAATGTTTTATTTCTTTTTGGAAAGAAATGGGGGAGGAGCAGAGAGAGAGAGCGAGAGCGAGAGAGAGAGAGAGAGAGAGAGAGAGGATCTGAAGCAGGCTCTGCACTGTCAAGTGAGCCAGATGTCAGGCTCGAACTCATGAACTGTGAGATCATGACCTGAGCTGAAGTCAGATGCTCACCGACTGAGCCATCCAGGTGCCCCCCAAACTAATTGTTTTTAAGTCACTTTCTAGCATTTATCACATATTGTCATGTATCATAGATGACTGTTGGATATCATTGTATCTGTCAGATAAAAAGCTCCTTGAGGGCAGGGGCCATGACTTAGCTTTGCATCTTCTACAAAACTTATCATAGAGTACTGTATACAGTAGGCACTCAGCAGTTATCATTTGAATACATTTAGAAACATACCTGCAAGGTTAAGGGAATGCTATAGATATGTTCTTTAAATTATTGTAATCAAATAACGAATTATTGTAAAAAGCAAAAATTCTTTTGTGAAACCCACCAGCAACTCTAGAATATTCCCACAGCTCAGTGCAAGATCACGTTCACATGACTCCGGTCATGCTGTGAATCTCCAAGCACCTGACAGTACAAAGATTCTCAGAGGTTCCTGAGGTCAAGGGCATTAGAATCCAATCAGACACCATGGAATAAAGCTTTCACCACATTGGGCCACAGGATAAACGATTAGAGAGGGATCTTCTAATTCATTCAATGAATATTGTTGAGCATTTTGTGATAATGAAATAAATGCTTTTAAAATATGAACGATATAGGGACCACAGATATAGTTGTCCATAGGAACATGTAAAGGTGATGAATTTCCTCCCCCCGGTTTCTTATTTACAAAGTTGGTTTCTCTTACATTTCACAGCGTCCAGTTAATTGCAAGGAATTTTTGGAGTCGTTACAGCAGGTGAGTGAAGGAAGAAATTGAAAGAGAACGTGAAAACTGTTACTAGAAGTATTAGTAATTGCCATGTGTAGATGAATAATTAGACTCCATAAGACATAGAAGCTTGACGTTGCTCATAAAAAAAAAAGTGTTTTAATTTTCTCAAATCTTTGACTCTGAGAAGCCTTTTCAGCCTCTCATTATATAACAAGACTGGGCAGGCTTCCTTTTTTTTTTTTTTTTTTTGCCATTGACATCTTCCAAGGAAAATGCTGCATGATATGATTTTCAAGGCTAATTTGCCTTATTGTCTTAAGCAGTGTCTCTTACTACAAATTAGCCTCCTGTACCTCTGTGAGCTAGAGAGGCTCCTTCAAAATTCCTAACAGGCAGCCTGGTGGAGAGATGGGAGGGAAAGGAAGGGAGGGAGGAAGGGCGGGAGGAAGGGAGGGAGAGAGGTAGAGGGTGCCTGTCTGCTTCGTACATGTGGTACAGCCTGGGAGATCAGAACGCTAACAGAACAGGCAGTGTAATTACATGTTCCTTGTAAGTATGTTAGCCCCACGGGGAACTAAGCTGGCCAGTCCACTTGGAGAGGGAAAGTAGATTTAAGGATGATGGAGGGGTCATTGCATAACTGACTTATTACTCGGTGGTGATGAGGGCATTTGCTGATCTCCAGTAACTGCCTGGTGCTTTTGGTCAGGCTCGGCTCTCTCACTCCCAGATACTTGATTTTTGCAAAAGGGACACACCTTTCTGCAGGAAGAGAAGATACTGACCAGATTGCAAGCGGTAGGTAGTGACATTCAGCATGTTTACGCAGCAGAATTGCTGAGAGATTGTGGGGTGGGAGTTTGGGGGGGGGGGGGGGCTGGTGGTAGTGGTGGTGATCGGGTTGGTTGATTTATCTGCAATAGGGAATATGTTTTATTTTAATTATGAGTTAAGAGTTGCTGCTGCCTAGGCTAAGGTATCAGTTAAAAATTCTGTGTTCCCAGCTTTCATATTTGTGTTTGATGTGGTTTCTGTGCTCATGCAGCTTGGTGAAGCTAGGGAGGGCTCACCTTTAAATAACCTGCAGCTTCCTATTTTCGTTCTTGTTTTTTCTTTTTTTTAAATCCTTAAGCACTGTTCCCACCCTTTCTTCCCAATATCCGCCTGACCGCCCCCCCACCCTCCGCCCCATATGAAATGTGGCCTGTCTTCATTCTGAGCCTTTTGCGCCCTGAGTCTGGATTTCTGGCTGGTTTGCTGTAGGTATTTGTGGATGCTTCGCAGTCACCCAGGGCCCAGGCAAACTGACTGTGCATGGGAATCGGAGACCATGGCTGTGCAGCTGGTGCCCGACTCTGCTCTCAGCCTGCTGATGGTGAGTGCTCCGGGAGGAGGTGGGGCCCGGGCAGCGCCCAGCTCCAGCCTTACCCTCCCGCACCGTGGGCTGCCGCTGCAGTGCTGCAGACATGCTAAAAATCGCTCCGCTTTATCCCGCAGGCTTGTTGCAAATGATTTCTTGGGTGAGAGCATCAGCCATGACAAAGCACTCTCAGGGAAGAGAAGCCCTAGATTTGCCATTTTAGAAACTTGTTGCTTAATGCTATTTTGAGAGAGATGCTTGCAAACAGGTGCTAAGAGCCCCTGGAAATAGATTCCCACCGACGCCTCCCCCTGGCTCCTCAGCATCCTTCCCCCTCCCTCCCCTCCCCTCCCCCGCTGCCTTTTGCATCTAAGTTGAGGTGATCCTGTTTGTTGATTTGTTTTTCTGTCATCTCATAGCAACTGTGGAATTTTTTTTGCCCACGGAACAATTGAATAGGATCTTCTTTCTAGGTGCCCACGTGTTTACTCCGATTTCCCCGGGGAAGTGGCCAAGGAGGTTGTCTGTGGCCTTTTTAACACTGGGATTGCAGAGCCACCTCCCAACTGTGACTGCTGGGGAGACTCTGGCAGGCCTTGTCCAGGCCCTTGCCCGCGTGTAGACCACTGACCTCCTTTAAGCCTCTCTGTGATTTCCATCATGTTAAGAAGGCCTCCGCTCTTAGCCTGTCTAAGCAATACAGGGACAGTGGCGTCACCTTGTTTTAACCTGATTGACTTCGGGCTAGGCTCTAGATTCAAGTTTGCTTTCGCTGTCGTGTTGCCCCCCCTTCTCCTCGCTGACTAGCTCACATGCCAGGGTAATGCTGACGGAAATAGCCCGCATCAGGCTCCGCGTGTGAATGTTTCTAATAGTTACACAGGAGATTTTTACGGACAAAGCATAAGTGCTTCTGCTGAGTATATTGATCTGTGTTTTCTGACTGAGAGGGGGAAATACAGCTTTGTGAGGCCTGATGAGTTTGTTAAGAGCACTTGGAAGAGGAGCCAGTGGGGAGCCTGCCTCTTGAGCAATGAGCTGGGTCAAGTTAAGAGGGATGGAGATCATGGTTCTTTTTTGCCTCAAATGTCGTATCGGCCCCAGAGCCATTTGAAACGCCTGGGATCTTCTGCTGACTTCCAATGCCACTGCAAGAGAAGTAGTCAAAAGAATTAAAGTTGTTTTCTGGAGAAATTACCCTGGTCTCCTCTCCCTTCCTTATACTTATATTGTCCAATGATGCTGTATCCAATGATACTGACCATTGATATGTCCAGTGGTCACATACGTGGATGGTTAGGGTCTGAGGATTTCTGACTGTGGCAGGTGACACAGTGGCAGTGTCTCTGAGGACCAAGAGACTCTGGGAAACCGGGGTCTGAGTCATGTGCAAAAAAATAAGGGCACATAGGCTCCTGTTCAGGTAGGCGTGTGCGTATAATCTAGTATTGCTTGACAGAAATAAATCTTGCATTATGTTAAAATAGGGAAGAAATGTGTTCTTAACAATCAGCTGTAGGGAGAGCTGGGCCTGTTTGCCTCCACATTTCTGTCCTGATTTCTTCTCCATGCTTCTGAGCGTTCGGGAGTGCACCTGTTTTACTGGGAGCCCTAAGGAAAAATCCCCTCGGCATGCTGGTCCAGCTGCTTCTGAGACATACGCACTGAGGTTCTGTTCCTGGTGCTCCCAAATATTACAGTTGCTGTCCGGGAGGTCTCCGTGGCTCAGACTTTATCCTCTGTGTCAGCGGCCTCTGCCCTCAGATCTCTCCCTAGTGCTCACCTCCTGCCCAGATTAAAGGATTACATGTGTGTCTCCCTCAGAAGCCGGGGGAAGTGGCTCTTGACATCACAATGGGGCATTAGATTAGAGAACCTTGGAGCACCATGTGTAACCATAGTCAGGGTGTGTTTTCCTGTTCACAACCGGTTCAGGGGGAATTTTCCCCTATGGACTTTGTTCCTTTTTTCATTGTTAAGAAGAAACCTCAACATAATTGCTTCCCAACTATTGCAGGATGAGTCTCAAAATGTATATAAGCAAGTCACTGAGGAAGAGAGGAGGAAAGGAGGCCATTTAGCAGAGTTGCTTTGGCTGTGAGTTCTGGAAGGAAGCTGTAAACATTATTATCTGTTAGCTACTCAAGCAGCCAATCAATTCTCAGTATTTATGGAGTGCCTCTGCTAACTGAGGAGGGTAGCATAGTATAAAGGCCAGAGCTCATAAGCACCCCGTTTGGGGGGAGGTCAATATCAGATGGCTTGATGGGAGTTCTGCACTTTCGTGGTATCGAGTCATTGGGCTGCAGGGAACCAGCGGGGAGGGGGGGGGGAGCGACTGGCCACACCCCTTGGTTTTGGATAAGGACACAGTCAGAGGTTATACTCGGTGTAGACTCGACATGATTCAGGGCAGAATACATTTATTTGGTTCTGCAAAGTGGCACCAGATCTGGAATTGGAGAGCCCTACGTTCTGTTCCCAGCTGTTCCCCACTCCCTGGGCGGTCCTGGATATGTCGCTTCCTTTTTCTGTGCCTTAGTTGCATCATTTGCTTTCTGAGGGGGTCATGGTCCTCTGTAGGGTCCCTTTAAGCTCTGTTAAACATAACATAAGACCTCTAGGAATAGCGTCTAGAATAGAGGTCCTTGACGGGCAACTGTAACGCTTTATTCAGCATTATGTCTTAGTTGTACCCTAGGATATGGGCAGTGCTGCTTTTAGATGGTAGAATTTGTTCCCAACCATATGGCTTTTATGCCAGAAGAAGTGTTTTGTGTTATTTACTGGAAGGGGTGATCATTTGCATTTGTTCACACTCTGTTGTCTGGAGACCTACCCCCCACGGGAGCCTGATTTATTCTGCCGGACTAGAGCAGGTGACCTTTGAAAAGTACCAAAGGTGACTTGTCCAAGCTGGTGCTGGGCTTAGAGCCTCTGGAAGGGGTCCTGGGTTGTAAGCATGTGCTGACTGCCTTGAGGTGAGTGCATTTCACTGATTCTTTCAATGAAGAGTTAGTATTGGGGGGGGGTGGTGGTGATGATCATCTATGCCACACGGAGGTCCTCAAACAACGAAGGGTGGACTCAGACAGAGGACAGATACTGGTGGTGAAGACCACATGCCATTGAAAAGCCCACCTCCTTCATTTTTGCAGAAATTTTGGGAAGCAAGAAAAGACACTGTTGGGAGCCTCCAGCAGGATGTCACTAATTATAGAGCAGGAAGCTCTTGGCTATGTGTCATTTGCTGAAATCACATGAGTTTGGGGAACCCTTTAAAGGCTGGAATGCGCTAGGGCCAAAGATTTGTTGATCATTTCTCTAATGACAGCGTAGAGATGGATAGCCATGGGGCTACAGAGGTGGTATTAGGATATTTTGGCTCTTAGATTCTGAAAGCTCAGATTAAAATATTTTAATGTAAGTTAGCTAGCGAGGCTATAGTGCAAATTACGATTTTCTGCAAAGCATCTTCACCTGTATTATCTCACTTAATCCCTTCAACAATCCTAGTTTTAAGACAAACTTATTTGGTAATCAGAATTTGAGAAACTGTCAATGGTCCCACGACTGAAAGTGATGGGGCAAAGTCTCACGATCAGGGTCCTCTGACTCTCAAGCCAGGGCTGACTTGGATGTCATGTCAAAGGTCGAGAACTTCACCACCAGGATCTTCTAACGCTTTGGATTTAGCCCATCAAGGGCGCCTCGTATCTGAGCCATTCTGCGTTTTTCACATTTTAAGGCGAGTAGTTCTATCGTCTTGTTTATCTGCATTCTTTTCCATATTGCAATTTAAAATAAAAGGTGATACCATACATCTGGCTCAAGACATCTGCTTTGACTCTAGCACAAAAAAATATTTTTATATCCATAAGAGATTTTCCACGTTTTTGAGGTTCCATTCTCTTGCACATTGTTTGTAAGAAAATTGCCAAAAGTCAAGTTTTTGTAATAGGAAAATTAAATATTCAAAAACTTCAATTCGTAAGTCAGAGAAATTAGTGGGTGACTATTCTCAGTGAATGAAAGATGTGAATTAGATTATCTTGAAGAGTCTTTGTATTTCTAAAAATTTGATTTCAGATTTCTGGGATTCTCTTGATCAGACTAGCTCTCTGGTCTGTTTGAATAGATTCTAGCTGATAACCTGCTCTTGTAAAACTTCATCTCTCTAGTTCATTTCATTTTATTATGGATTCGTCTTTCCTCAGATAGTTTCCTCCTTTGGAAATTTTCTTTTTTAATTACCCAACCAATATTTGCTGAGTATCTACTCTGTACAGGGAGAATACAAGCCAGTCCGTGGCTTTAGTGAACTTAAAAATTAATTGAAAAGATGTACCACTGACTATTAGAATGGGAAAACTGGTTTAAGTTTAAGTAACATGTTGAAGAATAAAGGAGGGTAAATCTGAGGTGAGAAGACTGAATGAATTAGGGTAGAGTCCAGGCTGTTGGGAGATAGAAAGTAGACTGGCTTGGACAGAGTTCCTAGAGGTGACAAAGGCTTCGGTGGCCAGAAAGGCAGGTTAGGGGTATGACCAAGGTCCTAGTTCTATAACTATAACATAATTTTCCTCTGAATTTGACCTGTGACAAGTCTCTATTTGGAATCTCTAATAGACCATGGATTTTCTGGGGCACCTGGGTGGCTCAGTCGATTAAGTGTCAACTCTTGGTTTCGGCTCAGGTCAGGATCTCATGGTTTGTGAGAGTGAGCGCCGCATTGGGTTCTGTGTGGATAGCATGGAGCCTGCTGGGATTCCCACTCTCCCTCTCTCTCTCTCTGCACCTTCCCTGCTAGTGCCCCCTCTCTCAAAATAAATAAGTAAACTTAAAAAACAAAAAAAAGACCGTGGATTTTCTCCAGATTGCGAAAGGCAAAAGGCATAGGATAAAATTAAAGTCTGTCCTAAGAAATCTTGCTCTTGAGTAATAATAATAATCCTTTTAATTTTCTTTCTTTTTTTTTTTAATTTTTTTTTAACGTTTATTTATTTTTGAGACAGAGAGAGACAGAGCATGAACAGGGGAGGGGCAGAGAGAGAGGGAGACACAGAATCTGAAACAGGCTCCAGGCTCTGAGCTGTCAGCACAGAGCCCGACGCGGGGCTCGAACTCACGGACCGTGAGATCATGACCTGAGCCGAAGTTGGACGCTTAACCGACCAAGCCATCCGGCGCCCCTCCTGTTAATTTTCAAAGTGCTTTTGTGCCTGTTGTCAGGACAGGTACTGTATCTTTCTATTATATGGTAAAACTAAGATCCAGAGACGCTAAACAGCTTGCCCAAGAAGACTTGGCTAATTGTGATGGTTTCCATAACGATTAACCAATACATTTGAAAAGGTAATTTGACCCCTTTATAGAAATTTAAAGAATAATAATTACGTGGTAAGAGAGCATAGTCACCTGAAGCACTGTGCACAGAGTGGGGCCATGTAAGCTTGGGGCCCAGGGCAGGGGTCCTAGATATTCAGGTCTATAGTGGGTAGTGTTCTTAGTGTCATTTATCTTTCTGGTTTATTTAAAGTAGGCTGATTGTGGGGGAGCCTGGGTCGCTCAGTCAGTTAAGCGTCCGACGTCACCTCAGGTCATGATCTCACGGTTCGTGGGTTTGAACCCTGTGTCGGGCTTTGTCGAGCTGACAGCTCAGAGCCTGGAGCCTGCTTCAGATTCTGTGTCTCCCTCTCTCTGACCCTCCTCTGCTCACTCTGTCTCTCTCTGTCAAAAATAAATAAGCATTTAAAAAATGAAAATAAAATAGGATGATTATCAAAACATCCCTAGAAAATGTTTCTGTAACATTATATCTAAGTCAGTAGCTATAATCCTTCTTAAACCCAATTATCCACCTTCTAAAATGGAATTTCCTAATGGGTATGTTTGAAATCTTGACACTAATAATTTTTGTAGTTAGTGTTTAGTGTACAGATTTCTCTCTCTCAGAGGGTGAAATTTAAAATCAATGAGTCATACTGCCTCTCTCAGATAAGTTTTTGCTGACCATATTTTTTATTTCATTTTATGTATTTCTGGTTGTAAGGGACAGAGTTCACTCACACCAGCATTAAGAAAGAAGGGAAACGTATTGACTGATGAAACGTACTGACTCGTTCCAAGGAGTGAAGTGGTTCCAGGAAAAGCTGGACTGAGGACTTTGGGTGACAGAGTCCAGACCCTGTTTCTCTGTTTCTCTCTATGTCTTTCTAATCTAGCAAAGATTCTACTTTGCTCTGTGTTAACTTTAGGCTCTAGCAGATTCTTTCTCTCAGCAGCTCCGGGATAACTTGTTCACAGAGCTGGTGGGCCCAGATAAATAAGTGGGACTTTCCTTATGAGGTCATTTCTCAACATCCATTAGGCCCTGTTGGGTAATAGGTTTTGCCCCTGGCCAATCACTGGTTCTCTGACCAAGCGTGTTGGCGTCTGTGTCTAGACCTGTGGGGAGAAAGGAGTTGGGTCACTTGACTGATAAGTTCACCTGAATCACATGGAGTGAGAATGGCAGGTTCCAGAAGGAGAAGAGCTCTTTTACTAGGAAGGAGGAAGGGGTACTACCAAGGTAAAAACAATACGTACTCATTACAGTGGTCTTTGCAACGTGTGTATCATTATAAGACTCCTATAAAACCAGTCGGGGGTCGGGGAGGGGGTGGGTAAAGCATCAGTGAACCCTAAATCATTGGTTCAGTTTTCCTCAAAAATGAATATAAGTAGAAAAGCCCAATTGTCTAAATAGTTTATGCTTGTTTGAAAAGGTCTCACCATCTGTAAAATGGGATAATAGTAGCTACCATGTAATACTTGGGATAATTCAATGAGATATGCAGGTAAAGTACTTAGCATTGTTCCTGGATCAAAGTAAATACACAGTAAGTATTAGCAGTTGTTTCTTTACATTAAAATGATATGGAACTACCATCCCCCCAAACTCATCTCACTGGACTCCTGCATGAGCCAGAGTCCATCTAAAAGAAGTTGCCCAAGCCTGTCTGCATTCCAGTTTCTGAAATCAGGGACCACGTTGGACAACCAGCCAGTTGTTTTGGAAAACAGATGGACCTAGGATCAGGTGAACTGCTCCTGTCATGAGCAAATTTAAATTTGCATTCCTGTCTTGAATAACTAACAAAATTTTCTTACCCTCTAAGGGAAGATGACTAAAATATGGGCTGCAATATGTTCTCTCTGGCAAATGCAAAATGCATGCCATCCAGGCTTGCTATACATGATTGGGTGGCTATTAGTGGATCTCTGCTAAAAATTAATTGTGTGGCTGCTTTGCAAAGTTTAATAGTCATTTGGAGACCATATGTTACTGGTGCAGGTAGCAGTATTTCACTGAATTCTATGCCAAAATGTGAAGTCACATGGAACATATGGTATTTTGGCCTGGTCATAATCAAAGGTCCTGGAAACGTGATTGACTGAAACCATGGGGTACATACAGAGTTAGAAGACTAAATTCCAGTGTCAAGGTAACATTGGCCTATAGTAATGAGTGCTTTTTATAATCCTGGATATTGAAATTCTAATCTCACTTTCCAGACCTGGAGAAGCACTTTCCTGAGCCATAGATCCAGTCCCACTCCCCAAGCAATGTCATGCATGCCCATGGTTTTAACTCTTGTCTGTACATTCATGACCTTCTAATCATGGCTTTGGCTCAGGCCTTGCTCCCAAGTTTCTCATGACTGCCAATCCAGATGCTTATCAGATTGACCCTCCTGTTTGTCCCATGGGTGCCTCAAATTCACTTCACCCTAAAGAGGAACGGTGACCTTCCTCCTGGTCTACATGTCTTACTTCCATTGGTGGTAGGACCATTTTGCCTGTCATCCCAGAATTCATTGTTGACTCCTCCTTCTCCCTCATCTACCTTGTTCAGTTATCTCCAGGTTCTTTTGCCTCTGCTCCCTCATTTCTCTGTGATCTGGCCCCTCCTCCCTTATCCCTCCCACTGACTGTCAAGTTTATAATCTCACCCACCTGGGTCTCTGTTTCTACTCTCTTTCCACTATGTCTAATCTTCTGTACATACATTTTCCGGAGTGATATTTATAAAATGATTCTGATTTCTCTAGTAATTAGATCTAGGATTTTCTTCTAAAATGAAGGTCTAAAATCTTCTGATTATACTTGATTATACCCGGAATAAATCTCGAGCTTTTTATTTTTTAATTTAGGTAAAATTGGTATATAACAATATAGAAGTTTCAGATATACAACAATACAACTTGATGTCCGTATGCACTACAAAGTGGTCAAGCTTTATAACAAACCACATTAGTTGCTTCAAGCTCCAACCTCTGCCTCCCTGTCCAATCTCACTCCCACTGTTCCCGCCACCACCCCTCAGAATTGGTGCCCTGGCCGTGTTGGGCTCTTCCTGCTCCCCATAAATAACATGCTGGCTCAAGCCTGTGCACCTGTGAGTGTGCTCTTTCCACTACTTGGACTATGGCTCTTTCTACCTTCCTCACTTTTTCTTGTACTTCATTTATATTTATATTTTCTATCATTTCACTTATTGATAACACTGCCATATGATATTTGACTTTTGTATCTGTTTTCCTTAACAGAGTAAGAGTACATCAACAATATGGAGTATTTCTCATCCATTCATCCAACAAATATTTATTGAGTGCCTACTGTCTTTTGGACACTATTTTAACATGAGGGATACGGTGAAGTGAACAAGACAGACAAGGTTTTTGTTGTCCTTGAGCTTACCCAGGGAGAGGTTAAAAAAATAAATACATTGAAAATACATAGAAATATCAGGGAGTGATAATTGCTCTAGAGCAAATTGAAAATGATGGTGGGGAAACCGTGGTTGGGGGATAGCTTTAGAGTGGGTGATCAAGGGAGCCTTCTGAGGAAGCTAAAAGGTGATTGGCAAGAAGAAGGCAGTGGTGGAAAGTTGTGGGCAAGGCATTCCAATCAAGGTAAAATCCATAGAACCTGAAGGAATTTATCTGGTCCCAACACCTTGCACTCTTCTCCATATATTCAGTGAATTAAAGTATTGATCCATCACTTCTGGCAGTTTAGCACAGGACCAGGCTTTGGGGAGGAAGTTGAGGTGAGGAAAACACACGAGTCTTGTTCCAGAGCTTCTATATCACAAAGAAATACAATTACAGAATACGTTGAGGTAACACCTCACAACCTCGTGAGAGGAAATGGTCCCACCTTATGGGCCACAGTACCAACAGTGCGTGGGAAGGAATTCAGAGAAGTGGTCTGGGAGGGGTAGGGGAGGGCGACCTAGAGATCTAGTTATGACAGGGTCTGTGGAGGAAGAGGACATCAGGCCATTTTGAAGGATGCAGTTTTTTCCCCCTTTATTGAGATATGATTGACATATACATCGTGTAAGTTTAAGGTGTACAGCATATTGATTTGTTACACTGATATATTGCATTATGATTACCACTTAGCATTAGCTAACACCTCCATCAAGCACATACTTACCATTTTTTTTTGTTGTGCTAAGAAAATCTAAAATCTCTCTCAGCAACTTTCAAGTGTATAATACAGCGTCATTAGCTATAGTCACCATGCTGTATATTAGATCTCCAGAACTTACTCATCTTCCAACTATAAGTTTGTACCTTTACCAGTAATCTCCAGCCCCTGATAACTGATACTGTACTATTTTCTGTAGGTTTAGCTTTTAAGACTCCACATTTAAGTGATGCCATACTGTATTTGTCTTTCTCTGTCTGGCTTACTTCACTTAGGGTAATGCTCTCAAGATTCATCCCAGTTGTCATAAATGGCAGAAATTCCTTCTTCCTTGTGGCTGAATAATATTCCAGTGTGCGTGTGTGTGTGTGTGTGTGTGTATCACATCTGCTTTATCCATTCATCCATACACGGAAAGTTAGATCGCCTCGGTCAGCCAATGTCTTAGGTAGGTTGTTGTGGTTAGCCAATGTCTTGGTTATTGTGACTAATGCAGCAATGAACATGAGGATATAGATACCTCTTAGAGATCCTGTTTTCATTTGCTTCAGATAAATTCTTAGAGGTGAGATTGGGGCGTGTTTCTTTTTGATGAGGGAGAGAAGGGACGGAGTATCTTTCTGGGAAAAGAAAAAAGGGATCAGGGAGATTCAGGAGGAGAGGATTATGAACCACTGTGGTAGATGATAGAGATCCCATGAGGGCTGAGGTAGGGGTGGGGAGGAGGGATTGGTAGGAGAGGATTTGCCTTGTGGAGGAGGAGGAGGAAAGCTTTTGGAGCACGTTGGGACCAGATGGGGGAAGACATTGCAGATGCTCCCATGAGCACCTGTATTGGAGCCACAGGCATTTAGGAGCCTGTGTTCTCGCATGGGGACTGACTTAGCCGGTGTAAGGGTTGGGAAATTTAATTTGGTGGTGGTATGTAGGTGAGACAGGGGGGAGAACACCTATTTAGAATCACATGCTTGGGGGCGCCTGGGTGGCTCAGCTGGTTAAGTGTCCAACTTCAGCTCAAGTCATGATCTCACAGTTCATGAGTTTGAGTCCTGCATTGGGCTCTCTGCTCTCAGCACAGAGCCCACTTTGGATCCTGTGTCTCTCTCTCTCTCTCTCTCTCTCTCAAAAATAAATAAACATTAAAAATATCAAATGCATGAACTCTGGTGGAGAGTGAAGAGGCAGCATGGTGGTGGCTATGGGAAAAGTGGAACATGGATGAGTTCAAGGGACATTCTGAAGGCAGCATCATCAGGACCATAGGATAGATGGATGGTGGGACCCACGCACAGGGAGCAGTCAGCCAGGACTACAGAGTGTTGGATCTGGAGCTTCAGGGAGTGGTGCCAGGAACAACTTCAGAGCCAGAAATACATTTGCAGAAGAAAAGGGCTGCACTTAGCTTAGGACCACCCAGTTGAAGGTGTGGAGGAAATAATGGGATTTCCCAGCAGAGATGGCTGATGGGCAGTTGGATATCGTAGGCACTTAGGTCAGTGATTCGATTCAGAGAGGCAGATCTGGGAATGAGACTAGAAGCACAGGAATCCAGAAGAAAGATCGTAGAGGGAAAAGACCAGAAAGCCACACTTGGGCAGGGGGAGATTTAGAAGCCATGGTCAGAAAAAGTTCATATTATCTTGTGATACAGGCCACATTTGTACCAGGTCAGTGTTACCTTGACTTTGGCATTAATTTTCCTCACATTAAATGTACCACGTGGTCTAATTGAAGCAACCTCAGAACTTTTTTAAGTTTGTGTATTTTGAGAGAAAGAGAGAAAGTATTAGCACCAGAGGGGCAGAGCGAGAATCCCAAGCAAGCCCCTCACTGCCAGTACAAAACCCGATGCAGGGCTTGAACTCACAAACCACGAGATTATGACCTGAGCCGAAATCAAGAGTCGGATGATTAACTGACTGAGCCACCCAAGCAAAGCAGCCTCAGAATATACTAGATGCGGGTTAAATGCAGTTCCATTAGATGACTGCTTCTCCCAGATTGCTGTAGGGCACAGGTGAGCTGAGATTGTGCACATGCCCACTGTCACCACCCCTATGGTGCAACTAGACGTATCGCACGTGTGTGTGTTCTGCTCACTACTTATTGCTACGTAGCAACTACTCCACATTCTGTGACTTAAAACAACCATTCTGTTATGCTCACCAATTCTGTGGGTCACGAGTTCCAACAGGTGGCCGTGGTAATGGCTTATTTTTGCTCTATAATGTCTGGAGCCTCACCTGGGATGAGTGAAAGTCTGGGGTGACTCAACAGCTAAAGTCTGAAATCTCCCGGAGGCATCTCCACTCTCTTGTCTGGCACTGGGTGTTGCCATCCACTGGACCGCAGCTGGTTTTTTGACCACAGCATTCTTGTAGGGAAACTCCACATGACCTGAGTTTCCTCACAACATGGCTGCTTCAAGGTCGCTGGACTGTTTATGTGTAGCTCAGGGCCTCAAATTGAATATCTGAGCTCACAAGGCGGAAATGTATCACGTTTTGTGAGCTAGCCTTGGAAGTCACATGGACTCACTTCCGCTGCATTTTTTTTTTTGGTTACAAACAAGTCACTGAGGCTGCATTGGAAGGGAGAGGATATAGACTCCACCTCTTGGTGAAAGGGAGTTAACATGGTTTGTGACATGTTTAAAACCACCACAACGAGCATTCATTCTATGCAATTTAATTTCGTGGTCTTTGAGGGTCTTGATTACTCACAACTTGGCTATGGAATTTTGCTCAGAGGGAGCATTCCATAACTATTGATTGAATATTACGTTGGTATCAGAAGTCCATTAAAAAATTTTTTTTTCCTACTGGCAGAAAGTTACCTTTGAGTTTTTAGATGTTTATCCAAACTCTAAGCATTTAGAGAGTAACACACGTTTAGCATTTCTCTGTTATGCCTTCAAAGAATTCCCAGAGAAGGTATGAATCAGGAACATCTTCATCTGCCTTCTCTGTGACCTCCAAAGTTCTCTGATTTTGTCCCCACTGATGATTGGGACTAATCATAGTAGTAGTTCCCGTAGTGTTGCCTCTTTTCCATGCTTAGTGTTTGAACTCATAATTTGTTTTGTATCTTTATTGCCCATGTGTCAAAGCAAAAGGAGGGACATAGCTTGGTATTAGGACTGAAGTGCTTTCTTTTCTCATGAGGAGTGTGAACATAATTGAGCTGTAATGAACATAGCTGAGGCCATTTTATAGGGATTAATGACAAGGAGAATGTGTTCATGGCCCGAGGCTTAGTCTTCGGTCATTAACCTAGTTGGTCATTAATATTGTCTGGGAATGCTTTATGTTAGGCCATTACAACTACGCCATATGCTGCTGGAATTGGGAACATGAACATTACCTGTATCAAGTGTTATTTGTTTCCTCTCCATTCCCCACGATTACTGAACAAGGCAGCCTTTTTAATACACACTCCAAAGGCATGAAGTACCAAGGGCAGAACAAATTTGAAGCGTCCCTTCCCTCCTCTCCCCTCTTCTTCTTTTTAAAAAAAAATCATTAACGGAGGACTACAATCAGAGAGACGTTATGGTGAGCACTGAGGATCTGTGGGCATATGTGGAAATACCACCTGGTCATTGATCTCAAGAACTTTAGAGTGTAATTGGAAAGGCCATTAGAAAAACAATTCCAATGTAGTGAGATAAATGTTATGACAAAGAAATCATCAATGTGCTATGGAGTTGAGCATAGAACAAGAACCACCAGGTGAGTTTTGAAGGATTAGAGGCGGATAGGTGGATGATGGTGGTGGGGAGTCCCAGGTCCGGGAAAGAGCCTACACAAAGGCAAATGGAAGAGTTGCATGTTCCAACAACTATGTAACATTTTTGAATGGGGAAGGCAAAAGGGAATGGAGGAGAAGAGGCAAAAATCCTGGCTAGGGGTAGACACAAACTATTTTCTGAATAAATGATAAGGAGTTTGGACTTGACCGTAAATTTTACTAATAGGCATCGATGATTTGAAGCAAAAAATGACACATTCGGAGTTGAGATGTGGAAATACCACTCTAGAGGTAATACGGAGAATGGATTCAAAGAAGGGATGACCTGAGGAGAGGAAACCGGGTAGGAAGATACGGAGGTCGGCCAGGCCAGCAGTAACGTGGGCTTGAAGTAGTGGTGAGCCAATGGGAGTAGAGAAAAAGGCAGGGATGAGCAGTTCAAGTGGGAGACAGAGGTGGGTGGTTTGTAATGACTCCCATAATAAGTAAAATGCCTGCTCAAACAGGCTTTATTTAAGATAGGGAAATTCTTTAGTTCATACTGAGTCCAGAGGGGAAGCCAATTCTAGGATCTGCCTCTGGTCCCACATTCACCCTCAGTCCCCTTAAGTCTTTTGGCTCTGTTCTTATCTGTGGGCTATGTCTTCAGGATGGCTTCCCTCACGTGGTCACAAGTTCACTGCCATTGGCAACTTCCTTGTTCAAGCCTGGTGGGGAGAGAAGAGTCTTTCCTTAAAACAGGAACCATGATTTCTTCCTTTATTTTTGAATGGGTCAACTCAGGTCATCTCCATAGGAAAGCCAAGCACTTACTGGCTTAAGCATGAGATCTTGAACTAGTCATTAGCCAAGAGGCATGGAATCACCGTGCTTCGCTTGATGTATCTGCATCTACCACTGAAGCTTGAAATTGGGTCAATTCTTACTACCCCACATAAGAAGGAAGGAAGAAGGCAGTGTGGTTGCTGCACAGACAACCTACATTATCTACAACTGGAGCACAGAAGAGGGCACTCAACCCACTCAGGACAATGGGAAGATGAGGGAGGTCGTTATGTAGATGATAGGTTTCTTTAGAGCGGCAACTGTGTCTCATTCACCATTGATTCTTTAGCTCTTAGCTCAGTGCCTGGCACATAGCAAGTGCTCAGTAAGCATTTGTTGAATGAGTAAAGCCTCCAAGAAGTGGTATCTGAGCTTGAAGATGCAGATCAGGTGACAAAGTAGAGAAAGGGTTTCAGGCAGAGGTCAAAGTATCAGCAAACGTAAAGGACCATGCAATTGCATGATACATTTCAGAAAAGTCAACGAGTTGAGATGCAATAGCAACTAAAATCCAAGACAGGGACAGGCAGAGGCCAAGGTTGGAGAGGTTAGGAAGGACTATACTCTTGCTGAGGAGCTTGAGCCATATCCTATAGATACTGGAAGGTATCTGAACAGTTTTGGGCAAGAGAATGAAATAATCATGCTGTGTTTGTATAGATCACTCTGCCAATGATGTGTAGAAAACGGCTGTAGGAATATGAGTAAGAAATGATGAGATGAGATCATCAGCTGATGAGATTTTAATTTGGCAGGTGACGCAGGGCAGGAGTCAAGGATGACCTCAGATCTTTATGTTGGGAAAGGAAGCAGGTGGCAGTCACAGGGGAAAAACAGATTTAAAAGCAATAATGATAACTTCATTTTGGACAGTTTCATCTCAGGGGCCTGTGAAAACTTCTAGTAGAGGTGTTTAGCCATGGTTGGATGTATGTATGTGAAGTTGGGGGAGATTTCTGGACTGGACATACATATTCAGAGTCATTAGTATGCAGACAACAGAATAAGGGTGAAGGCCACCAGGGGGAGTGTAGACCAGGTGAGGCCATGAGTCATGGATGAGGCAATGGAAGGATAGGGGATGGAAAGAAAGCCCATGAACGAGGCAAAGAAAGAAAGTCAGAGAGGTGGAAGGAGGTCCAGGAATGTATACTATCTTGAATGATAAGACAGCAGAGAATTTCAAGAAAGAGGAACGATGATCCTGACTCCCAGAAAAATTAAAGAAGTGAAAAGCTGAAAAATCCTCATTAGATTTGCCAGTCAGGAGGGCAGCAGTGACCTTCTGGTGAGATGCCTCATAAATGTGGTAAAATCAGGAGCCAGGTTGCAGTGAACGAAGGCAGAATAGGAGGTGAGCAAGTAAAACAGAGAGGAGAACGTAGGAAAGCAGGAAAGCAGACATCGGGTAGTAGCCGGAGGAGGGGTAGGGAGCAAGGAAGATATCTGGGAGATGGGGAAAGCAGGAGCATTGTTAGAGACTCAAGGAAACACGCTCAGAGAGATTGGAAGGTGAGCACTAGGAGGGGGTGGGAGGGAATGTTGGCCATGCTTCCCCTGCTGGTTCCAAGATGGCTGCCCCAACTGTAAGCTTCACGTCCTTCACTCCTGTGTCCAAAAGCAGAAAGAAACGGAGCAGTAAAGAAAGCTCTCCTTTGTCTCTGTGTTTCTATCAAGGAGGAAAATTTCTCCCAGAAGCTCCCCAGAACACATCCCATTATTTTTAACTGGCCAGAACAGAGTGACTTACATGACATGTTACTGATAGGTTTACTCGGCACCCGCCCCCCCCCCCCCCCACACCGACAACCCCTCTCTAGAAAGTCTCCTAAACTGTAGAGGCGGGGGGGTCTCAGGACTGCATTTCCCAACCTCGCTGCATGTGACTCAGCTCCTACCAAGCAAGCTCACCAGCACCAGATCGGGGAAGGAGAGGCGACTGATGTGAAGTGGCAGTTGCAGATCAAACGTTCTTGCAAGCAAGGTGACACAGTGTTGAGGTTCTCGGGGATGAGCTTTGGCGGAGCTGCTGGCGTTCAGGCTCCAGGGTCAGAGGCGGCGGCTCAGTGACGCCATAGGTTTCCGCTGTAATGGCCTCTGGGTGCACTTCAACATTCACCGTGGTCTGTGGGGAACGGTTTTGGTTTTCGGGTTTTCCTATATATTCTTAAACTACTGCTTAATTTAGTGTAATAAACCCCTTTCTACTTAGGCTATATTCGGGTGGGTTTTGTTGTCTGCAACAAAGAACCCTGAAAAACACACGAGATCACCCCGGCTGTAAGGGAGGCTAGGGAAGAGAGCGGCTGTCGTTTTTAGGCTCTTGCAGTAGAGAAGGTGGCTCAGGGTTAATGGCTGCTGTGTAGTGACCCGAAAGAAATGTGCTAACAGTAAGCGTGGATGTAGATGAGTTTGTAAGGAATTCGAATAGACTAGCTGAATGTTTGGTTTGGTACATGAGGTTTTTAGGGGCATACCAAAATATTTAAAATATAACTGTCATTCTCTCAAAGTGGCCTATGTGAACGAGACATTAGTACAAAGGCTAAACCTTTTCACCCTCCTGTCGTTGCTGACAATAGCCTCTGAAACCCCAGTCAGGCTACCAGTCCAAATCCAACGATGACAGCTGGGACACAGAATCCGCGGAACAACAGGGAAGGGAGGAGGAAAGGAATAACCATTGTGTCTTTTTAATAAATACCAGAATCTCAATCATGGGTAATTTTTTTTAAGTTTATTTATTTTGAGAGACAGAGAATGCAGAGGAGGCGAGGAGAGAGAGACAGAGAGAGACAGAGAGAATCCCAGGCTGGCTCTGCATTGTAAATGCGGAGCCCAATGAGGGGCTTGAACTCACGGGCCATGGGAGAGTGACCTGAGCCAAAACCGAGAGTCAGATGCTTAACTGACTGAGCCACCCAGGTGCCTCCCCAATCATGGTTATTTGAACAAACCGGCAATATGGCGAAGATGTTTTTGAAGCTCTTGGTAGATACCTAGCCGTGCGATTTTTCATTCCCAATCCTTCCGACCACTAACACCATTTTATTTGCAAATTAATTTTTGTGGCTGGTTTTTAAAAATAGAGATACTTTTACATGTTATATATGTATGTGCTACCCTAGTTCCTTACTCCTTCAGACTCTCGTGTATCCTTCCAGAAATTCTGTATGTATCTGCACCATCCTTCCTTGTCAATCCCTATAGTGCTACCTCATCCTTTTTAAAGGTTGTATAATATTATATTGTCTGAACGACTCATAATTGGTTAATCAATCTTGCACTGATGAACATGAGACTATTTTCAGTGTTCTGTATTTACAAACAGCCCTGCAGTGATCATCCACGTGCCTCCATCGTTTTGTAGATGGCTTGAGTATACCATACATAGGATCTATCCCTAGGTAGAGAGTGCTCAATCAAGAGGATGCCATTTACGATTTTTACAGATACTGTTGTATTACTGTCTCCAAAAAGCCATGTTGTAAATTTGCTTTTAAAAATTCTTCTTCCTTTGGGGTGCCTGGGTGGCTCAGTCAGTTAAGCGTCCGACTTGGTCTCATGTCATGATCTCGCGGTTCGTGGGTTCGAGCCCCGCGTCGGGCTCTGTGCTGACGGCTCAGATCCTGGAGCCTGCTTCAGATTCTGTGTCTCCCTCTCTCTCTGCCCCTCCCCTGCTCATGCTCTGTCTCTCTCTGTCTCAAAAATACATAAAACATTAAAAAAACATCTACTTCCGAAGCTCTAGGAATATAAGAACCAATTCTTATCTGCTGGTAGGGAATAGAAGGATTGGAGGCAAAGTAAACTATTCTCTAAAGGGTATTTAGAGTCTTACTGTATAAACAATTGCAGCATTAAATGTCTGCAAAATTCAAGTGGCAAATGAGCAGTGAATATCAATTACGCATCTGCTGCATTTCAAAGGCAGATGGCCTTTTAATTTTATATTCCAAGAATTATACCCAAATTTCATTCCCTTCTTCAGATTGCTCCCCCCTCTTTTATTTACTTGCAGTGAGAAAATGGTTTATTGCGCTTCTCACATATTACATTACTTTTGACGTAAAGCACAAAGAAACCAACTTGTGCGTTTACTAAGTAGACATCTGAGGTTGGGATTTAAACCCAGTTTGTATATATTGAGTCCTCATAATTGTCTAACGCTAAGGAGTGCCGTCTAAGAAAACCGTCCCTACTTTCAACGACCTTACAGTCAGATGGAGAAATCAACCTATAAAACTTGAATGGTTAAAGGCCAAATAAAAAAGGAGTATCTAAGTGCTCCGCTGTATAATTGACCTATTCTTTTATGGCAATACAAAACCCCCAGCATGAGAGCTGTCAGGGATTCTAAGAAACGTGGGTGTTGGCTTGGTTTTGAGGGGCAGGAGGGAGAAATAGAAAAGCAGGGGGCAGTTTAAGGTGCCACCATTAACAAATGGAAGTAGGTAAGAACTGGCAGAGGGAGAGCCTGTGGGGGAGACACCTGAAGCAAGGTTGGGTGGAGGGGGTGGGGCCACGTGACAAAGGGCCATGCCTGGTGGGAAGAGTATAGGAAATAGTGGAAAATGAGCGTGATGTACAGGAAGGAACATTTGCGGGGAGGAAGACAGGTAGTGAGTATACGCCGAAGAGCTCTGTAGAATTAAAAGGGCTCATGCTCCATGGGCTCTCACATTGGAGGTGAACCCTTCTCAGTGTCCCACATGTAAAACGCCATCTTTCTTATGTTCCCAAGTTTTGGGAATTTATTTAAGTTTGCCCAGTCTTGTGAGCATAAGACAGCTATTTTCCAGGACCTGGACAGATACTCAAGAAACATTTCTTCATGGGCAGTGATAGGAGGAAGGGATTGGAGTTGGAGCGTAGGTGGGGAGCCCAGACAGTATTTCAGGTGCCATTGTAGCAATGCACTGACGGGGACGGAGCTCAGAAATTTCAAAGCCAGTAAGCACCAGTCTTGGTGATCATGAAGAGGGTGAGGGATGAGTCTGTTAAACAGTGCAATAAATATTAGTGGGGGGTCTGCCGTGTTCACACCCCATGCTGGGTGCTATAGGGGAGGAAAAAGCTGATAAGAGATCTCCTTCATTCAGTACAGGGTGGGCAAGTTGAGTGCAAGAAAGGATGAGGCCACATAAGGTGAGAGGCCAGGACAGGTATGAACAAAATGCTGCAGAGGTTCAAAAAGGAAGCATCCTGGCTTGTCGGGGGACTCAGGTTGACATCCGAGGACACGTTGGAGTTCAGCTTGCAGGCTGGAGGAAGAGGGGCTGGGGAGGGGGTGTCCCACCGAGAGATGAGCCAGAGCAAAAGGAAGGATGTGGACACATCACTGGCAAGAGGAATCTATCATTCGGGGACGCTAGATACATGGAGTACAGGGAAAGGTAGGAAATCAGGCCAGAAATCAGTCTTTGAATTCTGGGCTGGAGAGTTTGTTTCAGTAAGACATGAACATTTGAATTTGAGTGTCTGAATTTGTAACACATCACAATCTACTACAGATTCGTGAGCAAGGGAGTTTTACCAGGGTGAGAAGATTGTAGTGAGCCAGTCAGTGGGGAAATGATCACGACGGTTCTGAAAGACAGAAGTAACCTGCGTAGTGAAAGCAAGGTAACCTCTGTTGGGTATGGAACTGGAAAGAAAGGCCAGGGTGTTTGGACTTTCGAATGCCCACCCAGCAATACTCTAAGGACAGTAGATTTTACCCTGCTTTGGAGGTTCTCAGACCTTGAGACGACCTGAGAACCCCGTTGGGTGTTTGTTTAAAATTCAATTTTCAGGGCCTTAACCTCTGAGATTCTAATTCCCTGGATCTGGTGTGGCTCCAGAAATGTGAGATTTTTAGAAACCACTCCAGATGATTGTGTTTTGGGTAGCCCAAGAATCACATACGTTGAGAAATTCTCTGTTCCCTAACGTGCTTATCTGTGAACTGGCTGTGGTTTGAATATAGGTTGGCTAAAGCACTTTTTTTTTTAAGGAAGAAGGGAATGGAAGAAAAGGCCGGTGTCAGGGGGGAATAATACTGAGTCCTTGAATAGCTCCTCAGGTACATAAAAAGTGCGCATCGGCTGAATGCGTTTTTGCCATTCTTCCAGATGTTAGCTGTGAGAGGACGTCTTCTAGGATAATTGATCTAAGGTCATATTTTCAGTTTATGTGAAAACAATTTATCTGGTTTCTTGAATCCCACACTGATCTTGTCAGTATCCTCTAATTAAGGGGTGGTGGTCTCTTGTCCCTATCCACTGGAATGGCACCGATATTTCGTAACAGTGGTGGCAGTGGTCATGAACACACTTCCCATCAGCACTTGAACGTTTTCAAAGAGTCTGCTCGTTGTTCAACCTGAAAATCAACTTAAAAGAAGAACAGTCACTCCTCAAACATGAAAGATACGTGCAGAGAGAGAGAACCTTTGAATTTAAAAAAAGAGGTAGCAATTTCATATAAAAGCTGAGCTACATTTCCTCCTCAATCTGCTCCTGCATAATTTTATCCTACTTCCTAATTATGGTAACAGAACAAGAAACATCCAGACTGCTGTTCACATTCTCACTACTTTCCTCAAGGAAAAAAAACAAAAAACAAAAAAACCCACAGTATCTATGCCAGAGAAAGGGAAACAAAGACAGGATGTAAATTTTCTTTGTGTGAGTTATCCTTGGCACATTTCTCTCCTTTCTCTTCCTAAAGTCATTTAAAAGACTGACACTCACGTCCAATTAAAGGGATTTGGATGAGAAACTTGGAGTTTACAGTCGGTTCCAATCAATAGTTCAATTTGTCCATCAATAGACTTTGAAATGCTCTTCAAAAATAGTTGCATTTAACCGTGGCTGAATGATTAGAAAACGAAATTTCATTGAGCAAGATCTCCTTTGTTTGAAAGACTGAGCTTCAGAGCCCTGAAAAATCATTTTTTTCCCTTTATTATTTGTGTCCAAGTCTGTCGATTGGCCAAGGAGAAATTGTCGGATGCATCTTAGATACTCTCTAACACAGGTTTTGCCACTGACTTTCAGCATGTGTTTTGTAAAGAATCCTGTATAGAGAAGTGAGGAATTGGAGTCAGGACTCCCATGAAGAGCTAGGAACCAGAATTAGGAGTTAGTTGTAAGATGCAGTTGTGGGCCAATATGTCTTTCTTACCCAGACAGTATGCTCCTAAGTTAAGGCTCCATGAGGACTAATTCTTTATGTTCTCTGGAGTTTGGGAAGGCAAATAAAAGTTGCTAAACAAAAAATGTCCGTGGGATTTCTCCCATATGATCTCCTCATTTTTGAAAGAACCTCTGTAAAGTCACTGGTCCCTGCCACACAAGTTGTCACTCTGGGAAGGGATCACTTTTGTTTGTTCCCTTTGGGTTTTCTTCTCAAGTTATCAATGTAGATGGAACAGGGCAGAGAGGTGTTTTCTCACCTCCACAGGAAGGACAAAGGGCGGGGTGTTTAGTTCTGGCTCTGGAAGGTATGGAGTTAGAAGGAGAAGAAACAGAGGATTAGCATTTGTTCTTGAAGGTAGATCTCAAAAGCACTGTGTAAATGACCCTAGTGACCACCTCAAGCCAGAACAAATGGAAGGTGTCTTATACTCATGTTCTTTTACTTTCCATGGCTCATTTTTGGGGAGAATGATTTCTCATTGGGGGCCATTTTCCTCGATGGGTATATTAGTTCAGGCTGTCATCATAAAGTATCACAGACTTTGGGGGCTTGGCCGACAGAAATTTATCATTCACACTTCTGGAAGCTTAAAGTCCAAGATCAAAGTGCCAGGCAGTTGGGTTTCTGGTGAGAACTTTGTTCCTGGCTTGCAGATGGTGACTTCTCACTGTGTTGTCCTCACATGGCCGGGAGAGAGTAAGAAGGCTCTTGGAGTCTCCTCTTCTTATACTAATCCCATCAGATTAGGGGCCCACCCTTCCAACCTCATTTCACCTTAATAACTTCCATGGAAGCCCCATCTTCAGAGATAGTCGCTTTGGGGGTTAGGGTCTTGACATATAAATTGGGGAGACATAAGCATTCCCTCCCTAACAACTGGTTAACATAGCCATGCAAGGCCCAACCCCTTTCTGATGTGTTGATTTTTCATCTTTGTAGAATCGTCTCTGATTCATTGTTGGATTCAAATTTGTAGTTTTTTTTTTTTTTAAGGACATTTTGTTTCTACTGACAAATGGATGCAACTGTGGTCTTTTTTTTTTTTTTTAATTTTTAATGTTTGTGTGTTTTTGAGAGACAGAGTATGAGTGGGGGAGGGGCAGAGAGAGAGGAAGACACAGAATCTGAAGCAGGCTCCAGGCTCCGAGCTGTCAGCACAGAGCCTGACGCGGAGCTCAAACTCACAAACCGTGAGATCATGTCCTGAGCTGAAGTCAGACAGTTAACTCACGGAGCCACCCAGGTGCTCTGCAAATGTGTTTTTTAAATGTTTATTTATTTATTTTTGAGAGACACTGTGTGTGAACGGGGGAGGGGCAGAGAGAGAGAGAGAGAGAGGGAGAGAAAGAGAGAATCCCAAGCAGGCTCTGTGATGTCAGCTCACAGCCCAACATGGGACTCAATCCCACAAACCTCGAGATGGTTGACCTGAGCTAAAATCAAGAGTCAGATGCTCAACAGACTGAGCCATCCAGGGACCTTATGGATGCAAATATTTTATCAAAGTGAAATGTTAGAAGTCAGAAACTAACAAAGAAAATCAATAAACCATGTTAATGGCTAATAAGTGTTAATGAGTTTGTACCTAATAAAACCATTTTACCTCTTACCAACACAATCACATTTAAGCTGTTTTGTTTTTTCCTGGCTCCTACCTTAGTCATAGGAATAGGGTCTTATTAGAAGTTAAAAATGTTTTCTTCAAAGGGTTATGATTTTGCTAAATGTTGGCCACTCTCCCTGGTTCCCCTACCCTTCTCCATCCTATGCCCCCACCTACACACCCTGAAATTGCTTTGGGTTCAGAGTTTCACATGTATAAAGTACATGACTTTTGAATTATGGATAAATCATTTTGCCTTTTCAAGAGCTGGCGAAATTGAAAATAAAAATTTTAACCAGTGGACCTTAAGCCAGGCAAGACTCTATTGAATGTTTACCGAGTTGTTACCTCTATATTGCCTGTTTTTTGTAACCTGTGCATTCCCCTGTAGGGGCTTAGGTTCAAGTTAGGGATTTATATTAAAAATACTAGAACAGACTCCCTTAACTCTTTTCCATGGAGAAAACGAGCAGATGCCTCTGATCCTGTGTACCCCCATTTTGAAATTCGGAATTGGTTGGGTATTAGCATTGCCTGCTATTATAATGGCCATAACCTTGAAAGGTAATGTTGGATCTTTCTGATTTCGTCTCCATTTACTCAACTGTTTGCTACATTAGAAGCATTAACTGATTACTATTTCTGTCTCCCAGTTAGAGCAGCCACTGGGTTTCACTTGGGTAAACGTTTGCTTTTTTCCCACAAGGATAGCTCAGTGTCGGGAGCAGATATTTTCCGCCTTCTTTCCCTCTTTTTCATTTTGAACTTGGCTCATTTTAATTTTCACTCTCCTGCTTTAAAACGTGCATTTAATTCCCATCAGGAAAAACCTTTATGTGTCTCATATAACAGTTAACTTTCCACAGTCTCATTCTCTGTGTAACGGTTACGAACCAGATATTTATGAAGGTATAGCTAAGCACCAAAGGGAACCCAGCAGAGAGAACATCTGGCATTCAAGATTCCATGATTACTAAATGTATTACCTTATTACTAGGATTAAACTCTATGAAGACGTTTCCTTGGCATGAGGTGTCCTTGGCATGAGGTGTATGTGAATTCTGATACATGCTACATTGTTATACTCGGGCCATAAATAGTTGTAATAGGTCAAGGTACAAACTTTATTACTTAAATATGCAAACTGCTTTGCTATTTTGCAGCAATTTCCAGGGTGCAGTGTGCTACCTTGGAGTATTTTACTATTAGAGGTAAGTGGGACATATGAATCTCCTTCAGACACATGCATATTTTGGGGAAATGTAAACAATGGAACCTGGTCGATTGATGAAAGAAAAAGAATAGACTCTTCTTCGCTTTTTTTCACACCAACCAACCAAGACTAGCCAGGTGCTGTGTTTAAGTATTTGTAGCTGAAGGAGATACAATATTGCCTTCATTGATTTGAGTTCTCCCAGAAACAGCCCCTGAGGCAAGGTCGGGAGGGCAGGTTGTTTATTTAGGAGGCAATTTGAGGAAATAACTTGCAGGGAAGCTGGGAAAGAAGGCAGGGAAGGAAAGGCAGCCGGAAAGGAAGGCATCCTCAAACCAGTTTCCACAATAGGCATCTGCCACTCAGTGGGGAAACTCTTGGAGGCAGTGTGGAGGGCACTTTAGAATTATCCCAAGGCTGGGAGAGGCAGCTGGGGGTATTGATCTCCTAGTTCTCCATTTGTCAGTGGTGGGGGGCTTCTGGGGTCATTCATTCTTCTGCACTTCTAATATCCTCTGTGGGGAAAGAGCATTCTCCCGCTGCCGGGCACAAAATCCTTAGGCAGAGGTTTTAAGCAGGTAGCAGTGATGGAGGAGGGGACCTGGTGGGACACGGAGAGTGACTACCACAGTACCCACGAACAGAGCAGGCACTCTGGTAGCTGGACTCGACACGTTCTGAGGCCACAGGAGAAAAATGCCACGTCTCCTTCATTGATGGCAGTCTTCGCCCAGCTGGAAGCTAGGATTCCCACCCGTGAGTGGTAAATAATGAGAGGCTGCCTATAAATGCTGAGAGTGAGATTATCCATTTTTATTAAAGCCACTGCTGTCAACATCACTAATCGTTAAAGAAATGCAGGTCAAAACCACAAGGAGATAAGACCTCGCATTCATTAGAATGGCTACTATTAAAAAAGAAAGACAGAAAATAACAAGTGTTGGAAAGAAAGGAATAATCGGAAGCCTTGCGGGGGGGGGGGGGGGGGGTAAAATGGTGCACCTGCTGTGGGAAACAGTGTGGCGGTTCCCCTAAACACTGAAAACAGAATGACATGTAATCCAGCAATTCCGTTTGTGGGAATATGCCCCGAAGAGTTGAAAGCAGGGTCTCGAGGAGATGCTCTCACACTCACGTTCACAACAGCTTATTCACAACAGCCAGAAGGCGGGCGTAACATAAGTGTTACTGACGGAAGAATGGGCAAACGGAACGCGGTCTGAGCATACAGGGGGACACTAGTCCATTCCCTAAGGAAATTCTAGCATGTGCTCTGACACGGATAAGCCTTGAGGACATTGTGCTATGTGAAATGGGACGAGTATTGTAGTTTGCCACCTCTGTGCAAGGACCTCGAAGAGTCACATTCGTAGAATGATGGCTGCCAGGGGAGGGGGAGGGAAAATGGCTTCTGTTGGCCGCACACCTAGTCCCTCTACCTTTTTACTTTTAAGTCTTAGACCTTCGCATTCTGACTATAAACGCTGCCTGTGTCAGCCCCACACAGCTGAATTCGCTAACTGCCCACGTGTGCAACCTCAGACGTACCCCAGAGTCCTGACCATCCTGAGAAGCGCCTGACGGGTTTCAGTGCTTCTTCCTTCTTGCCCAGGAGGGCTTGGGATCGAGGCACCCTTCCCAGTCCAAGGACCCAGTAGTCAAGTTGCCGTTACTGTGCGCCCGCTTCGGGTTTCTCTCCGAGCGCTCCCCGTGTTGCCAGGCCCAAGCATCCACAGTCCACTGACCAACAGCAGCATCAGCACCTGCGAGCTTCCGAGAAATGCAGAATCTTGGGTCTCACCCTGACCTACCGAGTAGGAATCTGCGTTTCAACAAGAACCCCGGTGATTCCTGTGCCCGCTAACATGTGAGAAGCAGTTGGGTAGACTCTGAGAGCAGTGGTTCTCAACCCCGGTTTTGCGTGAGAATCACAGGGTTGGAGGAAGATTTTAAAACATTGCCGGTACCCTGAGATTCTAATTGTGTTGCCGCGGGGTATTGCGTAATCACGGCTTGACCATTCATTGAATAGTGAATATGTGCTAAGCGCTGTTCTAAGTAGACGTCCGTACATGTTAAATAATTCAGGCCTCACGAAACCCTATTGTTTATCTGGTACATGATGGAGGCACAAAGTAATGCAGTAATTTGTTCAAGGTGCCTGGTACAGTTGGGCCTAGAGTCTGACTCCAGAGCCCGTGTTCTTAACCATTATGCTGTTTTTGAATAAAGTCAAAATACAGAGAGGATCTCAGGGAATACATTACATACAGTCAGGTTTTACTCTGTGGCCCCTTTGCTCAATCCAGGTTGACTCTGCATAACATAGAAGTTTGGTTTTTTGATGGTTAAGACTTGTCCCCACCCCCACCCCCTAAGCCAGCTAGTTTGGCCTCTGGTGGCCAAGCCAGAGTAGGCTTCCAGCAAGAAGAAAAATTGGGAGACGATGAGAACCCATGAAGGGGCCTAAGAAGGATCATCAGAAGCCCTTGTGTGAAAGTCAAAGCTTTACCTCCTAGGCGAGCTCTCTTCTGTAGCCGCCTGGCCTCTGAAGCAGCCACCTGGCGGTCTTGTTTCCCTACTTTTGTTTGGAAAACACTCCTGCAAATTACTTTTCTCTCACAAGCCTTTCCTTACAGGCCTCCCTGGATCAGTTGATGCCCTGCTTTTGCTACTTGGTGAATTCTGCCAGCCGATACCCAATCATTCAGGGTTCTACCTCCTACCTCTGCAGGCAATTTCTAGTTGCCATTTTTAAATCATTGGCTCAGTTCCTCCCCCTTTTGAATTACCTCATTGATTTTACTGCCCATAAATCTTTTCTGATCCACTGTGAATTTAGCATTTCTAAAGCCCACCCTGATGTTGGAACACATGAAAATGATTTCTTACGGGAAAATAAGAACTATGCATTGAGCGTGGTTGTATCAATTAGTCTTAAGATTGTAGGAAGAAGAAAATATTTTCAAAAGATGATAGGATGCACTAGGCACTGGGTGTTTTTTATAGTAGTCAATATAGTTGAGTGAGAGTGAGGCCTGGGGGTATACACAGAAAACAATTACAGCTACTAAGAGGAGACCTCTGTCTCACACTCTGCCCTCTGCCTTGGGGACTTTGCCTCTTTGGGCACTTGGGAGAGGGACAGTCCCCACCACAGGCCATCCCAATTCTGACAGGAATTGCAAGTTCAAAGTGTTCCCCAAACGGCACTCGGTTTTGAGAATTCTATAGTAGGACTTAGAGAACTCACTGCAAACTCTGACTTATAGTTCGGGTTTATTTCAGTGAGAGGATAAAGCTGAAGACCAGCCCAGAGAAGACACTCGTAGGGCAGAGGCCAGGAAAGGTACCAGATGTGGAGCTTCCATTGTGGTCTCCCCTCCCCCCAGCCCCCAACTTTATTGAGCTTTCAAAAAATTTTTTTTCACATTTATTTATTTTTGAGAGAGAGAGAGAGAGAGAGAGAGAGCGAGCAGGGGCAGGGGAGAGGCAGAGAGAGGGGGAGACACAGAATCTGAAGCAGGCTCCAGGCTCTGTGCTGTCAGCACAGAACTCAACACAGGGCTCGAACTCATGGACTGCGAGATCAAAACCAGAGCCCAAGGCAGACGCTTAACTGACTGAGCCACTCAGGTGCCTCACTTTATTGAGATTTAGTCGACAGGTAACATAGCGTAAGTTCAAGGTGTCGATTTGATACCTTTGTATTCATTGCAAAATGATTACCACCATAAAGTTTGCAAACACTAGGGGTGCCTGGGTGGCTCAGTCGGTTAAGCGTCCGACTTCGGCTCAGGTCACAATCTCGCGGTATGTGAGTTCGAGCCCCGCGTCGGGCTCTGTGCTGACTGCTCAGAGCCTGGAGCCTGTTTCAGATTCTGTGTCTCCCTCTCTCTCTGACCCTCCCCCATTCGTGCTCTGTCTCTCTCTGTCTCAAATAAACGTTAAAAAAAAAAAATTAAAAAAAAAAAAGTTTGCAAACACTTGCATCCTTTTGCACCATTACATTTCTTTTTTGTGAGGAGAACATTTAAGATCTAGTCTCTTAGCAACTTTCAAGTGTGTAATACAGTTTTATTAGCTATAAACCCCATGCTGTACATCAGCTCCCCAAAACTTGTTCATCTTGGGACTGGAAGTTTGTACCATTTAACCAACATCCCCCCATTTCTCCCACCTCCCAGCCCCTGGTAACCACCACTCAATTCTGTTTTTCTGAGGATGGTTTTTGTTGATTCCACAAAGTGTAAGTAATATCTTTGTCTGAGTTATCTCACTTAGCGTAATGCCCTCGAGATTCATCCCCCTTGTCTTAAATGGCAAAATTTCCTTCTTTCTCATGGCTGAATAATATTCCTGTGGGTGTGCGTATGAAATATATCTCACATATTCTTTATCCATACGTTCATTAATGGACATTTAGGTTGTTTTCATATCTTGGCCATTGTGATTAACGCTGCCATAAACACAGGAGTGCCAGTATCGCTGGGAGATCCTGACTTCAATTCTTTTGGCTGTATGTCCAGAAGTGTGATTGCTGGATCATGTTCTTTCGTCCTTTCCGTGGAGTTAGGACGGTGTTACTCTCTTGGTGTTGATGTTTGATAATATGCACTGAGTATTGCCAGCTAGGGAAGATCACCTGAGCCGTTGGTCTTGAGAGGTTTTACTGGAGGAGTGCGGTCACATGCTTCCATTGGTTGACCTTTAGTCTCCAATGCTTCCAGAGGTAGAACTAAGAAAGGGTGGCCCATGGCTCCCATCATAATCATACTGTTGGACTGTCCATTGGTCAAAGCCCCCAGGCAAACAAAGGCACTTGTACCAAGCGTGACAGTCCAGGACCTGGAGATGACTTCCCAGGAGCCGAGGGCAAAGGCAAGACCGCTCTTTCGGTAAGGGTAATTCTTCACTACACGGCACCTCACCTCCTACCTAACATCCAGGCCTTAGTTTCCCCATCTTTTCTTCAGGGAAGACTTTCCTTCTCCTCAGATTGAGGTATCCTTTTGTTTGATGATCTCATAAACACCTTTTCCTTTATAGTATTTCACACCATGCTTGACGTGAGCAAGTGTCACGTGAGTACCTGTCTTTCTAATCAGATTATACATCCCATGAGGGCAGGAATCAAGCTTGCCTTGGTCCCCAGTACAGGGCCAGCCTTTAGCACAGTGCTGGGCTCTTAAAATGACATGAGAAACAATTAAGTATCGTTTGAGCCTGAGTTAAAAAGAAATGCTTTCAGACTGGCTAAGCACATAATGTGACATAAAGTAATTAAAGGGCTGAAGTTTTATGCAGTGCTTGGCATCGGGCCTGGCAAAGTGGGTGCTGATGTTAGCCCTCCACGCCCCCAAGCCTGCTTTCTCATGAGGAATTGAGAATTGATGGTAGATGGAATAAAGCCGTTCTATTCCAGATGGGAAAGGCCCGGGAAGATCAGGAGGCTGGAGAGACACAGGAATGACCTTGAATATAACTTGGCTAAGGAAATGCTTTCCATTTGGAAAGTCATACTTTCACTGACTCTGGTCAAGGAGGTCTTTCTGGACTAGATATGCAACATGGGTACTAGACCAGTTTCCTCTCTGGATTCTGGGGCAAAATTTGTTCCTCCGAAGATCACTCTAGAACCTTCCCCTTGGGCTTCCTGTTTCTCATGGCTTCCTCTCAGCTCTGCTTTCTAGGGCCGTCCAGTAGAAAGCCCATCTATTCTGTAATGACTTTGCTTTCTTGCTCCGCCCGCCCCCCAGCCTCTCCCTCCCTCAGTCTCCGCCAAACTATGCATATCGAATTCTTCTAATCTTTCCTGACAGATCAATCCTTCTCAGCCCTTAATTATTCATGTGGCTTTCCTCTTCATTCCCTTCAGGCCACTGGCTCTTTTCTGGTGGTTGACAATTCTCGTCTGAGATAGCTCATTTCATTCCCAGGGGGTGGGCATTGTTGCTTATGGCCAGGACCCCCCTCAAAGGACAGAGGAGGTGACGACTAGGGTGTGGGAGGTAAGGCGTGCTGCAGGAGTAGGGGTTAGGATGACCCTCGACTTAAACTCTGGCTCCCACACTTAGTAGCTGTGTGACTTCAGGCAAGTCAGCTATTCGGCTTCCTCAGTTGCAAGGTGGCGTGAAAATAATACTTAGTTTGTGTGGGTTGTTATAAATATTAAGTGAAGTACTGAGCCACAGCAAATGCTTTCTCAGTGGGAGCCTTTATTATTAGCAACAGTGCAAATTTCCCTCCTCTTCCTTACAGGCCCCTGCCCAGTAGCTCCTCCGTTGGCCAGCCATCTGCCCACATTCCTGCCACTAAGTGGGTGTAGTCCTTCAGGATTAGAATTTCCTGCCAGAAGGTCCTGGTGAGAATGTACCCGGAACCAGGCATATGCAGAAAAGAGGAGGCCATTCCTTTCCATGGAAACTGCCAAGAAGTCGTCTCTCACTATGTAACGGATTGAAGATTTCTTAGTTTAGGAGTCTGGTCACCTTGTGTTGGGACTACAGGCATAGCCTCCAGACAGGTCTCCTTACCTCTTCAAGACTGAGATGTCCATTTCCCCATTTCCCCTGTCCTAGTTTAACCACCGAAAGTCCTGTGACCCAGGAACTCCTTAGTCCTCAGCAAATGGAAACAGCAGGTTATCCCAGAGAGAACCCCCCTTTTCCCAAATACCTTTGATGATGCCACCATAGTATCGATCTCAGAACACCATTCGTCCTTTGAATAACTCAGAGGCTCCGCCTTGGTTAGTCTTGGAATTGCACACTTCCCAGTACAGTCCCACCTTGCCGCCATGCCTCGGCTGAATGTCCTCCCCTCCCACACTTTGCTCCCGACCATGGCTCCTCCATCCATATGCCTTTGTTGGGCGGGTCCTCCCGAATTTCTGAAGTGCTTTTCTCTATAAAGCTCACTAACACAAATCCAAGCGTTTGCAGTGATTTTCCTTAAATTTGGTGCATTTCACTGTTTATGTGATTTGTCTCATTCATGTAGGCATCTGAGCTTGGGTGTTATGATCTAGTACGGGGTTGGCCTGTATTCCCTTAACCTATCGGTCCCTGTCCACTGTCACCTGCAGGCAAGAGACACACAACAAGATGAAATCAGGAAAATGAGGCCTGAAATAAAACGCGAAGTTTAATGAAGAAATAGAAACCATAAAAATGAGCCGAACAGAAATACTACATCCCATGAAACCTAAAGTGTTTATGGCTTTGTGGAACATCAATTTACTCTTGCAGCCGTTTCACTCTGTCCTGGGGGCGTGAAAACAATCAGATAATATTGTAAGCGACTGAACATGGCTGTGTTCTGATAAAGCTTTACAAAAACAGGTGCTGGGCTGGACTTGGTCGTTGGGCTACCTCAGTTCCTGATCCTGTTTATTTCCCTTAGTTCACAGATGAGGAAACCAGACAGATAATGTCACTTGCTGGTTTATACAGCACTGATGCCAAGATCTTACCCTTTCAACTCTTAAGGGCCTGATACAAATACCTCCATTCCATGCTGGCGTTGGCCCCCTCCTGGGGCTGCCTCCCTCCCGGGCTTTAATCCTGTCCTGCTGGATGGAGTGATCTGATTAGAGCTTTAGGAATATGGATGGAAGATAGAGGTGATACGCTTTAGTACAGTGTATGGTAGAAGGATCTTTCTCCCCTGGGTACCCTGTAACACCCGACACCTCTTAGCGCCTTATTTTTTAAGTGTTTTTTTTTTTAAATAAATCTTTATTTATTTTTGAGAGAGAGACAGAGTACAAGCAGGGAAGGATCACAGAAGGCACGGAATCTGAAGCAGGCTCCAGGCTCTGAGCTGCCAGCACAGAGCCTGATGCGGGGCTCGAACTCAAGGACTGCGAGATCACGACCCGAGCCGAAGTCACATGCCCAACCGACCGAGCCACCCAGGCGCCCCACGAGTATGATTTCTTAAAATGGAGGCCTGGGTGATATGCAGATTCTTTATGTCTTCTTTACCTTTCTAAAAAGAATTTAGAGAAAGAGCATCTGAAAAGCATATGGGGAGCTGGGGTTCTCTGTGTCTGGCAGAACTGTCATTGGTGGAGTTAAGGGGGAGATGATAAGTAGGTTTTATCTTGTGGGCTGTTTCTGTTCACTGGTTCCTGGATGCCTGCAGCACTGTGATGGGAAGTGCTATGAAGTTGTCTAAGCAAGGAAAGAGGGAGCGAGGGAGGGAGGGGGAGAAGGAGAGAGGGAACTCTGTGATCGACCAGCGATGTCTGCCATGGCGCAGAATGGAAGAAGGGGGTATGCGGGCTCCATGTGTCCACCACTAATTTGGGACAAGAAGATAAGTGGGGAGTGAGAAGTTTCATTAGCCATCTTCCCCCTTGCTGCTCCTCTCTGGGGCAGGAATGAAGACAACGCTGTAAGGAAGGAAGATGCCATGATGGAGAGATGTCCAACAGGGGGCCGAGGCAGGGACGAGAGTGTGTGTAATTAACGGTAACGCCTCTCCAGAAAGTAAACGAGAAAGTAAACAGAATTCATCATTCATCCTCTTTGGGCAGGAGGCACATGGTCTCCTTCTCATTTGGTTTCCACATGAGCATTTTGTATCAATAAGCCGCCAGAGGTACCAACCCATTTCGTTGGTGTGTCTGAGAGCATCTGAGTGGTACAGACATGGCGGGGAGATGATCTTGCTGAAACCCGAGGGCAGATGGGGGCTGATGACGAAGGTGTGGGGATGAGAACCATGATCTCTGGGAGGACAGCGCCGTAGGCCTAACGAGGCAGGGACAGGAAAGCCTTTCTGAGCCGTTGGCAAGTGGGATGCAGGGGAGCAGTGAGTTCCTATTGTGGGTCACAGGGCACGTTGCACACCCCCCGCCCCCATCTTGGAGCAGGGGGTCAAGCATTAGCTCTTTCTCCCGAACACTGGCCCCTGTTTTTGCATCTGCGTGTTCCTGCCTGTGAGCAACCTTGTCAGGTGAGGGCAGGATTTTATTGCTTTGGCTCCAGGTCTCTATAGGAAATATTCTCATCTGCCAAGTGTTCATGACGTTGTATATTCATCACCCACTACTCCCTCTCGGCACCATTTTCCTGGCGGGAGCGGGAGGTGAGGTGTGACCGCAGCAGGTCCGCTGCCGTGCCAGGCGACTCAGTTTTGCATCTTCCCTTAGAAAGAGACTTCTTGTCAAGTAATTAAAAGTAGAAATAGTAATTGGAAAAAAAAATTTTTAATGAAGTGCTTGGGCAAAGAGAACTGTTACCATGCCACCGCACTTCCAAAAGGATCATTTCCTTTTGTTTATATTTTGACCTAATTTAGACTGTTGTATCCCATTTTTTTCTACCTTTTAAGAAATGTTTATTTATTTTGAGAGAGAGAAAGAGAGAATGTGTGAGCAGAGGAGGGGCAGAGAGAGATGGAGAGAGAGAGAGAATCCCAAGCAGGCCCTGCGTTGTCAGCACAGAGCCCATTGTGGAGCTTGAACTCAGGACCGTGATATCATGACCTGAGCCGAAATCAAGAGTCAGATGTTTGAGCCACCTAGACACCCCAAAATTATTTTATCTCATTTTCCGAAATTATTTTTGAGATAGCTTTTTGAAAGCTATTGAATTTTTGTATATTTTAATATATGCAGAGGCTTTTCATACTGAGCAGTAAATTTTATTCTTTAAAACATAGGGGCGCCTGGGTGGCTCAGTCAGTGACGCGTCCGACTTCGGCTCAGGTCATGATCTCACAGTTCGTGAATTTGAGCCCCGCGTCGGGCTCTGTGCTGACAGCTCAGAGCCTGGAACCTGCTTCACATTCTGTGTCTCCCTCTCTTTCTGCCCCTTCCCTGCTCATGCTCTGTCTCTCTCTGTCTCAAAAATAAATAAACATTAAAAAAAAATAAAAAATAAAAAAAGAATAAAACATGAATTAAACTAGGGGTGCCTGGGTGGCTCAGTGGGTTAAGTGTCATGATTTCAGCTCAGGTCATGATCTTAAGGTTGGTGGGTTCAAGCCCTGTGTCGGGCTCTGTGCTGCCAGCACAGAGATTGGGATTCTCTGTCCTTTCTCTGCTCGTCGCCACTCAAGCACGCTCTCTCTCTCTCAAAATAAATAAATAAACGTAAAAAAACCCCGGGAATTAAATGAAGATGTCTGTATCCCTGCCCACCACCTTCCTCTCCCAGACTCCTAAGCGAGAGCTGTCCATTCGTGGCCTCTGTCGCAGCCACATTTTATATGCCCTTCCCGCTCCTCTCTCCCTGGCCCCACTGACAGGGGGAGCCGACAGTCCAGACACTGCCCGTGACATGTGACTCTGATTGGTCCGCCACAAAAGGTGAGCTGGGTGCAGCACATTCCCTGGTCTGGGATTGGGAAGCACGAAGAGGCTGAGGCAGCAGGAGCCGAAACGGAAAGTTCGAGTAACATATGGGGTCAGAGGCACCACGAGGAGCCTCTTCTTTGCACCCAAAAAGCAAAGCAGAAACAAAATCAGCTTATACTTTCTTCTTCTGTTTTTTTTTTAATCCCTTGACTTTCTAGAAAAATCAGAGCTTCCCAGTGAGTGTGTGTGTGAGAGAGAGAGAGAGAGAGAGAGAGAGAGAGAGACAGCGCCTCAGTGGAAGTGAGGTGTTTCAGCAACGAGAATGAATCTTCCTCCTGGTAAACCAGGGCGTCGCTCGGAGGCAGGTGTGAAATCCCAGGGCAGATTTCGCACACCTCCTGCTCAGGGCTCGGTCCCTGGGGTATGTGGATGGGGCACGCCATGTTGATGCTGCCCTTTCTTCAACTGTTCCACCCATGTCATTTTGTCCCAGAGCCCGAGTTTATAGAGCCCGACCCTCGTTGGAATTACTGTCTTCAAGAGAGAGAGAATAATCTCATGACCAAAAGTACTTTGCGTGGGACTCTATTTCCCCATTTGCCAAAAGCAGGGAACCCGGCTCCCCCCACCCCCATGTTGCCAGGGTAGATAGAAGATGAATGTGACGCCCTGAATGATTCAGAGGGCAGATGCGATGCAAATGAAGGACACAATAATAGCCGGGCGCGGCACACCTGCGCCCACAGTCACCTTTAGATGGCCTTTTTGGAAATAAGATGAGAGCTGATATTTAATAAGGCTTATGTTTTTGAGAAGATTGTGGGGAGAATCTCGCCTGGCAGATTTAGGCTTTGGTGACCTTTCTATGCCATTACAAATCGTGTCAGCAGGTTAACGCAATGCAGAATGTGTTCACTGTTGTAGAGAAAAAGCCTTTACGTCTTTATTAGACTTTCTTCTTCTTCTTTGAAAGATACTAAAGGCCTCAATTTCACTGGGTTTGTCCTTTTGAATCTGACTGAGTTTGGGGCCAGTGTACGTTACGCATGAGGGAAGCATGGTAATCAGGCCTGCATCAAGGGTCAGTGAACTATGGATTGCAGTACTTTGCAGAGATATTGCATTTACTGCAGAACCAGCGGCATGGCCTTATTATTTTATCTAGCCGATGTAGAGGACACCTAATACATTTTTTTTTTTTATTAGTCCCCACCAGGCCATTTGGACATCTGGTTTTCAAAGCCCTGATTTTTAGCATTGCTGATGGCTTAAACCAAAGCATGCCTATTCCTTTTATTAAAAAGTAGGTATTAGATCATACATGTAAAAGACTACATAAAACACACGTCTAGAGGTGCCTGGGTGGCTCGGTTGGGTGTCTGACTTCGGCTCAGGTCATGATCTCATGGTCTGTGGGTTTGAGTCCCGCGTCGGGCTCTGTGCTGACAGCTCAGAGCCTGGAGCCTGCTTCAGATTCTGTGTCTCCCTCTCTCTCTGCCTCTCCCCAGTTTGTGTTCTCTCTCTCTCAATAATAAATAAATAAAAACTTAAAAAAACATTTAAAAAACACGCGTCTAGCTTAAAGAAGAAGAATAAAATAAACATCAATGTGTCTACCAGTGCGAGTGGGAAACAAAATGGCAGCATTTGGAAGTCCTGGGTGCCTGTCCTTGACTGTCCTTGACTGGACCCTCTCCCGCCCCACCTGGAGGTATGAACCCGCCTGTACTTTTATGTTATTCACTCCATGGCTTTCCTTGGTAGTTGTTCTGTGTAGCTATTCCCAAGTATACGTTCATTTTTGCTTACGTTTGAATTTTCTTTAGATGGAATAATCCTGCATGTATTCCTCTCTGACTTTCCTCCTTTTATTAATGTTTGTTTATTTTTGAGGGTGAGAAGGGGCAGAGAGCAAGGGGGACAGAAGATCCAGAGCAGGCTTCGGGCTGACAGCAGAGAGCCCGACGCGGGGCTCGAACTCGCAAACCACGAGATCGTGGCCTGAGCCAAAGTCGGAAACTTAACGGACTGGGTGACCCAGGTGCCCCTCTGACTTTCTTCTTTAATTTGAGTTTCCTTCACATTGATACAATGTTCAATTCCAAACCGGCCACAGTTGATTCATTGGACTGTTGCAGAACACCTCTGGGCCATTTCTGGACTTCAGCCTGTATGACACTGCTGGATGAATATTCTTGAGTATGTTTCCCGGTGCATGCTTGCAAGAGTTTCTGCAGGGAATATATCAAGGAATGGAAACGCTGGGGCTTGGGATAAACACAACATATGTAATGCAAAATGCTTCCCATGAGGTTACGGTAATTTAACCTCTAACCAGCAGTAGATAAGCATTACCTGTTTTTTTTGTTTTTGTTTGTTTGTTTGTTTGTTTTCTGTATCTTCCTCAACTCTTAGAATTACCAACCTGGTAGTGTGACATGATTTTTATTATTATGCCTTATTGTCAGTGAAATAGGACATTTTTGTTCGTTGGTTTTTTGCATTTCCTCTTCTGTAAAATGCCTATTGTCTTTTGCACATTTTCTGTCGATTGGCTTTTGCTTCTTACCTTTTGTCAGTTTGTTACATACTCCTAATACTTATCCTTTGTCAGGGCTAAGTGTGATATCTCTTTGGCGGCTGATATTTTCGCTCTTCTTTAGATAATAGCTTTTAGTGAACAGAGATTCTTGATTCTAACGTACTCAAATTTATAAATCTGTTACGTATTCCCCATTGGTGTGCTATTTAAGAACCTAGATGTGCTGTTTCTTCTAAAGGTTTTATCATTTTTCCCTATGGAGTTTAATAAAATCTGTCAGGGGCTTATTTTTGTGTAGCGTGTGAGGAAGGTTTGCAGTTTACTTTCTTTTCATGTGGAATGATGATGTTCCTGCATCATTTATTGAATTGTGTATCCTTTCTCCACCTGTCCTTCAATGCCATTCTGTGATAAATCTCCATATATGCTCAGACATACTTCTGTGCATTCTGTTCCATTCTCTTGGCCTGTTTCACACCAGTGCCAATATCTTACTTACTGTCTAATTACTATATCTTCATGGCAAGTATGATATCTGCAAGACCCGTCCTCCTTCCAAGTTGTTCTTCTGGAACATCCTGGTTATTCCTGGCCCTTGATGTTTCCACATAACTTGCGGAATCGGCTCCTCTGGTTCCATAAAATATGCCTTTTGGTATTTTCAATAGTATTACATTGAACACTTGGGTCAATTTGGGGAAGATTAACATTTTTACTACTCCAGTCTTCTTATCCATGAATTATTTAGACCTCCATTTATTTAAGTCTCTGAAGTCTTTCATTAAAAATGTCTCATTTTCGGATGGACCCAGAGGGTATAATGCTAAGTGAGATAATCCAGACAGACAAAGACAAATACCATATGATTTCATTCATATATGGAATTTAGGAAAGAAAATAAAATGAACAAAGAAAAAGACAAATGTGAAGAACACTCTTAAATACAGAGAACAGGCTGGTGGTTGCCAGAGGAAAGGTACGTGGGAAGATGGGTGAAATAAAGAGGAAAAAAGTAAAAAGGAAAAAAAATCTAATTTTCTTTATAAAGCAGCCATACATATTTAGTTAGGTTTATTCCTGAGAAATGTGTACATGTGTGTAACTTCTGAGACGGTAGCTTTAACAAATAGCATTTTAAAATCATTAAATTTAATACATTAAGTTCATCTTTTATTAATCTTTATTAGTCATCAATTAATCATTTATCTGTGGATTCTTTTGAGTTTTATATCAGTGGTAAATGATAGGTTTTTTAAAATTCCAACCTATGTGTGTGTGGGGGGGGCGTGTATAGTGTATATATATATGTGTGTGTGTGTGTGTGTGTGTGTGTGTGTATTTTTTATTCTTACTGTGTTAATTAACAATTCCAGTAGGAGTAGTTATAGTGGGAATTCTTAGTTTGTTCCTGCTCTTAACAGTGTAACAGAGTACTTTTAACAGTTCACCTTTAAATATATTATTTCCTAAAGATTTTTGTGTAGGTAAACTTTATTAGGGAAATGAAATTCTTTTTTATTCCAAATTTGCTAATATTATTCTTATCATGAATACATGTCAAATTTTGTAGAATTATTATTATTTTGCATCTATAGAGATGATCAGATAGTATTTATTCTTTAAGTTGTTAATGGTGTGAATTGCATTAGTCCTTCAAGCCAACCTTGCATTCGTGACATGCAACCAAGAAAACATGATGGGTATCCTTTTCAATGCATTGCAGGGTAGTAGAAAGATCTGAACCTTGAGTCAGGAAACTTACATTGAAGTCTCCATCTTGCTTACTTTTTTTTTTTTTTTTAATAATGAAGCCCATGTCTCAATGTTGTTGTTGGCCACCAGATTTTAATTGAATAAACACTAGTTTCCTTCTCATTTTCAGTTTCCTCATTTGTAAAACACTAGAGACTTTATTAAAAATTGTAGATGGTATTACAAATATGTATAATTTGGGGGTGCCTGGGTGGCTCAGTCAGTTAAGCCTCCAACTTCGGCTCAGGTCATGATCTCGCAGCTGTGAGTTTGAGCCCCACATTGGGCTCTGTGCTGACAGCTCAGAGCCTGGATCCTGCTTAAGATTCTGTGTCTGCCTCTCTCTCTGCCCCACCACTGCTCACTCTGTCTCTGTCTCTCTCAAAAATAAATAAACATTAAAAAAAATTTAAAAACCCAAATATGTGTAATTTGTATATCTTATGATTTGTTATATTTTTATTATTCTGAATATTATAATTGCAATATATAATTTATTATTATTATTATTATTATTATTATTATTAATCTATGTCCAGGAGAAAAGCATCTGTGTTCTTCATTCTTACTATCTTGATACAAGTTGAAAATAGCAAGAAACTCCGTGATTTAACTTGCATCTTCCTTTTCTTTAAGTCTCAGAGGAAGTAACAGTTGAGTGTAAAAGATCTCAATCTGGGTTTTCTCATTTATTTTTCTTCCCAACTTGCTGTGGATAAATCTCACATTCCTAAAGCATCAATTAATTGTTATGGAGTCAAAACTCAATTTCACTAGTAGTAATAGATACCTTTTATTGTGTTCCTGTGTGCCAGGCACTGCACTAGGAATTTTTCATGTATTTTACACGTTTGGAACCCAAGACCCCAGGGGTTATCATCATTCCCATTTTAAAGATGAGGAAATGAGTTTCAAAGAAGTTGAGTAACTTGCCCAAGATGCTACAAGATGGAACCATGCAAGACTATCCTCCTTCCACACCAACCCGCTATTTTTCTCCATTTATTGGGGTATAATTAAGACAAGGTGATGGCTTGCTTAGACTGTGGAAAGTCCAAGTTCCCAGTGTAAAACTGTATTTATTCCTTCTTGTATGCAAAATTGCAATTTAGATAGAGCAAACCTATCCCCCACTCCTCCCTTCTCCCCCAAACTCTAGGAAAACCATACCAGTATATTCCAAGATGGCTGGAGTTTGACTTTAAGATAAAATTCTGTAATTTCTTTTTGGGAATAATGGGATATCCTACTACTTCACTATTGGGGAGTTGGACTTTGAGCTTTGCTATGAATACCTCTGTACTTACGTACTTGTTTAAACACTTCAGGGCATACATTTCTTGAAAAAAGTAATAGTGAGTATGAAAAGATTGATGAAGGGTGTGGTTTGGCATAAGTCTTCCTTCTTGGGAACAGCCTTATCATCCCGACTTCTTCACTGGTGAAAGTCATTTCATCTCGAGAATCAGCTACCTCTGAAAATGGAAGATAAACACTTGGCTTCTCCGTGGGAGTATAGGGAGAATTCCTGTGGTTAATTTTTATGGCACTTGGATAAGAGTTATTCTGTCATTTCTGACATTAAGCAATTATCACCTTACCCTGTTTCTCTCAAACCTGAAATTTACCATTCTTCCCAGTTGCCAGGTCTTTGCAAAGGAAACCCCAAGAACTGGCAGCATGGAAAGGCTTAAGAAGGTCGAGAACACTGCTTCATCAGGGTGGGCAGTATGTAGCAAGAGAGGGATGAGGGCATGTATGAAGAGGGACCTTGTTTCCTCATTAATGAAAGGACAAATACTTTGATGACAGTGACTGTCTTATTTATAAAAGTTGTTGGGATCTACCAATAGAATTGGGTCTAAGAAGGGTTCAGTGGGGGTATCCTGCTCCCGCTGACCAACAGCTCACTCTTGCGATCCCCGAGGTTGTGAACATTTTTAGTCTCTTTAAACATGCTTATATGTCTAAGAGGAAATATAGTGAAGGGGTTATCAACTAGTATCTTACCAGTTTATTCAATTGTTTTTAAAAGATACATTCAGTAACTACTAAGTGCCATAACCAATGCTAAGATCAGGGGATATAAAAAGGAAGGAATCAGAGCCTTCCCCTTTTAAGACCTTGTAGGCTGGAGCAATACATATAAGAAAGCTGTAATTGTAGCAGTGGGATCACTGTCGATACAAACACACGCACTTTGCATAGAATCACAGAAGAGGGACATCATAATGACCAGGCTATCCCTCGGCAGGGGTGACCTGATGGCCATCTGGGGGCATGAATGGGTGGCAAAGGAGTCATGTCACAGAATAAGATGACAGCAAGAAGAAAGACTGGGATACTGGTAGGTGAAACTAGAAGATAAACTTTGCCTGCTTTGCAATTTTATCACAGAAGAGAACCCTACAGGCAACTTGAAATAGTTTGTGAGACTGAAAACGTGCTGTTCCTCTTGCGTAACAGCAACAGTGGGACTTCCACCATTTCAATTCTTTCACTGTCCCCACCAGTGCCAGCAACCAGCTGTTTCTCCCTTTACGGCCCTTGGCAAACTTCCCATGTGGACTGGGTCTCTCCCTCCACCTCCTTTGGCCTCGTCCCCACTTCCAAACCCAGCTGAGGTCTTGATGGGTTCATTCGTGCTCTGAGCAGATTGAACGCTATCCGTGTTCTCTGTGCTGGGGATAGATTGTGGCCTCCATACAGCTCATTTGCAACAATGCAAGTGACTTGGTGGCGTTGAGGCAGGCATGCTCCTGACCTTGTGCTGGAAAATGCAGCTGCTTGACTTCAGGGTGCTGTTAGATGCACAGCGTCACTGGGGAGTGGAGAGTTATGTTTCTCTTTGCGTAGCTCTTTCCCCATCATAAAAATTTTGGTTTTCCTGGCACCTTTTTTTCTCAAGCTGTTACTTAAGAGAGAGCATCATGAATATGAATAATGCAGTTTGAGCACGAATCCTATAATGGCAAGAATCTGAGTTTCTGTGGCTCGTTCAGCCTGGAGATTGGACGATATTGTTCAAGAGCATAGGGCTCCAGCCCGTGATTTCATTTAAGGGATAGTTAGGAAATAGTTGAATGAGGATAAGCCAAGGCTATGATATCCTTTCTTTCTCTTTTTGACTGTTTCACAATGCCGAGAGGAGGAGGGGAGAACTGAGCGTTTGCAATTCCTTTTCTCAGCCAGCCGCGTACAAGTCCATGTATCGAGTCCAGGGAGAGCCGGGGCTTTGAGGACAATGCCGACGCTTTGAAAAGCAAACTACAGAAGGGCAATTTCTGATCTTAAATTAGCACCCTCAAGTACGAGGAGAATTCTAATGATCCCCTTGCTGGGCTGCACGGTTTTATTTTAGGGACTCTGGAGTCCTTTCACGGATCCACCATTTTGCAGTTTTGATTAGATTTGTAGGAAACTGGTATTTCCAAACCCACAGTATTCAGACCAAAACATCATCATCATTTGATTAGTTTACTGGTTCCTGAGGCAAATGGGGACTGTTTGACTGATTGCCAATCAGCTGGCACTGATCCGTGATCTTAAGCCACGAGATGAGAGTTAGATGACTTTAGAGGAGAAGCTGGTGTTGGAGACACAGAAAGGGAACTTTGCTATTTATTGAGCGCACTCAGTGCTGTGACCTATAGTAGGTGCTTGATGGGAAGTGCTTTCTATTATAATCCTGACAGCCTGAAGGTGTATTATTACCCCATTTTACAGATGGCCAAAAAAGTTGAGTAAGTTGTTTAGCGTGTGGTAGAACTAGGGGACAGACCAGTGTCACTCTGTAACTACCCTTTTTCCACTATACCAAGGCAGAAATGGGACCAACGATATAACCTGGGATCTGCTTCCCATGTGCCACCATGCGTGGGCAGTGTTTCCCTAGTGAAACCTTGTAAAACTACCTTCAGGGTAAAGGGAGAGCCCACCTCAAGGCCTCCCATGTTCTCTGGAGGTGCCCCAGTTGGACCTTGCTGTTCAAACTAATGTTTACCACCCACATCCTTTCTCACGTCTAGAAACGTGGCAGCAGCACAAGTGCGGTGCTCGGAGCCCCAGTGCAACTCTGAACCCAGAAAGGGCTTTGGAAAGACAAGAATGGGGCTCAGACCCAACAATGTGAATGTAGAAACTAGGCAGGTGAGGGGCGCCTGGGTGGTTCAGCCGGTTGAGCGTCCAACTTCAGCTCAGGTAATGATCTGGCTTGTGAGTTCCAGCCCCACGTCGGACTCTGTGCTGACAGCTCAGAGCCTGGAGCCTGCTTCGGCCTCTGTGTCTCCCTCTCTCTCTGCCCCTCTCCTGCTCGTGCTCTGTCTCGCTCAAAATAATTAAACCTTTAAAAAATTAAAAAAAAAAATAAACTAGGCAGGTGAGGCGGGGAAGCTCCGGTAGGTGGATTCTCTCTGAGGGTCTGCAGTTTGCTTTGTTAACTACTCCAAGTCTGACCCTTGGCTGTAGATATCCTGTGAAATGGCATCTGTTGTTCTAATGTGGAAAGTCTAATGAATACTAGATTTTGAAATACTTACATTTTAAACCCCATTTTACACTACCTTAGATATTCATGTTATTAGGAATTTAAAATCAGTACAACGTGTTCCTTCAGCAAATAATTATTGTGCACCTTCTGTATATCAATCAGGTCCCGTGTTGGACCTTGGTAGCAAGATTTCCCAAGGTGTAGTCCCTGCTCTAGAGTACCATCTAGTGGGGTTCTGTAGTAGTACAGAGGAGAGATCCGTTCCCTCCTGTGGGTGGAAGAGAAGACTCCAGAAGAAAAAGCATTTGAGATGGGCTTTCAAGGATGAGTAGGAGTTTTCCAGGAAGAGAAGGGAGGAATGAGGACTGGAGATAAAGTACCATCACACAAGTACATAGAGTAAGTACCAAACAGGTACCTATAGCACCATACAAGTTTTGCAGTCACTACACATATTTTATTGCTGAGAGATCCTAACATATTTAACTCTGCAACAGTCTTTTATCATTGGTTTTTTGTTGCTATCTATCCAGTTACCACCATCACTATCTAAAAGTGTTATTTGGGGGACACCTGGGTAGCTCAGTCAGTTAAGCATCTGACTCTTGATTTTGGCTCGGGTCATGATCTCATGGTTCGTGAGATTGAGGCTGGTGTGAGGCTCTATGCTGACAGCACAGAGCCTGCTTGAGATTTTCTCTCCCTCTCTCTCTCTCTCTCTCTCTCAAAATAAACAAACAAAATTTTTTTAGAAATAGAATTGTTATTTGGCATGCCTACATTAGGTTCAAGTAAGTAGAAAGGTGTACAATATTAGCAACTTCATATTTATTGGGTACCTAATTTGTGCCAGCCTCTGTGGTATGGGTTATGTATACAGTCTCTTTCAAAGTTGACAACAATTCTATGAGCTGAGTGATTTTTCTCGTATTTCACAGTTGAGATAGCTAAGATTCAGAGAGGTCAAGGAATATAGTTGGACTTTTCAGGTTTAGACGGGAGCTCCTCACTAGCTACTTGACCACGTGCAAGTTACTTAACCCCGCCAAGTATCAGTGTCGTCATCAGAGAATTGGGAGTAATAATTGTATACTTACCAAGGGTTGTGGAGGGATTAATTGACCTTGGCACAATGCTCAATGAAGTATAGCTATTTTGGGTTATTACTACAGAGGTTAAAAAATTTGCCCAGAACTGCTCACTCTTCTGATTCCAAAGCCTATACCTGCCTGTTTTAAAATTAGAGCTCAGATTCAGACCTATGAGGAAGATTCACAAAATAAAGTTGTTGAAACAACACATATCATAAATAAGTGCATGAAGGTCAACATTACATACAGCCAAAAGAATCCCAGTAGTAATGAGGTGGTGAGTAAATGAATGTGAACACAAGCGAAAAGAAATACTTAAGGTTTTGAATACCCATACAGGGGGCCAATCCAAAAAGTTTCTCTTCTTGGATTTTTTTTCTAGTCTATGTGTTTGGTTTTTAAAAAAATTTCAGTCCTTTTCATCTTTACCATGGTTACTATGGATATGTAGGCTAAAGCAATACCGTAAGTCTGTAATTAGGTGTACTATATAATTTCTTTTATATCTAGTCTTACTTCCTTTCAACAATCAACTTTTTGGCTATTATCAATTTGAGCTCTGCTGCTTTAACAGTCGCAGACTTTGGCAGAAGTCATCCCAATTTGAAGCCATTCGAATTATGAAATCTTTCTAAGTTAAAGTCAGCTCCTACTTGGAATCCAGATCTGAGGTTGGGAGATGAATCTGAGAACTTTAGTTGGAGGAGAAGCTTGTGAATGACGTTTAGCATGTTCTGCTCTTTGCTGATGATGCTGTTTGATAATCCCTTCAAATTTGTGAGTTTGGGCTGAAGGCTCCCAACTGAAACTCACAAGAGACAATAACATCTTTTGAAAACACAGCTGTAAGTGTCCAGTGGCGATGTTACTTGGACATGAACTTCCACATCGCCTTCTGAAGAGATGTGCTTTGATGTTAGCTCAAACCCCAAGAAACTGCTCTATCCGGTTGTGGCTAAGGCAAGCTGTATCTCCTAAGGAAGGGAAGGAGGACCCACCAGTCTGTGTAATAGTTGCTCTTAGAGAGCAGTGGATGGAAGGGAGGAGACCACATATACAAATTTTTGCTCTGAGGACCCTGATTCTCAGCACCGCTGAGCGATCGATCAAAGGGTGAACCAACTTGTACATATCCCTTTTCAGATGTGTTCTCATCATGTACCTTTCCAGTTATAAATCTGTAAGTGACCTCCCATCAGAGCCCTTCAATTTCTCTATTTCTTTATATAGTTTATTTCTACACTTTGTTCTGGAAACTCCCCATACTTACTTGGATTCTGGTTGCTTCCATTCAACTCCATCTAACATTGGGAGTAACCAAAGAGGATTTGCCTGGAAGCCCATGACAGGGCTGTATTAGAATGCATTAGTTTCCCTGTCTCCCCTACCTTTATTTAATCTGCTGAGTTGTGCTTCCTTATGGCTAAAGCAAAGACGATTACTCATTTTATTAGAGTACTTGTCTGCAGACTACTGAGCCTTCTGGAAGGATAGATGAGTCACAATTGCTAGTTTATCTTGTCTGCAAGCAGGAGTTGACTGGGAAGGCCATGAGCTACTTGGGATCAGTGTCTGGATCAAGCCCCAATACCTTTCCAAAGGGCGCTCGCCTGCTTCTGATAAATATCCTCACATATATTGCCTTTAATTTATTGACTAACCTGTCCCTACATGTCCCCATGTGAGTTTCCCATTGTAGGCGTGGGAAGAGGTTGTGCTGGCTTGGAACAGGCAGACGGTCGCATTGCATAAGGTTAAAAACGGATCAGAAAAGGAAGTTAGTGCTTCATGGATACAGAATTTCAGTTGGAAAGACGAAAAAGTTCTGGAGATGTCTACACAACAATGTGAATGCACTTAATGCCACTGAACTGTACACTTAAAAATGATTAAAATGACGGGGCACCTGGGTGGCTCAGTTGGCTGAGCATCCAACTCTTGATTTCAGCTCAGCTCCCCATCTCAGGGTCATGGGATGGAGCCCTGCTTTGGGCACCATGGTGAGCGTGGAGCCTGCTTGAGATTCTCTCTCTCTTCCTCTGTTCCCTCCCCTACTTGCGTGTGTGCTCTCTCTCTCTCAAAACTTTTTTTTTTAATGATTAAAATGGTAAATTTTTTGTTGTATTTTGCCATAGTTATATTTGGGCTCCCATAATAAGGTACCACAGACTGAGTGGTGCTTAAAGAACAGAAATTCCTTTTGTCACTGAACTGGAAGCTGGTGATCCAAGACCAAAGTGTGGCAGGGTTGTTTCTCCTCAGGACTCTCTCCTTGGCATACAGATGACTCTCTCCCCCCTTGTTCCTTCTCCAGGTCTTCCCTCTATGTCTTAATCTCCTCTTCTTAAAAGGATGTCAGCCATACTGAAATAGGGCCCATCCTAATGATGTCGTTGCAATATAATTACCTCCTTAAAGACCTTATCTCCAAATACGGTCCCATTCTGAGGAAATGGAGAGTGGGTTAGGACAACATACGAATTTGAAGGGACGCAGGTGAGCCCATAAGAAAAATAAAATTTTTAAAAAGTAAATTGAACTTGGTTATTAGAAGGAATGCAGGGGGTGGGTGGGGAAGGCGGGGGGACAGTGGATCCAAAGCCGGTTCTACACTGACAGCACAGAGCCCAATGCGGTTTCAAACCCACAAACTGGGAGATCGTGACCTGAACCAAAGTCAGACGCTCAAGTGACTGAGCCAACCAGGTGCCCCAGGGAGTCCACAACTTTTAATTACTTACTCAGTGGTTCCCAAATGACACATGATTGCCTTTAATCTTTTTTCAAAATTCACATACCTGGGGACTTTCAGAAGCTTGACACATGGGCCTAGATATTTTTGAAATACCTCCCTGGGAGCAAAATCTGGCATGACAGAAAGGAAGGATGGATCTAGTCGCTTACTTTAATAGCTAAAACTAGAGCTCTTTGTCACTGGAGTCTGTTTAGGAATAATTATTGTATTTAATTTTAAAAAATTGATTTATGTAAATTTGGATCATGTTGTTATATGTGTAAATCACGTAGTGACCTTGGTAGGTCTGAGACACAAGGAATTTCATAATGTGTATGACCAAGGTCAGGGAGGAAAAAAAACCAGCCCACTGGCAAGGGGTCTCCATGATCCTTCCCACCAAACGGAGGTGATAGGGAAGGTGGACAGCTCCCTCCTTACCCCTTCTTACCCCTCCCTACCCCTGTCCGCTTTGCCCCACCACCATGTTGCATTCTCAACCCCTGGCAGTATTGTCCTTAAAATATAAATGACCAATTATGTCCTGCATGGGTCAGATTCTACTCAAGATAGGCAAAGAATTGTCAGGAGCCCTGAGGTGGCATAGTCACTCTACCACTACTTAACATGGTGGTATGGAAAAATGGCACCTCTCTGGGCCTCACTGTCTTCATTTGTGAAGTGTGGGACGTGCACTAGATAGCAAGGGCATGTAGTGGTTATGAGTGTGGGCTTCAGTCAGGCAGACCTGGGTTGGAAGATGATGTCAACTTGAACAAATTACTTTGTTTTTTTACCCTCAATTTCTTCACAATGGGGAAAACAACAGACTGTCTATCTTGGTGGTGTTGTGAGACAAGGCATGTAAAGTCTAGCATATCGTAAGCAGGCGCCCATTATTATCATCCACATCTGAGCTCCTGCTCCGAGTTTGGAATGTCCTGGTCTTGTGATTCTAACTCATGTTGGAGGGAATTCTGTCTGATCAGATGTGTAACTGTCCCTCTTGGAAGAAGTACGAGGAAATAACATTATAAGCAGTAAATTCAGATCCTTTGCCTAAGTTTTTTGAAAGTTGAAAAATCCCACTTCCTCAAGGGAATGGTTAACTTGGATGGTGAGTTTGGGTTGAACCTTCCCCCCACTTTCTAAATGCCCACAGACACATGCTGTGATGGGGCCCAGGTCAGGTGGTCAGCACACCCTGTAATGGCTCCAACCCTGCCAGGTGCCCCTGCCTCTGCCCCCCCCCCCCCCCCCCCCCCCCCGCTGATGAACAAAGGAAACCAAAGACTATAGGGAAAAGGGAGAGTTATGGCAGCACAGCTGTGATTAGCTGGGGAAAAGAAACCCATACAATTCATCCCGAGAACACAAAATCAAATACAAAAGCAGAAAATAAAGATTCCCACCCCTCCCCCCCAACTCCATCCCTCTAGCTATCAATGTCCTGTAACATCTATCAGACAGGATGGAATCAATGGCTTTATTTGGCCAACCACAAAGCTCCTTGAACAATAATGACTACACGGCCTCTTCCACATGGTCAGTCGGGAGAACCCCGAGGCCGGGGAGGGCAGGATTCTTTTCCCCTCTTATCCGGAGAAGCTCTTGATGTGTGCCACCACTTTGGGGTTTCATTTCTATTTCTAAGAAAATGGAGTCTGGCCCTACTTATTTCTTTCAAAAAAAGGTTGTAAGAATAAATGTTTTCGAAGCTGTTTGGAGGAATGGCTAACATTCTGTGTGTTCTCGAGTGTTCTGTGAATGTGGGGAGACTGTTGGGTTTTCATGTTGGATTATGGTGACCTTAGACAAGTGTTTTCAAAATATTTGCGGGGGTGGGGGTGGGGAATTACTTTGTGCGCTTGAAGCTGTATTCAGAGCTGAGCCTTAGCCGCCCACTGGGGATTGTGGAGTCTCTTTGGGCGTTGGGGGGAGTAGTGTGGTGGAGAAATTAAATCTTGATTTGGGAGACTATTGGTAAGTTAGAGGAACAGGGTAAAGGGGAAAAGGAAATCTATAAATAAGTTAGTTTGGCCTTCTTTGGTTAAGTCCCTATAAAGAGCGCTTTTAATCTTCATCCCTTGAACTCAGTAACTAATGTGACCCGAGAATGGGGATCCAGCAGGGTAGACCTCTGCTCAGGGGATCCCCAATTTCAAACTCTGAGAGCCTCATGACTCATTTGAAATGTAGGGCCGCAGCCTGTCAAAGAGGTCTCTGCCGTGAGACTATCACAAAAGATGATTGGCATTATGGCAGAGGGTCCTGTTGGTGGAGGCCAGGTGGGCCGACGGGCCAGGTATTTGCTGAGGAACGTGCACTGGGGTGATTGGGTGCCATTGGGAAACTGGCAAGTCATGATATGCTCCCTTGGTGTTGAATTTAAACTGCCAAGTTTGCTACCAAATGGCAGTGTTCATAGAGTGGAACTCAGGCCGCTGTGAAGAAATGACCTTGACAAGTCAGAGAAAGCCTGAGCTTTCCTGTGCCTGGGCCCTGCTGGGCTGGAGCTCCCTTCCCCTCAGGCAGAGAACTTATGACTCAGCCCAGAGTGTCCTCAGTAGGCAGTTTGGCGTGTGGGGAGGGGAGACCAGAAGGGGAACCAAATTGAGAAGATGGTAAGGGCATGCGGGTAGGACTTTCTTCCTCATCTGCCTCTTTTCTTTCTTCTTCCCGGCTCTCAGATTAGAGTCTGACCTTCATTCCTGACGACTGCCAAGCCTTCTGAGGCCCTCAGCTGGTCTGGGCAGGCAGGGCATGGTGCCCCAGTGCAGATGAGGGAGCTGTGGCAGGAAGAACGAAGGCGGCAGGCACCCTGCTGACTGCATCGGAAGGGAAGGTTGAAGCTTAAAACCAGAGAGAAGCATACACACAAACAGGAAAAAAAAAAATAAAGCTCTCTCTGGCTCTGGGGATGTGCACATTCTCGCCTCGTCCTCCTGCCCAAGGGAGCCTGTGACGTGGGGGCCAGCCTTCTTCACACGATTTTACACAACTTCAAACTTCGCTGGGCAGGAATGGGAGCCAGAGGCAGGGGGCCAAAGTGGCAAACTGGACCTTGAAAATGGGGCACAGAGTTCCTGAGCTGAAAGGCCAGAAGGCTGGGGCCTTCTCATTGAGCGGTTCTAAAGGGAGCTCTCCTTGAATGGGTTTCCCAAGGGATGGGGAGGAAAGCAAAAGAGGAGGTGAGGTTTGCGCCAAGTGGCTCTTTGTGGGGGTCTTGGGAAGGCTCCTCAGAGGAAGTGTCCAAGTTGAGTCCAACTGGGCCGGATTATAAAGCTGGTCACATTTTACTTCTGTCTCACTATTCTCCAGCTCTCAGGGTGCACAGCATCCTTGGATGGCCGCTGTTTCAGGCACCGTTGGAATACTCATGACACCGAGGCACGAACAGTAGAGCTCCAAGGGTCCTTGCAGGTTAACTAATATAAAATACTGGTTTCTGCTGGGGAAAAACTATCCCCTAGAGGTTATGTGACTTGGCTACATACGAGCCAGGGCCAAGGCCAGAGCCAGGGTCTCTTGATATACTCTGCCATTTTGTATTTTTGGAGACCAAGGATGGACTCCTGGTGGGAAAGACAACATTTTACTTAAATACTGAGGTATTAGCATTTAACCATTTATCAATTTATCATTGAATGGCAGTGTGCTTGTCTATAAGAAAAGGCAAAAGCTTCAGAATCCACTGAACCAATTTAAGAAATATCACCTGAGGAGCCCCTGGGTAGCTCAGTCAGTTAAGTGTCTTGACTCTTGATTTCGGCTTGGGTCATGATCTCCCACTTTGTGAGACTGAGCCCTGTGTTGGGCTCTGTAGTGACTGCATGGAGCTTGCTTGGGATTCTCTCTCCCTACCTCTCTCTCTGCCCCTCCCCTGCTCTTGCACGTGCATGTGCACAGTCTCTCTCAAAATAGATAAATAAACATTAAAAAAAAAAATACCACCTGAAAAGATAAATTGGCTTGATTCTCAGCTCTTGGACATTTTCCTTTTTTCGTTTTGTCCTTTCTATATTCCTCATCTTTGCATCGCCTAACATCTTTGCATAGGCTCAGCATATTCAAATAGCCAACAACCATGTGGTTGCTTGTGAAAATACAAGTTGTGTTTGCATATTTTGGCTAAAAAGAAAGGCAATATTGCTGTACACGCTTCCAATAAATTTTGTCCATTGATGCCATATAACATTGTGCATTTTGATACTTCCCTTGTTAAATTTAAGTGGATTTTATTATCCTTCAGTGGTCTTGAGATAGTCTCTCCTATTGGGAGAGACTGAGATTTTAGAATTAGTATTAACTAGTTTTCAGTCAGTCTGGTTGTCACGACCTGATTGTAAGTCTGGGAGGTCCATGATCCTCAAGAGGTTTCCTTGATAGTCTCCATGTGCCTGGGATGGGGCAGAGAGCCTGGCACCTGGGAAGTCAGACCCACCCTTCCTGGAGACAGGGTAGAATGACTTGGCATCACTTGCTTATCTGTGAAATGAATTCACCCATGTGAAGTGCTTAGAGCTGAGGTCAGTCCTCAAGAATAGTGGTGTTCATAATCTGAAAAGAGATGGGGCAGAAAGGTGGTCCTCAAGTTCCGTCATCCCCTCTAGAAGACTGCTCACCCTTGTGTCTGCTGTGGTCTGAGATGGTGGGCCAGCTGACACTTCCCCTGGCTCTGAATCTAGAGCAGGACACCAGCCCTCCATCCATGCTATCTTCAGGGGCTGCTCCTCATTTATGCACAGGACTCCCCTCTGGTATTTTCTGCATTCGTACCCTGTTTCCTTTCTCTACGGCAATCAGAAGTATCCACAGTTATTTTATAGGAGTTTGTTTCTTCTTCATTTCCCTCACCTTTCTGTTCACTAGACCCTCATGCTGAAAAGCCAGGATGATGTCTTTCTTGTCCATTTTTGTATAACATATTTCAGTACAATGCAAGGGCAATAGTAAGGGCTCTACAACCTTTATTGGATAACTGAATAAATCTCAGATTTTATAGGAGAGTCTGAATCTTGAATCTAGAGATTTTATCAAGGTACCTAGAGTCCCCATTCCCATTCATCCAGAGTACATGGCACCCTTTCTGGAGTTGACTCTCACCACCCTGAGACAAAGGTATATGGAGATTAGGTCACTCCATGACTCTTACCGTTTCTGTGTCTCGTGTTGGCATTTGGAAGAGACCATGAAAAGGCAGGAATTCCCTTTTGCCTTTCATGTAGGCTCTGTTTTAATTTAAAAGTGTGAGCAGGGAGGACCACTCAGTTCATTCACTCAAAGTCACAAGCTTATATGAGCTGATAAATTTTATATCACCTATTTTATGTTTTCATTTGCAAAAATAATTTTGTTCAATTTTCTGGGAAGCAAGTTTTATAACTAATAGGCCAAGATTGAAAACTTGAACATGGATCAAAAGGATAATAACAGGGAATGCTTAACCTGGAGAACTGGCATTTCTTCATCTGGCTGTGGAATGTCAAATCGTGGTTCTCTACTGTGGCAAAATTGGTGAGTCCATTGCCTGGGAGTCCACTGCCTGCTTTGAAAAAGCAATGGACGGGTGTCTCAGAGCCTAAGATGTCTTTTTGAGTAAAATATTTGCAAGTCACATCGATTAAAATATTAACTTCAAACACCTGGGAAAGTGGCATTCAGGCCCCTTTGTGATGTGTGAGCTTTGAGTGAGTCAACATTATTGACCATCCTAAAGGTAAATCATTCAGGGAAAGACAAATGTAGTGGATTTGAAGTGTCAGTCACTGCAGTTGCCATGACTTTAATAGAAATTAGTCGTAGTAGACAACCTTGAGGGACCCTGTCTTAGACATACCTTCAAAAAACTCCAGAACTGCAAAATGGCAGAAGACTAGTAGAGGCGTTAGAACAGAGGGTGGCTTGGTTGTTCAACCACAGATCACATTCTCTTCTATTTCCAGCCTCCTCTGAGGTCCAGTCAGAGTCATATGACTCTTTCTGGCCAGTGGCTTAGGAGAGGAAGTGACATGTGTCGCTTTCTAGCTGAGATACTTGAGAGCAGGGATGCCTTATTCATGTCTTTCCTCCTGCCTATACCAACCTTGGCAACACTTTCCTGATGGCATAGCTACATGATGCGGTAAGGTTAACTGAGCTACGCTGGGCTCTGCATGACAAAAGGATAAATCTTTATTTCATTCGTTGTGGGTTTGTTTTTGAGATACCAAGATTTATTAGTTGCCATAGCATAGCTCATCCTAACCTCATCATTATAGTAGGACTCTTTATGACTTTTCTGCCAAGCAGGTTGGGTAAAATAACAAATGAAACATTTTAATTATTAATTACATTTCATTATTATTAAAATTAATTGTAAATGTACTAATTAAGCTAATTACTACGTAATAACCATAAGAGTTCCACTGGTTAGTAATGCCATGATGTTGTCCACTCTGCAGTTTCCAGAGCATAACAGTTGAATTTTAGCCCAGTTAACCACTTATAAAGAACATTTTAAAGAATGCAGATCGTGTCAGAGAAAAATCAGGAAAATGCCTCACTGCCCTCTCAGCTAAAAATTTTTACAGATGTTGATCATTAAATGAAACAATGCGTAAAGCAAAAATATCCCAAATCCATTATTGTAAGATGATGTGACTTTTAAGAATAAAGATGGGAGGCCTGTGTGGCTCAGTTGGTTAAGCGCCAACTTCAGCTCGGTTCATGATCTCACAGTTCGTGAGTTTGAGCCCCGCATTGGGCTTTGTGTTGACAGCTTACATGGCAAAAAGGACTTTTCAAATATTCAGGTTAAGGACCTTGAGATGGAGAGAGTATTCTATATTATCTCCATGGACTCCGTCTAACCTCTAATCCTTAGAAGTGGAAAACTTTTCCTGGGTCTGAAAAAGAGATGTGACAACAGAATTGGGTCAGAAAGATGCCTCTTTGCTGGCTGTGAAGGTGGAGGAAAGAAACAGGAGCCAAGAAACTGAAAGCCTCTAGAAACTGGAAAAATCAAGGAAACAGATTCTCACCTAGAGCCCCCAAAAAGGAACACGGCCCTGCCAACAGCTTGATTTTAGCCCCTTGAGACCCATGTCAGACTTCTGATCTATGGAAACATAAGGTAATAAACTTGGGCTTTTGAAGTTACTAAGTCTGTAATAATTTATTACAGCAGCAGTAGGAAAGTAATAAAACTGTGGAAGACTTTATTTAAAATAATTTTTTTAATGTTCATTTTTTTGAGAGAGAGAGAGGGAGGGGCAGAGAGCGAGGGAGACACAGAATCGGAAGCAGGCTCCAGGCTCTGAGCTGTCAGCACAAAGCCCGATGCGGGGCTTGAACCCATGAACTGTGAGATCATGACCTGAGCCAAAGTCAGCTGCTTAACCGACTGAGCCACCCAGGTGTCCCAACCATGAAAGACTTTAAATCTCATAAAGCAGCCAGTCTCTAGTCCCACCGAACTATGGTGCGGTTGGCTGCTTCAAACGTGTTCTTTGGTGAGCTTACAATTAATGTGGCGTTAGTGACACTGCCCACCCATTCTTCGGTCCTTCACGAAGAGCCATCACCCTGCCTCGGCCTGGCCCCACTAATGGCATCCACAGAGCCATCGTAGCTTGACTTCACAGCTCAGCATATAACCATCTAAACACAAAGAGAAAGGAGTTTATTTGACATTTCCCCTCTCTTGCTCCCTAATTCTTTTACTCAAACCTTAGTTTTGTTACTACTTGTCCCTTTCTCGCAAGGGACACGCTTAGTGGACAACTATTACCTCACGGTTGCTTCAAGGATGGGGCTATTTTTAAAGGCAATTGCTATTTCGTTTGGAACTTTTATAAACTGAGGATAAGCACACACTGTGTAGAAACTAAAAAATTAGCCTTGGCTCCCTGGGTGGTTTGACATCACAGGAAATGCTGACTGGCTTTTGTTGGCTGTTGGCTTAGCTTGGGCAGAAATTTCCTCTATCTTGTGCCTGCACATGAATTGCAAATGAAGAGCCACCAAGCTTTGCATTTCCATAGGGATGTCGTGTAGATTCCATAATGCATCAAGTATTTCAGACTTTAAGTGGTTTTCTCCAAATATTAGTTAATCTTCACTAGTTTGTTGAAGCCGTTGGCAGGTAGGTAGCGCATGAAGAACTATAGCAATTTCATCGCTGTATTTTTTTTTATGAAGATGAATGAAAAAGTAAATGAATCGAGGGAGTCTTACAGTATATTACATTTGCAATGTTTTAGGCCTATTTGCAGAAAATAAATGGATCTAGGGCTGAAGCATTATGGATGAAGAGAGTCCAAAGGTGTCCGCTGATTAGATGAAGACTTCTGCAAAAAGAAATCATGTTCAGTGATCTGTTGTGTGTGGTATTGTGGGCAGTACAGGTGACCTATAACGTCGCGAGCAACTGCCCTTTGCTGCGTGCCGTTTTGATTGACAAGTGTCATGTTTTCTTAATTTCCTGCTATGCCATAAATTGATAGTTATATTTTAGACTTAAAGCACAAAGCCAAACAAATCAAAACACATAGGTAACACAGTAATTATTTTTTCTGTTTTTAGCTGAAAACACACAAGCACATTTAAGCAACAACAATGGTAAAAATGGCACCTTTCTGATCATTTTCTGAAGCACTTTGACACGTGCTATCCCATTTGATGTTCCTTTCAGAATCGTGATAACGTAGGTGGAGTAGGTATCATTGTACAAATTACGAAACCCGGACATTATGCCACTGATGAATGGCTAGATATGAGTTGGATACTTAAAACACACACAAACACAAGGATCCTCTACTTCATGTGAGGTTGCATTCTAACATTTGTAAATCTGTTTTTTAGAATCCAGAAGGCATTATTTAGTATAAAATGATCCAATGTAGTGATTAGGTGTCTAGGCTAGGCCACAAATGACTATTATGTCATGAAGCATTTGAATCTCCATGAGGCCAAGTGACATTCGCCAAGATACACAGCTAATAAGCTGACGAGCCAGGATTAAATGTAAATTCTAAAAATGTGTTCATCGGCTCCTATTTATTTATGCCAACGCATACATGATTTATAAACATTGAACCTAAATTATTTGGAGTTTTAAAAGAGGTTATTTGTTAACTTAAATAAACTCCTCATTGGTGGAATTGCCAGACATTGAAAGAAAATGGAGAGAGTAGTCCATTCCCAAAATGAAAAGAGATATTTTGGCCAGAGAGGTTACTTTAAAGTTTTTTTTTAACGTTTATTTATTTTTGAGACAGAGAGAGACAGAACATGAACGGGGGAGGGTCAGAGAGAGGGAGACACAGAATCTGAAACAGGCTCCAGCCTCTGAGCTGTCAGCACAGACCCCGACGCGGGGCTCAAACTCATGAACTGTGAGATCGTGACCTGAGCCGAAGTCGGCCGCTTAACCGACTGAGCCACCCAGGCGCCCCCAGAGAGGTTACTTTAAGCGGCTTATGAGGAAGAGGAGGACCTTAAAACTCGAAGGAGCTGAGCTTGGGCTATGGCATCTTTGTTTTGTCACTTGACATTGGACAAGTTACTTACTGAGCCTCTGTTTTCCTCATCTTGAAAATGGGCCAATAACATACACTTCCCAGGGATATTATAGGGATGAAATGAGACAATATATGAAGATATAACTTTGAGCTGTGTTTTTCCTTCTTCTCTTCCTTCTTTTGAACCTCCAAACATATTCACGAGAACCACAGTGCACACAGAGCTCCATTTGTGTGGAAGAGACATGTGTTACATAAAATAATAATTTAAAAAATCTTAAGGTCTTGACTTCTTACCTTTTTTAACCTCTCTTTCTCTCTTCAGCCGTAGACTTGCTTTGTAGAATTCTAGCCAATTATGTCTTCTCTGTGTGCTTTTGTTCTGACTCTGTTCACTACATCTATCTGCCTGCCCCAGGCATCGAGGGTCTCAAATAAAACTTGTTTTGTCAATGCACAGTGCTAGCAACACTAAAACTTAAAAGCTTCTTAGGAATTCCAAAGGAGAAGTAGTTCCGTTCTTGATTACTTCCATGGCACAGTGTGGGAATTCATTATATTTAATACTAGCCAGATGATATAAATTGTATATTGGCTACAACATGAACATTTATACACATCTATTCACCCTAAAATTCTTAGTGTTCCCCAGAGAGTAGTAAAAGGATATAATTTATAATAGTGTAATTAGCTTTTGACAATATTTGCAATTATATTTCTTGGAGTCTCTTCACGATAAGAAAGAAAATAAAGGCAGTTCAACTAATGTGTACCTTCAAGTACAGAAATGATTTTTTTCCTTCCCCATTTTTTCTCTTGTGTGAATGTATTCTATTTATGTCGTTAATCTTTTGAGGAACATAGCCTTAAACGCGTGTGCGCACGCACACACACACACACACACACACACACACGGAGTTCTTCGCTTCAGATGAAGCCAAAATGGGATCGTTTCATTCAGTAGTCCAATGGCATTGTACCAGAAAATATTATTAATTCTCTTAAGGCCCCTCCCCAGTCTATCTGACTTCAAGAGAAACTACTTTTGGGACATGATAAGCAGTGGTTTTCCATTTGGGGCTATTTTGTCCCCTACCGATCCCACCCCCCTGACCCCAACAGAGGACATTTGGCAATGTCTGGAGAGACTTTTGCTTGTCACAACGCGGGGGGAGTTGCTGCTGACATCCTCCCAGGAGACAAGGATGCTGCTAAAAATGCAATAATGCAGAGCTGCCCCTTTAGTGCAAAGAATCAACCTCCAATGTCAATAGTGCCAAGAACCCTGCTCAAAGCCTGCAGCTAATTCAAGTCCCTGGTTCCAGTGACCCAGCGGTATTTTTATCGGCCATCTGAAGTTTATCTTCTTTGCTTGCAAGTCTTAAGACTTTTGTTGCAGTAGACATGGGGTGAGATGTCCAGACACACTTGGGTTCTTCTGTATTTTCAGAGCATATCATAACCTCCCGTCCATGTCTCCCTCCCACAAACTGCGGCTGTCTTCCCATTGACATCTTGATCATTCATTCAATTACTGTATGTTATAAGGTCTGTTATTCATCATGGTTCACCTTTCTTGGGGGGTGAATGAATAACTTCTGTTGAGATAATAGGAGAAATAGACATAGGTCAACTCAACAAACTGTCATTATAATGGCTTTGGGGCCGTTAGAGACGACTTTGCCTCAACATGGGTAGAGGGTGCGGGGGGGGGGGGGCAGCTTCAGGTGGGATTTATGATGAATGATTCTCTTTTTCTTCTTGGCTGCTCTGGCACACACATGTAAAGTCACATTCACAATCTATCTGGTGGGGACTGTTTTGGGGTTTTGATAGGTAGATGTGAAATAAGCCTGCTTCTTAGAATTCCATAGCCATATCCCATCACTTAGAACGGTCACCAAATCCTTAGTGTCTTGCTAATGGGCACTCAGGGATTATCAGAAATCACTATCAGATAATCAGCTTTGCTTTTGTACCCCTAGACTGCACTGAGTGTTCAAAAAAATTTATATTCATATTTATTCTTTCTGGCTTCTCCTTTTCACATATTTGGGTCCTTGTTCCAAAATTTGTATGATTTATTTAAAAATTTTTCAATGTAATAAGTGATGGGTTTTTCTGAATATAGCATAAATCCAAACCCCCCCAGAACCTTATAGTTAACAAAAGTTTGACCTTGGAAACTTTAAAAAAAAGATTACTGTGGTCCTACAGCTACACCTAAGGATGAAATATCATCTGATCAGTCAGGCATAACCTTAAACTAAGGACACTGAACGAGAAATCTTTTTAAAGGAAAGTAACAATGAAGATTAATATATCTTGTTATAATTTTTAGCTCACTTTAAAGTTTAGAAATCATAATGGTTTATGGTTATTTTAGGAATATTAGGGATCAGGCGCACCGAACATTTTGTGTGGAGTATGTCATTTACTCCTCACCACCAGCCCATGAAATGTCATAGGGATGAAGAAACTGAAAGGCTGGGGATGTTAAGTGGTTAAGAGGTGATGGAGGGGGGACTGGAACCCAGACCCACCTGCCCAGAATCTGGATTCCTAGCCACATGCTTTCAGAAGCACCATCACACTGGATTACGGAAGGCCTGGCATCAGGAGCACCACCCCCGGCCCCCCAAGATGTATCTAGGTGGCCTCCCTCCTGTTTTCTTCCTGACGTATATCCAACTTATCTCTACTACCCAGAGCCTTGACATCCATGGTTGAGGCCACGGGCAGTGATGTCTACACTAAGTGGCGCCTTTGATCAATGGGCCTCTAACTCTAACCCTGAGCCTTCCCAAGATTCCCTCTAGTGCTGGCTCAGATCTCCTCACAGTTGGACATAGATGCGATGTGGTCCTTAGACCCACAGGGCACCCCTACCACTGTATCTCCCAAGCGTCTCAAGGCACTGAGCCAGCTGAAGGTGGGCCACGAGCTTGATATTTGTTTAAGGTCTTGTGTTTGAGTGTACTCCATTATATGGCCTTGCTTATTTTATTAGAAAATCAATATTTTAAATTACTTACCAGGTAATTTACTTAGCTTCCACCTCCGAATCCTTGACAAGAATGGACACCCTGGGAAGTTGCACAGTGGTTCATCAGAGGTTTCCTACCACTTTAAGTTTTCCTACCCACTAAGGGATGCCTGCTATGCTCTGGGAACCAGGGGGCAGAACGCCCGTTTTCTCCCAGAAGAATCGGCTACAGAGTAAGTTCAGAGCCATTCATGGGCAAAAGGCTCCTTTCTTTTCCAGGACTCAGGATAATGTTGGTGGATTACAGTATTAAGGGGTTAGTTCTTTCTTTGTGCCAATGAAATTTAGAGGATGCAGAAGTTGGAGGTGGGGGAAATACGGAGCAACAGGTATTTCAATTTTATAGGAATTGCCTATATTCAGGTTAAGTAATGTCACACCAAAATGGAAGGGGCGTCCACGTTATTTTTTTAAAACTAAGTTAGCACTGAGTGCAGTGTTGCTGTAATGTTTGAAATATAGAAGCATTCATCTGCTGATTCGATTAAGAATTCGTTGTTTTGAATGTGCATCGGTCATTTGCAAGAGTCTAGCAATATGTCAGCTATAAGAGAGTAACTTTTTTCTCCCTGGTAATGACGGTTTTACGGGGAATTGATCAGTAATTGCATGATACGAAGATCCAGCTCATGTGTTTTCCACCCCGATTCAGGGAGCCTCCTGTCGGTGAGAGGCTGGGCTGAAAGGAAAGACAGGGACAATGCAGCTCGAAGACCTGTGCTCTGCTGTGCATAACAGGAACGACTGCGCTGTGCCCAGGGGCTCCAGGCAGTAGCTTCCTCTCTGCTCAGTTACCCCATCTCTGAACTGGGCATAATAATAATTACCAGCTTCACAGGAGGGCGATGTGGATTAATGAGCTCATCTTGTAAAGTGCTTGGCAGGTGAAAAGTTCCTGAGAGGTGCTGTGATTGTGCTCATTAGTTTCCGTAGATATTCCGGGAGTGAATCTTTAGCAAGGAGACCTGTAATTAATGCAGCAGCTCTTTGTGGCTAGCATGATGCTCACTCAGGAGAGAAGAGCTTGGCGCTGTTTTGACCGGTTTCTTCCTGTTGACGTCTGCTGCCTGCTTTTTCCCCGGCTCCGGTCCACCTCCGTGTACCTCCTCTGGGTTGTCTTTCCTGACAGCCGACCTTGCTGCTGGAGTGTCTTAATTAGATTTGAGATTTGCTTATTGTCTCAGTCCGTACAGGCTGCTGTATAACGAAGTACCATAGAGCGGGTGGCTTATAAACAACACATTTATTTCGCACAGTTCAGGAGGCCGGGAGGCCCAACATCAAGACACTGACAGGTTTGTCTGGCAAAGAAAGGTCTTCTAGATTCATAGACGACGTCTTCTCACGTGTCCTTACGTGGCAGAAGTGGTGAGGGAGCTGTCTTGGGTCTCTTTTATAAAGGCGCTGGTCCCATTCATGAAGGCGCCATCCACCTTCATTTCTTAAGCAGCTCCCCAAAGGCCACACCTCCTAATACCATCACTTTGGGGGTTAGGTCTCAAGCTGTGAGTTTTGTGGGGACCAAAAGGCTCAGTCTGTAGCCCTTTTCAAGGGTAGGCGTGAGTCACGGTGGACATTAAGTGTCATATAGATCTGCTGATGACTCTACGGGCCTCCTTGAACATTATCCCCATCCTGCCTACACACAACATAGGAACTCAGCCGCCTCTGGCATCCAAAGGTCCTACCATTGACATTGGTGCTTTCACGTCGGACCCAGCAGCCTCCTCCAGGGCAGTGGGCAGATGGCGTGTGGTACAAGAACAGATTCAGGAGACTCAGAAACCATTGAGGGCAGGGATGACGTTCTGGTGAAGGGTAAGGGAGATTTGCAGTGAACAACCTAGATATTTTGAGGTTCCAAAGCACGTGGAATGGATCCACTTATTTAATTTTTTGTTTGTTTGTGAAACAAAGGAAGAAGGTGGAGATGTTGGGTGATTCTTAGCCAGCCTGTCCAGTGGCTTCATGAGTGATTTATGCGGCCTGCCCTCACCTCCTCCCGAACTGGCTAAGGTCAAGGCCGTGTGCTCTGTTTTTGTGCAGGGGCCTTAAATCTGCCAAGGAGCAGCTTTGCTCAGATGGGGCCAGAGTTGGGGTGGGGGAACCAAGCTGGGCCGTGGGGCTGTCAAGCCAACTCCTAAGAGTGGTATCATTGTTCTGCTTTCTCAGATCAAGTCGGCCCAAACTTTATGGCTCTCTGTCCTTTAACACTGCCATTAGAAATGAGCACACGGTCCCCTCCAGGCCATTTGTCCTGCAAGGAACTTTCTGAGCAAGGGTGAGACGGGGCTCCAGGCCAGAGGAACACTGTGCTGATTTATTTACCCCTCTCGCTGGCTCTGACTGACAGAATGAGCACAGCGTGGACTGGATTTGCAACTTCCTTCTTCTATGGCTCGCCCTCTGGTTTTCCTGATGAATTGGAAAGCTATTCAGTATGCCGACTTGTTTAATTAACTAGTGAAGGAAAATGTTCTTTAGGGTAGGGGCTTCCTCACCACAGTGCTTATTAGCACACCTGAGATCCTTATTAAATAACACAGTGGTCTGTGGCCCCTCACGACCACCCCTGGGTTTGTGACGTTCTGTCTGTAATTTTTTCCCTGTCACTGGAGCATTACCGTTTGTCTCTCAACCCCTCAAAGAAAGAGAAAGGCTCGTTCCAAATTCTCTCTGCTGCTCACCACCCAGGAGCCTTTTGTGTAGTTTTAAATCCTGAGCTCTGGCGAGGGTCTGAGCAGAACGAGGTGAGGGCACTTTAGCTCTCTGAGGAAAAGCACTCTGCTCCCGCCCCTTTGTGCCTGTCTGGCCCTGCCGACAGCCCCCTACATACTGGCCTTCCAGAGCCTTCTGGATAAGCCTCATTATACTAAATATCATTACTAATATTTATACATAATAATTATTGAGAACTTACGCTGTGCCGGGCACTGAAATTTTAACACAACGATTGAATACAGTAGGTATTATTTTAATCCCATTTTACAGAACCAGAACTTGAAGAATGACACAATTTGCCCAGGGTTGCTTAGTGGTGGGGGCCAGGAGAAGAGATCAGCACAGTAGGTAGGGAGCAGAAAGCAATTTCCCAGCCTACCTTTTCATAGTGAAGTTTGGAGAAAGCCACGGACTAAGATATGACATGTGTTTTGTGGCTCTGCCGTATAAAGGTAGATTTTCCCCCAAAGTCTTTCCACGTAGGAATCAAAGACTACTCTTGAAGTTTTGGAAGTGTGGGGAGATAGAGGAAGTATGCTGAGGAACGATAGAAAGAGGTGGCCAGAGAGAGAGAGAAGTAGAGTGGGAACGGCAGGTTGAGGGGGGAATGAAGGTGACGAGGGGAAGAGTGCGAGGGGCTGCCTTTCCCCAGCTGGATTGGAGCCTTTCAGTTACTTTGCTTTGGATACAAGTGGGCAAAAAGAACCCAGCAAACTGAGTTTTAAAAGTTCCTTAGTAACTACATGGATGTTGGGAACAAAGCTCCTTCCTGGCTCTTTCCCTCAGGTTAGAGATGGGAGGGACTAATGTGCAGAGGCGTTAAATGATTTACCCAAGGCCACACACCCAATGGTCAGCGGAGCTGGGACGAGAGATCAGGCCTCCCCTCACTGCACAGGGTGGCATTGCGATGGCATGCTCCTTGGAAGGGAAACCATCTAGAAAAGGCAGCTGGCAGGAGGCTGCTTCTCTGACAGCTGTTTCAATGATGGAAGTTGGCAGCTTCAATTTGAGCCCTCGAAAGGGAAGAGGTGAGCATCCCTTGCCCAGGAGGTCATTTTTTTTTCAGTTCAGGACTACCTGGATGGGGAGAGAAGAGGGACGCAGTGTGACAGTCAACTTTGCAGCAAAATCCACTCTGGGCACCTACCATAGCATTGTCTAATCACTCTCCAGGCCAGTGACTGGGGGATACGTAATCACCAGAAAAGGATTTGCTCTTAAGTGACTGAAATGTCAGACAGGCACTTCGTGGTGCCTTGGGGATGTCTGTTCCCTTCGAGCTTCCAGCCTGTTTTGTTTCTTTTTATTCTTCTACCAAATCTGGAGCTGCTAGATGGAGAATAATATTTACAAAGAAATACCTCCTCTCCATCCCCTGAGATGGGGAAGTCCATGGAGGCAGGGGCTAAGGATGTGGACTTGGAAGTCAGACTCTCTGGGTTTGAACCCTTGCTCTGTCTCTTACCCTGTATCTACTTAACTTCTTTACCTCACTTTTCCAGTCTATAAAAAGGGCATTGGAACAGTAGCACCCCCTGCGATTGTTTGTAAAGATTAAACAAGTCGACATTTCTAAAACATTTCAAATCACGTGACACACAGTCGGTGCTACACAGACACACGTATTTGTTAAGTAAACAAAAGTAATTAAGAACCACACTCCAAACAGAAATGCAGAGGTGGGGTCAGGAATCAAATATAGGTGACGACTTCATGTGGTTATGACATGGTCTCAGTTCCCTTAGAGAAACTGAGTGTGGCCTGTGTGTTGGTGCCTTAGCCATCAAGATAAATCCATGCTTTTTGACAGTTGGGGTGAGCGATGCAGATAGCGGGGCATATACCCGCCTCAGATTAGTGTGTACCAGTCACCCCTTTTTGATACCCACAGTATGAAGGCACGGGTTTCTACCAGCTTTGCACCTGGAGTTAGCTTCCCTTGATCATGCCTCTAAGACAGGCTGGGAGTTTCTCCAGGGAAGCGTCTCCCATGATCTTACAAACCTATCAGTCCCTCCCTGCTCCCACGTGCCCAAGGCTGCTGACCTCAGAGCTGCTTGGAGCAGCCTCATCCCTGCCCCTGCCCCTCAAGGGAAAGTGAGTCTCCATGCTAAAATAAGTCAGTCCACATAACTTACATCAGTCCTGACAGGCAACAAGTGCTCAGAAACTGCATGCTATTATTAATAATACTAAGACTATGATTTCTGGATGCCTCCCAGGCTTCCACTTTTCAAGGTGCTGTAGCATGGTCAGTTTCTCTGCAGATCTGGAGACGATGGATGCCTCCTGCACAGAAACCATTTATCTTCTGGGCTTGCTATACCTAGCATTTTATGAAGTTTTTCTTGACTACTTGGGTCTGTTTCTGGCTCAACCCCTCACCCAGACTCTCATTAAGTCTCTGCTGAAAACCTCTATCTCTCTTTTTCCTGACCATATGGGTTCAGACTCAATCCAAGAGGCTGGCCATTGTAACAGCCCCCATTTACTGAGCTCTTACCCTACACCAGGCACTTAAAAAAATTTTTTTTAATGTTTATCCATTTACTTTTGAGACAGAGCACAAGCAGGGGAGGGACACAGATAGAGAGGGAGACACAGAATCCGAAGCAGGCTCCAGGCTCTGAGATGTCAGCACAGAGCCCGACGTGGGGCTTGAACTCACAAACTATGAGATCATGCCCTGAGCTTAAGTCGGACACTTAACTGACTGAGCCACCCAGGTTCCCCTACATCAGGCAATTTTAAGTGCCTGGCAACTTGATATCATTTAATCTGTGCAGTAACCCTATAAGGTTGGATTATTAGCACCTGTTTTACATATGATGAAGCTGAAGCCCAGACAGCATCACTTTCCCATGGTTACCCAACTAACAGATGATGCGGTAAGAATTCAAACCAGCAATCTCCTTCCGGATCCTAGCTCCTCACTAGGACACACACTGATGGGCAACAGATGTCATGCTACCTTCATCAAACTCTGGCCCTCCTTTACCAAAAATCCTTTTTCGCTTTTTGGTTCCAAAATGAATCTTTCCCTGTATCTCAAATTGACATAAACATTTACTGGGTTGGGTTCTGTTGGAGGAGTTGGTTACACATTTGGAGCCCCAGCTAGCTATCAAAACTATCTGTTAATAGGGGCCAGTGTCATGAAACATAAACAGTTGATTCAAATGGCAGGGGTCTTTATCCCAGGATTGTGCGAATATCTCTTATATGTTAGCTTTAAAGACTCTGTCACTTGTTCCATATGTATCACTATGTTCTTTTAAGAATGGTCTGGTAATGCTCACTGGTAGTTACTACATATCTATTAGTAAGGCTTACTAAAGATCTGTTGTTCACTTTTCAATATCTGTTCTCTCGTTTGTTTTCTGCTGATGCCCACATAGGCAAGAGCAATAAAGTTAGCTAAAAGGTGGTCCACAGAATTCTCGTTTCATATGTTCATTCATTAAGTCACTCACTAAATATGCATTTAGCCTGTCACATGTAAGGAATCCATAAACAAGCTTATGAGCAAAGGTAATTAGGATAATGTTTCCAAGTATTTAACCAATATGTTTTATGCCCCCTTAAATCATGATTCTGTGTAGCCTCTACTTCCAAGGCTGGGTCATAAGGCGCATTGCCCTAAGGAAGGAAAGGCTGTGGACACTATCTAGAACAAAGAGACCATGGACCACTTTTATGGCTCAAGACTAAGCTCTAGTCTTTCAGTGCCAGGTTTCTACTGACGAGCTGCCATCTTGTATGAGGATTCTCAGCAGATGGTTAAGCATAATGCTTTTAGAGGTCATCTACTTCAACACACTTCTTTTACCAGTGTGAAAACTGAGGCATAGAGAGATGAACGAGATGCCCTGAAAACTTAATGGCAGAACCAAACTTTATCCTACAGCTCTACTTGGAATCCAACATTCTGACTGATTTTCTTTGTTACTTGGGGAGATGTCTAGGTTTTCACCCATACTCATTTAAAAAAAAAAAATTGTAATGTATTTTTATGGTCCAGAAACGAGTTTGCTTTGACAAAATCCACGTTTCACTATTGCTGTGTATGTCTCTCAAGAACAAAGGGGAAGTTTGTGAGCATTGCTGCGAATGTTTTCATCGGTTCCACCAATTGATTGGAGGTAGCCTGGGGTGGCCAATTTGAAGCGGTTAAGACCAGCCTGCGCCTTGAATGGTAATCATTCTGGCTTTAGTGTTCTAATCTTAAAAAAATGATTCAACACGGTCATTAAGATGTCAGGCCATGAAAGAAAACCCTCCTTACTTATGATTTAATGAGTATTTAGGACAACCGATAATCCTCTGATTGGATCAGCGTGTGAACCGTGAGCCCAAGAGTACATTTCATGCCTTGTCTATGTTGTTGCAGCTGTTCTGCAGCTTGACCCCTTGACACAGTCACTGTTTGGTGTCAGTATTTGCAGACTGGACAGTCTCCTTCTGCTAGATGGTCTGCTTTGTGGGGACTTAAACTCCTTTATTAGTTTACTCAAAGATACATAGATCTCCATTCAACACTTGGATTGCTCTGAAAGCAAGTGGGAGTCCACATAGTATAGAAAGGAGAGAGAGCAGTAGTTGGAAGTTGGATCATGGCAGGCTGGAATTTAGGGCCTTCCGTGATCTGCTGAGGTCTGCTACATCTTAGACCCCCTTCATTCAGTCCCCTATGTTCCTCTTTCTGCGTGATGTCAGTGACAATCTGCCCTTTAAGTCTGGCTTAGCTGCCAAGAGGAAAAAGCATGGCTGCTTTTTTTTTCCCCCCATCCATGGACATAAAGATCCTTAGAGATTAATTTTTTCTTGAGAAGCTAGTATTAATTTCCTCAGAGATTTAAGACTGCAAAGAGGTTGATGCATATAGGAAGGAATAAGCTGGAGCCATGGGGCTGGGGCACCATGGTTGTCATTGTGGTGTCCATTTTATGAGCCATGTGAAAGAGGGATCCCGTGGTGACAGTGATCCCCTGGTGACAATGACCATGGGAAATAAGCAGTCAATAGGGAGTCAGTAGCTGGTCTTAACCGCTTCAAAAGGAAGGTACAATCTACCCTTTGTGCATGTGCATTCGCGCAATGAAGTTAATTCACATATTTTCCATCTTGTGAATATTTTCTCTGATTAAAAAAAATTGTGGTTTCTGTTAAAAATGTAAACAGAGGAAATTATAAAGGAAAAAATTAAAATGACTTCAGGTTGCAACACCCAGAGATATGAAGATTTTAATGATATTGGCAAATGGCTTCTCTGAAAAGTTTTTCCAATTATATTTCCATTGATTGCTGGAATATGAATGCTTATCTTAGTTTATCAATACCAGCATTAATCTTTAAATTAAAAAAATGCCATTTTATAAATGAGAATTGGCAGGTAAATTATTGTTTTAAACATTATTATTAATTATCAAAAAATTATATATTTTTCAGTTGTGAATGGTTTGTTTACACTTTTGACTTTTTAATTCATTTATCTGTTCTTATTTATTTGTAAGGCCGCTTTATACATTTGGTACATTAACAATTATATATCACTGTTATTGAAAACATTCCACCTTATTCTTTGCCTTTTACTTTTTTTTATGGTTCTGTTCTTTTCCAAAGGGTTACTGAAGTAAAATGAATGTACAGTAAGCTGCACATATTTAACGTATACATCACCACAGTCAAGATCATGGACATATCCATCATTCCTAGCAGTTTCCTTGTGCCCCTCACATTTCCTCTCTCAATTCCCTCTCCCTGTCCCCAGTAACATCTGCTCTTCTCTCTATCACTACATCTCCATTTACACTGTCTAGAATTTTCTATAAATGGATTCATACAATATGTCTTTTTTCATACAGCTTCTTGGGCTCAACATAATTATTTGAAATTCATCTATGCTGTTGCATGTATCAATATTTCATCTCCTTTTATTGCTGAGTAGTATTTCACTGTATGATCAGTTATACCACAGTTTACTTGTTTTTTCACCCATGGATGGACCTGTGGGTTGTTTCATGTATTACCTGTATTACAAATATCTACAAAAGCTGCTGGGAACACTTCTGTTCAAGTCTTTGTGTGAACGTATGCTTTCATTTCTCTTAAGTAAATACCTTGGTACAGAATGACTGGGTCACATGCTGGGTGTAGGTGTAACTTTTTAAGAAACTGCCAAGCTTTTCCAAAGTGATTGCAACATTTTACATTGCCATCAGCAATGTAGGAGGGTTCCGGTTGTTCCTTACCACCAGCAGCACTTGGTATGGGCAACCTTTTAAATTTTAGCAATTCTAGTGGATGTGTGGTGATATTTCATTGGGATTTAATTTGACTTTTCCTAGTAAGTAAGGATACTGAACACCTTTTCATGTGTTTGTTGCCGTTCTTTTCTCTTCCTTGGTGAAATGTCAGTTACGATTATTTGTGGATTTTTTTGTTTGTTCTATTATTGAATTTTGAGAGTCCTTATGTATTTTAGATAAAATCTCTTTGTCATATGTGTTTTGCAAATATTTTCTCTCCAGCCTGTGGCTTGCTTTTTATTTTGTAACATGTTTTTTGAAGAGTATAACTTTTAAATTTTGGTGAAATCAAATTGATTGACTTCTTTTTTAACGATCTGTGCTTTTTGTGTCCTACTTTAGAAACCTTTTACAAACCCATGGTGACTACTATTTTCATCTTTGTTAAGTGGATTTTGAGTTAATTTTCATATATAGTTTAAAGTAAGGGTCAAGTTTTATTTCTTTTTCCACTTGGATATCCAGTATTTCTGGTACCATTTGTTGAAATGGTTTCCTTTTACCCACTGAAAAAGATTTCTTTTTTACCAACATATTAGGGCCCTAAGGCTGCCATTAACAAATTACCACAAAACGGTGGCTTAAAACAACACATTTTTTCCTTATGGTTCTAGAAGTTAGAAGTTCAAAATCAAGGTGTTGACAGTGCTATGCTCTCTCTGGAGACTCCAGGGGTGGATCCTTCATTCCTCTTCCTGGCCTCTTCTGGTTGCTGGAAACCCTTAGAGTTCCTTGGCTTGTGGTGGTCAATTTCTTTATCCATATTCACATGGCTGTCTTTCCTGTGTGTGTGTGTGTGTGTGTGTGTGTGTGTGTGTGTATGTGTGTTTTCTCTTCTTATAAGGACACCAGTCATATTGGAGGAGCCACCTTATTCTATACGAACTCATCTTAACATAACTAATTGTGTCTTCAAAGGCCCTATTTCCAAATAAGGTTACTTTCTGAGGTTTTTGCTAGACTTGACTTTAACTCAGTACCAAATTACTTTGGTATTTTTGCTGAAAATCCATTGACCGTTTTTGTGATTGCACTATACTTTAAAACCCTTGCTCATCTTGAGATCAGTTTAAACATTAACCTCTGTTTTATTCCAGTTTGTTAAATCATTGAACCTTAAAATCTGGAGTAAATTTTCAAATATGGTAGTTGATTGCACTGTAAGTTTCCACACCCCCCCCCCCCATAACCAGTTTCCTTCCTTCCCCTCTTAGTATTTATTTTGTGTTTTAAATTCTAAAGATACATACATAATGTCATGTAAATGCATATATATGATCACATATACTTAAAAATAGCCATTTTCCACTTGTGAGATAATTCATCTCATACCCTCTTTGATACTTCCTCTAAGTTTTTGTAAACATATATATGGGGCCACTTTGCTCTATTACTTTTTTTGAGATTTGGGCTAGGCTAATCGTAATGTTACAATTTGCTTTAGTGATTATTAAGGAAGGTCTCTCATTGCTTTAATTTTTCCTGCTTATTCTTCATGATAAACTTCAAAATAATTTGTTCAAAAAGTTTGAAGTCCATTGCAGTTTCTAGTGGCCTAGCATTGTACCAAAACATAATTTTGAGGCAAACTGTCACTTTTTCAATTTTGGTCATCTCATGGAGAAATATGCCTTCTTTTACCTAAGTCTTTGCTATCTTTCATTAAAGCTTTATAGTTTTCCTCATGTGGGTTTCTAGTACATGTTCTTATTAGCATCATTCCTAGATATTTTCCACTTACTGCTTCTTATTATTTGCAGAGCCTTTATTTTTCTTGTTTTATTTTCCTAACCAGTTTCTGCTGATATATAGGCACATAAATACTTTTGGTAAATTTATATTCAATATGGTTGCTTACGAAAACTACTTGTATTAATTCGGTAATTTAAAAAATTACTTTTATCCCCTTTTGGCATCCAGAATTTAAACCCTGTAGGTTTGTTTTTTTTATTTTTCCCTTTTGGCTCCTTCGATGATTGTTTTCTGATGGCTGGACTGAGCTCCTTTTCAGATCTGCAATTTGAGGACAGGTTTGTGTCTTCCGCTCATAACTAGATTCCTATTGTCGGGGGAGTGTTATTCTGCTAGTCTGATTGTCTCCTGCCTTTGCTGCTTTGCTCCCTGAAATTTTCAACATGGTGGTGCATTGAAATGTACAACTTCCTGTAAGCAATACTACCTGGGCTCTTGTGTCCTCACCTGCATCTCCTTTTGAACATCCTACTTTGATGCAGTGTCCCAATACCAGTTTCGATGCCTGATTTGTTTTGCTGAGGATTGCTCTGGCCAGTCATGTGGAAGAGATCTGGTACAAGCACAATTATGCCTACTTTAGGAAGTAGCAATTAGGCAATAGAGAAGACTGCTCAGCTTTCAGCTTATCTCAGAATTATAAATAGAGGAAGCAGACAATGGGAGAAGCAGGAAGAGTCGTCCTCCCAACTTTAGGAGGACGGCTTGGTTCGTTGGCTAACATTTTCATACTCTCTGCAGATAATGGAAATATTTCCTAGATTTTAGCACCAAATCTATGGCCACTTCTAATTTTGAAATGGTCGTAAGCTCTTTTTTTCTTTTCCTATACATAGGTTTCTCAGTGGAAAGCCAGGGAAGCTTGCTTCTTGGGCTCCAAACCAGATGCCATTTTTTAAAAATTGTTTAATGTTATTTATTTTTCAGAGAGAGAGAGAGAGAGAGAGAGAGAGACAGAGCGTGAGTGGGGGAGGGGCAGAGAGAGAGGGAGACACAGAATCCGAAGCAGGATGCAGGCCCTGAGCTGTCAGCACAGACCCCAACGTGGGGCTCAAACCCACAAACCGTGAGATCATGACCTGAGCCGAAGTCGGACGCTCAACCCACTGAGCCACCCAGGTGCCCCCAGCTGCCATTCTTAATAGAAAGTTAAGAAGTTTGGAGGCAAATGAAGTGAGTCTTTGGAAACTAGTGTTCTATAGATTGGGATCCTCCATCAAGAGGCCTTCATAGAAAAAGGAAAGTTTCTTAAACATTTGTACAAGCCCTTCCTCACCCACCTGCCCTTCCTCCTTGAAACTTAGGCTCTACCATTCTTATAAAATGTATTTGGCACTGTGGAAAAATACAGTTCACAAAGCATTTATTTTATAGCATGTATCAGACAAATAAGGTGACAAGAGCCCTCATATCCTAAAAAAAGGTGCTTACTAAAACTACTTGTATTCTGTAATCTTAAAAATTACGTTTATCCCCTTTTGGCATCCAGAATTTAAACTCTGTTTTTTGTTTGTTTGTTTGTTTGTTTGTTTTGTTTTGTTTTCCTTTTGGCCCCTTTGATGATATTTACAGGAAAACAAGGGCCTGAAACTGGTCCTTCTACCCTAGCCAGATCCCACTTCAAGCCTGTATATGAGAAAGCAGGATTCAGATGGTAAAGGAGTCAGCATTTCTTTGAAGAGAGTTGTCAGGTTGTCCAGTGTTTTCCCTCCTGAGAGGGATGTCCTTCTTCCACCCCAGACCAAGTGAAGGGCACTTCCAAAGAGTCATTTGTAGAGGGTGGGGTTATCTTCTGGGAGAAGAAGCTGACATATCATCCTCATTAAATGCATTCTGAACTGGAAACACCTGTAGGTCCACCCCAGGTCGTGTATGATGAGTTTCTGGAAGAAATTGACTTTGGTTCCCTGGAGTCAAGGTAGCAGAAAGGTACCATGTTGTTGCATGGATGTTCCTGGAAGAAGGTCTAATGGTGAAATTATGATTAGAGCTCAAAGAAGGGCTGACTGGTGGAAAGTGGTTTCACCAGCACTTAGGGGCAGAAACACTGAATCTTTTCTTGAGTCATTGTGTGCTACAGAAGTCAACAGAGGAGCCTCATCATGAGGGGTTAATGAGAAATTGCATTACCTGAGAAGGGAAACTGTAAGCTGGAGGTGCCTGAAATGGGCCCTCTCAAATGGACCCACAGAAGCATCTGGTGAGAGAGGGAGAAAAACAAAGAGCTGCCCCACTGAGGACACATAGCTAAATTACATTACCAGTCGAGTAAGATTTGGCTTACTTAATCCAGCTCCCCACCCTACCTCCCATCCCATCCTTGGTCCTGTGTGGGTGGAGGGAACAATGAGCAGAGTGATAAGGAAAAGACCACCATTCTCTCTCACCTCCTGCAGGTCAGGGATGTTCGTGTGTTTATTCTGAGCTGGGAAGAAGCTTTTATTTTTTAAGAGGCAGAGAGAGAGTGTGTGCGTGAGTGTGTGATTTGAGAAGGAGCAAAGGGAGAGGGACAGAGAGAATCTTAAGCAGGCTCTGCAGGGTATAGCTCGACCCCAACTTGGGGCTTGTCTCACAACCATGAGATCATGACCTAAGCCAAAATCAAGAGTCAGATGCTTAACAGACTGAGCCACCCAGGCACCCTATGAAAGAAGCGTTAAATTGAATGAGAGATTCAAGTGCTTAATGAGGTTCTTCGGACACCAGAAAGAATGCGCAAAGCTTCAGATCTGTTCAGGGCTGGGAAAGAGAAATTAGAATTTTTTAAAGGTGGTAGTTTAAAAAATTACTTTCCCATTTTGCACCCTATAAATTCAGTCCATTCTCAATGTTGATTATACTTGTACAAAAATCTATATGAGAAGGTAAAGTTGCGTTGAGATTCTTTGCCTAATTGCTGAAAAAATATTGGGGTTGAACCTGGTTTCTTAAGTTCTTAGAAGAGATGCCCACTATTTATCTTGAATGTTCCTTGCTTTCATGTTTTGCAGGAATGATTAATAACAATGCCAACCCAGTTTCTCAGTCTTCAGTAGTAATAACGTTGACCAGAGCATAGGCAAAGACAATGAAAAAATTTTAACATGAGCTGAATCTCTGCTCTAATAAGAGAAAACATACCTGTGTCTTTTTTTTTTTTTAATTTTTTTTTTAACGTTTATTTATTTTTGAGACAGAGAGAGACAGAGCATGAACAGGGGAGGGGCAGAGAGAGAGGGAGACACAGAATCTGAAACAGGCTCCAGGCTCTGAGCTGTCAGCACAGAGCCCGACGCGGGGCTCGAACTCACGGACCGCGAGATCATGACCTGAGCCGAAGTCGGACGCTTAACCGACCAAGCCACCCAGGCGCCCCTACCTGTGTCTTTTAGAGATGAGCATATCTTTTCCTGGCCCATAAGTGTTGTCAAAGGACTCTATTTGACTTAGAGCTCTTCAGATTTATATTTGGTTTTAATAAAAATTATGGATAGTGAAAGATTAATAAGGTAAGAACCCATGAGTCAACACAGATATAAATAAAGGAATAAACAAGTAAGTGAGGAAGCAGGGAATGGGTTTTCCTTATAGTAGGATGTTAACTAATAAATGTAAAATAAGTTAAGGAATTAGAAAAACGCCATCTGCCAACCAGGATAGTATTCATTGGTTTTAGCATCGTGGATCAAAGTTTGAGTAATGAAGGGATATTCATGTAGTCTCAGACTGTACTTTTTGTTACAAACAGTAAAATAGTAACATTAGAGTTACCTGGCAGGCATCGTATTAACCAATGATCAAAGCTAACATTGCCAGAAATGGCACTGGTCAACAGTAGGTCCGCCTGATATCATGCCCTGACATCTCAGGATCACTTATGGAATATTCTTGCCAGACGGTGTAACTTGAATCTCATTTTGAGGAAACAGTGGACAAACTCAAACTGAGGAATATTCTCTAAAATAACTAGCCTTTATTCTTCAAAAATATCAGTGTCATAAAATACAACAACAAAAAAAAAGAGTCAGAAACTGTTATAGATTATAGAGACTAAAGAGACATGACAACTGAATTCAGCACATGATCTGGGATCTTCTTTTGGTATAAAGGACGTTATTGGAACAATAGACAAAAGGGAAACGTCAAGATCTGTGGAGTAGATGATAATGTCGCTTCAATGTTCATTGCTCCATTTTGATGGTTTCCTGTGGTTATGTAAGAAAATTCCTTGTTTCTTGAAGACACACTGGAGTATTTAGGGATGCATTTTTCTTTAAGTCAGTCTGAAAAAAATATGAAAGAGAAGGCTAAAGCAAATAGAACAAAATGCTAACATCTGAGGAATCTAGAAGAGTTTCTGATCATTCTTTTTTCCTATTCTTGACGCTTTTGTGTAAATCTGAAGTTTTGTCAAAATAAAATATAAAAGAAATAAAAATTAAAAATTACAGGGTATGATACTGATGTCTCATTTTTTTATTATATGTTTTAATAGTCATAATAATAAGCATGTATATATCACTTACTCTTTGCCAGTCACCATTGTAAGTGCCCCCCCCCACACACACACACAGTCACTTGATCTTTATCCTATGAACTAGGTGGTATTATTATTCCCATTTCACCAGGAAATTGAGGGACAGTGAGGTTAAATAATCTGCCTATAGTTACATGCCAGTAAATGGTGGAACTGGGGTATGAACTCCCAGGAATATGGATCCAGAGTCCACATAAGAACTCAGTGAATCATATTTCAAAGCTCATTAATACCACCTGGAAGCTCTTTTTGGAAGTTCTATTTGGAGTCTGTATTAGTTATGTAGATAACTAATCCATGTAACACATTACCCCAGAATTGAATGGCTTAAAACACCAGACACTTAATATCTCTCAGTATCTGTTGGTTAGAAGGTCTGGGAGAAGCTCACCTGGATGCCTGTGGTTCAGGATCTCTCAAGAGACTGTAGCTGTTGACTGGGGCTGTGCTCTCATCTGAAAGCTCGACTGGGGGGATGTTTGCTTTCAAGCTCCCTCACTTGGTTTTGGCAGGCCTGGATCCCTCACCACATGGCCTCAACAGATTTTCCTTGTGACATGACAGTTGGATTTCCCCAGAGTAAGGAAAGAGAGAGAGAGAGAGAGAGAGAGAGAGAAAGAGAGAGAGAAGATCCTTAAGATAGAAGCCACAATCTTAGAATTGAATCTCAGTTGTGATGTGCCATCACTTCCTCTGGATCCTATGTATTAGAAATAAATCAGTAAGTCCACCCCACTCTTACAGAGAGGGAATTATCCTAGGGAGTAAATACCAAGAGCTGAGAATCATTCAGGGCCATCTTAGATGCTGCCCACCACAGAGTTTACATATGAATTGTGTACATGTTGTTTTTGTTGTTGTTGTTTGTTCTCGTTGGGCATTATGATCTCTTGAAAGAGGCCAGTTTTTAAACATGGCCAGAAATCATGTGGCAGGGGTGTAGAATGGTAACTTTCTAAAAGGCAGTCTTGTTTCTACCTGGCAATGAATACAAATTGGACCTCTATTACCTTTTTCAGTCATTACTCCATTAGCTCTCCAGGTACTGGACATTACTCCCAGATACCAGCAAGTGACCGGCTGTGACTTTTGGGCCTTCCCCAAAGAGTGCTCATTCCTGTTCTGCTCACTGTGTCCATGTCTTCATCAACATGTCTTTTGCTGGATTAGTGGACTCCCCAAGGCTAGAGAATGTGCCATTTTTGCTAAATCTGTTACTTCCCACCTAGTACATGCCTGAGCCAGGGGCTGAGTTAAAAGAGCACTGGCTAATTCTCTAGGAGAGCTCGCTTGATTTTTGGCCACGGCCGAGGGTCTGGCATATGGCCAAGTCATTTGTACACTTAGTTGATTCTGTAAGACAGGCTTTTATACCTGTGCAGTTGTAATAGAGAGACCAAACAGATTTTGGACTTGATAACTTCCCAGGATTACAACCTTAATCTTTCCCCCTTAATTGGAAAATCCTTTGGCAGGGCAACACCTTTGTGAAAGTGGTGTAGGCAACAGTTTATGAACTAAGACACCATTTTCACCCGGGTTTTTCTCTTGTCATTCCATGTGGACACATTTCCTCTCTCTTTGCTGCCTAATTCTCACTGTTGGACTTCTTCTTTTGGAGGAGGCATAATGTTTTGGAGGAGAGGGTATAAAACAGAAAAATGGAAATAAAATAGCCATGAAAAAAAAAGAAATAAAATCGCCATCTCATTTGATTCCGTCACCCACTAATTAACCAAGTTAACCTGTTGTTCTTCCTTTCAGTCCTCTTTGATGTATATATACTGTTTAAAAAGATGAAACTAGAATCCTATTATACAACTTCTTATTTTTTCCACTATTTCATGAACAGTAAACAAGGCTGCTTAGCATTTCCCTGTGAGCATCTAGTTAGACACATTGCTCATTGTGGATGTTCAGTGTGTTTCCAAGTTTTTTTCCCTTAAAAGTAATGCTATCACAATTTCCTTAGGCTGAATCATTGTGAATCTTTCTGATTATTTCCTGTAAGTGAAGTGATGGGGTCAGAGGAAGAAGTGAGAATTGGCATGGATTCTGAAAGCCGCTGGGAATTTCTGGAAGGGGAATTAGCTGCAGAAAGTGGACAGGAGGTCAGGGGCCATACTGGGGAGACCATGGGCAGTGTAGTCGGTGGTTCAACAGATGGCCCCCTAGCCTGCAGTCCCAGCTACATGTTATTCACACACTAAGTCTTTGATCTTAGCAAAGTTACTTTCACTTCCGAACCTGTTTCATGATCTGTAAAATGGGATTAATGATGTTATATAAAATGGACCAAAGGTACAGGGGCTTTTATGAAAATCACCCCTTAGAAAATAAAGCATATCTGGGGTGCCTGGGTGTCTCAGTCTGTTGGGCGTCCGAATTCAGCTCAGGTTATGGTCTCCCAGTTTATGAGTTTGAGTTCCGCATCGGGCTCTGTGCTGACAGCTCAGAGCCTAGAGCCTGCTTCAGATTCTGTGTCTCCCTCCCTCTCTCTGCCCTTCCCCTGTTCACGCTCTGTCCCGCTCTCTCTCAAAAATAAATAAACATTAAAAAAAGAAAAAGAAAAGAAAGCATATCCACATATTGTAATCCTTACAGAGTGTCTCACATTTTGGGATACTGTCTTGTTTACTTTAACTGAAAAAAGCACGGTGTTGTCTAAAGAAAATACATTGGCCTGACATGAGTTCAATCAGTGCTGGTTTAGGATGCTTACAGAAGCTTCACGACAGAATCAAGAACCAGAAAGAAGGCAAGTGAATCGAACACAGATTTAGCAATCATTTCTGGGAAAATGACCTCCTGAATGCAAATATTGGATCCATTGTAAGCAAACCTTCTGAGGATTCCTGTAAAAGGCACAGAGGTGAATGACTACATTGCAGAGCTCGTGAATAGACACCTAAGGTTTGAATAACTGGAACAACTGTCCTAATGTTATATTAATGGGTATTTGTGGCTTGGGATAAAATTTCCAGTGACAGTGTGCTACATCTCATACAACTGAGATGGAAATGAACGTGACCAGTCGGGAGCAAGATGAACTGAAGGACTCCAAATGTGGCTGTAGAGAAAAAGAACACGTTGGTGAATAAATTATGTAATGATTCGTAAGACCAGAAAAAAGCAATATTTCTACAGTAATGTATAATTCAAATAGGATGTGATTTTAAATAGGTATGCGCGACTGAATTAATAAATTAAATTTTATAAGTCATATTTATTTTAGCTCCTGTCCTAAGAGTTTATGTAGTTAACTGGATAACAAGTGGTATTCAGAGGGTCTTTTCGTTGGGTAAGATGGGTCTCCTTACATCTGGGCAGTCTTAATTGGTTATCTAACTCGTAACGTTGGGTGAGAATACAAACGTGACCTTGATGAGGTGCTCGGCCCTCTGCCTGGCCCATAGCGCATGCTCATTTAACACCAGCTCACGTTATGGGGGGGGGTCAGATAGCAGATGCCAACTCTGCACGAGCACCCACAGAGGGGGTGGGGGAGGGGAGACCAGGAAGCAAACTTGACTTACTTTTATCATTTGGTTTAGGGTAAGGTTTCACCATGTACTGTTGCCTGTTTCCAAAAGTAATTTTTTTTTTAAACTCATGAAAATGATGTTTCGTATGGGGACCCAAGAGAGCTTTCTGACTCCAGTGCCTAAGGTGTTGTCCCTGGGCTGATCAGCCTCCATACCTCAGCCCCCCACCCTCCTCCAGCACCACTACTCCTGACCCTATGAGCCTAAGAAAGGCTCATGACTTAACTTCCTCCTCAGGACACAACCTAAGCTCTTGTGCATCGTCTTTGACAAACTTGTCATGAGAATGAGCACAGGGGTTATCGTCGTCCTCATGTTACACCTTGGGTGCTATGATGCTAAATCTTTTGTGCAAGATCCTGTAAAACGGTATAAGAGCTAGGAAGGTCTCTGCGTACCAAAGACTGTTCTTCTGGAAAGATAGTATGTATTTAGATGTTAATAAAGTGAGGCAGAGAAATCGTTTCTTTAATCTTTTTTTTTTTTCCTGAGAGAGAGAGAGAGACAGAGACAGAGACAGAGTGTGAGCGGGAGAGAGACAGACAGAGAGGGAGGCACAGAATCCGAAGGAGGCTCCAGGCTCTGAGCTGTCAGCACCTACTGAGCCACTCAGGCGTCCCTTGTTTCTTTAATCTTTTTTTTTTTTTTAAACGTTTATTTATTTTTGGGACAGAGAGAGACAGAGCATGAATGGGGGAGGGGCAGAGAGAAAGGGAGACACAGAATCGGAAGCAGGCTCCAGGCTCTGAGCCATCAGCCCAGAGCCTGACGTGGGGCTCGAACTCACAGACTGCGAGATCGTGACCTGAGCCGAAGTCGGACGCTCAACCGACTGAGCCACCCAGGCGCCCCTCTTGTTTCTTTAATCTTAAGGAGAAAGAACATTAGAGCCACTGAGGGGTTCCAGAAAATGACTCATAATGGTTCTTATTGGTCAAATGAGGCATGAATATTAAAGGAACATTATATTACAGTGAAAGAGAATCATAAGTCTGTGGTGTTTTAGCCTTAACTGCTTCACCTGAAAAATGGAGGCATAATATCTCCTTGCAGGGTCATTGTAGGATTAGAGATTATATATGTAAGGTGCTCAGTTCAGCATCAGGTTGTTTATTTGTTTTTATAGCAAAAATAGCCTAGGCTAAATAAACCACAGTAACAGTTTACTTTCCCTTTTAACGGTTTATGACTGCAAATATTTACACCTCATATAGTATGTCTGCCCATACTTCTCACTTTATGCGTGCGTGGAATTTTGTCAGTGTTTGTGTGTCGCGGGAATGGAGGTGAAGTTCAGAGATGGTCATTTTTTTATTTGAGATTTTACTTGAGATTGATGTTTGATGCTACTTTCGTCACTGACCTGATTATACTTAGATTGCAGTCTCAGTACCAACTTTTCCCTTTCCCCCATTAAAAAAGAAAAAACTGTGGTAAAGTGCTCAAAACATGAAATTTACCATCATAACCATTTTTAAGTAATTAGTTCAGTCACATTAATTACATTCACACTGCTGTGCAACCATCACCACCATCCATCTTGTAGGGAAGGAGAATTTTTCCCTTCTTCCATTCTAGGTTCTTTGGCTAGTCTAATAATCAAATTGACATAAGACAGATTAACAGTAGAAAAATACGTTTTTATACCTATGGGAGCCCAGTAAAAATACGAGAGCCAAAGGGCAGATAGGTGATTGAGGCTCATATAACACTCTGAGCCAAGGAAACAGATAGGGGGTCTGGGGATATAAAGAGGAGGAAGGCCATTCACAGGAAGCCAGAGGATATGCAGACACGGTTCTTAGGTAAAGCTATCTCTGCTAATAACTTTCTTCCCGGTACAGGACACCTTTCTAATGTAAATTTAGACATGTGAGGGGTAGGAAAAGAGCCTTTCCTGAATCTGCTGGGGTTTGATCGCCTTCAGCTCACAGTAATCCTCATGCCGAAGACGCACATTTCTAGGGCGACAAATTCTTCTCCCCTGCAGTCCCATTTCAGGAAGCAGTGTCTCATTTCAAGAAGCGGTGATGCAGCAGGACTCCCAAAGTTAGGCCTATATTGTGCAAGCGACCAAGTAATTAATAAGAGACGTTTCTATAGGAACAAAAGAAAAACAAAGTTTTGAGTCCCAGGAGCTGCCGGTCGAGATTTCTAGATGTCAGGCTCGAGGCATCTTTAGATGGCGTGGGGTCAGGCAGTGGCAATCTGACGGATTTTCCTGGTTTGCAGTTTGAACGTCTCTGGTGATATTTTTGGGTACACCAGTAAAGTTCATGAGTAGCCCATCCAGGAGCAGGTGTGCAGAAGATTGGCTCAAGTGAGCGATTGTGGCTTCAGATTTTCTTTGAGGTTTGTATCACGTCATCTAGCTTCAGTTTACAGGGCTTCAGGAAAAAAAGGTAGTTTTAGTTGTCAGTGATTCCAAGTCAAAGGATTCCTAATCAAATTGGAAATGTTAGTTTGGAGATTTGTAGCTAGATGAGGAAACCAAAAGAATTGAGGATCCAGTCCAGTCTATAGGTAAACAGTAAAACCTCAAACACAATTAAGAGAACTTGAATCTAATATCCATACGTGGGTATTGTAGTTGCTGTTGAAACATTTTTTTCTCTCTATATTCGCCCTCATTCCTACCAGAGACAGCAGAATTAAAACTAATATGTTTACAAAGTAAGCCTAGTTTCTGTAAGTTTGGCCGGATTATTTCTAGAATAATAGAATAGTGATTGCAGCAAGAATAGTGATTGATCATATAGGCTCTTTTAAATCTGCTTTGCTGGAACTTTTCAGAAGGAATCACAAATTGAACTTTTAAAAGTCTCTTGAGGGGCGCCTGGGTGGCTTAGTTGGTTAAACGTCTGACTCTTGATTTCTGCTCAGGTCGTGATCTCACGGTTTGTGAGATGAAGTCCCGCATTGAGCTCTGTGCTGGCAGCATGGAGAGTGGTTCTCTCTCTCTCTCTCTCTCTCTCTCTCTCTCTCTCTCTCTGCCCCCTCCCCTCAAAATTAACAAATGAACTTAAAAAGTCTCTCAAGTCTAGGAAGCCAAGCCAGGGAAAGTTGCAGACTTTCCCTGCAACACCTATAGATTTTGGTGAATTCCTCTTTTTTCCGAGACCCACAATATTCTGAGGTTCTTGCACCTGCCAGGAAGTCACCATTCTTACTCACCTTATTCACCTGGTTAGGCTGATAGGAATCCTATAAGCAAGTACTAGGATTTATTTTTTCTAAGAGGCTTTATTGGCTGTAAAAAGTCCATCTTAGTTCCTTAAAGTTGTCTGGCATATCTGATTTTATGTACATTACTGTCAGATATAACATACCAGTCATATTATATCAGTGGCAGTGTAACCAATCTTTCCAGTTGTGTCTTGTTACAAGGAGAACAGATTCTTCCTGAACTTATGCAAATAAATATATTGAACTAAGATTACACACTCACTAAGAGTTTCCAAATTCTGTAGGGATCAGGTAGGGAGAAAAATTATTTCATCTTTGTTCACATAAGTACACTTTAACAAATGGCTGTAAGTCATAATTAGCTTCAGAAAAAAAGAGAAAAGTGTTCTTTACATCTGGAAACACAAAACATTAAAGAACCAGCAACGTTTTAAACAAAAAGTCATAAAAACTATAATCATCATAGTTCATGTGGTCCCATTTAATTAATTCTTGTTGATCTTTCGTTAACAGCTTTATGAATCCAGTTTTTTCATTGGAGCTTCATAAGTTTTTACAGAGTGCAATGGTATGATCTTAAAGTGATCAGAAACCTGTACTTGGAATTCTTTCTTTGAGTCTCACTAAAGATCAAACACTTTTGCAAAAACATCAGAGTAAAGCAATAACTAAATGCTAAAAGACTTAACAATGGCCATGATTAAAGATCTGATGAGAATTCATTATAATATGGCTGACAAGGAAATTTGGTTATTTCTGTAATGTACAACATTTCAAGATAGTAACTAGAATTACAGGGGATAACATTCCAGGACATATCAGGTTTCTAGGCACTTTATACAATTTCTGGAACACTTTTATTAATAACGCTTACCCATACAATATAACCTAAGAATGTTTATCATCATTTATTTGACATTGCTTGCCACATGATTTAACATATCAAATAAGTCCAATTATTGTGTTGTTAGAAGGAGAAAGAACAAATATTTTGCAGTGTTCTAGGGACCCATCTGGCAAATCTCAAAGTTAGTTCCAGGTCAAACAGACTTCATTTAGAATTTGATTTGGGGATGTTTGTCGAATGTCAAAAGGCTTGGATACTTGGCTAAATAAGGATCACAGATGATTATGAGACAATCCTCAGTTATCTATTTAATCAAAGTGGCAATAAAATATTTCAAAGGCAAATACAAAAGGTTACATAGTCATAAGTAAAATCTAGCCCTTTTAATATTGAGAAGACTCAGTTCTTTTAAATAATCAAAGATCAGATGATGTCAACATGAAGCCCAGGAAATTACTTTGGTAAAACACAAAAGTTTTGTTTTCTAGACAGATTACTTAAGAAGTAAAGAAAAATATTTTATAATATATTATTATCAAGGGCAGACCAGTGGTACAAGGAAACTTTGTTCTTTTTGCAGGTGAAAGAAAATTATTATAGTTTTATGTAAGTACGCTACTGATTTTAAAGCCTAATTTTTTTTTTTTTTAATTTTTTTTTCAACGTTTTTAATTTATTTTTGGGACAGAGAGAGACAGAGCATGAACGGGGGAGGGGCAGAGAGAGAGGGAAACACAGAACCGGAAACAGGCTCCAGGCTCCGAGCCATCAGCCCAGAGCCCGCCGCGGGGCTCGAACTCACGGACCGCGAGATCGTGACCTGGCTGAAGTCGGACGCTTAACCGACTGCGCCACCCAGGCGCCCTAAAGCCTAATTTTATAACCCTTGTAATACACTCAGTTTTAGCCAACTTGACCACACAGGGTAAGATGCTTTTTTTTCCCAACTTATTTGATTTTTTGCTTTATTTCTACCTTTCCCATTTTGAAATAACAAATTTTACTTTAGGACACATGTGCTTTCTTTTCTCTTAACAAAAATACATTTCCTTATTTCATATCTTTTCTTTGTCTAGAAACATACTTCTATCCCCTTTACATACACAATTCTTTCCCTTACTATTTTTGGTAGCTCTAATCACATATATTAATTGGAATACTTACCCCTTAGAACTGTTACACCAGCATTCTGTAGATTGAAGGTTTATGAATATATCTCATAATTTCTGGAAACACGTTTCTTCATAGCTCCATCCTTTAATGGATGCTTATGCATGCAAGACATGCTTACGAATAGACCCAAATTTATCTTTAGTTTTCTGCAATAAGAAGGCCCAAATCCATAAGGCTATGTTCAGTAATTAATGTTTCAGTGTCTTATTTGGAAATGATCTAGATATTCAATGAATTTTGATGGGGTTTGGGGGTGATGGTGAGGGGATTCGGAGCTGACAGCCAAGAAAGAAGTCTTGAAGATGTCTTTGGTGCAAAAAGGTGTTTTTATTAAAGCACTGGGACAGGACCCCCATGGGCAGAAAGAGCTTCACTGGGGTCATGACGGGTAACTGTTCATATATCTTCAGGTTGGGAGGGGGTTAGGGATAGAGTAAATTTCTAAGAAATTTTGGAAGCAAGGTTTCCAGGACCTTGAGGGGCTAGCTGCTGTTAGGAAAATGTCACTTATTACTGTTTAGTAAAACCTCAGTCATGAGACCCTTCACATGTACATCAGGGGCCCATAAGCTTGGGGCATGATTGCCAGCATATATCTTGGGGGAGTTGAGATAAAGGAAGTCTCCAAAGGAATTTTTATATGTTAAAGTAGACTTACAGGATCCTGGGGGGTGAGGATAATGTTAAGCCAAGATTCCCTTTTGCCCCTAGACAAGTGTCATCATCCAGGCCGCTGAGCTCCTAGAGGGAGGTCACTCTGCCGGTCTCAAGGATTTGCCCGTGGGCTGTAGGCAGTAAGGGAATTTAATGTTTCATTTGCCTTAGTTTCCCATATTACCGTGGCAAGCACTTAAACCCCTTTCCTTTGTTCTTGGGTGGCCAGGAGTGTCCAAGGAATATCACACATATTCCACCTCCTTCATCAAATTTTCTATCACTTTATTTAACTTAGCGAAACTTTAAGGTTTCAAGTTACCAAAAAGATTTGAGAAACTATTTTAAGTACACATTTCATAAAAACATAATTTGCTAAAAAAGTTTACCTAAAAATTCTTGTCCCACTTACATCTAAATCATGTGCTTGGAACAGTTATATTTCGATTACCCATGAAACTTCATGAGACACGAGACAAAGTCAGCCATCATCCCATTTTGCTGACGGATCCATAAGAGAGATAACATGAAGTTTATTAGCAAACCCAGGTGCTTATGTATCTGAATTATAATCAGTGTTGATAACGCTGAAGGCATACCTATTTTAATTAAACTAACAAACTTCCACCAGCTTTTATGTACCAAAGATTATCCCAGATTGTGTGGATTTGAAAAACATTTGGGTTTATATTTCTGGAAATTTTGGAATATCCAATTCTTATATAAGTACTTATTTGTTTTTAAGCCAATTAAATAGAGCCCTTTTACAAATTAATTTTAGCAAACCGAGACCCCCATAGCCACTGCCTTAACATTTTAGCCATGAGTCAGACGCAACAACACAAAACTCACCAGTTTACAAGAGAATAGTCATATCCAAATTTTATCGTGGCAGTTGGAATAAGTTAAGTTTACCGGTTGAGATGGCTGAAGCCCCATTTCCAAATACTACCCTCCCTCCTTGCTTTTCCCCCTGAAGGAAATAATGTCTCCAAAGTTTGCATTTCAATATTTGTTTTTTAATGTTCTACTTATTTTTGGGAGAGAAAGAGACAGAATACAGGTGGGGGAGGGGCAGAGAAAGAGAGGGAGACACAGAGTCCAAAGCAGGCTCCAGGCTCTGAGCTGTCAGCACAGAGCTCAATGCAGGGTTCAAACACGTGAACCATGAAATCATGACCTGAGCCGAAGTCAGATGCTTAACCAACTGAGCCACCCGGGTGCCCCTCCAAAGTTTGTATTTCAAAGAATGGCTCCTTGGTCCTAGAAAAGGGGAGTTTGAAAATCTACATTAAAAAGGCACAGAGAAAGTATCCAAGTTTTCTCCAAGATGTTTTTATAAAGGGACTATTTTCCTTTTATCAGAGGTCTAGAGTGGTTTAAATGTTAGCTTTTTTCTTAGCTTCAGGACAATTCTGTTTTTAATATCCCAGTATCAACAAGCATGTTTAGATGCATACATGAAGTTAAGGGGACTGGTAAGGATGGACGAGATCGAATTGCCTCTAGAGTCACATTTCTGGTTTTGTAGAAATTGGTTATTTCCAGTTCCCCCCCACACAAAATTGAGTTGTAGCCCGAATGATATCCAAAGGCTGACCGGCCCATCCAACTACATTTCCTTTAATTTGCTTCTGTATCCCAGGAAGATTTCCAACAAGTATGGAAATTAAAAGATGTGTGTGTGTGTGTGTGTGTGTGTGTGTGTGTGTGTGTGTTCTAGAACTGTGGGATTTAATGCATTATGTCTTTTTTTTTTAAGTTTATTTATTTTTGAGAGAGACAGCAAGAGCATGACAGAGGAGGGGGCAGAGAGAGCGAGGCAGAGGATCTGAAGCAGAGCCCGACACGGGGCTCAAACCCATAGACCATGAGATCATGGCCTGGGCCGAAGTCGGACACCTAACCGACTGAGCTACCCAGGCACCCCTAATGCGTATGTCTTTAAAGTATGTATAAAGTGTTTACCAAAAGTCTTCTGTTTGAATGTACATTCCAACCTTGGACTAGTTCAGCTTAGGGGGGAACCTCTGCCATGGCTTCTGTTTGCCCCTGAACATGAGCCTCCAGCTTAGAGATCTTTCCTGGTCATTTGTATGAGGGCCTGGGAGAGATTATGGCCCTCTGTTTTCTCTGTGAGAAAATAGGGTTTTTTCAAGGGGGCCGGCTGGCTTACCCGATAACTACCATATACTCATGGATGGGAACAATACCCCTTGATAGCCAATCTAGGTCCCTCTGAGTGGGGTTGTGAATGGCCACTAATCCTTTTAGCTCCTAACTTCGGTAGGATCTTCTGAAAGTGGAAGTAAAAAGACTTTATAATTTATAAGATGTGCTGCTGTCCAGGAGGCCTGAGTTCTTTGCAGTGGGGAATCTAAGTAAGATACATCTGCCAGGGACATTGTATAAGAAGGCCTGAAGCTGCCCGAGCCTGATTAGTGAGCCCTGGAAAGTTGGGAGAGTTACGCAGAACAGCAAAATGAGCCCTACCCCCTGTCTGGGGTGTTTCTGCTAAATTCAATTCCCGACTTACAACATTTACATGAGCACACTGTATACTGTGACACTGGAGATTAGGCTGGAGTGTTCTGTGTAAATCTCACAGGGAAAGGGAAGTTGAAACAGGCAGATGGGGCCAGATTTTGAGAAGAGGAGTTTATCTTGGATTTTAATTTTTTGTTATAAGTCTGATTTCCGTCCTTTCATTTTGCTATCCCTAAGGCTAGCCATTATATTCCTTTGTGTCCACTTTTTAACTTGGTGTTTCCATAGGTACCAATAGGACAATTGTTCAGGATGGGACTGTCTGTTATTTTTTTTAAGTATAGCCAATTCAAAGGATCCATCATCTGGCCATTGATGAGTAACATATTAATCTCAATAGCAACTCAGTCCAATAAGCCTTTTACAGCTTAGCCACAGACATAAGAGTGTCCCAAAAGAAGGTGCAAAAGACACAGTCCCCGTAGGAGCCAGAAAGTTGGCTCCCAAAGATAGTCTAAGAAAGTAAAGCCCTCCTTCTGCCTCCAGTCAGAGTTGCTAATCTGTGACCCTGGGAAGGCATGACTGGGATGGGGCTTTTCTCGTACTAATAAAACAACAAAGATTGAGATGACATAAGCCCCTTATGGACCAGGACCCCCTATGACAAGTTCCCCCGAGAGCTGGCATGGTGAACCAGAGAGAATTGTGCTTGGAACTTCAGTAGTTGAAGCCCAGGTGTACAAATACCTGATCGGGTCCTTGCTTTCGATTCTTTTGGGTGTATATATCCTTAAGGAGAATTGCTGGAGCCTATGGTCTATTTTTAATTTTTTGAGGAGGTGAAGTATTGTTTGCAATATTGCGTGCCACTTCACCTTCCCACCGACAATGTCCCTTTTACTCTTTGCTCCCTGGCTGGCCTCTCCATGAAGGGCTTGGGAACATTAGTTGCTTTTCTCACATTATCGTACAAAGGACAGGGTCCCCTCTTGCATCCCGTCTATCACGACTTAATTTGGCATTTATTGCCTCTTTATCTTTGTTTTACTTGGTAATTTTGTTCAGAGGTCATGGGCTAGAGGCTTAGGTGTAAATCCTTAAAAAGGACACGTGAACATGCAAGTTATCCTTTGTACATCTTTACTGGACTTTTGTCATTTTTTTATTACCGTTAATATACTACCTGTACCTATGGGCTATCTATCACTGAATTTCTCCAACATCCTTAGCAAGGACATGTCATAAATATTTGCAAAGCTAATATAGACATGCAGCCCCTTAGAGATTTGTGGGAGTAAAATTAATCTGGGGAATGTATTTGTTGTTTGGTTAGTGTCTGATTCTTAGGTGTACTAGATGTGTCTGACTACATGCTGTTATACTGGAATAAAAACGCTTGGGCAGTATAGTGAAATCTACAGATGGTCTCCTCCACCCGGTCTGCTCCCCATGACTCCGAATGATAATAAATATCACCAGTGGAGTTCCTCCCCCGTTTTCTCAGTATGATCTGTCCCTTTCGCTTTTGAAACGGTGGCGGTTTTCTCCACATCTCTTAGGTCCCCAAACCTGAGGGGGTTTTAATTTCCTAAGATTGTGTGTTTAGCCTGTAAGGAGAGGTACAGATGCCTTAAGGAGTAAGAGAACAGATAAAGCAACAAGTTCTCCAGGGTTCTTTCTGATCGTCCCTTCTAGAGTCAGGCTCTTCTCCACCAGCATTGTCTTGGCATGTGGCAGCCCCCTCCTACCTGTGTGCTTACTGGCATTCCAAGACAAGCAGTGTGGTGTTGAAGCAAGCTTAGGGAGCCAAAGACTTTCCAACTATGGCCTTGCTTCCTAAGTCAGCCAGAATCCTACATGGGTGCTCCCGGAGTCCTCAGGAAGCCGTCTTCCCATCGAAACGGGCAGAGAGGCACCTACAAGTGGCAGTAGCTCTGTGATTTTATTTTATTTTTGCAATTTCTGTTTCTCATACCACCCCTGTTTAATTCTCCATTGATTTTTTTTTTTGAAAGGAGAAACAAATCCCCTCCAGTACTTTGTAGAAGGCGATTACGATCACTGCTGAGGAATAAAGTAATTTTAATGTAAATCATATAAACTCTGAATGTAAGTATCTGAACTGATAGGGTCCTTCAAACCATTGCATTTTTTTTGTATTTCCACTCTTGGGAATGGAAGACTTTTTAAAAACCGAGACTTAAAAACAAACTCATCATTGCAATCTCTCTTATGCTAAGTAGGAATCTTAATTATCGTTGAATAATCAGCCTCGCCTAAATCTAAAGGTTATCCTAAAACCGCTGACAGTAGCAAAAAGCCTAGTAGTTCTTTCGAATGACAGGTTCAGATAGTTCCAACTGAGTCGCTATGGAGTTGTTCAGTACAAAGAGCTCAGGTCAAAGGAGAGTTTTGTTTGATATATTCTTTTTTCTCTGAATGGGGACTGACTGCCTATTTTATAAATATGGTGACATGGAATTAAAGTTTATATTATCTGGCCGTTTTATTATAGGCTGCTTTTAATATAGGCTCTTTTTTAGGGCTCTTTTATCATATACTTTGAAAGCACATCTTTTGGTGGGAGATATTCTGTGCTAATTAAACCAGCAGAAATCTATGTAGACTGAATTAATAGCCAATGAAACTGGGGTAACTGCTTCTTCATTTGCAAAATGCTGAGCCATTAGGAGGATCAATCAGTAGGGGGTGGTGTAATCCACAAACACAGACATGCATCTGAATGCAGAGTTGTTCCTTTTTTTTTTTTTTTCCATTTTGAAATGCATTAAGAGAAAAAAGCATCCCAGTGGGGGCTTAATAAAGGACTTTTTTCTTCTTTTTTTACCTTTTATTTTTATACCAGGCTTCACAGTTTGGACACCACTGTGAAGTCAACATTGTGAATATTAAGCAGGAAAGGGAATGAGGCCAAGCTGTTACCTGGTTGTAAGAATCAGATACGAACCTTTTTTCCATTGCCTGTGTGGAAGGTGTGATATGCTCAGAATGACCATTTTGATCTTGTTAAATCGGCAAATTTAGTAATAATGGTTAAGTCTTATGCAAGCACGAGGGGGGTTATAACTGGCATGGATTTATGATGGGGTTCTAATCTCCAGGGCATAAACTTGAACCTCCCTCAGGAGACCAAAGCTGTCCTGTTGCCCGGCATTAAACTAAACACGCTGGTGTTGCCCCTAACAACAGTTGCTAGGAGACCTTTGCCAGCATGTGGAGGGGAGGGAATCACTGCTGATCATGGCACTATTTATCATCATACACCAGCAGTCTTGTTTAGGGAAAGGCCTGACACACACTGACTGTGCCACATGATAGAAATATCATACACACGCTGGGAACGGAAAGCATCTGGAAAAGGTCTGAGAAATCAGACATAGTTGTCGTGCGACTGGTATCTCATCCTGTGTGGTTTCTGACTGTGACTGCCAACACGACATCAGTTGTATGACAGTATTAGATTTACTGTGTGACCATCCTGCCTCTGCTGGGGGAGGCTTGGAAGGGATGGGGAGGGGGAGGGGGCAAGAAATCATGACGATATTGTTGCTCTGTCCGTATTAGGATTGTAACTCTGGTAAAAATCAACACCTACCCTATATTATCAGTGGACAGCCCAAGTAAGGATATATTTGGAGCCTTCTCTAAATCATGACATGATTTGATTTATAGATCGTCAAATATCTCATGATGTAACTCACTTTCTGAGGCGCAAAGGTCCCCTACTCCAGACTAGTTCCTCGTGTGAAGGTATTACATGCATTCTAGCACGGCACCACTGTTCCTGGAACGGATGAGCTCGACCCAATCAGAGCCCGAGCGGGTGTTCCCAGGAAAGCACGCCACTCTTTGAGTTGAGCGACTGCTTGGAACATCATCTTTGTTTTCTGTTCTCTATCCCTGTGGCCAGTCTGTGCAATCACAGCTTGGGCTGGGATTCATGTGGTTGGAGTAGTTACACTGCAGACCAATAGAAACCTGCCTGACCCCACCCACCCTACTTTTATCAGCTTTAAAGGAGCAATTCTCAACAAGACTTTTGCTTTTCCTTTTTTCCAATTAAAAAGCCATGTTTAATGATAGCACATTAAGGTGGTGCATACATTTATTAATGCCTGTAGTGTTCCACTACCAAATAGCATCCCTGCTCTCGAGGCTTCAACTCTTAAATGATCCAGCGATGTTACCACCAACGAAAAGAAAAAAAAGCATCTCCCGGAGATTTTTCTATGAATGTGCCAGATAATTAAAATGACAGTAGCTTCAGGGTGAAATGTTGTACCTGCCTTCCTGTGTTCTCAGTGTTAGAATCGCATTTTTGAAGACATTTTTATAGGTCACCAGGAGGGAAGAGTAGAAATAAATCAGTGAATAAAAAAAGTACATTTTGCTCAGAAGAGAAGAGGGGAAAAGCTATAGATATATAAAAGGTCCTTTGGCAAAGTGATGGGTGAGAGTATGTTATTATTTCCCCATGGAAGAAATAAAGTGGGGGATGATCTGACTTTGGGACAGACTATCACGTAGTGTTCCAAGCCTCCGGCTCTGGCTCTGGGATCAGACCTGAATTCATTTACTGTCGCTCCTTCTTGTTGTTGAACCACTTTGGGCAAGTTGTATGTATGTATGTATGTATGTATGTATGTAAAAAATTTTTTTTGAAGCTTATTCATTTTTGAGAGAGAGAGAGAGATACAGAGTGTGAGTGGGGTAGGGGCAGAGAGAGAGGGAGGCACAGAATTCCAAGCGGGCTCCAGGCTCTGAGTGGTTAGCACAGAGCCTGACACAGGGCTTGACTTCACAAATTGCAAGATCGTGACCTGAGCCCAAGTCGGACACTTAACCGACTGAGCCACCCAGGCACCCTGGGCAAGTGTTTAAATTTAGATGAGCTCTCTTTTCTCCCATAAATTTAGGATAATAGTTATGTATTACATGCATACAATATACAAACACGATTAGATGGCACAAGGTAGGTAAGGCCTTCAGTACAATGCCTGATGCATGGCAAATTTGCAATAGATGACAGCCTTATTTTCTGCTGTAAATTCCTGGGAAAGAAGATCTTAAGGCAGAACTCTAGAAGGAAGAATTGAGTGTTATTTGCATGCGGGGAGTGGTGATTCCTGCTCGCCTGTCCCGTTAAAGACACTCGGCTGAAAGGCAGGTGTCCACGGCACAGACCTACCCCAGGATGCTGGAACGACACAGCCGGAGAATGGAATGAATGCTCCTAAAGCAGATGAAACCAAGGCCACATCTGCCCCACTGCTGGGAGAAGCTCAGAGGGACCCTCACCAGTAACCTTAGCAGAGCCTCATGGTGTCCGATGCTCACAGACCCAGAGCAGATAATGGATTCCCAGAAGGGACCGGCAGTGGTCAACATAATGAATAGCATTTGCCCAACACGTTATCCTTTTTGATCCCAGCAACAGCCTTCTGTCACACAGAGGGCTGGGACTCTTTCCTTCCTCTTTCTCTCCAGAGAGAAATTGATCCTCAAAATCTGTGACTTGTCCCTGATTAAATGGGTCAGCCTAAAAACTATAAGGCACAGGGCCTCATGCGTGACTTCTGCCCTCAAATCCCACATCCTAGAGTAGAGTCTTGACTTACTGGGGCAATGCTTGTGCCCATATCCCTGTGTCTCATCGGCCTTCAGTGCAGCTGTGGGGACAGTGCCTACATATGCCCATAAACTCACTTTAAGCACAAAACTTTGTTTTCTCTCTGTTTCAACCTGTAGGATTTCCCCCAGAAGCCTCCTGACCTTGACCTGACCTTGAAGTAGGAAAAGTAACACCCTTGGAGGCCACCCTCAAGGAATGGAGGTGGGAGTCAGTGGATAGATGCCCCAGGTTCTGGTCTCTAAGAGGACAGTTTTGGGAGACACTCTACTAGGCTCCTCAGAGGGTCCCCCATGAGCCTGAGCTGTTCTTTCCATAGTGGTAATCAGCTTAATCATAAACATTGGGTTTTTTTGTTGTTGTTGGTTTGTTTTGTTGCTTTTGTTTTTTGGTTGTTGTTTGGGTTTTTTTTTTTGTTTTGTTTTTTGCTTTTTACTTTCCTTCCTTCTGTTTCACTTGCCTGCCCTCTCACTGCTAATTCTTAAGATTTCCTCTCAGATAAATTGCTCATACCTTGTATTCAGGGAAAACCCAAGCTAAGAAAGCTTTGTAGTCCTATAACAAAAGAAGTTCTCACATCAACAGAAAGCTTTAAAAAATTGTTTTTAACTTAATTTATTCATTAAAAATAAATATTTTTGAGAGATAGAGTGTAAACGGGGGGGGGGGGGGGGCGGGGGGAGGGCAGAGAGAGAGGGAGACACAGAATCCCAAGCAGGCTCCAGGCTCTGAGCTGTCAGCACAGAGCCCAACGTGGGACTCGAACCCATGGACCATGAGATCATGACCTGAGCCAAAGTTGGACACTAAACTGACTGAGCCACCCAGGTGCCCCTCACCATAGAGCTTTTGTAACCGGGAAGGACAAAAGTCATATCCTTAGGAAGGTGCCAGTTTAACATTCAAAGCTGCTCATTTTGTAAATTTGAGGAAAATGAAAAAAATCTTATTAGAATTCAAAATTCCACTGGGCAAAAGGAAGACTGGTTTTTGCTGTGGTTGTTAAATGGGTTTGTCTTCCGTGGAACCAAGTGGCCTGGGTCCTCTTGGATTTGTTGTCCCCTAACTGCGGGCCTGTCCAAATGCAGGATGTCCTGGAACACTGCTCAGGGCCCTTTTGGCTTCCATACAGTCCATTCCTTTTCCTGGGTTCACGCAGAATGGAAAAGATCTTCACCCACCCACCCTACCCCACCCCTGAAATCCCACCACTGAACTCTGTGTGGAAGGCCAACAAGGGCCAGCGGAGGATCAGGGAAGGCTGAGCCCCCAGATCTGGGCACCTCCCCCTGGCTGGGCTCTCCATCATGACTCATATGGGATGTACATGGGATGTAGGCTTGGAACTTCCAGGTTTGAGGGGCACCTGGGTGGCTCAGTCGGCTGGGCGTCTGACGTCGGCTCAGGTCATGATCTCACGGTTCGTGAGTTCAAGCCCCACGCTGGGCTCTGCACTGACAGCTCAGAGCCTGGAGCCTGCTTCGGATTCTGTGTCTCCCTCTCTCTCTGCCCCTCCCCTGCTCACTCTGTCTCTCAAAAATAAATAAACATTAAAAACATTTAAAAAAAAAGAACTTCTGGGTTTGAGTTCAGGCTCTTTTTCCCATCTGCTGTGTGGATGTGAGCAAGCCTCTTATGTTCTCCGGGCCTCGGGTCCTCATTTGTGAAAAAGGAGCTATGGTCATAAAGATGGGTGTGTATACCCTCTGGGATTGTTGTAGGCGCAAAGCTGGATACGTACGTAGGAACGTGCACAGAAAACCAAAGGGAATGAAACAAGTGTTAGTTATTAATTTTTAGGAGGTGGGGAGGATGGATGGGAGAAACAGGGAAGAAAGGTACAAGAGTCCTGCTCGCTAAGTAACTCCCACCCCCTCAGGCTGCTGCTCCTTCCACCTGACCAATCCCATCCCCCCTCTGCCTCCAGCCCGCTTCTGCCTGGCACACTCCTCTTTTCCTTCAGGTCTTGGCTTAAAGGTCACTTCCTCCAGGAAGCCTGCGCTGACTTCTCCTCCCCTAAGACTCAGACGGGTGCCTCTGTGCCCTTGTGCTGCCCTGCACTTGACCTGTCACAGCCCTTCCTTGCGTGTGGTTTGTCTGCGTTCTCTACAGAGTGCCATGACGACAGTGTCTCCAACCACAGCATCTCGGTACCTGCCCCAGTGCTCAGCACGCAGCATGCTCAAAACCGGGGATACACGACTAGCTTGAGAGTGGACGTGCTCTTTTCATCACACCCTAGTTGAGGTTTCGGAGACCCAAAATAGCTGGTCTGAGTCACCGTAACCTTGTTAGTAATTAAATACTACAGTTACCAAATTACCAGAAAGCAAAAACCACTGGGTGGAATATTTTTCTAGTAGAGGAACATGTCACTTATTTATGTGTGAGCATTAGAGTTCTTAACTAGTTAAGTTCAGGATGAGGAGCTCCAGCCTTTCCCAAAAGCTGAGGAAGCCCTAAATTGTGCATTCCTGGAGGTTTGACGTGCGGTGTAAACACTGCCTATCAAAAACATGTCAATATACGAAACAAATGCCATCAACAATTTATCAATGTGCTAAGTAGTAAACTTTAAAAAGTAAGTTCCCGCTCCCTCTAATTCACTAGGCGGAAAGAATATTTTTTCTTTATTTAGTGCAAAAGGCACAATTAGCATTATGAAAGTGAATGATGGAATCTTGAGGAATTTTGGTGGCTATGTCCTATGCATCTTCTAAAAATATCTGAAAATTTAAATTTGGAAATATTATGACTCTCTACTTAGCATCTAAATCTTTTCACGGATTCTCTTCAGGGCAAACCACACTGAGCACAGTTATAGCACAGTAGCCAAGCTCTGCGGTGATTTAACACACACGGATGGTCTCTTGTCACTTTCACCGTAGCTCCTCTCACTGTGTGCATTTGATATGTACTGCTCCTAATGACGGAAGGACACCTCGTGGTCTTTGCCGCCCAGTGAAGTAACACGGAGTAAGAAAGGTGTGAGGTGAGTCATTGAGGCAGTTGATGTCACATTATGATCGGTGGGTATCGCTAAAGCCTGGGAAGGCTCCAAGTTTTAAATGGGTTAGGGCTCCACTCCTATGCTCATTGCAACACTGTTCACAATGGAGGAGATGTAGAAACAATCCAAATGTCCACTGACAGAAGACTGGATGAAGAAAATGTAGTATGTGTGTGTACATATGTACATGTGTACATACACACACACACACACACACACACACACACACACACACAGTGGAGTATTATTCAGCCTTAAAAAGGAAGGAAGTTCTGCAAGATGCAACAACGTGGATGAGCTTTGAGGATATCATGCTAAGTGAAATAAGCCGGTCACAGAAAGACAAATACTGCATGATTCCACTTAAATAAGGTGTCTAACGTAGTCGAATCCATAGCCTCAGTGGTGGAATTGTGTTCCCCATTGCTGGGGGGATGGAGAAATGAGTTGCCAATCAACCAGTATGGTTTCAGTCAAGCAAGATAAAAAAAGCTCTAGAAATCTGTACAGGATTGTACCTGTTGTCAGCAATTATGTATCATACATTAAAAAGTTTGATTAGTGGGTAAATCTCATAGTAAGTGTTGTTCCAACAATAAAATAGAGTTTAAAAACAAACAATCCTACCTCATGGTAGGCTCCAGATACGAAGCGTTGTAGTAATACTTGGGATTTGCAATTCCCTGTGGTCCTTCTTTATTTTCCTTACTAAGACAGAGAAGCAGGTTTAGAAGAGTAAGGAGGGTATCCGATCAAGAGCTCTGTGTTGGTTTAAGATGCCTGTTAGACTTCCAAGTGGCAATTATGCACGTAGTCAGATGTATGAGCCCAGCTTAGGAGAAAGGTCTGAAGTGGATAAAAATATTTGGGTGATCATCAGCACATCCATGCCATCCAGAGCATAGCCTGGGGGCAGTCATCTAGGGAAGGTAGCTCGTGAAGAAAGGAGGCTCAGCCAGGCACTCCAGCATTCAGCGTTAGCTAGGTATTTCTGGTGCGTCTGCCCCCTGAAACAACTCTGCGTAGCAGGAGAGCCCCCCTCAGAACTCAGGGTTCCTCTTCAGTGTGGGAAGAGGCCAAGGTGTTCCCAAGCACAGTAACCTCAGTACCTAAAGGTTAGTCACCCACCACGAACCAGACACAGTAATTCTGCTGCCGCGGGACACTTTGCTACAAAGATCACTCCCAGGCCCAGCAGGCATGGTGTTTCCTCAGTCCTCTCCTGAGTTTGCTCCTGGAAAGAGGAGCTTCTGAAGGATTGCTTCTACTTCACCTCTGTCAGAATACCGTGGCCACTGCAGGAGGTGGCCGGTGGCTGTCCTCTGCCTCTATCCCAGCCGCTGCCACTGCCTATTTGCTCTGCTTCCGCTTGGAATTTCCCTCAGAGATCCATGACAGCCGGGTGACCCCCTCGTCCCAATTTGCCTGGAAATTCCCACCTTATAGGGAACCCCTTCAGTCCAGGACAAACTGGGACTGTTGGTCACCCTAACTGGAAGGAAACCCGGGAAATAATTACCATCCTCTAAGCAATTCTTAGGTAGGTACATCCCTGGCTAGGACCTAAGCCGTGGACTTCAGGGTTCCTCCCTGCTTTCCAGCCTCTCCTTGTAAGAGGTCTCTCCCCTCTGCCCCCAACCCCACTCACTCTCCCACCCCTCAGGACTCTGGAGCTCTCGCCTTGTCTGTCTCTTCGACAGCAGGCTGGCCCAGGGTGGGGAAGGAAGCTGAAGAAGTCTATCCCGGACCCCACTAGCTACTCCCTTATTCTTCTGCAGACTTTCCGAATTGTTAAGCATCATCTGTTCTGAATGTCTGCCTCTTGGATTGTTCGTCTCTTGGTTGGTTGGCTATCATCTGAGCTCCTGGCCCATTTAGTGGAATGTCCCACCTGGTGTGTAAGACAGGGTCCCACTGCCCAGGATGGAAGCAAAGTAGGGACCGATGTTTCCTCTCCTTGCTCTTTGGCAGCTAGGGGCAGGCGTGTGACCCAGACCTGGCCACCCGCTGTCCCTGCCTGCTTCTTTGCATCTGCAGAGTCAAGGCACCAACACAGGGACAGTCAGAGGTTGTCGGGGGTGCTTCGGGCTTCGGAGGCGGCATCAGGCATGCGGGGGTATGGGGACGGCTGTCCTAACTGACCGACTGTGGGAGACCTTGGCTGCCTCCTCTGCTACACCCGTAGCTCTTGCGCGTTCTCTGACTCTGGTCCTCCACACCCCCCTCTCAGTTCAGCGCACTCCCCATATCTTTCCAATAATGCTTTTTTTTGGCTAGAATCACCCAGAATTGCTTCCTTGGGTGACAACCATGACCTCTCACTGATGCTTCTGAGAAACTGAGGCCACATTTTACCGATGGGTGTTCTGCCCAGGAGAAAAAAAATGTTCTCCTGAAGATCTTTCAACAGAGGGGGGAGGCTCAGAGTGGAATGGGACTAAGGAAAAGGGTTCTCCTTTGCTCCTCTACCATCAGATCGAAGGCAAGTAGAGCAGGAAGACCTTTCCTTTTAGAAAATCTAAAGAATATGAAAGAAAGATTCAGGGAGACCTTGTGGAAGATAGGCACACACGAGACTAGGTGGCCTTCTTTCTGTTTTACCTCCTTTCAGGCTCTACGGGATTCTGGGTGAGACTCACATACTCTCTCTTTTGTCCTGAGCTGTTGTGTCTTTAAGGGTGAAAGGTTAGCTTTGCAGCCTGATTCTCGGAAGAGACAGGGGTGACTATAGTTTGGAACAAGGACTACAATCTGTGCTCATGCTATAGAGTGCTTGCACATTCACCCAGAATCATTTCTTTTCCTACCAGATGGCAAACCCAGCACATGGTCCCAAGGGCAGAATATATCCTGCCGCACTCTGGGATTCCCCGTTCACTTCTGTGATCTTTGCCACAACACGGCAGTCCCAGGCGGACCAGACAGTGGTTGGGAGGAAGCTTCCCTATGGCACAGTGGCTGAGCCCATCACACACGTGTTTACAGGCGTAGGAAACATTCAGTAACAAAACCCCACGGAAGAAACAAACGTGCAGGTGTTGACGTTGGTGTGGAAGACGTGTTACGGTGTGGGACAGGAAGTAGCTGTAAAGTAAAGCACTTCCTAGCAATGCAGAGATGGGCGTGTATGGGAAGATGGGGTTGGTGCCAAAAGACAGCTTCTGCTGCCCAGAAATCCCTCCCACGGAAGCCGTGTAGACCCAGAAAATGGCACTGCGGCGAGCACGCCCTCAGGTGGACGGACTGCCGAGGGGAATACACCTCCCACTCCTGCGTGTGTTTCTACAGTAGCGAAGGGAGAAAGAGAAAACAGAGCTGCAAAAGGACAGTGGATGAAGGTAAATGCTTTAAGCCTGAGCTTGGAGCTGGTTTGGCAAGATGCTGAATATTCCCTAAAATCCATGGGCTCTGCGTGAAACACAGAAATTAAACCCAACGTGGAGCCGTGAGGGCCGTTAGCAAATGTGGGACCATGGAGGCTGCAAAATTTGATCGTGAAAGAAGATATGGGGCACCTGGGTGGCTCAGTCGGTTAAGCGTCCACCTTCGGCTCAGGTCATGATCTCACAGTTTGTGAGTCTGAGCCCTGCATCAGACTGTCCGCTGTCACCACAGAGCACATTTCAGATCCTCTGTCTCCCTCTCAGCCCTTCCCCCTCTCTCAAGCCCTCTCTCGTTCTCTCTCTCTCTCTCTCAAACATAAACATTAAAAAAAACAAAAAAGATGATGTAAATGCCCAGCGTGGAGACATTTCCCTGGCTGCTCTTGGCTGACAGTTCAGGCTGTCTTAATAAGAAAGTAGTAGTCTTAGGGGTGCCTGGGTGGCTCAGTCAGTTAAGTGTCAGACTTCAGCTCAGGTCATGATCTCCCCGCTGTGAGTTCGAGCCCCACTTTGGGCTCTGAGCTGTCAGCACAGAGCCTGGAGCCTGCTTCAGATCCTGTGTCTCCCTCTCTCTCTCTGTCCCTCCCTCACTCGCACTCTGTCTCTCTCTCAAAAAAAATTTTTTTTAATTTAAAAAAAAAAAAAAAGCAGTGGTCTTTAGCATCAAGGTTCAGTTATTGAGTTCTGTTTCTAGAACAAGATGAGGGCCCTTTTGACTGTGGTGCACATCCTACGTTCACAGTCTGTAGCCACACAGACCTGCCTTGGCATCAAAGGTGCCTCCAGAATGCCCGAGCCCAGCCCCCGGGGGCTCCTTTCCAGGCCAGTAGGTCTGAGACAGGCTCAGACACGGGCTCGTTGCCGCCTACGAGGGATTCCCTCGTGCCTAATTCGCATTAGCCCTGAGCTTGCTCCAAAAGCTCCAGAGGACCAGGCGACAGGAGGAAATCGCTGATAAGAATTTTATGTGAACACAGGTAAAACACAACCAGTCTCTGATGTTTTGATCAGGGGAACGAGCTGCCTCAGAACTTACAGACGTTTTACCAGGGACAGACACAAACCCACCCAGAAACCTAGGATTGCGGTGGTTTGCTCCAACCAGTGCTGAATTTTCCCCCCTCTCTGAAGTCCTAGCAAACAGGCAATCAATATACTAGACGTGTATCTTCAGAGATGCTGTGTCAAGGGCTCAGATGAGAAAGATGCATTTCATTTATCCGCTTGTCTGTTTCTGAGCACAGCGAGGGCACCAAGTGCTCCGTGCTTAGTCTCAGGAGGGAATCCTGTAGATTTCGCTGCCATGAGCTTGGGATTTCTTTCTCAAGACTTACTTTCAACAACATCTTTCCAGCCTTTAAATGTTGAACTAAAACCTGAAATGGGTTCTGATTCTGACTTGAGCTCTTCAAATTGCAAAACCAATCAACTGCCCGAGTGTGCGGCGATTTGCGGCTCCCTCTGCCTCTGCCTGTGTCAAGCTCCCTCTTTTGTAAGGAAAGCAAAGCCAGTGGGTCTCCTCCAGCTGTTTTCATTCCCCTCTAGTCTGTTCTTGTGAATTTGCAAAGCTCTTGCCTCCTGCCCTGAACTGACTAGGGTCACAAAAGTGCCCATGACAATCGTGTGTTATGTGAGGGGAATGCCGTGAAATCAGATGGTTTTGAGGACGGATATTTTGAGGCTTTGTTGGATGTAGAAGACTCATACTAGCAGTAACAACCATTTCCTGAGTGCTTGCTCTCATTGTCCCAATCACCTTTCTTTAGATTACCTTTAATTCACAATTATCCTGTGAGGTAGGTATTATCCCCGTTTTACAGAGAAGGAAACTGAGTCTCAGAGAGGTTAAGAAAATGGCAGAGGATTGCCTGACTAGTACGTGTCAGAACTGGGTTGGATTGCCGATGTGGCTTATCACGAAGCCTGTATTTTTTTTTCCTCCTCTTCCAATCTATCCATACAACTCAAAATTATGACCTGGGTTTAGGAGTGCCAGTACTCACTCTTATAAATAGAAATAATAGTAGCCACAACAGAAACAACAGTAATAATAACTAATATTTATTGAGCACCAATGGATGCCAGGACCTTTGTGATTTATATCCAGGGTTTATTCCTGATTTATGAACAGGGAGACTAAGTCCTAGAACAGCTAAGGAAATTTGCTTGGGGACAGATTATCGTTGGTGGAACTGAGTGTTAGACCCTGGTCTACAGAACGCAGATTTGAAGTTCTTAACCATTTCTCGGTGAGGACAGCAGGCAAAAGAGTCCCTACATTCGGTGTTTGTGTCCCATGATGCCTGGAAGAAGAGGGCCCCGCGTTTCTAGTTTATCAAATGAGCAATGGTAATGGACCTTCTGTGGATTATACAGATCTCCTTGTCTTTGCTTGTGCTTATTCAGGGTTGGGTACACCCTGCTGCCATCAGAAAGTCGGGCAGTGACTGTATTTACAAGAAACTCCCTGAGCACGTGGGATCTGAAACCTGTCTGACAATTAGATCAGCCTGTCTCTGTAGACGGCGGTAGAATGAAGCAAATTGGATTTTCCACCAATTCTCAAAGGGCACGAACTCAACTTTTATAGTTCATAGGACAATTCAAGTCTTGATAGGGGGCAGAATGACCCCATGTAGGGAGGACAGGCGAGCCAGATGGTAAGAGAGTTCAGTTCTGTTTCGACGTGGGAGCTCTGGGGAGTTGGAATCTTAGTTTTGTGCTTTAGATAGAACCCGCTGACATTCAGTCACTTGGTTTTTTGAAATAACAATGTGTGTGTTTGTGTATGTGTGTATTTAGCATTTACTAGGACAGCCCTATGTTGTTGGCCTGAGAAAAACAAGATATTTGAATTCAGTTTATAAGAATATATCAGTTTCTCTGGTTGCCATATTTCCATACCTGATTTTAGTTTTGAAAATAGTACCACTTAGGGGTGCCTGGGTGGCTCAGTTGGTTAAGCATCCAACTCAGGTCATGATCTAATGGTTCGTGGGATCGAGACCCACGTCAGGCTTTGTGCTGACAACAGGGAGCCTGCTCGGGATTTTGTCTCTCCCTTTCTCTCTGCCGCTCCCACATGCATACTTTCTGTCTCTCTCTCTCAAAATATATAAATAAACTGTTTAAAAAATGGTAGCACCTAAAGAAGTGCAGTATTTCTAAAATTTTTTTAATGTTTATTTATTTTTGAGAGAGAGAGATACAGAACGTGAGCAGGGGATGGGCAGAGAGAGAGGGAGACAGAATCTGAAGCAGGCTCCAGGCTCCGAGCTGCCAGCACAGAGCCCGACATGGGGCTTGAACCCATGGACCGTGAGATCATGACCTGAGCCAAAGTCAGCTGCTTAACCCCTTAACAGATGGAGCCACCCAGGTTCCCCTACAGAAGTGCAATATTTCAAATAGCACAAGTTTAAACGGTGGTGTAGACACGTGCATGCAACCCCTCACCCCCACATCCACTGATGTAACCAACTTGGCTTTAATATGTTTAAAACCTGTGTTGATGCTTCTGCAGTGAGTCTTTATTACCTCTATTAGAACTCACCTTTCTGAATATGCACTTAAATTTGAGTCGTGTTCATCAAAAGATGACGAAGTAATTTTATCCTGGAAGTAAATCTAGTCTACCCTCCCCTCATTAAAAAGGTTCATTTTTATCATTAAGACATTTCCCCAACGTTGCTAATATGCAGGAGAACAAAGACAAGGAAAATCCACGTGAATAGTGCCTGTATCGGGCTGTGGGGTGTATTTTCATGCTCCTATTACATGCTTATGTTAAACTGATGCTGTGGCATACTCAGCACTTGAAACTGAATCATAAAGCAATCTCAGGCAATCTGATAAGGGAGTTCTAGAAACCAGACCTGCGTTCCTCTCCAGATTTCTGCTTTTGAACCGTGAGGATTTGAGCATAATGTATCTTAATATAAGCAATTATTTGGATATATTTCTCAATGACTAAAACAACAACAACAACCCCCCCCCCAACTCAGACATTAGTGTTTCGTATTAATTAATCTAAGACCTAACCTGCTTTAACTTCATTACTCCCAACACCTGAAGTCCCTGTCTGCTTGATCACAGGTTGACTCAAACGTGTCTCATTGTTTGCTTTATGGCAAAAGTCTGTGTCTTACGAATCTGAGTTACTATCATCCCTTTGTTTTTAAACCCCATTTTCTCAAACAAATCTCATTCGTATTTTGGACCATAGCTGTTTATTTTCCCCTAAGAAAGCAGAGTTAGGAACACACTGTTTGTCATCTATAAAATGAAACGTTTGTAAACTGGTTTATGAGTAGGTGACCATATAATTAATCATCGGAAGCAGTGTGCTTGTAAGAATGACCAGGAATGTCAATAATAATTATGCTTGGAACAATAGGCTTAAACTGGGCAGTCCCAATCAAATGGGGACACATGGTCACTGCACCCATGTGAGCATATTGTCACGTATACTGTCTGTGAGGATATAAATGGGATTTGAATTACTAGGCCTGGAGTTTTGCAACTGAAACCACAGAAGTCTTCCAACCTTATTGTCTACTTTGAATCTAAATTGATTCAATTAAAATCTGATCTGACTAAAATTTTTGGTCAGAAAGCTTTGTTAGAAAAAAAGAGTTGTTATTTTATTTTTTAAATATTTTTTAATCTTTATTTGTTTTTGAGGGGGGGGGGTGGGGCAGAGAGAGAGGGAGACACAGAACCCGAAGCAGGCTCCAGGCTCTGAGCTGTCAGCACAGAGCCTGACGTGGGGCTCGAACTCATCAACCGTGAGATCGTGACCTGAGCCAAAGTTGCACGCTCAACCGACCGAGCCACCCAGTCACCCCAGAAAGCTGTTACTTTCAACAAATATCTGGCAATGCTCTTTAATACCTTGCTATCAGCCAGGAATGTGCGAGGCACTCCAGGGATGCAATCGTGTGCCAAGTAAGTGGAGTCAAGCCCATCAGGAAGTTTATAGTCTGTGGAGAATGTGGACGAATACGTGGACCATTTCAGTACTTTATGATTAGTGAAGGAAGGAGGTCGTGAGAATACGCAAGGAGGACGCTTCCCACAGCCGTGGTATGAGGAATAGCCAAGCACAGAGCTAATGGATGTGCAGAAGTTAAAAGGGTGGAAGAGAGGAGCCAAGTGTTCTAGGCTGGGGGGAGAGCGTGTTCAAAGGCCAGGAGATGAGAGAAAAATAGAGGCAGAGATGGACCACTCTTGCTGGGTGCGCAGCCCCGGGTAGGGAGCAGTCTGGCAGTGAGGCTGGGTAAGAGGTCCCAGACCTTAAAAGTCCTTAAAAACTCCGATAGGGAATTTTAACTTTATACCGAGGGCAAGGGCAGCACCACTGAAGAGCCGTAAAGGCAATAATAGCGAGTGCTTTAGAGAAAGACCTCTCAGTCTAGGGGTGAGGAGTAGATTAGGGGTCTGGGTTGGGGGAGCAGGAGGGCAGGAAAGCAAACCGGGGGGCCTAGAAGAGAGCAGTGGCAGTGATGGAGAGTTGCTTAGGGTCCGCAGGACTGGGCAACAGCTTAGAGGTGGGGGCAGGGAATTAGGATTTTCTTATGGGTTGAATTATCTTCCCCTTAAATTCATATGTGAAATCCTAACCCATGATGTTCTTATACAGGGGGGAAGTTTGGACACAGGCATAGAGGAGGGACAGTGAAGACACAGGGAAAAGACTGTCCTTACGAGCCAGGGAGAGAGGCCTGAGACACACGCTTCCCTAGAAGCCCTCAGAAGGAGCCAACCCTGCCCACACCTTGGTCGTGGACTTAGAGCCTCCAGAACTTTGACACAATACGTTTCTGTTGTTTAAGCCACCTGGTTTGGGCTACTTTCTGTGTCGCAGCTGCCCTAGGCAGCCCATACAGATGGCTACTCGGGTTTTAAGCTTGAATACGTGGGTACTTCTCTCTAAGTGGTTTTAAGCAAGAACAAAGAGGCAGAAGCCCACCGTGGCGGATGGTAGTGACTCAGTTTTGACATGTTGGCTTTGGGGCAGTTGTCGGATCTCCGTGCCGAGAGCTCCAGCTGGCCACTGAACGATCAAGGCTCAGGAGAGACAGCAGAAATGGAGTTCTAGGTTCAAGAGTCATTGCGTGTAGGCAGGAACTGGCACCTTGGGGGTGTATGTCAGGGAAAACCTGGGGGGGTGGTGAACTGAAAGTAAGCCCAACCGTCACCTTGGTTCTGGACACTTCCCCACACATCAAGTAGATGAGAAAGGCTCTGTTATGTGTTGCTTTAAAATATTTGCTTGCAGGAGGGTGCCTGGGTAGCTCAGTCGGTTGAGCGTCTGACTTCGGCTCAGGTCATGATCTCACAGTTGGTGAGTTCGAGCCCCATGTTGGGCTCTGTGCTGACAGCTCAGATTCTGTGTCCCCCCACCCCGTCTCTGCCCCACCCCCACTCATGTTCTGTCTGTTTCTCAAAAAATGAATAAACATTAAAAAATTTACAATATTTGCTTGTGGGAATTACCACACATAGAGTTTGTAGCAAGATTGGGATATCAAGTAGGCTAGCCTTGGCTACCCCTCAGGTTAAGGAATTACCCCCTTTAGGACTGTCCCAGAACAGACCAGAAATTCTGACTCAAACTCACAAAGCTTAGAGAGACCACAGCTAGCCCTCAAATACCCAATGATTAATTTATAATAAATAGAACTGGCAGATGGAACAGATATGCCCTCTGCCTAACCAGTCTCTTCTATCATTTACAAAACCGCTACAGTGGGAAACAAATTCTCAGAAGGTTGTTTGGTAGCACGGACTCAGAACAAGGGGGTTAGTTTAATGATTTTAATTAATAATGAGGTCAGGTTCCGGTCGCCTGACATGGGGCTCCCCATAATCAAGAAGGGATGGTCGGCTGGTCTGCAGCCCATGCACCCCCAGCCACATCCGCTGGCTGCCCTCCACCCTGGACAGTGCTTGGGGGGCCAACTTTCATTTCTACAACTTCCCCGGCTTCAATACATGATCCACCCCATTTTCATGAACACACGATTTGTCTTTGGAATATGAATATCTCCGATCAGATTAAACACCCTAGGACCGACTCACTTTCTTTGAAATAACCGTGCATCTCTTTGCTTTCATCCATCACATGTTAATTTTAAAGTTTCTTTCCCCTTGTTTCTACATGCTTGGCCATGGGGGGTGGGAGTAGGGGTTGGAGATGAGAACTTGCTGTGGCTCTCATTTAAAATTTGTTTAGGGACACCTGGGTGGCTCGGTTAAGCGTCCAACTTGAGCTCGGGTCATGATCTCATGGTACGTGGGTTCCAGACCCGCATCCAGTCCCACGTCTGGCTCAGGCTGATAGCTGGAAGCTTGAAACCTGCTTCGGATTCTATGTCTCCCTCTCTCTCTCTCTGCCTCTCCCCTGCTTATGCTCTTTTTCTGTCTCTCAAAAATAAACATTGAAAACAAATTTTTTAAAAAATTTTTAACGGTTATTTATTTTTGAGAGAGAGAGAGAGAGAGAGAGAGAGAGAAATGTCCCATGAAGACTCCACACTGTCAGCACAGAGCCCCATGCGAGGCCTGAACCCATGAACCATGAAATCATGACCTGAGCAGAAATCAAAAGTCGGACGCTTAACTGACTGGGCCCCCCGGGTGCCCCTCTCATTTAAATTTTTTAAGTAGGTATGGACATAATAGTTTCAGAACAATGATTTTGGTAATGATTATTTCAGGATAAATGTTTTTCAGCAAATTTTTGTAGGAGTCAATTTGTGAAGTATTATTAACTGTTTTGTATGTAATGGTTCACTCTTCTCTCTAATTCTAACAAGAAAGCCAAGCTTCTCTGGAGTCAGCTGACTCTCTTACTATGGGGGCACCTCTGCTTTTAGGATTTTTTATAATTCAGATGATATGGTATCATGATGGGGAGGGCAGCGCACATTTATTTGAGGTTTGTTGTTTGATTTCTTTGAGACCTTTTGAATACTTTCCCTTCACTTAAATATTTTTTTACATTTATTTATTTTTGAGAGACAGAGAGAGAGCACAGCTGTGGGAGGAGCAGAGTGAGAATGAGACACAGACTCTGAAACAGGCTCCAGGCTCTGAGCTGTCGGCACAGAGCCCGATGTGGGGCTTGAACCCATGAACCGTGAGATCATGACCTGAGCCGAAGTTGGGTGCTAAACCGATTGAGCCACCCAGGCACCCCTCTGGTGTTCTTTTTAAATGTTTATTTATGTTTGAGAGAGAGAGAGAGAGAGAGATTAATCGGTTCTCTCCTGTTAACACAGTCTGTCATCCAAAGTCGTATGTTCTACAGAGATAAACACGAATCTCTTTTACGTATCCTCTCTTTTGTCTTTAGCTGCTTCTGGATGGTGATCTGGGTGGGGCCCTGGATGGGCGAACCTGAGAGTTGGGATTTATCCAGGCAGGTTTGCTTGCACGATGCAGCTCTTCGCAGGAAAAAAAGATTTCAAAATGTAGTCAGGGTGCAATTTTCAGTCAAAAATGTTTCCTCTGACATATATGAACCGGCATTTGCATTGGCTACACCCCCAAATCCTCCTCATTGGTCTGAGTAGGGGTGGAGGTGAGGGAAGAAAGACCAAGTGAAATGAAACACAGTCCTGTTCCCAAAGGGCCCCCGATCTGCTGGGGAGGTGGACACGTATGCAGCAGTCGCACGGTGGCGGGTGTTCTCAGGGAGCCGTAAGATGTTGCAGAAGAATGAGGGTGTGTTGAGAAGCCCATTGGATGATGGGGCAGTAGGTGTGGGCCACACATTGGGAAACCAGGACCTTGACTTCAAAAGACATTGCTCTTTCTGTGGAGTTGGCTTTCTGCACACTTTGGGGGAGCCATGGATTGGAAAGAGAAGGGCGATCCCTTTCCATCAGAGGGACCAGAGCAGGAATGCAATGGCGACACTTCTTCTTGAGCAGAACAATGGATAGTGGATGTCACCTGAGTACAGTGCCAGCTTTCCACAGGGAGCAACCTGAGGGGGTGCGGGACCAAGCCCCCTGCTGTATGTGATCAGTCTTAGAGAAGAATCACCTAAAATCTTTTCAGCGAGCCCCTTAGCAGGAATGAGTTAATGGCGGGGAGGGACTCCATGGCACAGGTGCCTGGGGGGTTGAAGAGGAGAGTTCAACAACGGGGAGTTAGACGGTTGCCACGGTGTCCCCTCCTGGCCACACCTGCCTCTGTCCATAGCTCACATTTGTCTCTTTTCAACATTTTTCCAAGAATCCCAAAGAAAATGCATTGGAACCAATGGCAGTGGAGTCTTGTCTTCCAGAGAGCAACTCCTCCCAGAGGCGAGCATGGCTGTGGGCTCCAGCCTCAGTTTACAGGAAAGACAAAAGGGTCTCCTCACGCCTCACAGTGGGGGCCCAAGTATCTCTTCTACCCGTGGAGAAAAGGAGGTGTTTAGGACAGGGTGTTATGCTGACCTTACTGAGCAGGTGGCTGGATCCCCTGGGAAATGTGAGGCATCACTTCATCTCAGAGGAAGTGAAAATCCCCAGACCAATGGTTCCCGCTAGTTTATTAACTTTGAAGCCCCATTGCAGTCCCCAACAGCCAGCGGTGCCACCTGGAAGCAATGCTGTTTATCTTCTCAAAATGCTTTCACCCCAGTGATGAACCTCTTCTACTCCCAGACGTACCTATTTCAATAGCACGGTCTAATTCTGTAGTGGGGGCTGGAGGGTGGGTGGGGCATAGCACAAGCTGAATGGGAAGGGGTCACTTGTGATGAGCATCACATTTTGATGTCACTGTAAGAAAGCTCTTCTAATTTTCAAGTATCTGTTCTCTTTATTTAAAAATTTTTTTTGATGTTTATTTATTTTGGGGGGGGGGAGGGGCAGCAAGAAGGAGACACAGAATCCAAAGGAGGTTCCAGGCTCTGAGCTGTCAGCACAGAGTCCGACACGGAGCTCGAAGTCATGAACCGTGGGATCGTGACCTGAGCCGAAGTCGGATGCTTAACCGACTGAGCCACCCAGGCGCCCCTCTGTTCCCACTCTTGATTCAGAATATCTGCTGTTGCAGATGACTTAGTTTCTCTCTTCTCCCTCTACTCAAATCAGATTCTCCTATCTTCTCTCCAGAGATATTCCTGATTATTTGGCAACCGGACAACCATTGCATACCTTTTTAGGTGTGTAAGCTGAAGTAGGTATTTTGCATGCCAGGGAGCACCCAGCAAAGCTGTGCTCACGCTGAATAATGAGACCTTTGCTAAGTGCAGCTTACTGAGATTTGTTGATAATTATTCTACGCTGCTAGAAAAGAACCCAAACACACAGGAGTTTCGAATGATTTCACAGCTGATTTATATGCACAAAGAATAATTAGCATCATGTAATTTTCCTTGCCAGATTGATTCTCGTTTGAATATCGAAAGATACGTCATTTAAAAATAATTTCATACTTCACTGATGAACTAAAATTGAGACATTGGGCACACATGGTTTGGTATGTGTTAGGGGGCAAGGCAACAATCATTCTCTCTCTCAGGAAGCAGGGACAGCAAAACCCACAAAAAGTAATTACCTACCTTGGAGAGAAACAGCCATCATTTCCAAGCCTGTTGTCTTGCAACATGAGCCTGGGCCTCACTACTCAGGGGCTAACTGGGTCCCCTCCAGTATTACAGAGGAGTTCGGAAATAACACCATGACATCAAGACTCCACAAATTAAGGAAGACAGATACGGTGAGGGTTTTCCACTCATCTTTTTCAGGGTGAACAATTTTATTTTTAATTTTTTACGTTTATTTATTTTGAGAGAGAGGAAGAGAGAGAATCCCAAGCAGGATCCATGCTGTCTGTGCAGATCCCCGTGCAGGGCTCCAACTCACCAACCTGGGTGTCATGACCTGAGCCAAAATCAGGAGTCGGATGCTTAACCGACTGAGCCACCCAGGTGCCCCAGGGGTGAATGACTTTAGGGCCACAGCCAACTGACTTGGTTTTGAAGAAAGGAGGGTGTTGGGAGTCAGGTGCACGGATCATGCTGTCCAGGGCCTGCCCTGTGCCCACACGGCGCTTTCTCTGTGGCATTCCGTTGAATTCCCCAGGCCTTCTCGTCCACAGTTCTCCAGACTTTGAAAGGCCTCCACTGCCACCAAAATACCCCACTTGGGTCCCGCTGGTGAGTTCCCCAATCCTATGCTTAAGCAGTTAGCCCTGACTGCACAGGCCAGGCCCTGAGCCGAGCCCCCACAGTGGTGATGATCTAGTCAAGAGCATAGAAGGCCCTACGGGTCGGCAGGGCCTCACCAGAACCACGGTCTGGGACCAGCTTTGCTTCGGCTCTGTTCCATCCAGGAACCTGGTCAGTACCTTGCTTCCACACTGCCTGAGTCTTGCCACCATTGGCTGCACGATCCCTTGTCTTTCAGGAGGGCTGTCCTCAGCTTTCCTGCCCCTCGCTCCAGTCCGTGTCCAGGATTTTCAGGACCAGGTGGTCATCAAGGACAGCAGCTATGCCGGCTAGAAAAGCTGTCTCTTGCTTCACAGATGGTCTCTGTGGTGAGGTTCATAACAGATCACATAAAAATTTATTCCAAGAATTCCTACATTTCACCTCCTGTCTTGAAATAAAGGGGAAAGTACTTTTATTGCTCTCAACTGCAGGCGCTTGCATATTAGGAAGGACCGCTGTGACTAATCTAAAAAATTCAGGCTCTGGCCCAAACTGGATTTCCTCCTCCTGCACTCAGGGGTTGCTCCTGAAAAGAGTGCTTGCCCACTTTCTGTCAGCACTTCAGAAGTTCTCAGAGCCCCTGTCCGAATATTCCATTTGGCTTAGCAGCTTGCTCCTTGGGTCTTAAAACACAAAACAGAATGGTTAGTGGAGGCAGTCAGGATTCCACGGGGTGGCACAAATCAGTAGAAGGAGCAAAAATTTGTAGCATGAGACTTGACAGAACCCTGGGTTGGCCATGACCTACTCCTGTGGTCTCAGATAGATGTCTTACCATCTTTGGGCCACAATTTCCTCAGTGACTAAGAAGAGTGATATCCAAATACAAATAGGACTAGTAATACCTACTTTGCAGATTTAGTGGAAGGATTAGAATGTGCCGGTGTGTAATATATGCTCGGTAAATATTTGTAAAATATGGTGGGTTAGCAAATTTCACACACATCCTTGGGGATATATGTTCCAGGACATGCAGGGCCTCATCACAAGCATTGGGCAGAGAGGACAGAGAGGTGTCCTTGAACAGTGAAGAATGGTTCCTCCCACAAAGGGCGTCCCCACCCTGTCCCAGCCCAAGGTGCCCCCGGTCACTAAGAGAACACACCTTAGTACCCAGACAATGCCAAACGGCCTTTGGGATGTCTTTATTATTCTGTTTCTCATTCTCTCTCTCTTTTAGAAGTAGTGTCTATGTGCATCATGGGACTTGAATTTATAACTCAGATCACGAGTCACATGCTCTACCAACTGAGCCAGCCAAGCACCCCTGTTTCTAGCTCTCTTGGTCACATGGTCTGAGCCCTATACGTCTGGCTTTCTCTTGCTTTCTCTTCCACTCCTTCTCACCTTCTATTTTCCTGCCCCCCTTTCTTATTCTCCTTTCCATCATGAGCAACTCCATAGCTTAGATTCATCTTAATCCAGCCCTATGACCTATCACAACTCAGGTCGATTGTGTGAGATGGTGTGAGATTCTGTATACAAAAGAAGTCTAAAATTTTATACAAGTGTAAAGAATTATGATCTTGGTGGTGGGGATAATGCCTGTAATGATGACCAAAACCCAGGGGGTTAATCCTGAGGATGGTGACTCCGCAGTTTTGAGTTCTAATCTGGGACAGTTAATGAACTCTCAAAGCGACTCTGCCTACTGGGTGAAAGAAAAAATTAGCTCAATAATCAATTAAATTCTCTGTTGGTGTGAAAGAGCATGTGGAGAAAAAGAGGACCAGTGTACGTAATGTTTAGGAAAGTCTCCAATTGTATTTCACACCAGTTCAACAAGCGGAATCATCATGGAGTTGGGAAATGATTGGATGTAGATTGCAGAAGAAAGAGAGACAGTAGGGATAAATGATCCTGATTTTGGAGGACTCCCTGTGTGTCCACAAAGCACCTTTTCGAGAATTTTCAAAAGGTGGTCCTTCCTGCAGGTGGAGGGAGTCTGTCCCAGGAGAGGGGGCCTGGCCCGCAGAGAGCAGTTGGAGTTCAGCCCCAAGGCCACTGGGACCAGGCACTCTCCTGCAGACCACCACCCGGCCGTCCTGCTGGGGGCTCCAGAGTGGGAGTCACGGGGTCCTCTACTGAGGGGCATTTGAGACGATTTTGTTTTAAATCTATTAAAATAATCTGAGCTCCTGTTGAAGGCCTGTTTCCTAGGCTACAGATGGGGGACTTGGGGCGCCTGGGTGGCTCACTCGGTTAAGCATCCGACTCTTGGTTTTGGCTCAGGTCATAATCTCACTCCCTGCATCAGGCTCTGCACTAACAGCACAGAGCCTCCTTGGGATTCTCTCTCTCCCTCTCTTTCTCTGCCCCTCCTGTGTGTTCTCTCTCTCTCTCAAAATAAATAAATAAACGTAAAAAAAAAATAAAATCGTCTGTTAAAGAGAGTGTATATTCCTTTTGAAAACTTATCCTGTATAGCAAAATGTTGAATCAGAAAAGAAGCATACACCCAGCATGATGACAGAAAAGTGAGGCAGTGAAGGAAACACTCGAGTAAATCATGTGGACCACATCTCAGGAAGAGATGAGCACACTCCCGTGATCCTGGCAGCCAGTCATGTCTCAGACACACTACAGTCACCTAGGAAATTTATGGGAAAGAACTAAAGGGAGGATGGGAAGTTGGAAAAAGGGGAAAATTGGAGAATGGGGGTCACGACTAATTGTGAATGCCACTTCCTTGAAAGCCACACTCACCTTGTCCTCCCCATAGTGAAGTTAAGAGTTCGTGTTGGCAACTGATTTTATTTTTTGGAGGTTCGGGTGTCAGCTGTTTAAGGATCTGATCCCTGTCTCCGGGATATCATAATCTCACCATAGAGTGGGACTTGTGGGCGAAGAGGTGACAGGTGCAAGACTGACAGTTTGCATCTTCTTTGAAAAACTTGAAGCATCCTCTTCCTATGACCAAAGATATTTATTTTTTTATTAAATTTTTTTCAATGTTTATTTATCTTTGAAAGAGAGAGAGAGAGAGAGTGCTAGTGGAGGAGGGGCAGAGAGAGAGGGAGACACAGAATCCAAAGCAGACTCCAGGCTCCGAGCTGTCAGCACAGACCCCGACACGGGGCTCGAACCCACGAGCCATGAGATCATGACCTGAGCTGAAGTTGGACGTTTAACCACCTGAGCTGCCCAAACACCCCTGACCAAAGATACTTAAAAAGAAAAAAAAAAAAAAAAAGCCCATTCGACTTTTGAGCAAACCCAGGCAATATCCCTACTTGGAATTGGGAGTGAGATTCCTGTGGCATTGATCTTGAGAAGATTAAAGAAACAAGGAAAGAGCCCTAAAATGTTGGGGTGTTTAGGAAGAGAGGAGAGAAAATCGAACTGCATTTGATTATGTTTGGAATTGATTCCATCGCGAATGGTAGTAAGGACGGGATGAGTGCTTTTTCAGCAAATCTCACCATCCCGGAAGGAATTTTGAATAACCACATTGTATGGGAAGCTGGTGGGCTTTCCTAAACCCAAACCTAAGAGTTCAAGTCCAAAAGCGGCAAACATGGTCTCAGATGTCACCGTCAGAAAGCATGGTTGAACTTCTTTTCCTGATGGGGATTGCAATGTTAGCAAAACAGGATTTTAAAAAGGAAAACAAATCGAAGCCTTTTTTTTTTTCTTCCAAGAAGAAAATGGAATGGCCTGCTCAGGAGCGTAAGGCTTTCTAGCAGAGGATACAAGGCAGCTGGGAGGCATGGAAAGTAGCAGCGAGGCTCCCATGACTAACTTCTTAAAAAAGTGTGAAATGGTTCATTTCACAGTAGGCTTTCCTCGTTCTTTGGTAAAACCTGGTGGATTTCCCGACTGATTTGTTAATACAGACTTTCACTCACATGTTTGTACTATTCTTTCAAGCTTTCCACCCAAGCTCTTCAAATAGAACCTCTAAGAAAAGCTTTCAACCTGAGTGGGAGAAACAGCTGAATACCTTGCCGTAGTATCCTGTGGGGAATTGTATTATTATACTCAATTTTATTAAATTTTCTTTTCTTTCCATGTAATGCTCATTTTCTCCAAAAGAGGGAAAGCAAAAGGAGAAACACTGTCTGAAAATCACCTTTGTACTTTTGGTTTACGAAGTTAAAAAAATTACCATAAAAAAAAGAGAATCGTTCTTTAATGCAGGGGCTAAGATTAGGCATTCTATAGTCTTAATAATTATATTCTGCTGTTAAATTAACTTTTGAACAATGCTCTGCAATTCAAGCAACAGAAGGCCAAGAAACCAAATTGCACATTATTTCATTTTTTATGAGTAAGAAATATAGGTCCCTTTCAAACCTGAGTAGTTCATATTGATGGCTTTAATTATTTTAGGGCCTGGCTTGTTTTTCCCTTAAGTGTACACATGGAATTTAAAATAACTTTTGAGTCCCCGAAGGTTATTTATTTTCCACGAATTTTTCCATTAACATTAAGACGTTGGCTTTAGAGTTGATGGCATCTACCTTTTTCCAACCTGACTGGCTGCTATCATGACATGTCAACTGTCCAACTGTTGGCATTTTTAAACTTCACACTGTTTTGTCTTTAATCTAATTAAATGGCCCAGTTCACCATGCTTGCCCTAATTCAGCCACAATAACAAACTGCAAAAAATTGGGATAGTGTGCTTTTCATTACGTGCCTGTTAACTTTACTGGTGTGATTCAATCGTACAAATTATGATATTAATGTGTAAATTAGCAAGGGGCTATTACTTAGGTAATTCTTTGTTTACACTTAGGCACAGTACAAGGAAGATTTTTAAAAATCACAGTTGGTTTCCTTCCTTTCTGTTTCTCCCAGCATGCTACAGTTTTGGTTCTATCCGGCTGGTACGATGACAATGGACTTGCAGACCAGGGGAAAGATGTCAAGTAGAAGGTTATCTGTGGGCCGTGGAACTCTGAACATCAAAAATCAATGAAATATTGATTGAGAATCTAGGGAGACCCTACCTCTAAGAAATGTACACTCTTTAGAGAAATATGATAGAAATGGGGATGTTGGAAATAATTGGAATAAATTATTAGTTGGAATAAATAAATATAAATAAATAGGAGATGGAGATATTAGAAATATGATAGAAATGGAGATAATGGAAATAATAATGCTGTATGAGATAATGTATATTAAGCACTAAGTTACAAACATTTTGAGTTCAAAAGTGACAAGTTATAAAATTTTGGAGCTAGCGGGAAATTTAGGCCTTCTGAGTCCCACTCCCTTATTTTGCAGAGAAAAAACCGAGGTCCAGAAAGGGCAAATGATTTGTCTAGGGTCACTCAGCTTACACGTAGCAGAGTGGAAGCTAGATTCAGTGTCCACTAACTTCCCACCCAGCCCCTTAGGTACCATCACTGCCCCCCCGTCATCTCCAAAGGGCAATCAGGGAACACTTCATAGCAGACATGGGTTTGAATCACACTTTAAAAACCCCAATTCAGGGCCTCTCAGTAGGGTTGTGCAGGTTGGGCACTGCACATCTCTAGCAGGTGCCAGCCATTCCCATAGGCTCTGATGACCACCTCCCGGAGAGGAAGACATAAGGCAGGATTTATAGAGGCAGAGAACATGAAGTGGTGGTGGGTTGGGTGCTTTGACTCCTTCTGGCTCTCCTGTTCCCTGGGTGTGTTTCTGTTTGAGTCGACCACCTTAGCCCCAGGACACCCCTCAGGGAGGTCAGGTTGGATCTGTAAGGCATCACTTCAAGGATGGGCACTTCAGGAATCCTTGGCATCACTAAAACCTCCACTAGGGCTTGAGTACTGGTTCTATTGTCTGTGTGATCTTAGGGAAGTTACTTAACCTCTCTGAGCTCAAAGATAATGGTAGCACCTACCTAACAGGATTCTTGTGAACCTTAAATGAGAGCATGTTTATAAAGCAATTATCAGAGCACTTGGTCTGTAGAAAGTGACTTGGTTCATTCCAGCTGCCATAACAGAAATACCACTGGCTGGGGGGCGTAAACAGCAGTCACTTTTTACTAGTTCTGAAGGCTGGCGAGACCAAGATCAAGGCACCCGTAGATTCAGCTTCTGGTCCATGAACAGATGTCTTCTCCTGAGTCCTGATATAGCTGAAGGGAAGGGGGCGCTCTGTGCAGTCTCTTTTATAAGAGCACTAATCCCATCACTGAGGGCTCTATCTTCTTCACCTCCCAAAAGTTTCATCTCCTAACACCATCACCTTGGGGATGAGGTTTCAATGTGAATTTGGGGTGGAGGGTTGGGGTATACAAACACTGAGTCTGTAACAGTGAGTATGTTCACTATTTTAAACACTAGGGTTCTAATCCACCCTGAGATTGTACATCCAGCCCTTGGTTTGCCCTGAGCAATCCCTCTGAGGACGCTGAGGCCGTGGGGGAAATCAACTCCACTTTCTTCCTCGAGGCAACAAAGTCAAAGGCATGTATCAGGCCATCGTGAAAAACACACTCATGAGCAAAGCCTTCTGGCATCTCTCCCTCGGTGACCATAAAGCACTGTGCATTGATTCAAGGAGCATTAAGACCATTCCAGTTTTCAAATTTTGAAACACCTTCTCTAAAAACAGCTCACCGTGTTGCCCATGACAAGCGTCTGTCACAAAATTCCCAAGAATCATTCTGCTCTCCTACTCTGGTTTCAAAGCACCTGCATGTGCTGTAAGGGCACACAGATATATTTCTCTTCCTGGTCTCCAGCGTCCAGAGTAGAAGATCTGGCTGAGCTGGCAGCTTGGCATCACAGGGACTAAATGATTTTCAGTATCAGGAGTGCAGATCTGTGCTTCCATTAAGGGGGAAATACAATCACTGGATGCTGGGATCTCAGAGCAGACATCTGATACAGCCCCGTCTTCTCTGATAAGGTGGCATTGTGGGTGTGGGGGGCATTTAGGCGAAGCTACAAGGACAGCTGGGGCCAGCCCATCTCTCACTAGAAGCAGGAGGGTCTAGAGACACTAAAGGGTAACGACGCACTGTCGCTTATAATTAATATTCTCCCAAAGGCGTTCCTTCCTGGGCTGCTAATTCAAAGACCTCTGCGCCTCTGAATTTTGGTGTGGGCACTGCTGAGCGCTCCTTGTTAGTGGGGGTCCCCTAGGGAAGGCGAGGGGGTGATATACTTCAGAGAAGGGCCCACCCCCTTTCTCCTCCTGCAGGAGAAGGGCCAATTTGGAGCTGTCCTGGGGCACTTCTTCAGCCCAGACAAAGACTTACTGTCTGGAAGCTTTCAAAGGGGATGTCTATTTATATCCTAGGTGTCATTTTAGAGCTTGATTCTGCTTACTTATACCACATGGGTTTCCACTAGAGATGAGGAAAATCCCGCAGTCTGTTTCTCTGTGCTAAGGCATCACTGAGATACAGAAGTGAGGCTTTTAGGCACTTTAAATTTAAATCTCTCCCATGGCAGTCTGTCTACAACTTCCATTAGGAAATTGGATTATAATATGTCCTAATGTCTGACAGTTTTTCATTCACTTAATCTGACTCATTCTTGTGGTTCTTACTTAAGTGTTAAATCCCAGCTCTAAACACTTTGTGGTTTGGGGAACACCAAAATTCATTATGATCCAGCCTGGCCCATCCAGACACTCAGTTGTCATTTGCTCTCTCTAGGGGACAGTTGGTAAATCTTCAGGGGGACCCAAGATAAGTAAAATACAATCTTTGCCTCCATAGAACTTATCGTGGCAGGGGAGAGAAGGGGGATTTAAGAGAAAAAGTCAGTAATCCTTTATAAGTAATCTGCATAATTTGGTCTGGTTATTTCTGGAGCACTGTAGAAATATCTATGAACCTTGGTTTCCTTGTCTGTGAAATGGAGACTGATGACTTACGGGGCTATTGTAATAACACAGTAACTAAGAACATAGTGATTAAGAGGGGTAGCCCCCAACCAGACTGTGTCAGTTTGAATCCCAGATTTGCCACGTGGATCTAGCTGGTCTGAATACTAGTTCTCGAACTCCGAGTGAGTTATCTTACTTCTCCAAGCTTCTTTGTTCCCTCCCCTGTCCAGTAGGGTTTATGACAGTACCTGCCTCTGGGTTGTTTAAACAAAGGATTAAACGACCGAAGTACTCAGAGTAGATTTGGCACAATGTAAGCTGCTGCTGAAAATTAGCTATTGATATAATTCATGTTCTCACACATTACAAATTAATTTATTTCACGAGGACTGATGAGCCAGGGAAGTGTGGCTGGAATAGGAACCCAGTTGTTCTTTTTTTAAAAAAATAATTATTTATTTTTGAGAGAGAGAAAGAGAGAGAGAGAGAGAGAGAGAGAGAGTGTGTGTGTGTGTGTGTGTGTGTGTGTGTGTGTGCGCATGAGCAGGGCAGGGGCAGAGAGAGGGAGAGGGAGACACAGAATCTGAAGCAGGCTCCAGTCTCTGAGCTGTCAATGCTGTGGGGCTCGAACCCACGCACTATGGCCCGAACCCCAGGCCAAAGTTGGATGCTTAAACAACTGAGCCACCAAGGCAACCCAGGAACCCAGTTCTTCCAAGATAAAATTCCCATTTTTCTCTCCCCTGTATAATAACACTTCCCTAGAATACGAATAACAATACTTCAAGACCCAACGTAAGTGCTCTCCATGCTGTTGGAGATCTACAGACTTGCTGAGGAGCCGGGACCCTGACTTCACCATCCGCATTTCTCTCGCACTTAAGTCAGCACGTGGTGAATGCTCAGTAAATGGTAGTTAAGGACACTGCTGCTGAATATGAGCACATAATAAGGAGGCAGGACATCCCCTGGCACGTTCAGGGGTGAAAATTCAGCATGTCTGGAGTTTAGGGGCTGTATTTGCTAAGACGAAAACAGATTTTCACAAGCTTGGTGTCTTAAATTTATTCTCTCATGGGCCTGGAGGCCAGAGTATGAAACTGTAGGGGAGGAAAAAGTTTTTACTCCACCCTGTTAGGTTTCCTCCACCCTGTAAATTAAAGTAGCAAAAGTCACATTAACATAACAATTTTATTCGATATTAACATTTTAACATTTATGTGTATGCCGGGGTCTCATAGAAAAGGAAATGAAAACCCATAGAAGGGGGTTAGGCCTGAAAGCTTGTATACTACTTTAACAAAGAATGATAAATTTGTGAAGAAATGACAGGACGAAGGAGAAGTGTTTAGGATCTTAAGGGGCAGTAATTGTGAGAAAGTAAATATATGGAGAGAAACTAATGGAAGATAAGGATTATTTATTTATAAGGTGTGTGTGAAGATTCAAGTTGGTGCTATCTTCAGTGATAAGAGTTGTCTCCTATTCCTGGTACAGGGGAGAGGAAGGAGGACACCTCCACAAAGGGAAATTTATACTCTACTCTTATGCAGAAGGAGGGGAAGAGTAGAGAGCTTTTCCTGCATTGCAATTTCTTGATTGCCTCCAGCTCAAAATAGTCTGTATGCCAAAGTGGTATATTTTGGAGGAACATAGTTTGATCCCATTCAGAACCAAGGTGTGTGCAAGCTTGGTTCCTCTTGGATGTTCAAGGGACACATCCTTCCTTGACTCTTCCAGCTTTTGGTGGCTCCGTGTTCTCCTTGGCCTGGGACCACATCAGTCCAGTCTCTGACTCTGTCTTCACATGGCTTCCTCCTCTGTGCGTCTTCTCCCTCACTCTTCTCTTACAAGGACACTTGTCATTGGATTCAGGGTCCACTCTAAGCCAGGATCATCTCCTCTGAAAATGTTGAACTTCATTATATCTGCAAAGACTCTTTTTCCAAATAAGGACACATTCACAGTTTCCAGGTAGACATACCTTTTGAGGGACCACCATTCAACCCACTGCAAGAGTGTTAAAAGGCACCAAGGAATCGGGGCACCTGGGTGGCTCAGTTGGTTAAGTGTCTGACTTCAGCTCAGGTCATAACCTCATGGTTTGTGGGTTCAAGCCCCATGTTGGGCTCTGTGCTGACAGCTCAGAGCATGGAGCCCGTTTTGGATTCTGTGTCTCCCTTTGTCTCTGCCCTTCCTTGGCTCACTCTCTCTCTCTTAAAAATGAATAAACATTAAAAAAATTTTTTAAACGCACCAAGGGATCAAATTATTATGGAAAATAATTTGCTTTCTTTTTTTATTGAAGTATAATTGACATACAATGTTATATTAGTTTCAGGTGTATGACATAGTGATTAAATGATTCTATACATCATTCTATACTCACCATGATAAGGGTAGTTACCATTTGTCAGTAAACAATGTTATTACAACATTATTGATTATATTCTCTATGCTGTACTTTTCATCCTTGTGATTTATTTATTTTATAACTGGAAGTTTGTACCTCTTAATTCCCTTCGCCTATGTCAGCCCCCCATCCCTCTGCCCCCACTGCTCTGGCAACCACCAGTTCTCTGTATTTATGATTCGGTTTCTGTTTTGTATTTGTTTTGTTTTTTAGATTCCACTTATAAGTGAAATCATATGGCATTTGTCTTTTTCTTTCTGACTTATTTTACTTAGTATAATACCCCCTACATCCATGATATTGTCACAAATGGCAAGATCTCACTCTTTTTTATGGCTGGGTAATATTCCATTGTGTATGTATGTATTATGTATGTACACACACACACACACACACACACACACACACTCCACATCTTTATCCATTCATCTATCCATGGACATGGGTTGTTTCCATATAGTGGCTATCGTAAATAATGCTGCAATAAACATAGGGGTGTATATATATTTTTGATTTAGTGTTTTCATTTTCTTTGGGTAAATACCCAGTAGTAGAATAACTGGATTATATAGTATTTCTATTTTTAATTTTTTGAGGAATCTCCATACTGTTTTCCACAGTGACTGCACCAATTTACATTCCCACCAACAGTCCACGAGAGTTCCTTTTCCTCACCAAAGCTTTTTATTTCTTGTCTTTTTGATACTTGCCATTCTGACAGGTGTGGGGTGATTGTTAAGGTTTTGATTTGCATTTCCTTGATGAGTGATGTTAAGCATTTTTTCATGTATGTGTTGACCATCTGTATGTCTTCCTAAGAAAAATGTCTATTTAGGCCCTCTGGTTATTTTTTTAATTGGCTTATATTGTTGTTTTCTGTTGAATTGCAAAGTCCTTATATATTTTGGATGTTAACTTCGTAGCAGATATATCATTTGCAAGTATCTTCTCCCATTCACTAGGCTGTCTTTTTGTTTTGTTGATAGTTTCCTTCGCTGTCCAAAGCTTTTTATTTTGGTGTAGTCCCAATTGTTTATTGTTGCTTTTGTTTCACTTGTCTAAGGAGACATATCTAGAAAAATATCACTAAGGCTGATGTCCATGAGGTTACTGCCTATGTTTTCAGTTAGGAGTCTTAGGATTTCAGGTCTCACATTTAGGTCCTTAATCCATTTTGAGTTTAATATTGTGTATGGTGTACAAAAGTGGTCCAGTTTCATTTTTTTACATGTAGCTGCCCAGTTTTCCCAGCACCATTTATTGAAGAGACTGTCTGTTCCCTGTTAAGCATTCTTGTCTTTGTTGTAGATTAATGGACTATAGAAGTGTGGGTTTATTTCTGGGTTCTCTATCCTGTTCCATTGATCTATGTTGTCTATTTTTGGACCAGTACTGTCCTGTTTGGATTACTATAGCTTTGTAGTATGTCTTGAGATATGAGATTGTGATACCTCCAGCTTTGTTCTTTCTCAAGATTGCTTTGGCTATTCAAAGTCATTTGAGCTTCTATACAAATTTTTGGATTATTTGTTCCAGTTTTGTAAAAAATAGTGCTGGTATTTTGGTAGAGATCATGATGAATCTGTAGATTGCTTTGAGTAGTATGGACATTTTAATAATTTTCGTTTTTCCAATCCATGAGCATGATATATTTTTCCATTTGTTGGTATTATCTTCAATTTCTCTTATCAATATTTTATAGTTTTCAGAGTACATGTCTTTCATCTCCTTGGTTAAATGTATTCCTAGGTAGTTTATTCTTTTTGATGCAATTATAAATGAGATAAATTTCTTAATTTCTCCTTCTGTTATTTTGTTATTACTATATATAAATACAACAAAGTTTTGTACATTAATTTTGTATCCTGAAGCTTTACTGAACTTTTTATTCTAATAGCTTTTAGGTGGAGTCTTTAGAGTTTTCTATATACTGTATCATGTCATCTGCAAATAGTGTCAGTTTTACTTTTTCCTTACCCATTTGCATGCCCTTTCTTTCTTCCTTTCCTTCCTTCCCCTCCCTCCATTGCCCCTTCCTTCCTTCTTTCCTTCCTTCCTTCCTTCCTTCCTTCCTTCCTTCCTTCCTTCCCTCCTTGTCTGAATGCAGTCGCTATGATTTCCATTATTATGTTGAATAAAAGTGGCAAGTGTAGACATCCTTGTCTTGTTCCTGATTGAGGATGATGTTAGGTGTGGGTTTGTCATATATACCCTTATGATGTTGAGGTACATTCCCTCTAAACCCATTTTGTTGAAAGTTTTTAAAATGAATGTATGTTGAATCTTGTCAAATGCTTTTTCTGCATCTGTTGAGATGATCATATGGTTTTTACCCTTCATTTTATTAATGTGATATATCACATTGATTGATTTGCAGATATTGACCTATCATTCTATCTCTGGAATAAATCCCACTTGGTCATGGTAAATGATCCCTTTAATGTAATGTCAAATTTTATTTACTAACATGTTGTTGAGGATTTTTGCATCTGTGTTTATCAGGGATATTAGCCTATAGTTTGCTTTGCTTGTAGTTTCTTTATCTGGTTTTGCTACCAGGCTAAAGCTGGCCTTGTAGAATGAAGTTCAAAAGATTTCCTTCATCTTATATTTTTTGGAATAATTTGAGGAGAATAGGTATTAAATCTTTAAATATTTGGTAGAATTTACTCGTGAATCCACCTGGTCCTGGTCTTCTGTTCATTGGGAGTTTTTTGATTACCAGTTCAATTTTGTTACTAGTAATTTGTCTGTACACATTTCTATTTCTTCCCAATTCAGTTTTGGAAGATTTTGTGTTTCTAGAAATGTATCCAGTTTTTCTAGGTTGTCCAGTTAGTTTGCATGTATTTTTAATAGTATTCTCTTACAATCTTTTGTATTTCTGTGGTGTCAGTTGTTACTTCTTTTCTTTCATTTCTGGTTGTATTTATTTGAGTCCTCTTTTTTCCTTGATGAGTCTGGCTAAAGGCTTATCAATTTTGGCTACCTTTCCAAATAACTATCTATTGGTTTCATTGATTTTTTTTCTATTGTCTTTTTAGGCTCTGTTTTATTTATTTCTGCTCTGATCTTTATTATTTCCTTCCTTCTACTAACCTTGGGCTTTATTTCTTCTTCTTTTGTTAGTTACTTTAGGCAGGATATGAGATTGTTTATTTGAGACTTTTCTTGTTTCTGGAGGTGGGCCTATATTGCTATAATCTCCCTGTTTAGAACTGCTTTTGCTGTGTCCCAAAGATTTTGGACCACTATGTTTTCATTTTCATTTGTCTCCATATTTTTTTTTTTAATTTCTTCTTTGATTTCTTTATTGGCCCATTGTCTGTTTAGGACCATGTTATTTAGCATCCACATAGTTGTGATTTTCCAGCTTCCTTTTTGTATTTCTGTATTCTCTGTATATCATATCTAATAATAATTATATTAATGTATATTAATAAAACATGTATTATATAATATATATTACACACATATGTAATCCAACTCTTGTTGGATTGTTCTCTTTACCATTATGTAATGCCCTTCTTTGATTCATGTTACCTTCTTTGTCTTAACATCTGTTTTGTCTGATACAAGTACTGCCACCCCAGCTTTCTTTCTCTCTCTCTCTCTCTCTCTCTCTCTCTCTCTCTTTCTTTTTTGCTTCCTTTTGCATGGAATATCTTTTCCATCCTTCACCTTCAGTCTAAATGTGTCTTTAGGTCTGAAGTGAGTCTCTTGTAAGCAGCATATAGATGAGTCTTGTTTTTTAATCCATTCAGTCACCTGTGTATTTTGATTGGCACATGTAAACCATTTACATTTAAAGTAATTACTGAGGGAAGCCTAGGTGGCTCACGTTGGTTAAGCATCCAGCTCTTGACTTCAATTCCGGCCATGATCTCACAGTTGATGAGTTCAAGCCCCACACTGGGCTTTACATTGGCACTGTGGGACCTTCTTGGGATTCTCTCTCTCTCCCTCTCTCTCTTTGTCCCTCCCCTGCTCATGTGCTGTCTTTCTCTCTCTCTCAAAATAAATAAACTTAAAAAAAATAATTACTGATAGGTTTTTGTATTCTTCTCTCTTCCTTTTTTCTTCTCTATCTCTCTTTCCTTGTGATTGATGACTTTTAGTGTTATGCTTGGATCAAATAATTTGCCTTTAATGTAATTACCTGTGAGGTTAGCAAGTGACTACTTTGTACATGTACAAGAAGTGCCTCCTGCCTACCTTCTTCTCCCACCCACCCCTCACAGAACTTCCATGAGGGAATCCCCCACTCCAGAGTGTCAAGAATATTGAACATTGAACATTCTAAATATTGAAAACCTCAGGATGGGGAAGGTGGGAGAAATGCAACTTGTTGGTACACATTACCCTTTACTATCTCACTAACACGGATCTTCCAAAGATCTAGGAACAGGGGACAGGACAGAAGAATGTGAACAGAAAGAGGCCAGCGTCCCAATCTGTGCCTTTTCTGAGTAGGACATTTCACTGAATCAGAGATGAGCATTGTTACAGGAAAACATACGTTAATAATATTAAACATAGAAAATTTATCAGGTCCTTACTATGCCTGGGATTTCTTTTGAGCATTTAATCCTTTTCACAATCCTTTGATGTAGGTATTATTATTATCCCCGTTTTATACATAAAGAAATAGACCCAGAAAGGTTAAGTCACTATACAAGGTCACACAGTCACAACTAGTAAAGGCAGAATCGAAGTCCAGAAGGTCTGGGTTCAGAGTCTGTGCTCTTACCCAAAATAACAAGTAATAACTTTAATAAAAGGTACACAATAGCCCCTTCTCCACCACCACCTGCAAACACAACCTTTAAGCCTGGGATCTGGGCATTGAGTCCATTTTTCCTATATTCACTCACTCAGGTCTTAATCCTGCATTCCGTGAAGTCCTACTATGGAAGTATCAACACAAAAGGTACAAGTGGGTCATTTGTAATCCTTTCTCGCATACTGGAGGATGACCAATGGAGATAAATAGCTTTGCTTTCTGTGGGCTCGCTAGGTAGGGACTGAATAAGAACTGCAACTTTAGTCTGACGTTTCACGCAGTTTTTTCAGCTAAAGAGATATTCATGTGGCCTCATATATTAAGTCATTTGTTTTTGCATCCTTTTTTTTTTTCCTTTAAGAAGATCTTAAATTTTTACCGTTGAGAGCTGGGAGGTCATAGGGCGGTGTCCCTATTTCTAAAGGGAGAGCCTGGGGCCACAAGTGGCAGCTGACCACAGTCACAGTACCGTTCCCTGCAGATGGCCCAGAATCTCCTGCCCCCATGATGGGGGAGAGAGGGCGAGGGTTCGGCCACCAGCACAGGCACTGGCTCGCAGAGCAATTGCTGCTGTTCATGGTGCTGATACAGGGTCCTGAGGTCTTCTCCTCAGCTTCCTAGTTCTTTGATTTAGGGGGATCTGGGGCTGCTGGGGAAGGTGCTGCAGCAGAGGGTGGGGCAGTCAAGCCACTAACTCTTTTTCCATCCACCCTGGGAGAACTTAGTATTTTAACCCCAATTTGGCAGATTCTCTATGTGCTGGCTGAATGTCAGCCCTACCCTGGGCCTCAGTTTTCTACTTGTAAGAGGAACATTCTGGGTTCAGGGATGACCAGGGTTGTTCTGGCCCCTATATTCCAGCCTGTAGGCCTGATGGGCCCACTGGGAAAACAGAGGCTGGGGTAGGAGAAGGGGGAGAGGCAAGCGAGTATCACAGAGGCACCCCTTCTCCAGCCCCCCGGTAGGATGTATCAGAACGAGCTGTAGGCTGTCAGGCTGTTGGGATTAACTAGCATCCGTGCAGCAGGTAAAGTGACAGTGAACAAGCGTGAACACGAATGGGTGTGTGTGCGGGTCCGTGAGCATGTTAATGAAATTCTCTGGTATGGGGGTGACATCCCTGATCAGAGACCCAAGGTAGGCCAAGAGCCATGGGCAGCCTGATCAGATTTTCTTCCTTCAGCAGCTATGGCCAGAACCCTCACCTGTGACCTCCCCAATATAGCATGTGGTATTTCAACAAGTATTTTATTATATTACAGTGAGGTTCATACTATCTTCTTCAGACTACGAATGTAATATATGCTCATTTTGTAACCCTGGAAATGCAAACAGTTTAAAGAAGGAAATAAGAAAGGAAGGAAATAAAAATCACTAGTAATCTCATTGTCTACTGATACTCTATGTATTGCTAACTAGATTCTCGCTCGTGTGTGTGTGTGTGTGTGTGTGTGTTGTGTGTGAATGTGTGTTTTGTCACATATAATGACGATAGCTAACATACATGGCTCTCCTGCCTGTGTTAAACACTGTGCTAAGAATTTACAGGGTTGTTTCATTGAACCCTTATAGAAAACCTAAGGTGAAAAGGTACCATAATTAATAGCGGTTTACAGGTAAGGAGACTGGGGCCTCCAGTGATTTCACATTTCATATGCAGGTTTATATTATATTATATATTATACATGTTATTATGTTAATATAACATGTATATAATATATATTCTTTTCTATCCTGTTATGTTACCTACTATAATGTATATTCCATTATGTAACATAGTAACATGAGCAGCTTTCATGATATTAAGTTTTCTTTAAAAGCCTGATCTTTAATGGTTTCATAACATTCCAGAGTGTACATATATGGTTCATGTCACCAAATCTCTCTTGAACATTTTTGGTCCCCTCTCTAGCTTTCAGCATCAAAAGTAACACCGTCATGAACATCCCGGCACATAACTTTTGGTGGGATGTCTGACTGGTTCTTTAGTTCCCCCAGAATAAAACATAATAGGTCAAAGGTTGGGAGCCATTTTAAAACCACTGATTGGTCTGGGTGAAATTGCCTCCTAGAAATATTGGACCATTTTGCATTCCCATCAGTGGAACATGAATCTGTTGATCTTACCTCCAGTGTTTTATGCAATTTAAAGATTTTTATTTCTCCTTTTAATGATTGGGTTTCAAACTGAGGGTTGATGGGGGGTGGGGGCCCAGGGGTGGCAGGGAAAATGGGTGATGGGCACTGAGGAGGGCACTTGTTGGGATGAGCACTGGGTGTTGTATGTGAGCGATGAATCATGGGAATCTACTCCCAAAGCCAAGACTACACTGTATACACTGTATGTTAGCTAACTTGACAATAAATTATATTTAAAAAAATAATAAAATTAAAAACATTGATTTTTAAGAAAAAAAATAAAGATTGGGTCTTGAAATAGCGCTTTAATAAGAAACATTTGGGCTTACAAATAAGAGACAGAAAAAAGAAACAGGGATTAAGGGGGGGGGGCAACCAAGCATGCAGTTGTTGAAAATCTATTAAAATTCAAACCACAGGTCTCTAGTATGGAGGAAACAGCTGCAATCTTTTTCGTTTTAAACATACATGGTGGGTTCTCCTTTTAATTCCTTTTTCCCCCAATTTAAATGCTGGATGGTTGTCAGTATGTTGCTGGGAGGGAAGAAAAAATGTGAACTTCCCTGTTGAGAAGGTTATGAGAACGTGTGTGTGTGTGTGTGTGTGTGTGTGTGTGTGCGCGCACAAGTCTGTTAGATTGTTCTGAATATTTCGCCTCGAGAATAAACAACCACTCAATTGCTGGGCTTCTGTTAGCAGTAGCTAGACATGCTGTACCTCAAATAGAGAAGCAGACTGATCACTGTCACAAGGGCTGCTCTCTGGGAAAACCAGCCGAGAGCCAGCTTTTATCTGTCTGAACCCACTCCCTCCAGATTACAGTATAAATCGTGGCAAGGGGCAGCTGGGTGGCTCAGTTGGTTAAGCTTCTGACTCTTGATTTTGGCTCAGGTCATGATCTCACGGTGCATTGAGTTTGAGCCCCGCATCGGGCTCTGCACTGACAGCACGGAGGCTGCTTGGGATTCTCTCTCTCTCTGCCCCTCCCCTGCTCACATGCACACACGCTCTCTCTCTCTCAAAAAAAAAAAATTGTGGCAAGAAATAAGATTCTGAAGGAGTGACAAGTTCTGGGGTTAGTCATTTGCATCGTTAATAATCTCAGAGTAGATCCAAGCCATGCAGACCAGACCAGATGTGACACACGGCTGTCTCCCAGGGAAGGGTGCTGGAGGCTCGGTGGCCCCCAGTACTCGCTCATTACTCTTACCCCGTGTATCCTTGACATTATCTTTGTTGCACTTCCAAGACTGGAAGTGTGAACCCTCCAACCACTAAGCGTTAGCTGGTGCTTGTGCCTGGAGCCTGGGCCCTTTCCCGGAGGAGCGGTCTGCCTGTGTTTCATGTCTGGGGGGGTTGGAACTAGCTCACGTGATTAAGGAGTCTGCACACTCCCATGATCCGCGTCTGGATACCCAGGAAAGCCGGTGGTGCGATTCAGGTCGAGTCTAAGGGCCTGATGGGAGCTGATGGTGTAACTCCCTCTTCAAGGGCAGAAGGTGAGATGAGATGCCCCAGCTCATGCAGGGAGGCAGGGAAAAGAGGAGTGAATGCTTCCTTCTTCCACCTTCGGTTCTCTTCAGGCCCCGGATGGATTGGATGAAGCCCACTCACACTGGGGAGGGTCACCTGCTTGCCTGACTTCACCCATTCAAAGGCCAGTCTCATTTGCAGACGCCTTCACGGACACATCCTGCAGCAACGTGTAGTCAGGGCACCCCAAGACCTAGTCAGGTTGACGCACACTAGTAGCCATCACGGTGACTGTGGGAAGCCGCTACAAAGATCAGGAAGAGAGGTTTCCCTTTTGTGTCCCACAAAACAGAGGCCTCATAGCCTGCAGGACTGAACAGTTTCTACGTAACCTGAGTCACCTAAGCCCCGAGGCTCTTCTGGCATCTGAGCCCACATCGGTAGGAATATCAGGAACTCTACCAGGAAGCAGGTAGAGCCAATCCTCGGAGGGTCAGAAAGCTCATAGGAATCGAATAAATTGCATTCTGGAAGGGGAGCCCCATTTCCTGGAGGACTTTCTGCGGTGATGGGCACGTTGTCTCCACACTGGCTAGTCTGGTAGCCGCTCGTCACGTGTGGCTGTTGAGTACCTAAAATGTGGCTGGTGCATCTGAGCAGCTGAATCCTTGATTTTATTTCATCTTGACTAATTTTAATAGAAACGTTCACCCGTGGCTGTTGGCTGCCACGTTGGGTAGCACAGAGGTTGCAAACAATGAAAAAAGCTTTTTAGTTTTATGGCTAACCACGTTGAAAGCCCGAATCCTGTATTCAGAAAACTTTTGACTTATACAGTCGCAAGGAAGTAGGTGTTGCCATCTATTCAAAAAAGAAGAACCAGGGGAGCAGGACTGAAATAGAACGGCTGAGTCTGAGACACATCACAGGGGTGGAGAGACGGTCATGAGTTTGTTTGAAATGCAGCCGGGTCTGCGTCACTGTCTGTGCTTTGCTGGGGCATTTATTCCCTTCCTTCCTGGTTTTAAAGCAGTTATTTTGGTGGTTCAGTGCTTTCGTGTTCAATAGACTTGATTTTTCACACAGCTGGGTTATCTCGGGCATGAAAGCTCTCTGCTTAATCTTCTCGATTTCTCCCTGTTCATCCCAGCTGCACAGATGTGAGCGTGACGTTTTCATCTTTCTCTCCAGGTGCTGATCAAGTATGACAGTTTCTGTGTTGTGCCCACACAAATATAAAAATGCAACTTTATGAAGGAAAAAGAAGGCTCCGTAAAAGGAACCCAAAGGCCCCGGATGTGGTTTATCTTCCCTGTTCCTTGGCCAAGTGAGGCCTCGTTGACTCATTTTACAGTTGGGGGGAAAAGGTTGAACCCTGACTCTGGCAGCTCGTCTTGATGTAAGATCATTTAGCATTTCCACTCTTACCTGAAGCCTCAGTTTCCTAATGAACCGTTATTTCTGGATGGACTTAGTGATGTCTTCCCAGGAACCTCCGTTTCCTCTTTCCAGTAATTTTTCAAAGCAAAGGCACCTGGTTACACGAGAGAGTTGACTATCTAAAGTGTTAACACTCGTTTCCCCGTTGCCAACAAGAGATTTTCCATCCACTTCTCCTCCCGGTAAATGCAAACACAGAAGAAAGGGGAAAATTGCAAAGGTTTCTAACGATGGTGGAACAGAGCCAAATGGCAAGTTGATAGACGAGGCATGTGATGCCTGTGGGAAGCCCTTACTGGTTCACAATCCAAATGATCAAGACTGTAAGGAAATAGAAGTAAATGAGCTGAGTTAATATCTGTTCTTTATGTGACTGAAGAGTGGAAGGGACCACTTGGTGTTGTTACTGTTGATTCACTAATACCATCGCTTCTAGGGTCTAGATTCTTTCCAGAATCTGGTGTTACCTTGAGTCAGATGTTTATTGGGTGCCCCCTGTTGTGCGTGTGATATTGCAAAAACATTCTGTGCCAACCGCAGGAACACAGGCCTGTGTACTATAATTAGGCTCATTTTAGGAGAGCCCATCCCTACCAGATTTTGAGACAGAAAATGAGAAAATAGTGATGTCACTTGCCAGCTTCTTTTACATGACGTCACATATTCAAACCCCTGGTTGTTCGATTCGTTTTAAAAATGTTTACGTGCCGCAGCACAAACTTAAATTTTTAAAAAGGGAGGAAATGGCGTTAAAAGGAAAGCAAGGGATGTGACGCCTGGTGGTTCAGTCCGTTCAGCGTCTGACTCTTGTTTTCAGCTCAGGTCATGATCTCATGGAGATCTTGAGTTGGAGCCCTGCCTTCAGCATGGAGCCTGCTTGGGATTCTCTCTCTTCCTCTCTCTCTCTCTCTCTCTCTCTGCCCCTCCCCTGCTCACTCTCTCTCAAATAAATAAACTTTAAAAAATTAAAAAAAAAAAAAAAAAAAAGGAAAGCAAGGGAGATGACATGTGAATGTTTAGCATGCCACGACCCTTCCACAGGCTTGGAAGTGTCAGGCCCAGATTTGGCTCTAAACTATCCAGTGGCTGCTGCAAAGTGAGACATACCCGGTCATAAGCTGCACAGTGAGTGTATGGTCAGAACCCACCGGGTGCTTGGGATGAGGACAGCTGTCATCACACAGACACGTCAGAGCACATTCCTCTGCCTTCGAGCGTCCGAGGGGCACCGCCGCCCTCTGCTTCCTCACCAAAGTCGGGCCCTGGACCGCCACGAAGTCCACTCCCGGCTGTCCGCTCCCGCCCGCCACTGCCTTGTGTCCAGCCACTGACCTGGTTTCCAAAGTCCAGTGGCTCCCCCTGGATTTCAAAAACAGCAGGTCCCCCTATGCGGAGCAGTTAGGGTGAGGTGTCGGGAAACAAGCCTGTTGCAGTAATGCCCTGTGACACCCGTGTGGAGAGAATCGCAGCTCTGGGGGCGGGTGGGTCTTGATCAGGGGCCCCCTCGTTTCTCAGCGTGGTTTCAGGAGCAGCTGAAGAGAAAAACGGCAGCTTCCTCGCTTTGGTGAGAAGCTTCCCTCCTCTAGGACCACACTTTTTGCTGGACATTATGATAAATAAAAAAAACTTTTTTAAGGCTTATTCATTTTTCAGAGACAGAGAGAGACAGAGCAAGAGCAGGGGAGGGGTAAAGGGAGGCAGACACAGGATCCGAAGCAGGCTCCAGGCTCTGAGCTGTCAGCACAGAGCCCCATGCGGGGCTTGGACCCCTGACCCGTGAGATCATGACAGAGTCAGATGCTTAACCGAATGGGCCATCCAGGCACCCCAAAAAATAAATTTTAAGGGAGTGGAAATGAAAGGTAATCGAAGGGGTGGGCACGATGAGGATAACTCAAACTGTCAGCCTCTGAGATGCCTGTACGATTTCCTCCCCCAGGCCCGATCCCAAAGCCTTCCCTCCAGAAGAAAATGTGCTTTTCATATGCTAATAAATATATCAGTCCTGGTCCACTCAGAGGACAGAACCCAGGCCACTTATTCTACCAGTGAGAATTTGATATAAAGAATTAACTGGGTAGCTCAGAGGGCAAAGAGGGGAAATCAAGAGATCGAAGAGGACGCAGTTACCTCTCCCTGGGCAGGGGGCCAAGAGAGGAGCTGGGATCACTGAGTCTGAGAAGGTTGGAGGCAGAGCCCTATGGAGCTGAAACTTAGACCTCTAAGCGGGGGGGCCCTGTGGTGCCAGGACATCTGGGCGCCAGGACCTCCATCCCTGTGGAGCGGGCACTGGTGTCTCTGAGCTTGTCATCACAAGGCTCCTTCCGCCGGTGCTGGAAAGCCTGGAAAGCAGATTCAGCTACTCCTGTTGTTAGACCCAAATGCTGTGGCAGGTGGACCCAGCCGGGCTGCAGTGATGTAGACAGGACAAGAGGCAGACAGTAAGAAATGAGTCCTTCTCCCCCTCCCCCTTTGCAGGCTTTCTCTGGTGGCTGCTGCACTCAGAGCCCCACAGAGAAGTGGAGGGCCAGGCTGGACTGGGAACTAGCCCAAGCATCAGGAAGAAGTGTCTGGAAGGGTGGGTTTGAAACTGAGAAACAAGAGGTTAATTACTGGCCTGGTGAATCGTACAGATTTTATTGAGGGGTCGGTCTGTGGTTCTGAGAGGGGACTTACATGGTAGACTGGTCAGCACTGAGTGATTCCTTTCCACCAGGATCAATCCCCTGGAAATCTCTCTGTCCTTCCACCAGTCCTTCTCCCTGACCCCTTCTACAGCTGCCTCTTCTTTTTAGAGCGAGCCGCACCGAGTTACCTGCTCTCAGATCTTACCTCCCCCTCACCATTGCTCTGTAAATAAAAATGATCATTGGGGTGCCTGGGTGGCTCAGTCGGTTGAGCGTCCAACTTCAGCTCAGGTCATGATCTTGCGGTTTGTGAGTTTGAGCCCCGGGTCGGGCTCTGTGCTGACAGCTCAGAGCCTGGAGCCTGCTTCCGATTATGTGTCTCCCCCTCTCTCTCTGCCCCTCCCCTGCTCATGCTCTGGCTCTCTCTGTCTCAAAATTAAATAAAACATTAAAAAAAATTTTTTTTAAATGATCATTCTCTTGGGGCACCTGGGTGGCTTAGTCGGTTAAGCGTCCGACTTCAGCTTAAGGTCATGATCTCACAGTTCACGAGTTTGAGCCCCGATCAGGCTCTGTGCTGACAGCTCAGAGCCTGGAGCCTGCTTCCGATTCTGTGTCTCCCTCTCTGTTCCTCCCCCGCTCATGCTCGCTCGCTCGCTCTCTCAGAAATAAATAAACATTAAAAAAAATTTTTTTTAAGTGATCATTCCCTCCCCTAGAAGGTGGAAGAAGTTTACACAATATATTTTTTCTGTCAAAAATAGTGTCTTTTCTTCACATCATTGAAAGATAATAAAGAGTGAAAAGTTAAGGTTAAAATTTAAAAAAATTGGAATGAGATAAGAGTAAATTAAAAGAAACAAGACTACAAGAATAGAGAATTGTCTGAAATAAGAAAATTAGTGAAATAAGCCAGACAAGCGCAAATACTGGGTGGTCTCATTTACATGTGGGAGTAAAAAAAAGAAAAACACATAGGAGTCAAACTCAGAGAAACAGAGTAGAAAAGTGGTTGCCAGGGGGTGGGGGAGATAGAAGGAGTAAAAGGGGACACAGCCTTTCTGCTGTAAGATGAATTAGGTCTTGAGGAGCCCGTGTAAAGCAGGGTGACTGTCATTGGTAAGACTAGGTTAGGGGCCCCCGGGTGGTTCAGTCGGTAGCATCTTGATTTCAGGTCAGGTAATGATCTCATTGTTCGTGAGTTCGAGCCTCTCATCAGGCTCTCTGCTGTCAGCATGGAGCCCACTTCGGATCTGCTGTCCCCCTCTCTCTCTGTTCCTTCCTCATTCATATTCTCTCTCTCTCTCTCTCTCTCTCTCTCTCTCTCTCAAAAATAAGCTAAAAGAATAGTTTGGGACTATTTGTTTCTCAAAGCTTGTGTACCCGATATGCTCATTGTCTAGGATTAGTAAACTATAGACACTCAGGCATCAGCATGAAGTCGGCATTTTAGTTTACATGTATTACAAATACCTTTAAAGCAGGACCATGGCCCTAGACAGGTATGGGCCCTGGGGGGCACCCCTACTTTCTCTGTTCTACTCAGCATCACTTGCTGCTTCTCTCACTGCAAAATACTAAAAATATAAAAATAAAGCAATGTAATGCTATAAACTAATAATAATATAAACCTTGCCATAACTAGGCTGTGTATCCTACTTGCCCTGAATAGTGTTGGTTTCTCTTTTGCTCCATTATTATAGTGTCTCCTTTCACCCTTAAAAATTATCATAACACAATAGCCATAACACAACAAATGGGGTCCTAATTTGTCCATTGTATAAAATACGAGGTTCCTTAGTTGTGAGGTTAACGAATCGAACAAGGGAGTGGCCAGACGGCAGGGAGCTTCTGAGTTGGGCTCTTGGGCCCAGTCTTGTTGTGGCGCCACCTGGTGGCAGATTTCTGAATTGACTTAAATGTCCATGGGGACCGTTCTGGGTCTTGCTGAGACCATTAATGGCCGAGACCATTAATGACAGTAGCAGCCATGCTAGGATCCTCCCATTAGTTGGTTTCCAAGTCATGGCGACTGGGCTGGCAAACTGCTGAGATCGCATCAACTCACCCTCCACAGGATTGCCTGCCTTTGCTGTCTGGCCTTGTCGTCCCTCGACATCATGCCTCCCCTAGACAAGAACGTCGCCCACCCCATTTAGGCAATTAGAGCTGGACACGGAGGATGGGGGCGAATTGCCTCCTACTTGGTATTTGAGTTCAAGTTATCATAGTTAGCATTGCTAATCACAATAATAGTTCACATGTGTTGAGAGATTTCTCTGGGTCAGCAATTTACATTAAGAAAGGCATTTCTAATCAAACACCAAATAAAGACAGGCAGAAGTCACTGTAGGCTCTACTGTGCCACATATCTGCCAACTCCACTGAGGTCAATGTCTCTACGTATCTATGATGTATTTTATGAGATATTATTTTGGTTTGCACATGATTTCCTTTTGTTCTTTTATAAAAATAGAGCCTTCAAATTTTGGTTTAAATTGAATTTTAGCTTTTGATTCAAAACTTCCACGTTTGTCATGTGCCCCAGAGCACAAAATAGGTGCATTTTAGTGTTTGACAACTTATCTAGAACTCTGAAAGTTTGGGCTATTGGGTCCATGGCTGAAGGCCAGTCTGGTAGGTGACTCTGGGATCAGTTCTTGGAGGGTAGGTCATATTTGAATAGGTCAAGTCTAAGCTGATGTTAATTTCTGGTTGACCCCAGAATCTCAGTTGACCCCAGTTATCCCCGGTTTCTACTAATGAGACCCCTGCCATATTTCCCTTAGGTTTGTGCATGTGCCTCGTGTGTGTGTGTGTGTGTGTGTGTGTGTGCGTGTGTGTGTACACATGCAGGTGCATATGTTCACTCGTTGGCATGCTGGAAGGGTTTTAACATTAGAGTCAGAACATGTTTTTGCAGTTTCTGCCATTTTGATTGACTTGTATTCCTTGGGAAAGTCTTCATTGAATCTCTGCCTCTCCACTGATCTTTCACACAAAGCTAATAAAGAAACAAAGTAGCTGCTCCCTGATTATGCTGAATGAAAAATTTTGGTGTTGCAAAGTGGAAAATAACAACTTGGTTCCGATTCTTGGTTTGTATGTGTTGAATGTGGGCACCAGAACCTATGACAGTGTAGACGATGGCTGCCTTCCTCTGGGTCACTTGTCCTGGGCTATACATGTGTTAGAGGGTGTACCTAATCCCAGGAGCTGCTACTTTATTTTTATAATTGGATACACCCTCAGAAAATACTATCAGCTCCCTCCCTGGCAGTTGTGTAAGGAATTGACTGGCCCCAGCTTGAATCTGCCTGCAACAGAGGAACCCCTGTAGATCACGCGGCCGGAAGAGTCAGACTCCATGTTTAAAACTGAGCAAGTTTATTTATTACCTGAGGAGAGAACAGAATAAATGGGGAACCTTAGGGAAATAATTTTTACAGGTAGTTTTCAGTCTGTAACTGCAGCCCTGAGCCCCTCTGCTATTTACTGATGGTACCTGATTTTTTATGCAAGGGAGCACAGGGGAGACGTTTTACTTTTGTGAGAAAGATTTACTGTCTCACAAAGAGAGGCTTCTCTCCTAGGTATGTTTTTCTTTTCAAATCTCACTGAACTGCTGGGCCAGATTTTGAAGATTTGGTTTCCTGGTCTTGCTCTGTTTCTAATTTACTGGATTATAATAGGCAATATCCTTAACCCCTCTGGGTTTTTCCACTCAGGCAAAAATAAAAATTAGGACATCTAGCCTACATAAAAAGGGATGTCAAGGGAATATGGTAGATTATTTTTGATGTTTGGAAGAAATAAATAACAGATACTACTAATAATTCTCATCGCTCTATTTAAACCTGCCCTGAGAATAAGAATTGCTATTTCACTCTTAGGGAATGAAGGAAAAATAAAACTAAGCAGAGAGACGGCTGTTTAATGCTTTGGAAGCATCTAAAGAAGAGATGGGATACTCCTCTTCAAAACCAGATATGGTTGGGGCACCTGGGTGTCGTCTTAGTTGTTGAAGTGTCAGACTCTTGATTTTGGCTCAGGCCGTGATCTCATGGCCGTGAGATCGAGCCCCATGTTGGGTTCTGTGCTCACAGTGCGGAGGCTGCTTGAGATTCTCTATCTCCCCGCCCCCCTCGCCCCTCCCCAGTTTACCCACGTGTGCACTCTCACTCAAAAAATAAAAATTAAAAAATAAGAGAAATAAAAAGTTCCTAAAAGTAAGAACCCTCCTTGTTTTTTTTCCACCATCCCTCCCACATTGCCCAGCCCAACTCTGTGGGGAGAAAAAGAGCTCAATATGTGGTCGATGAATGAATGAAGAAGGGTGGAGATGGATGAAACACTGAAGAAACAAGTGGATATTAGGGAATCATCTCCGTGCTTTGTTGTTTGTTTGTTTTGTCATAGCATTTTGCATGGTAGGAAATCTGGAAAATGGAGATAAACATGAAAATGACAATCATAATCACAGAGGATCCCATTGTAAATATTTTGGCACATTTCCTTCTGTTTTTCAGACACATATGGAGAGAGACACATACACTCATACACAGACACACACAAACACACACATATGTGTTTGTATATAAATCTATAGCATCATTTTTATAACTTGACGTCATATTATGCAGTTGTGATTAACTGTTTCTTCAGTGAATAGCCTATCGTGAACACTTTCTCAGATAAAATGTTGTTTAAAAGTTGATTGCGTGTACCTTGATAGAATTACATTTTCTTACAGATTGGACCTTTAAATTTTCGCTATGAAAATAATTTCGTAATAATTTCTTTGAATATAAATATGCTATCTTGGGCGACTTTCTCAGGGTAATTTCTATACATCAAAGGGAAGGTCATTCTTGAAGCTTTGGTTGAGTTTGCCACACATTCATTGACCTCTTGTATTTCTCTTTTTACCTACTCGTGGCCTCTGCTTACAGGTGCCTGTGTTCCTGGAGGAGATGAAACCTGTCACTCTTTTTTTTTAAATTTTTTTTAATGTTTATTTATTTTTGACACACAGAGAGAGAGAGAGAGAGAGAGAGAGAGAGAGCATGACAGGGAGGGGCAGAGAGAGAGGGAGACACAGGATCCAAAGCAGGCTCCAGGCTCTGAGCTGTCAGCACAGAGACCGACGCGGGGCTTGAACCCATGAACCGCGAGATCATGACCTGAGCCCAAGTCGGACACTCAGCCGACTGAGCCACCCAGGCGCCCCAAAACCTGTCACTCTTGTCAGGAAGCACACATAGCCAGTTCTGTCCCCCGGATACCTGCTAGGGGATAGGATGGGTCAGAGAGCAGCTTGAGAAATCTACGTAAGATTTTCCGGGGTTCTCAATATTTTCCAGCTTAAATGTGGCTGTTGGTTCAGTCTTGTTGAGAATAATTGGGGGGGTTCCTCAAAAAGTGAAGCGTAGAATTACCCTAGGACCCTGCAATTCCACGCTCCGATATATACTCCCCAAAACTGAAAACAGGTATTCCAACAAATATATACACATGCATATTTATAGCAGCACTGTTTACCGTAGTCAAAAGCCAGAAACAACTCACATGTCAACTGCTGATTGGATAAACAAATTATGGTATATACATATCACGGATACCATTCATAAAAAGGAATAGAGTGCCAATGCATGCTGCAATGTGGATGAACATCAAAAACATTTTGTGGGGCGTCTGGGTGGCTCAGTCGGTTAAGCAACTGGCTCTTGATTTCAGCTCAGGTCATGATCTCACGGTTTTTGAGACTGAGCCCCGCATTGGGCTCTGGACTGACAGTGCAGAGCCTGCTTAGGATTGTTTCTCTCTCTTTCTCTCTCTGCCTCTTCCTTATTCATGCACATGCTCGCTCACTTGCTCTCTCTCTCTCTCTCTCTCTCTCTTTCAAAATAAATAAGCCTAAAAAAATAAAGATTGCTTTAAAAAATTTTTGTTATGACAAAGAAGCTAGATGGAAAAGGGTCACATGTCACATGGTCCCATTTATATGAAATCCCAGGATGAGTGACCTTTTCGAGACAGAACGTAGAATGGTACTTGCCGGGGGCTAGAGGTATAGGGGAGCAGCTGCTTACTGGGTACAACATTTCCTTTTTTTTTTATTTTAATGGTTAGGAATCCCCTTTTTCTTTATGTCTAGGCTTAAAGGAAAAGAAATTAATAAGCGCTGATGAGGTCACAACTGTTATGCTGTGTTTTCCCATGACTGTAATTTTTCAATATAGGACTTGTTTTTTTATTGAGATATAATTGACGTATAACATTATGTTAGTTTCGGGTATGCAACGTAACGATTCGGTATTTTTATGTATTGCGAAATGATCACAATCAGTTCAGTTAACATCCCTCCCATGTAGTTACAGCCTTTTTTCTCTTGGGATGAGAACTTTGAAGAGCTACTCTCTTGGCCACTTTCGAATATGCAGTGTGGTTTTATTGACCATGGTCACCACGTTGTACATGACATCCTCATGACTTACTTATTTTATAGCTGGAAGTTAGTGCCTTTGACCCTTTTCATCCATTTCACTCACCTCTCCCCCCTCCCCCACCCCCCAACTCTAGCAGCCACCCATCTGTTGTCTGTATCTGTGAGTTTGGCTTTGTTTATTGTTTGTGTAGAAGTAAGATCCTGCGGTATTTATCTTTCTCTGTCTGACTTATTTCACTTAGCATAATGCCCTCTAGGTCCATCCGTGTTGTCGCAAATAGCAAGATACCATGTTTTCTGTACCCCTTCATCCACCGATGGACACTTAGCTTGTTCCCATGGTGTCTCGGCTATTAGAAATGACGCTGCAGTGAATACGGGAGGGCAGATCCCTTTTCAAGTTAGTGTTTTCATTTTCCTTGGATACATATCCATAAGTGGAATTGCTACAGCACGTGGTGTTTCTATTTTTAATTTGGTGAGGAACCTCCGTACTGTTTTCCACGGTTAGTCGCCCTCATTTACATTCCCACCAGTGCACGAGGGTTTCTCTTTTTCCCAATTCTTGCCTTGCTATTTCTTGTCTTTTTAATAACAGCCATTCTAGTAGGTAGGAGGTGACATCTCGTTGTGGCTTTGATTTGCATTTTTGTGATGATTAGTGATGTTGAGCACCTTTTCACGTTATGTGTTGGCCATTTGTGTGTCTTCCTTGGGAAAAATGTCTACTTCGATCCTCTGCCCATTTCTTAATCAATTTTGGTTATTGAGTTGCACCATTTTCTTTTATGGTGACGACAGTTTTGGAACTAGAGAACAGTGGTGACTGCACAACATTATGAATGTACGAAACGTCACTGAACTGTTCCCTTTAAAATGGTTCATTTTATGTTATGTGAATTTCACCTCAATAAGAAGAAGGAAATCTAAATGGCGAGATGCGGCATTATGCACATACCTAAATGATCCTGGATCAGTCTAACAGCAAACTGTGAGGTTGGGGCACGTGGCAGGGGTGGAGGTGAGGGTTGAGCAGGAGGATGGACTCGTGTGTGAAATGGGAGTAATCGTTCCTTTGTGAATAATGGGAAAGGATGTTTGTAAAGGTCCATATCCTGAAAGTAATTTTCTTCCTATAAAAATTCAGGGTCTTCAGTGTTTCCCCTTACCCACCCAACACACACACACACACACACACACACACACACACACACACACACACACACCGTACCACACACGCACACACGCACACGTGTCTTTGCATGACCAGAGAGGGCAGGAGCCTTCCCTGGGCATCAGCAGATGATTTTACAGAGTGCGTGATGGAGGGCATGAACTTCCCCGGGGTCTGTTCATGTTTGTGCTTTACCAACGTGTATAGCTAGTCATATAAATCTAACTCATAAAAATTCTATTTCTTAGAGTGTCATCTTCAAGACGTAGAGGAAGAGTGGGAATTTCCATAGCGTGTGCATATCCACCTTTACATGGGGGAAATTTCAGATAAGTGTGGGACATGGGCAGGGGACATTCCACGTGTTCAACATCCACAACAGAAAAATTGGGGAACAGAACAAAGAGGCCCCGGAAAGCAGCAATACATTTCCCTCAGTCTCACCAAACAGAAATGTGCCAGTGGCTTCGTAAGAGGAGTCTGGGGTTGACAGCACAACTTCATAGCAATATTTCTAAGCATACATGTTTGTTCAAAAAACTATGCGGGGCGCCTGGGTGGCTCATTTGGTTGAGCGCTGGACTTCGGCTCAGGTCATGATCTCACAGTTCGTGAGTTCAAGACCACGTCCGGCTCTGTGCTGGCAGCTCAGAGCCTGGAGCCGGCTTCAGATTCTGTGTCTCCCTCTCTCTCTGCCTCTCTCCTGCTCGTGCTCTCTCTCTCTCTCTCAAATAAATAAATAAACATTAAAAAAAACATGAATAGCAATCTAACTATGACTACATCAGTATGTCATTTCACATATGTCTATAGTATATATACATGTATGTGTACTTTTTAGTTTATTGCTTATGTGCTATACTTAAGAAAATTGATTAACAAGGTTTCTACTGTTCATTCCGTGGTATTCAGGGTTTTTTCCCCCACGAATCCTTATGCCTTTATAAAGCCTCAGGTTTAAAGAAGCTCTTGAATTATTGCTGACCAGGCAAACTAGATACACAGAGATCTAGGTGACAATTTCTGACGAGCAGTACCCACGCGCAATGGTATCTAAGCAAGAACTATCTTCTATCACTCTTGCCCTGCATAAATTACCCTGTGAGGTCACCCACTCTGTCTTTCACTGTTTGGTCTCTGCCCCTGTCTCTGATTCGGCCTATTTGGAAAATCCCAAGCCACATCTCTGGGGAGCCATAAGGTTTCCCCCCACGCATTCTCCTCTTTAACTTATGTGTCTCTGCATTCTTATAGCACTGCTGGTGTCTGCTACATCTTGTCCCATGTCATAGGCCATCTTCTACTTATTATGACTTCTCGTTTCTTCCCTGCCCAACAAATTTGTATGCTTTTTGAAGACTCACCCGGATCTGGTTCTGCACGCATCCCTATGCATTCACTCCCTCAGTGGTTATGTCAAAGTTGGAACATGATAAGAGACCTATGCAAGTTAAATGGCAAGGCACGGTGCCATTTTTGTTTCTTGGGAGTTTGGTGTCTCATTGATAACAGAAGGTCTGCAGACCTGGAACAGTTAAGTAAAAGTACCAGTAAGGGCTCTCTCATTGCCCCACAGCATAGTTATCGATGCAAGGCACACCCCTTGGTGCGTTATTCTTGATTGGCTGGTTGATTGACTGAGAGCCAACCTTTCAGGAAAAACCAAGGTAGAGTACAGTCCATTGGTTTGTAGACAATAGAAACATGTTTAAAAATCACCTGAAGCAAGAGCGTGTTCTTCACCAGGTAACGATCGCCAGAAATTGTATTCAAACGCCAAACAAAATTAGCCATGGTTGCCCCAGAGTAGAATTTCTGAACACAGTATTTAACTTGACCTAGATATTGACAAGGGCACAGTGCAGTCCGTGAAGTAGGAATCAACAAATCAGGCTGTTACTCTTTCTCTCTTTTTGTGGCATTGCTCTCTGTGCAAGTATGTTTAGCTCACATTGCTCCATACAGCCCTGACAAGTGCAGTGTTTTTTTTTTTTTTTTTGGGGGGGGGCAGATTATAGTTGTAGTAGTGAATAAATAAATCATCCTCTGGAAGAGTCTGGTGACCCCTGGAAGAAAAAGGTGACTCAAAAATGCTGAAACGCTCTTTCTAGGAATTCATTATGCTTTTAAATTCAGTAACACGATGGCAGAGACGTCAGTTCCTGGAAATTCACAGATGAAAGTCACACCTTGGTAGTGCCACGCTCACCAACGTGCTGGAGCTTATCTAATACTGTGGAGAAAACAAGAAGGCATTTCTTTGGAGAGGTTTAAAGAAGGGAAGAAAATAAATAAGTCTAAGAGAGCCTGAAACTCTCTTAAGCAAAGGGGTTCAAAGGAGAAGGCTCTTAACAGAAACCCGAAGGTGTGAAGAAGCTGGTGCTGGGTGAACAAAATAGATGTGGAGGACACTTGTCACACAACAGTGTACTAACTTAACAGCTTTCCTTGAGCAGAATTTGTATTTCCCGACTCTATATTCAGAATTTCCCTTTTTCTTTCTTCTAAGCTAACTAGGTTATAAGAGTCGTCTTTCACGGCCGATTAAGCTCTTTTAACCTCTTTAAACAAGATAAACAATGTATTAGTGAGCATGTGTGTGCGTGTAGACACATATATCCAAAATGTGGAGTATACAGAGTTAAACCAAATACTGTTAGCAGTTCTCCTAGGGGAAAGTGGAAATGACATACCTACGATTCCAGATCCGGAAAAAGATTTTACACAAAGCCTGGAAAAGTCAGTAAATGGGGATCACCTTGAATGATAAGGGGATGGCAACCTGAGAGATAATCACCAGGGAAGCAGCCGTGCCCCTCTGGCTGGGACTCAGAACAGTTCATTATTAGCAGCTAAGGCTTAAAGTGTGATCGGTTAAAACCAGTGGGGATTAAGACCTAGATGACGTTTCCACTAGGGAAATGAAACATACAACTAGGGAGAGTCTGGTGGAAGAGGAGATAGGCAGCCAATGAGAATATAATTTTAATTATAGAGTCAAGAGAAAATAAGATACACGACTGAAGCGACATCTAGGAAATAATGTGTATAAAGAGCTGCACTCTCTCTTAAGGAGACGGCACATTTCCTAGAAGAAAAAAAAAAAATTCCCGTCAGTTGAACTGAAAAATCCCATCTAAATATGAAAGCGGGGAATGTATTCTGAAGCTGGAAATACTCATCAGTGTGTTAAATGTCACACATTCTAAAAATATGAGGTAGATTTCAACAGCCCTGTGGTTAAAGGCTGATGATTGGAATTTTGCTTTTATGATGCCATAGCAATTCAGATGGTCCTTAGGTTTCCATAGCAACAGCCTGATGCTACTTTTTGTTCTGTGTAGTCACATGATGCCTCATGTACTGCTGCATAGGAAGCATAGAGAAGCAGTTGGTTGTATTTTCTAATTAGTGACACAGAGACCAGGGGCCACAATGAAGGACTTCCATTCCCATTGGTTCTGAGCCTTACAAACAAGAGCCATCTTGTGACTGTTTTTTTCCTGCCAGTTGGCCCTTCTACTTGCCTTGAGGAGCCACAGCTCTATGTCAACAGTATTATTGTTTCAGGAATTGCATATCCATCTGGATAAAAGTCCCTTCTCCTACGTGTGATGCCCAATTGTCTTAGAAGTTGCCACCAATATATGAGTGGTGGTCATTAGCCATGAAAAGTGTACCATTTTCACCCTAGGTGAGTGGCAGCCTAGCCCATGAGAGCCAGGCCATAATAGTGTGTCATGAAAGGCTGTCACTGTAGTGATCTGTACCTCATTTTTACCATCTGTGAAAGTGGAGTGATGACCAAAGTGATGACCCTTTTCTTACTCAAAAGGTACTATCTATAAAACATTTAGACAAGTTTTGGGGCACTTGAGTGGATCAGTTGGTTGAGTTTCCGACTCTTGATTTTGGCTCAGGTCATGATCCCAGTGTTGTGGGATGGAGCCCCGCAATGGGCTCCATGCTAAGCATGAAGTCTGCTTAGGATTCTCTCTCTCTCTCTCTCTCTCTCTCTCTCTCTCTTTTTTTCTTCTTCTTCTTCTTCTTCTTCTTCTTCTTCTTCTTCTTCTTCTTCTTCTTCTTCTCCCTCTCTCTCTCTCTCTCTCTCCATCCCTTCCCCCTAAAATAAAATTTTAAAAATTTAGACAAGTTTTTTCAAACCTGTTTGGAAGGTGTTGTCATGTCAAGAGAACCCCAGCTGCCCTGGGTTTATGTATGAGAAGTATCAAGGTGCTACGTGGCCTCACTTAGAATCAGAGAGAACACCACGAAGCTTGCAAGCATTAAGTAATACAGATAGAAATCTCTCCAGAGCTCTCATTAAACTTATAAGTGTTTTCTTACTGAGGCCGACTTAAGTTCTCAACATTTGTACTACCGTTCTCAGTACTGAGCATCAGGTTAAGATCCATCTAAACTAACCTTGATGTTGGCTGTTTTTCAGTGGGCATTGGAAATTTATGGGTTCTAGGCCTAAGTGATGACAGCAACATTTGTTATCCTGGCAGAATCAATTCATTCCTTTATATTATTTTTTCTTTATATGGGAGGACATTCATAAAAGAACCAAAAAAATGGTACCTTGTATAAGAAGGTAGCCAATAAATACATGTTCACCTTCCTCCTCTTATCCCTTTCTTCATCTAAAATTCTTGCATTTCTGGAATTTTGCTGCGTGGTGGTTAAAAGGTGAGCCAGTGATGTAAGCATGTTTGGAGCTAAGGACCACATTCTGGTGATGCCACAGTATCATCAATGTGAGGGATTAAGCTCTTACTATCTATGGGACAGGATGCTATACATACTGATGGAAACACAGAGCTCTGATAGCCTGTGCTTGAGGGTTACAATGAGGTAAAGGTTACAAGATAACAATAAAAGATAACCTAAACTAGATGTCCAATAGCCATTACAGAAGAGAAGCGGATTGGATTGAGGAGGAGAAGCTTCTTGTAGGAAGAGGAGTAGATGTGGACTTTGAAAGGAGCATTTAATATTTATGGAGTACTTACAAAGTTGTGGGTATTGGGCTCTTTATCACTTGATATCATTGATTAAAGGGGAAATTCTTGATATGGGAGTAAATGTGGGAAGGTGGGGGGCACCTGGGTGGCTCAGTCCATTAAGTGTCTGACTCTTGATTTAGGCTCAGGTCATGATCTCATGGTTTGTGAGATTGAGCCCTGCATTGGGCTCTGTGCTGACAGTGTAGAGCCTGCTTAGGATTCTCTCTCTCCCTCTCCCTCAACATAAATAAACATTTATAACAATGTGGGAAGGTGGGAATGGTAGCTTCCAAGTGGGAATAATTGAACAATGTGTTTGGCAGGAGGGGAGGTAAGTAGGAAAAAGGGTGGTGGATGCCTCTGAAAGCCAAATTAAGGAGTTTGGACTTCACTGTCATGTAGTGGGGAGCCATTGTACATTTCTTAGTAGGGACTGCTATGCACGCAATTGTACAGTTTAAGAAAGAAACACTGGCCAAAGCAACCAAGAGACCACTGACACAGCCCAGGCATCAGGCGGTGGGAACTTGGCACATGAGGAGAGGCAGCAGACAAGGATGTGGATAACGTTGGCCGTAAGAATTAGTACTGTTGATGACAGTGTTTGGAAAGTCTGGAGAGGGATCTCATTTGGGAGAAAGAAGGTGCTGGGATGTATAATATTTGAGGGAACTACAAGCATATGGGGGTATCTTTCCTGGAAGGTATTAGACATGAAAACTCGCATTATGGGATACATATCCCCTCACCTTCCTTGTGGGCAAATGGGGAGCCCGTGACCATACAGCCCATGAGGCCAATGGCACACATCATCCTCCCTCTTCAAGCAGTAGAGAGATTGGCCACCACCAGAAACTACTTTCTGCCTCCTTACTGGACAGAATCATACCTGGCTTTCATTTTCCAGCCAGTGCCCTAGGGGAATGCATCATATGTTTCGATTTAGCTCCCTTTCTCTTTGTTTTATCTTTCTTTTTTCCTAGCAAATTATGGACTCAAATAAAAACCAAGTTGTCTATTGCTAACCCCCAAATAGGTCATTCAGCAAGTGTTCTTGACTACTTCCTAGTAATGGGCCCAAGTCCCCTCCAACTCTACTGCCCACCACACTTGGCTGGCCTTTTCCCCACATACACTGAGGGTGAGCAGAGAAATGGTTGGATGCAGGTCAAAGCAGATGTCTACGGAGAGTTTCCAGGTCATTCTGTCAGCATTTGTTAGCCTGGTCTAAACAAAATACCTTTATTTACAAAGGGCATATAATAGACAGTATGTTGGAGTAAGAGGAGTATCGGATTTTTTCTAAGGACTTGTGTAATCTAAAGAGATTCACTGAGCTCCCTGGGACTCAATACCCATCTGTGAAATGAGTGGATAAAACACTTGATATAGAATTCCATTCCAGTATCCTTTGCTTTTATATCATGGAGTTAGGCTTACCATGCCTTTGAGAAGTAGCATCATTGTATTAATTGAATATAAGCTGTTTCTTTTTTGTAAATTAGTCTTTGAGGGTAAAACTTTCATCCAGGGCCACCTTGACCAGGTGAAGGCCACAGCTCCCTTTCTGCATCCTCTGGTCAAAACTCCTGGGCTCAACCCAACAGCTGCAGCCTCAGGCTGAATAACCCTTTCCTCTCTTAGGAGGCTATGAATATCATTAAGAGGAAAGAAGATGCACGGTCTATTCCTGTGGGTCACACGTGGGTGACATTGAATAAAAGAGCAGCAGGGTTTTCAGACCATCGTGTTTCCTTACATGATCACGTGGGCCCAGCGCACACTCCTACCTACTCCACTGCTCCATTGACCATGGATTCTGTGCAGCCAGTGCTCTGACTGACCTCCTATCCTTACCATTGACCCAGGTAACTCTGCTCTGGCTTTACTTTTGCCCGTTGCTGTTTTGGAGCCACTGCTGAGGCTATCTGTGCCTCACTGCTGTTCCTATCCTGTCCCACTCCACACAGAACCTGGCCAGTCCTGCTGCTGCTGGGTCTAGCCCAGCTCAGCCCGTGACTTCCAAGACTAGGCTGGATTTCACCTCCCTGTTGTTTTGACTGGTACCAGCGTTCTCTCCTGTCAGCCACCACCACATCCCTCTAGAACTGCCTTGCTGTCATGTGGCCACTGGAGATACTCCATGTGGCTGCCAAGTCCTGGTTCTGCTGCCAGTCATACGCACGTCCAACTCTGGTTCCAGGGCCACCCTATCACTCTTCTGGCAAGCGTATTACGGATATGTGCTGCAACATCAATGCCATACCTATGTGGCTATGATTACCTTCACCTATAATGCTGTTACCCTTGTACCTTCTTACGCATGAGGTACGTTCCCTCTGCATACATGGAGCCTTTTTTTTTTTTTTTTTTGTCCTGCCACAATAGGTCCTTGAGGTTTTAGTGTTCTAGTTCTGTTTTGGTAGACTTAACCCTAAGTCCTCAGGAGGGTCAGGAAGGCTGCACATAGTGCTGGGGCTTGCCAGGGTTTTGGATTTTTGCTTTCGTTGTGGGGTTCTGATCTTTAGTACCTCTCCTTCTGCTGAGGATGATCCCTCTTTCCCCAAGAACACCCTACAGATGTTGAGGTTAAGTCACAAGCATCTCTCATGTGGATGTCTAGAACTAAATGAAAAATGAAAAGAATCCATCTCTAAGTCCTTCTTCCAGGGTCTCCCAGGAAGCAAGAGCCTTACGCAAACAGCATCTTCTAGGCTTCTTGAAACAGACATGCAGATTCGACCCCATAGTGGCTTTGGGCTACACCCTATAATACACATCATAGGAAAAGGTGGGTGGAATGTTCTTGCAGAGATAACTGCCTAAGAAAGACCTGTCCAGACACAGACTCTGGCAAAGGATGGCCAAAATGTGTAATAGGCCCAGGTTGGTTTAACAAAGAAGAAGTGAAATCAAGGTCCAGCGACCCAGATTCAAAGCATTCCTCTCTCCTGGGCATTGTTTTCTTTCATTCCAAGCTCTCTGGTTGTGTAACTATGTAAACATATTCAGACATGAAAGGGAGACACCCCACACTACTTTAGTGGTCATGTTTGTTTGTGCTCCACTATGCCCGCAGAGTTACATCCTGGCCATCCATGCATGAGGATACAGCCAGGAAAGCCAGCATTTCCTTTAAAAAAAAAATGTGGCTTTACTCACCAAACTTCTCTCCTCTCTATTCTGACACATAGCCTGTGTGCCATACATCTGAGTTTCTTTGGACAGAAGCTTCAGGAGATATTTATTTCCTTGAAGTGAAAAAAAAGTTGTGTCTTGTCCAGCCTGGGCCTGTGCTTCTATGAATATTCAGACTGCCCCTTGGGAGCTGGGCACGGTGCCTTGCACCGAGATCTTGAATCTTTGTTGAGCAAATGAATGCACTTAAATTGGAAAGAAAGTACCATTTTTTTCAGGAAGGTTTTGGAACATGTGGGAACTAGTGATTTTCCCATTTTACATTTAATGGACTAGAAAGCTGGCCTTGAGAAGCCAGGAAAGATCATCAAGATCATTCCATAAGCTAGATAGAGAAAATGAGTTCAGGTAGAAGAGTTTTGACGATCTGCTCCATTTCCTTTCCCTTGACCATGGCTGGGTGATCATTCCGTGACCACGCTTGGAAACCATAGCAAAGTTTTCAAGCAAAATCTTTTTTTCTGCAGCTGTGTTTCATACCTCATCATTTCTCTTGGTTCGTGTGATTAATTGCCATTATGTTTAAAGTCAATACTGTTCGCATTCAGAATTTGGTTTCTCAGGTGCAGGCAGAGGTTCTGAATCAGAAAAATCATGTTTTATTAGAATCGAGGCAGAAATATTCCTCACGTCTGATTGATCCAAAAGTCAATGACTTTGTGACCTCGGGCACTGGTGCCTCTTTTTCCATTTGTGAGAAAAAAACAGTTCTGCTTCTAAGGCACATACTTGGATATCAAGGTTAAGATATCGTTTGCAAAACAGAGCATGCTTCCAGGTTTTTGGATAAAAGAGGCCCATCAGTATCTACCATTAACTTCATGATTTTAACACAGAAAGAAATTGAGGTGAGCAATTATTTTCCTTTGTGCCTCAGGTCAAAACTGGCCAATGAAATTTAAGATGCAGAATTGATCTGAAAAACCCCTCAGAGCTATGAAAATAATGCACGTGGAGGCACATTTATTGTTTGAAAGGTCACATTCTCAACATAATTCCACTATTAAGTAATCCCACTACTGTCAATTAAAGAGACAAGCAAGTACGGTTCAGGTAGGCGCACTTCAACTTGCGATATCAGATAACTTAAAAGAATGAGGCTTCGTAATAGAAAAGAACTTCCCGTGGAATTTTAATAAATTAACATGCAACTTTTCATAAGAACACTGACAGTATAAAGTGAATTATGCCTATTACTTGTGCATGTTGTGTAGATTTTTTTCAAAGGAGGAAAGGTATAAATTAAGTTTTAAATTAAGAAAAATAGCGTCAGAGATCATACAACCTGGAGATTGTTATCAGCACTCTGCACACCTCAGAGTTCTTACCTCTGCCCTCACATATCATGCTACTTTCAGCCCCCAGATTTCCTTGGCATGTGTTTCTTTCTTGGCCTGAAATCCACTCTTCAATCCCATACTTCAGCACGCCCATCCCGCCATCTTAATGGCCCCAACATAGTGATCTTCTCTAGATAGCCATGAAGCCACAAGAGTAGCCCCCTCTAGGAAGCCTTAATCCAGAATGCCGGGTGAATTGTACTTCCTCCCACCTTTGGTTCCACTTAGTGGTCCAACCCTCTGTGCTAGTTCTCCCTCCCCAAATTGGGATTTTCATCTCCAATCGTTGGAATTTTTCAAGAGCCATCACCCACATTCATTACCTTTGTAACAACCTCAGGGCAGAGCCTCTGACTGGGCCTGACATCCAGTGGGTTCTTTCTATAGACTGAATGTTTGTGTCCCCCTAAATTCATATATTGAAACCTAATCCTCAGTGTGATAGTATTGGGAGGTGGGTCTTTGGAAGGTGATTAGGTCATGAGAGTGGAGTCTTCATGATGGGATTAGTGTCCTTAAAAAGGCCCCAAAGAGCTTCCTTTCCCTTTCTGCCATGTGAGGAGACCGGGAGAAGGAGGCCATCTGTGGACCTGGAAACAGGTCTTCACCAGACACTGAATCTGTTGATGCCTTGATCTTGGACTTCCCGGCCTCCAGAACTGTAAGAAATAAATGTCTGTTGTTTATAAGCCCCCCAGCCTATGGCATTTCTGTTATAGCAGACTGAATGAACTGAGACATTTCTTAACACATATGTGTGGCTTGAAAGAACCCCACAGCACCCCAGTGCCAAGCCTAGATGAGCTCAGTGGTTAATGATGTGCTTTTAGGATATAAGATGGAGAGGGTTATACAAGATGGCCACAATCACACCCCCAGCTTGCAGGATTGGCCCTTTAGAGAAAAAAGTTCTCCTTCTGTTTACACAGCTTCAGGATTCCACCAAGTCTCAGAAGCAGAAACTGCTTGGATTCCCATCTCTTTGGATCGCTGTCATTCTTATCCCATCCAAACGCACGCTTCGATAAACAATTGCAAGCCAGTTTTTGAAAGGGACTTGTCTGAGGCCTGACCTTCCTGAACATTTTGAGGGAGATCTCAAGAAAAAAATGTTCCCCGTTCATGACACCCTTTAGCGCCGTACTGCCTTATTTCCAGCAGAAACAGGAGACCTTATAAAATGCTAACTGAATGCCCTCTTTGAGGGAAGGTGGGTGGAGAGGATTAGAGGAGCATCCGAGCGATTCCGGCTCTACAGGGATGGGAAGGAAGGAAAGTGCCAGCAGCTTCCTCAGCGCTTCTGCCTGCATGCTCCTCTCAGCTTTTTCCTTATCTCTGCTCCCAGAGGTCTCCTAAGCAAACACTGGAGTAATGATCTGAGGCCAGGGCAGCTGTTGGTTGCCTCCCTCTTCACAAAAGCGCTTAAACCAGAAACCCTGAAAGCAAGCAAGCAATGGAAATACCTCTTTCCAAACCCTTTGCAGAGTAATGTCACTCTGTTCCTCATACTTCTTCATAAAACACAGGGGTAGGTAGAGACCCATTTCCAGCTCAAGCGTGCACAATAATGCAAAAAAAGAGGCAGGTTTGTCCTTCCCACCGTACAGCACTTTTTCAGAAAGACAAGAGCTGCTAAGGAAGTCTCCCAGGGCTAGAATCCAATTAACTGCTGTACTGATTGCTGATAACTTTAGGCAATCACTTGTGCTTTAGAAAATGGGACAGAGAATCTGAAAGATCATAAAGACAAGATGACTGATCAACCAAGACATAGAACCTAACACCACTCTTTCCCCTAGTCGTCCACCATTTTCGAATGAAAATAAGGGAAGAAGAAACATGGGGAATGAAATGCCGTAGGTCTTATACTTGGTGTTTTGTAACATGAAAGTGCCAGTCTGTATGTCTGGAAGCTCAGATTCTGATGTGGAGCTCTGGGAAATACTTGAATAACCGTTAAGTATTTCCATCACTCTACATGACTTGCTCTCAGAGCTGCAGTAGAGTAGGAAATCTTGACATAGGTGGAGTTCTAAGTCTTCCTGTGTCAGGTTCTGGTTCCTGTGTGACCACTTAGGAACTCTGGTCTTGGATTAGTTATGATATCCATTAGTTGCATAACAAACATACCGCCGGGTGCCACACAGTGGTAGATGTTGGGTGTTCAAAAGTTTGCAGTTTTACTGATCTATCCTGGGCTCAGCTGATGTTGGCTGAGCTTGCTCCCAAGTCTGTAGGTTGGATTTCTTTCATCCTCCTCCAGGAATCAGCAGGACATAATTCCTATGTCCTACCCAGGAACATCTTTAAGCTTCTGTTTGTACCATATTTGTTAACATCCACTCCATCAGTCAAGGGAAGTCACATAGCCATACCCAGAGAAAAGTGAGAAAAAGAGTGCATGACCAAGTCTGAATGGCAAGTGGACAGATGACAAAATGCATGAATAACTGAGGCTACATGATGCAACCTACCACAACACTAATTCTCTCAATCTCAGTTCTTGCATCTGTTAGATGGGAATAATAATATTATTATAATAACATATCATAACATACCTTTGAAAATGAAATGAGATGGTGCTTTAAAGGTCAAGGCTGGAACAAAGCTGGTGCTCAGCAAACATTATTTTCTTCCTATTCATCTCCCTACTCTTGCAAAATGGAAATTAATACCTGCCACACACACCTAACAGAATTATTGTGAAGTTTTAAAAAGATAACACATGTGAGCGCCCTTTCAAAAATGCCAGTCACTGTAAAATCTCTGTTTTACAATAATGTATAGAATGCTTATCCTTACACAGGTAAAACATAAATTCAAGCGCTTAGAAATTAAATCACAACTTTCATTGAACACTTTAGTTTAGCGTGTAGTAAGCGAAAATTTTCTCCGTGATCTGTTTTGGTAGTTACAGTATGAAGCAAAACCAATACATGTGGCTCAAGGTGAGGGGCAGAGGCCAGGGGGGGTTGAAAGCAGGAGGAGATTTATAGCCTCAGCTAAATAACTCCCTTAGTGCTGCCCAAGATACCTGGAACCAATCCAGGAATAAGGTCTTTTCTATCCTTTATCACCCCAAAGCTTAAGTCTTAATGAAGATGTTTCCCAGTAGGAACTCAAGAGTGATGAGTCACAGAGGAAAAGACCTAAGTGGTTGTCAGGTCACAATCCTCTTACCTTAATGAATCGAAAACCATTTATGAAGCAAGGCAACCCAATCCTCAGATAATGAACCTTAATTGTGCAACTGGCTGTGGTCCCCAGAGACTACAAGGGGCCTAAAGAAATTAACCTTGAAGATGGTGAAGATGTGAGGAAGAAAGGGTCAATGTTTTCATGCAGGAGAGATGGGAAATCTGAGCCTCTGACCACGTCCTATCTAATGGCCTTTGTGACATTTCCAAGTGCTCCTGGTCTAGAGAGGTTTATTATAAAGGTCATCCATTCATCCATCCATTTCTCCTCTCCTTTTTTTGAACATCCAAATGGGGAAGAAGAATGGCTCAAATGCAAGGAGATTTGCTAAAAGAGGTTGCTTGGAACAGCGACACTCCCTCTGTAAGTCAGAAGCCCTCACCACCCAATGGGAATTTGCTGAGTTGGATTGCAGCTAAGACTCCCTTTCCCTGTGGTACACACTTAATTGATATTTCACCGGTTTCTATATATTTGATATTCATTGACTTTTTCTTCCAAGGCTGAGTTAATCCCAGATTGTAAATTCTGCCCTTTTTGAAGCTGAAGGAACTCTCTTAAAACGTGAAGTTGCAAGCAGAGAGCACCCCTACATAAGGGAACCTGGGATGTAGAGCGGTGAATGGGGTTTCCTGTTTCTGACTGTTTTGGCAACAGTGATCATTCTCCATGGTGTTAGGACACCTAATGATCCGATGATTATTTTCATTGACACGGTACATCTGTTGCCTAAATTAGAGTATTTCATAAGCCCTCCTGCAACTACCACCTCTCCTCCTGCCCCCTCCCATCGCTAAATAAGTCTAACTACTTTAGGTGTAAGACATGGAGTGCTCAGTAGGTAAAGGACTTGGAGATGCTAGTAACAAATTGACTGGCACGTTCCACTTTACAAATAGCTTTAATAAATACAAGACTTGTGCTTGATAAGTGTCTTCCATGGTACCTGGCTTGAGACGGGTGGCCAATGAATATTGGTTCTGTGCACAAGTCAATGAATGAGATACAGAAAGTTAACACGATGGCCTAAAATAATACACTTTCAAATGCTTAATTTGAAGCCCCTGACTAATAAAGAATAGATGATTAAATATGCATTTAAGTCTTTGTATGTTGGTGGAGATGAGAAGGAAATAGCATTCTCACTATGTGTGGCCTCATGGAGCTAAATACAGGTCCATTGTGTGCAAATTAACCAAAGCTTCTGCAAAATAGCCAGAAGAATGGTACCTCCTTCATAGGAGGAGCTAATCCATGAAAATCTCTGAGTGCAGTGCCTGGGACAAGGCACCTGTTGCCACCTTCATCTTGATCATCACCATCAGCATCATTTCAAGATCCTAATATGATCCTGAATCCTGTTGATTCCCAGGGGGTTGCTTTAGTCAGGGACCTTGCAGACCACTATAAAAACACGATGAACAAACCCAGACTCCAGGGGCTGGGGGACTGGAATGTAAACAACCAGAAAAGCTAAACCTTCCTTATATGGTGTGATGCTATAGGATATTCGCAATTCCTTGCTAAAGGCCCTTCCCCTAGCTTTGGAAAGTAGTTTTGGTTCCGGAAGCTATGTTTAGAGTTTGTCAGAAAACAACCAGTCTTACACATGTAATTAGTCTGATTTTTTTTTTAACCTTGACACCATCCCAGTCTGTTCTACCCCTATAACTAAAGTTTAGGGTCAGACTGACAAGCAGCAGGGGGTGATCCGTTGTGCCACAGACAAAAAAGGTCAAGGAGAAAACTCTAGAGGAGTGATTCTGATTGATAATTCTGGTGAGAGGGTCTCTGGGACTAGGAAGGGACAAAGACCAGAATAGAATGGCTCAGGAAAGAGTTGCCAAAAGTAAAAAGCAAGTAACAGATATATCTTGTTCAAATCAGGACCAATCAAACAGGATGAAACCTGAACGTGGTACGTGGGATGAGTGATGTCTCTACAACGGCCAGGGTAAAAAGCCTGTCCGAATATCTGGGGCTAGTAAGTCAGGCAGAGGAGGAATGATACCTTGAACATACAAAGAGTGATTTCCTCCCCCAACTCCAAAATAAAGCCTTTGAGAAGATGGAGGGAGGGCTGAGGAAGAGGAAAGGAAATAAAATTAAAGATGGCAGTGAAGGAATGTAATTCTTGTGAATAAATTAGTTTTTAGTCGCCTCAAAGAAAGTTGATAATGGGTACCCAGTTAGGAAGAGGGCCAAAAGAAAGCAAAGCTCTAGGGGAAGGGACAGTCTCCTAGTAGGGTTTGCAATCCTCTAGAGAAACACAATATCATGGGTAGAGGTCGAAGTAAAAAATGAGATGACAGATGAAAGGGCTTGGTGAGTTGGTTGAGTTTTGTAGCAAACAGAATATAAGGGCATGGGGGTAAGAGCTTTCTCTACCTTACTCTCCACTCTATAACCTGAAACTAAAACCTCCTGGCACACAGTAGGTGCATTATATCTCCTTATTGAATGATTGAATGAATAAAACAAAAGACTAAGGGACCCCACACACTAGGATACTGTGTAAGAAAACATCATGGTTAAGCCAATAGCAAGAGATAACGAGGTCCAGAGGCCCCCAGAAATGGCAAAGATATTTTATATAAAGACAGAGTATCACTTTCAGTAGGTTGGAGCCATTGAGGATTTGTCAGGACGTTAAGACTCTGGTCAGAGGAGGTAAGCGCCTGGTTAAGTGTGAATGAGGCTGTAGACATGCACCTAAGATAATAGGGGGAAAACGTTAAGAATAGAGAACTGGGGACTAGCCAAGGAAATGAATCAGTGCAATGTAGTTGGTGTAGAAGCTGAAGTTCCTTAGATACAGATGAATGAACTGGAAAAAAAACTTGAGGTAATCGAGGATTAAGAACTGGAGTAATGGACCATCCTAGGACACCATCTGGAGAACCAGCATAGATGGCCCGATCTTCAAGACGTCTTGGGAGTCGTGGCAGATAGAGAGAGGGACAAGTGCCATCCAAGGAACAAAGGACACAGGATGTCAGCCTTAAATATCATCGGTGAGTTCACGTATGGTCTGTGTGTGTCACATTATATAATGTGAAATCCCTTATAATGGTATAGATGTTCTTAGCTACAATTAAGGAGTCACCTGCTGAAGTAGAGATGTTGAATTATTTTCATATAGAAAACTCCTTAAACATAAGAAAGTTCAAAAAAAAATCTGTTTTCAACTTCATTATGCCCTGACCCAAGTCTTTGCAGTATTTTCTCACTGGCTACTTTTTACAAGTGACTGGCAATGCCGAATGAGAGAGTCAATCCTGGTTTATCTGGAGTCCTGGAGAGCTACACGTGCTTATTATTTTATGTTCCGCTGTTAGGCACTGAGTCTATAAATCAGTGTTGAAACTTTTCCTAAGAAGAGGCTTTGCTTATATGCTCTTAAACATCTGGTCAGACAGGAAAAAAAAATCCAGTTAACTATCCAGATGCTGTGTCAACAACTGGGCTAAACAAATGAGCATTTAGAAATATCCGAGAGGTGAGATTTCTTTTTCAGCTTTCAGAAAAACAGCTGAGTAATGGTGACACCTGGATCCACTGCTCTCAGGGTCCTGTTCCTTAAAAGAGAAATGAATGGAGAACCAAAGCAGTGCCTTCAGCTGTCCGCTCTAGAGAGAGCGACTGCACAGCTGAGCTCGGGAGCCCAGGATGCCCGGGGAAAACTCAGCCCCCCTCGCCTCCTTTCCTGGGTGAGCCGCCCCTGTGGTTTGGTTCAGATCACTTTTCTTGGCTCAAATGCGGTACCTAAGACAGGGATCATTTGTCAAGTGAGCACGGTACACAGAGAGCTCTAGGCAGATTATGGAAAGAGAGGGAGGAAAGGGAGGGAGGAGAGAGCTCGGGAGAGAGAGAAGCAAGAGAGGGAAGAGGGCGAGGAAGCGAGCGGGCTGCTCTAGGAACAGCGCTTTCCAGGCACTGGAGATTCAAGTTAGACAGGGTGACGGTGCAGAGGCACCGCCCGGGAGAGGGGAGAGACCAGGACTCCCCGCATGGCTCTTTTCGTGTGGGATGCTTAAGGACAGCACACACACAGAGTAACTTGGAGAGGACAGCAACTGGCATGAGAATTCCGCCAAAATGGAAGGGCTCCTGTCTCCGATGAGGACCAAGGTAAGGAGAGTGAATCTCGATTTCTTTTGATTCTGCTTGGATGTTGGAAAAAAAAAAAAAGGCAGCTGAGGTGCCCGGAGCCTCTGTGAATGGGAGGCTCACTGAGCTTTTGTCTTCTTTCACAACTAGGCTGGATCTCTGAAAGAATAGGCTAGCCTCAAAGGCAGTGGGAAGGGGAAAGCAGGGGGGAGAGAACCATCTGTCAGTGCGGACAATGGGAATCCTGGTAAATGAGTTCCCCTCTCGCTTGATTAGACAGCCATATTTTAGCAGGATTTCCAATCACTCTTCTTGGAGGCTGTGCAGCCCCGGGAGCTGTTCGTTGCAGGAAGTACCAATTTCTCTGGCGGCATTGCTGTGTGTAGCAGGAGGAGTAACACGTTTAAAGCAGAGCGTGCCCAGCTCTTACTGGAAATACCCTCTTTCCTCCTCCTCTTCTTCAGAGCAAGAGGGTCAGGGAATCCTCTGTGGAAAGTAGGTTAATGCATTCTGGAAGCCAGTGTGTTCTCGGAGAGCTCCCAGACCTGCAGAAAAGAGCCCAGAGCACCGGACTCGCCTGACATCTTGGTCAGAACTTGGTACTGTAACATTTAAGGGTGCACCCAGGGAGCTGCTTACAATCTCCTGGAGGCTCTGGGAACTTGTTCTCCTTGGCTGGAGTTTGCTTTTTCAGTCGAGATGCCTTGGAGCTGGGGCTTTCCATTAAAAGCTCAGATGATGGGGAGTCTGTGTGGTATTTGCTGCATCCACAGAGAACTCTACATGGGTGGGCCAAAAGTTCTAAACGCTAAAAATAGTACTTTCTTTATTCAGAAATTTCCAAAAATATCAGGGGGAAATTGGCTATATAACCACACAGAATAGTTACAGCCAATAGAGTAAGGCTTTGATTTACCTCATCTCTTTGATGCTCCGTTCAGTGGTTCCAACACAAATAGACTCTTTTGTTGAGCAGGTTTTTTTCCTGCTAGTTAATGAGCACGACCACGATGTCATAAGGGAATGTTAAAACTAGGGTCTCAAGCATGAAAGCATCCCATCCTTTGGGAGAATTCGTGATCTCCCAGTTGTCTGATAGTCACTCATTAGAAGGATCACCCCAAGAGAGTTTGTTACCAGAGGTTCTAATTCCAGCCCTCCGGCTGGCTGGCTGGCTGTCTGATCTCTGGTGAGATCCCCTCAGTGACCTGTTTGCACTCCCTGAGCATGTAGCCGAGTCGTGATGGGTGCAGGCAGCATGTCTCAATCCAAGGGGCCGTGGAAACGGCGGGTACCAGTTCATTTATCTTCTGCCGCTGCAAAGAGAATGGCAAATGGCGCCCTTTATTGACAGGGTAGGGTATGGATGCCTTAGGGGATGGCGTGATAATCTGTTTATTCGGCTAGCTTTTGAAATTGCTGCCTCAGACCTTCTGTCCTGGTATCGTGCAGTTTCATGCTCCCATCAGATCAGTGGATCTGAGCTCATAACCTTAGGTGAGTACAACTCTGCTAGACTTGGAAGGCAGTTCCCTATGCAAATGAATCAGGACCCAGACACTGTATAAATCACACTGTGGGCCCATGAAAATGGCATGCTGTGATAGCGGAAAAATAGATATCAGGGGTCAGACTGCTCGTATATTATATTTATCATTTAATTCACATCGCAGCTTGTTCCTTAACCGTCACGTCACCCAATGAACAATGAAACTATGGGGGTTTGGGTCCCACCAAACTTCAAACATAAAATCTCTCCATAGCAAACTGAGTCTCATTCAAACCCTTTAATTTTTAGACTTCAAGCTGTGTGTGTGTGTGTGTGTGTGTGTGTGTGTTAAATTGTTTCTGTGGATTCTTCTTTAATCTCCTTATTTCTGACGCTGGAAATTTATATTTCCATATTGAAGATTCAAGTTACACTTGAATTTGGTCACCTACAGAATCATCATACTTAGGAAACAAGACCTGACTGTGAAATAAGATCCCTCGGTGAGACTCGGCTTTAGTTTCTAAATTGTTATGTCCTGTGTTGTTGAAGTTACCCAACGTTTCTCAAAAATTTACCCAAAGGGGCGCCTGGGTGGCTCAGTCGGTTGGGCATCCGACTTCGGCTCAGGTCATGATCTCGCGGTCCGTGAGTTCGAGCCCCGCGTCAGGCTCTGTGCTGACAGCTCAGAGCCTGGAGCCTGTTTCAGATTCTGTGTCTCCCTCTCTCTCTGCCCCTCCGCCGTTCATGCTCTGTCTCTCCCTGTCTCAAAAATAAATAAACGTTAAAAAAAAATTAAAAAAAAAAAAATTTACCCAAAGACTTATATCAGTGGCAATGTGTTGTCATTTTTAAACCTTATCCCACATTATGCCTCATTAAGCCTATTCTGGAATATTCTCCCCCTTTCGTAAGGCTTCAGCTTGAAGTTTCTGATTTCAGGGTATCATGATGGGCTGGACAAAGAAAGCCTCCCAGAGCTAAATTTTGCCGTGTTGTGGGGACTTAATAACTTACTGACAGTTTAAAGCAAGTGTTGAGGTAAATTGGACATCATGCAGTAATTTCATTATGCCATGTAATAGACTTAACCAGTCTAAATCATGGGTGCTTAATGCATTTTTATCTGGGGATTTGCATAATTGGTACATAAATATGCATGAGATTAACTGGAAGTGGCAAAACGGGGTGGAAAAATGTTCACAAGTGTGAAAATTAAGGCAGTTGCAGAGGGGGCACCTGGGCACACGCCGTCTCCTGGGTGGTGGCCACACTTGACGTACCTAGAGACAGACAGGACGGCAGCTGGCCTCCGCATGGCCCAGGCCGTGTGTTGTCAGTGATACACGGGCTGAGCGTAGCTTTTGGCTCTCGGCTGGATTCGCTTGGGTACACTACTTATTCTTTCTTTTATATATAATGCAATGTAGAGAGTCTCTAGGCTGATGGATATACTTCTGACTGGCCTCCTGACAGGCCGTGACACAGGCCTCAGGATTCTAACCATAACAAATGATGTTTGCAGAGGCAGGGGGAAAGAAAAAGAAAAAAAAAAGAGAGAGAGAGAGAGTCGCTGATTGAGTCATTTCTCCTAGGAGGGTAAAGGAAAGAATTTGATAATTAATCATTCTTTGGGCACGTTTTAAAACGTGTCCTTTTCTGATTCGAGTTTTAATCCTCCAACCTTCATGATTCTCTTTAGTCCTCCGTGCATTGCCTCCAAGTGCACGAGGCCGCCAAAACCATTGCCCTCATTTTCGGCCCCTCGCGAATCCTGCTTGCCAGTGCCTGCTGGGGCATCGGCAGTGAGCGCCCAGCTTGGGCCACGTGCGGTCAAGACGAGTCTGTACTTTGCAGGGAGTAGGTTCTGGGTCAGCCGCAGCATCAGGTGCGAATTTATCCTTCTCCACCACACGGCAAGAAGGTGGGGGCGGGGGGAGCCGAGGACGTCTCGGTTGGACGTCCATCTTTTATCTTTCCGTTTTCTTGAGATATGATTGACATGCAGCACTGTACCAGGTTAAGGTATACAACGCCACATGAGTTTATTTAACATCCATCTCCTCCTGTAGTTACCAAAAAAAAAAAAAAAAAAAAAAAAAAAGTCTCTTTCCTTGTGGTGAGAACTTTTAGGATTTACGCTCTTAGCAGCTTTCAAATATGCCACATGGGAGAGTTAGCTGCGGTCACCACGCATACCTTCCGTCGTAGGACCACCTGATGTTACAGCCGGAAGTTTGCACCTTTTGACCACCTGTCTCCAGTTCCCTCACCCTCGCCCCCATCCTCGCCTCTGGCAACCACAAACGTGATCCCTTTCATTAGGAGTGTGGTTTTTTGGTTCGTTTTTAACTTTTTAGACTCTGCGTGTAAATGAGATCATGCAGGATTTGTCTTTCTCTTTCTGACTTCTTTTCACTTAGCATAATGCCCTCCAAGTCCATCCATGTTGTTGTAAATGCTAGGATCTTCTTGGTTTTTAATCAAATGCTTCCACAGGAAATGGGGAGTGGACCTGAAGTAACCTCTCTAGCAAGGCTGCAGTGTTAAATTTACCAAGTTTAACTTGACAACTCAGTAACCATTGTGTGTGCTGACTAGGCTTTTTAGTATACTGTGATACTATTGTCTTTAATATATGCTGTCCATTTACGATTAGCTAACTCTCCAGAGAAGATGCTTTTCTTTAAATTGTTAAAAAAAAATTTTTTGCTGTTTATTTTTATTTTTGAGAGAGAGAGAGAGAGAGAGAGAGAGAGAGAGCGCGCATGAATAGGGGAGGGGCAGAGAGAATCCAAAGCAGGCTCCAGGCTCTGAGCTGTCAGCACGGAGCCAGATGCGGGGCTTGAACTCACGAACCGCGAGATTATGACCTGATCTCGGCAAAGTTGAATGTCCAACTGACTGAGCCACCCAGGCGCCCCCGGATAAGATGCTTTTTATCTGTCCAAGCTTCCCTTATTTCTGCTGCAAAGACATTGTGTCATTAATTGCATGGCAGTGACCTTTTCTGAAGGAATGACTTCAGATTTGTGGCATAAAGTAGTTTTCCTAAAGGAAGTCTTTCTAAAAGGATCATCCCTTAAAAAAAAATTTTTTTAATGTTTATTTTTGAAAGAGAGAGAGACAGAGACTGTGCATGAGAGGAGGAGGGGCAGAGAGCGAGGGAGACACAGACTCTGAAGCAGCTTCTAGGCTCTGAGCCGTGAGCACAGAGCCCGATGTGGGGCTCGAACCCATGAAACGTGAAACCATGACTGGAGCCAAAGTCGGATGCTTAACCAACTGAGCCATCCAGGCACCCCAGGATCATCCTTTGTTCATGAAAGGGACATTTTCAGGGAAATGAAAGCCGAGAGAATAAAGGATGAGCATTTGGCATGAACATCAGAATAGTGTCCTGTGGGTCCAGCTCTCATGTACTCACAGTAAGTGCCACACGTAGCTACAATCAGTTCGAGATTTATCCTTCTTCACCCTACTGCAATTTTGGAAGTACATTCGATATAGATGTAAGAAGTAAAAATTCTAAAATTACAGGCAATATAGATAGCAAAAGAAAGAATCAAAAGAGTATAATCATTGGTTCTCTGGTTCCTTAAGCCAATTATCAGACAGTACCTGAAACCCTTAAAGTCGCTTAGAATTATGCTAAATCTGCTTGAAATTTTGCCAGGACTCCATGGAGAGTACTGTCTGAAATGATCCACTGGGTTCTATCTACTTGATACTTGGATTCTGATAAAATATTGGGCTCTCCCTTTCACAGAGCTCTGTGAACTAGAAATCATTAAGGCCTCCAGAATGGTAGCACCTGAGCAGGGAAGACTAAGGAGGGCTTGACAATTACTTTCAAACACATTAAATATCCACAAGATTATTCACGGGCTAATGACAGGCTATCCTTTATCTTAATGGAGGCTTAAATAAGAGGAAACCTTCAGGAGCTGGTGCATGACAGGTTTAGATTAAATTCAATGCACCGTTTCTTGACATCAAAATGTTTTCCTGAGGAAGGTTGATATGGTTTCTAATCTGGAGACCTCTGAGACGGCTAAGGATGATCCAACTTCAGAAGCCAGAAGGCTTTAAGACATCCCATGTTTTTATGGCGCCATGAATTTTTACCATAAAGCCAATAACCAGAAATAGGTTTATGAGACACGCATCAGATTACTTTACAAAGAGCTACTGTAATGCATTTATTGAACCACTGACCTCAGTTGCATACAAACAGGAAACAACTTGATTCATTTTCAAACAACCCCTTGCAAGGCATCTGTGAACCGTGCCAAGGAAGGTAGGGACTATAGGACCATTTGTTTGGTGAGTCTGGAAAAGGAGATGTGCGAGGCACCATAGCCTTGTTTGAATCAGACTACAGACTGCCCAGGTTCAAACCCTAGCTCTGTCACTTCCTAGGGTATAACTTTTCTGGGCCTCAGTTTCTTCACGTGTAAAATGGCATACAATAATAGGATTTCTATTAAGTGTTGTTGCAAGAAGTAAGTGTGTTAATGCCTGTGAGGTCTTGGCACACCACAATAAAAGTTAGCTATTACTAGTATGAATGTATGAGCAAATACATAAATGGATATATGCAGAAATATAAGTTGAATGACAAATGTTTGGAATGAATTGTCATAGTCATGAGTCCAAGTAGGGAAGGCAGGCCATCTGTCTTCAAGATGATGCTGTTAGCTGAGACACAGAGAGAGAGCTCCTCCTCCTGCAAGACCCCTGTGAAGTTGGGTCCTCACCTATCCAGGTGCAGACTCAGCTCAGAATAAAACAGATGCCTCTGTAGCATGAATCAGCTCTCATTATAATAAAGCCTTTCATGACAAATAATTATGGTAGGTAGAAGGTTTAGAAGAAAGGATTATAGACTCAGCCTAAGCCAAAGATTTCCTCTCCAGGACCTTAAGAAAATTACTTTTCTCTTTTGGTCCTTGGTTTGGCCATCTCTTAACTGACATCTTAGTAAAAGAACAATCTTCCTTTGGTGCTTTGGGTCTTGCAAAGTTGAATATACATCATCTCATGTGATCTTCACTATCATAGTTATAATCTACCTGGGAGAAGAGGACCTGGAAAAGGCACAGGCACCAGGGTGCCTCTTCTTGGCTTCTCCAGATGGAACAGCTCATACATTGTCCAACAATGAAAGTTTGGGCCTCTAAGACTAGGCCTGGGTAAGTTCAGGATGCAAGGCTTGTTCCACACCCCAGCAGATAGATAAAAGAACCGGGAACAGACCACAAGTGCCAGCCTGGCCACTGTTGGGCTTTCAAAGCCATGGTTGGTTCAAAGCCCTTTCTGTCATGTGTCAAGAAAAAATTCTGTTGACCTAGAAGATTTTATGAAGTCATGTTGAAAGCCGTCTGGATGGCCCTGTGGAATGAGAAGATACATGGGCCACTGGCTTCATCAAAGGGACCCCAGGTGGCCACTCCCAGGGGCTGGGAGGCCAAGCTGTACTTACAGGGGGAGATACTCAGTTAGTAAAAAGAAGATGGATGAGAGTCCCTAAGCCACCGACCTCATGTTGTATAATTAAAAACGGATAGGAGTGTGGTGAGTGAAGCATAACATGACTGAGGGAGGGGAGGGAAGGACGTGAGGATTTTCGAGGATTTCCGATGGCTAAAAAAATTGAGGAGTTGATTAATTCGTGGTAATTCCCTTCATGCTCTGGTCAGATCTGTTTGCTACATCCCAAGCAGGGGAGGAAGAGAACTCTGAGCAGCCAAGCTGTTGGGAAGGGAAAAGTCATCACAGCAGTTCTTCTATCTCATTTACTTTTTCATCCAGTGGGGATTTATTAACTGCTCATATCGAGTGTCAGGCAATAAATGCTTCCTTCTGTCACCGTTGTACAAACACAAGGAAAAGTGTTGAAGGGTCCACAAATAAGACAAAGCAACCCAATCACTTTCTCTTGAAAACAAGGTGGGAGTGCACACTCTAGAAGCTACAAGCAGGAGAAAATGATTTTTCCAAAGGCCACATTCCTTTTCACTAAATGTGATGCTTTTAATACAAGAAGATGATAGCAATTGGGTAAATTAACTCCGCATTGATATTCAGATGGAATTACCTTAATGGTAATAACTGAGTGTCTTCAAAGGGATAAAAATGCCTGAAGGAGGACCCTATTTAGTCTTGGAAGGTCTACTTTATCTTAAACAAAGAGCATGAACTCGGACATATTTCCTAAATGGGAAACCAAAGTGTAGTCATTTCTCCTCAGATTTCAAAATAAAACACTGTACTTAACACTAGGGAAGCCAGTTTAGGAAACTATAGGAAACTATGAAATTATATAAAGACCAAAGTCCTTATTCCGACAATTAACTTTGAGAACTAAAATAACCCCAAGGACTTTCTACGATTCTGTAGTCTCTACAAATTTTTGGTGAAAGATTCGTATTTAGTGCACATGCATGTGCACACTCACACATGGAGTGTGTGTGTGTGTGTGTGTGTGTGTGTGTGTGTGTGTGTGCATGTTTGTGTAGCTGTCATTCACTTCCAAAATCGATGCTTCTGAAGTTGATTCCAATACCAGTGTATGTGATAGGAACAGCACAGGATTTAGATATTACCCTACAACCTATAAAGCAAGTCTTTATAGGTTGAGTAAAGCATGAATACTTCTCAGACAGAGCTCTTGGGCAGGTTTCTCATTGGTAGATTGGAAAGAGATGAACATTTACTCTGAATTGCTTTGTTTTCAATTTGGGGAATAAGTAAAACAATGAAGCCTGGTATGTGCCTACGACATGCCTAGAATATGCTAAGGAGTGAAGGTTATTTAGGTTCTAGAACTCAGTGTTGGCCAGTCGAAATAGAATTCAAATCACAATGGGAGCCACATGTATAATTTTAATTTTTCTAGTAGCCACATTGAAAAAGTTAAAAGACACTGGCATATGTAATTTTAATAATATATTTTATGTAGCCAAATGTATCCATTATTATCATCTCCTCACGTAATCAATATAAAAAATATGAATGAGATATTCTATGTTCTTTTTTTTTTTCAAACTGTCTTCAAAGTCTGGTGTGCATGTTGCCCTTACAGCATGTCTCAATTCAGACTGGCCACATTTCAAGTGCTCAGTAGAAACACATGGTTAAAAAATTAAAAAAATAAAAAATAAAAAAATAAAGGGGTGCCTGGGTGGCTCAGTCGGTTAGGCATCTGGCTTCAGCTCAGGTCATGATCTCACGGTCCGTGAGTTCAAGCCCCGCATCGGGCTCTGTGCTGACAGCTCAGAGCCTGGAGCCTGTTTCAGATTCTGTGTCTCCCTCTCTCTCTGCCCCTCCCCTGTTCATGCTCTGTCTCTCTCTGTCTCAAAAATAAATAAAGGTTAAAAAAAATTAAAAAAAAAAAAAAAAGAAACACATGGTTAGTTGGCTGCCATGTTAGATAGGCCAGCTCTACCTGACTTATTGGTACAACCAAAGAAGCCATAAAGCTGGGATTTGTCTAATACTGGTAAATTGCTATCACTCTCCTAACAGCTTATTTTGACCATGTAGTCTCTCCCCAGTGCTATTTTGTAGTTGGATTTTGGCACAGCCCGGGACCTCTGGTACAAGCACATTTGGTCAGATGAATACCCCGAGCGCTTTGACCTCTGCAGTGAAAGCTGATGATCACACACAAAGAA